>NC_034175.2:28645548-29245548 GCF_002021735.2 Oncorhynchus kisutch | reverse complement strand
GCCGGATAGAAAGACAAATGAGGACAATGACACCACAAAACCAGAGAGAGGCACTCAACTCCAGGTGTGTTAAACATATATCCAATCTTTTTTGTAAATGTTTTCTTTGAGGGGGAAAACAAACTCAATATACTTTAAAATGACTAAAAACCAAATCAAAACTGTGTAGTTTCATGACTGTGTCTTGACAGTTTCTTGACTGTGTCCAGCTCGCTAATAATCACTGAAATGAAAGCTAGACAGTTAGGGAGACAAAATGATGGATAGAGGACTCAGTGCGGCCCTCCGGCAAAATGAGTTTGACACCCCTGCTCTACTCTCTCAGGGGAGGCATGGGGAAATACGCAGGCTGACGTTCATTGTCATGAATCTTACCCTGGAGGCTACTTACCCTTTCGCCAGCTGCAAAATTAAAATGGGCTATATTCAATTTTTTTTTAAATTAAAACAAGAATGCAGAGCTGGCTCCAGAACAAGATTCATGACGCAAAACTCTAACCTGTGGGAAATGTGAGACAATGATTTATGTAACAGCAACAGAAGAGCTGCAGTCTGTCCAATGTTGCTGGGAAATTACCGCTCGATCCGTTTTGCTTAGTCATTTATGTATCCACAAAACCATTGCTAAGATACCTTCACTGAAAACATTCTATGAACATTCTCTAAATGCTACGAAATTCCATCTCTGTATACTTTGGTTCCATATCGAGGTTAACTTCAGAGAACGTTACATGAGATGCATGATGAGACCTCCAGCATCTCTCCATGTGCTTGTGCCACTAAAAGAAACACTCATCGAATTACACCCTTCACATTCCGTATATTCAGCTCAATATAAACTGTATGTTTTTACATGGGTAACCGATGCCAAATGCATGTGCATGCACGAGCCTGGAGGAAAAGTCTAAATAAAATTGTGATATTACCAAAACAAGTTTGTCTCTTGTGATGTGACGCCATGCTGTTTTGGAGGCTTATCGGTTTCCTCCTCTACTCTTCTTTTGGCTAATCACATTATATTACATCCACATAGTTTCTTCTCAGACATGACAGCATGTCCATGATTCATTCCACCAAGGCTAAAGTCATCCAGGAGCTGTAGGACGTCTGGTATGTTGACATTTATCAAGTACAGGAGGCCATGTCATGTATTGTATGGCCTTCGTCACTGTGTGTCTCATTCTGATGGTCGCAAAGCACTTGGTTATCTGCATGAACCCTGGATAACAAGTTGAATCAGCAATACACAATTGGCTTAATTATTTAATTGCTAAATTCCGAAATAATCACACAGAATGACATATATACATTTATACACAGGATACATCACACATCGATTACTAATCATGTCATGAAAAGCCCCTAGTGGGTTAACCTGATATGACGGCTGGTTACACAAAGAAAGGGGGTTGGGTTTGAATGAAAGAGCGGGTAGACTGAGGGACAAAGGGATTGGGTCTCTATCGGACCGTGAGAAGCTATGCTACCGTAAATACAGAATCTTATGCATTCTAATAACCACCCATTTGGAAAAGAAAAATGCAAGATATATATTTACTTTGAGCAGCGCTTCGATAGATGGGTCGAAGATGGAAGACTGGTTTTCCCAGCAGAGATTTCCATTGTCCTTTGAAAAATCTTTCTGGTCGTAGTGTTGTAGAGTGGATATGTTACAGTACCTGTCATTCTTAGGAGATTGTCTGTCCTTTCCTAGGCCACATACGTTTACAGCTGTAACTGATAACTCAACGTCTAGGAGGTATCACTTCTTCTTTAGTGAATAATTGTTCAAAGTTCATACCAAGTTGCCATAATCAGCTCGCGCTGTATTCTGGCTGGTCTAGTCGAAATTCACCATTCCAACATGGTGATCGTCACCTCCACGTTGAAATTCGCCCCTTTTAACCTTTCTGGGAGTATTGAGTAGTTTGGATGAATGAGGTGCCCAATGTAAACTGCCTGTTACTCAGGCCCAGAAGCTAGGATATATATGTCTTTGGATAGAAAACACTCCAAGGTTTCCAAAACTGTTAAAATAATGTCTGTGATTATAACAGAACTGATATGGCAGGCGAAAACCTGAGGAAAATCCATCCAGGAAGTGCCATTATTTTGAAATTGGTGTTTTTCCATTGAAAGCCTATCCACCATATAAAGGGATATGACTAAGATTGCGTTCCCTATGGCTTCCACTAGATGTGAACAGTCTTTCGACATTGTTTCAGGATTTATTCTGAAAAAGGAGAGAGAATGACCACTTTGAATGAGTGGACAGTGGAAAGTCCCAGAGCTGTTTGGTGCGTGCGACCTAGATTGCGCCTTTCGTTGTTTTTCCTTTATATTGACAATGCTATTGTCCGGTTGAAATATTATTGATTACTTAGACAACAACCAATCTGAGGATTGATTATAAACATCGTTTGACATGTTTCTTCGAACTTTACAGGTACTATTTGGATTTTCCGTCTGCCTGTTGTGACCGCCTTTGAGCCAATGGATTACTGAACAAAATGCGCCAACAAAATTGAGGTTTTTGGACTTAAAGAGGGACTTTATCGAACAAAACAAACATTTATTATGCAACATGGAGTCTTGTGAGTGCAACCATATGAAGATCATAAAAGGTAAGTGATAAATTTTATTGCTATTTTTGACTTTCGTGTTTGTATGGTTTTCTGTGCTGGGCACTGTCCTCAGATAATTGCATGGTTTGCTTTTCGCCGTAAAGCCTTTTTAAAATCTGACAGCGGCTGGATTAACAAGAAGTTAAGCTTTATTTTGATGCATTACACTTGTGATTTTATGAAAGTTAAATATTTATAATACTGTAATACTGTACAGAACACTGTGTTTCGCGCTCTGCAATTTCACCAGATGTTTTCGAGGTGGTAATTTCCCTAACAGGTTTTAACTTGTTATGGCTGCAATCCCAATACCGGGATCGACATGACAACTACCAGTGAAAATAGTGGGCACCAAATTCAAGCCACAGAAATCTCATAATTAGAATTCCTAAAACATACATGTGTCTTATATCATTTTAAAGATAAACTTGTTGTTAATCCCACCAAAGTGTCCGATTTCAAATAGGCTTTTCAGCGAAAGCACTACAAACGATTATGTTAGGTCTCCACCAAACCACAATAAGCACAGGCATTTTCCAGCGAAATATAGCATTCACAAAAACCAGAAATAAAGATAAAATGAATCACTAACCTTGAATTATCTTCACCAGATGACACTCATAGGACTTCATGTTACACAATACATGCATGTTTTGTTTGATAAAGTTCATATTTATATAAAAAAAATCTGAGTTTACATTGGCTATTTAGATTCACCAGTTCCAAAAACTTCAATTGATTTTGCATAGCCACATCGTTTCAACAGAAATACTCATCATAAATGTAGATGATAATACAAGTTATACAAATGGAATTATAGATATACCTCTCCTTAATGCAACCGCTGTGTCAGATTTCAACATTTTTTTACGGAAAAAGCAACACATGCAATAATCTGAGACGGCGCTCAGAACAGAAGCCAAATTAGCCGCCATGTTGGAGTCAACAGAAACCAGAAAATACATGATAAATGTTTCCTTACCTTTGTTGAACAGTCCTAGGATTCCCAGGTCCACAATAAATGCTTGATTTGTTCGAAAATGTCCGTTATTTATGTCCAATTAGCTACTTTGTTTAGCGCGTTTGGTAAACAATTCCAAAGTCACAAAGCGAGTCCACTATAACGTGACGAAATGTCAAAAGGTTCCGTAACAGTCAGTAGAAACATGTCAAATTATGTGCTGAATCAATGTTTAGAATGTTGTTTACATATATCTTGAATGACGTTCCAACCGGAGAATTAGAATGACTTCAAATGAGCGGGGGAACGCAGGTGCTTCCCCTGTGAACGCACATAGTGAATGCATGTTCAACTCGTGGCAGTGGTGACTATTTCCTGTGTCATTCGACCCCCCTTCACATTATAGTCATCAGACAAAGTTCTATTGACTGTTGACATCTAGTGGAAGGCGTAGGAAGTGAAAACACATCCATACAGTATCTCGATGTAATTTCAATGAGAGCTTGGTTGAAGATCTGCCACCCCAGAAAAAAAACAGGAAGTGGAATTTCACAGGTTTTTGCCTGCTTATATGAGTTCTGTTATACTCACAGACATAATTCAAACTGTTTTAGAAAGGTCAGAGTGTTTTCTATCCAATACTAATAATAATATGCATATACAGTGGGGCAAAAAAGTATTTAGTCAGCCACCAATTGTGCAAGTTCTCCCACTTAAAAAGATGAGAGAGGCCTGTAATTTTCATCAAATGTACACAACTATGACAGACAAAATGAGAAAAAAAATCCAGAAAATCACATTGTAGGATTTTATGAATTTATTTGCAAAAGGTTTTATGAATTTATTTGCAAAGTATGGTGGAAAATAAGTATTTGGTCACCTCCAAACAAGCAAGATTTCTGGCTCTTACAGACCTGTAACTTCTTCTTTAATTAACGTATTCCTCTCAATTGTACTTTTTTTTTCTTGACTCGTTATGACGTTACAATTACTTACATTTGCTTCCACCGTAATGTTTTGTCAACCATCTCTGCTGAAGAAAGTCACCAGGGACAGGTGGCTCGCTTGAAATTCGTCATTGGAACCACTCGCTATGATTGGTCATATAAAAACACTGGGACCCAAATGTATAATGAGTGCTCTAACTCCCCCTTGTGGTGGTCTGGAGCAATGAAGCCGTTACGCTGGGTACCTCTAAGTCCCGCGGTGTAAGCTCACAACTTTTAAAGGAGGAAGCACTGTAGTCTGAGTGAAACCTCGAAGTGTAGTGTCACATTGTTCCCCTTTTGACCAACGTTTAGTTGGCTTCAAAGCCCTTTTGGACTGTTTCCAGGTATGGCCGTTTAGAGTCACATTTAATGGACATATTCCCTACAAAATGGAGTGGTCGTTCACGTGATGTGCCATTTCTGTTCATGGTGAAAGCAGAGCGACAGATTTTGAGTGGGCTTGCCTTTAATTAACAAAGCTTTTGACCTTTTTCTTCGCAACCTTTGTTTCAGAGTCTATAGACAAGGCCTGTGGGCTTGTTCCTTGATCAAGCAGGCCCTGGATAGTGTCTCGAGTGATAGCGGCCAGAAATGTGATTTTTAACGTCCCTGCTAAGGGTGTTAATTCTTGCGGACCTGGTGTCCGGCAATACCCCATCTAGGACTTGTGAATATTATATTTGACCCTTTTCTCAAAATTTTCTCGCTTTAGTTCTTCACGTAGTGGAACTTCTAGAGAACATTGGTCTACGTTTTGATCATCCTTTAACTCTTTATTACCCTTGTGCTCTGACACTTTGTGTGGGTTGGGTGCAGGAACGTAATGAACATGTCGATTGTAGCAGTAGTTGTTTCGATGACAACTTACTTTACAGTTATTTTAGACCGCAGTGGTCATTGGATTTGTGGTTTTGTGGTTGAAACCGTTGTTGTGTGTCATCTCTCAACGCTCCAATACCTGATAATGCACCCTCTAACTGGAGTGAGTGCTCCTGGTCAAACTTCAAAACCGAGTGGCCAGGGATCTTAGCGTTGTGAGCTTTTGATGCCTCAAAAGCTGTGCTTGCAAACTCTAAGTTGTTATGTAGGCAAGACAACATGGGCTGTAGGGCCCAAGTAGATACATGTTCGACAGAAACATTTGTTTGAATGGTAACATCTATTCCATTCCTGTTTCAGTGAGTAGGCCAAAGTAAGCTGAACGAAGCCCATGATAGTAAGCTTGTGGGTGTGTGACAGTGTTAGCCAGTGAGCTATTTTCTTTGTCAGTGAGCTATTATGTTTGTGAGTCGCAGAACCACTGAATTCGAATTTCAAAGCTGTGGCAGGTTTAGTGTAGTCGTTTAGCATGTGTTGCTGTTGTAGACGAATTAACCTTGTCACGTGTCTATTCGACACAGGTAAAGCCTGTCAGAACCCGTAGTGTCCGGGTAGCCATCCAATGTGTCCTCTATGTCAGCTAGGAACATCTCAGTATCATTTGGCTGACCTGAAATTGGGTCAAAGGTGGGGAAGTTTGTCAAGGTGTTCCGCGCCAAGCGGGCGGAGAGGATTGGCTTCATCCTGTAGGGAAATTGGGGCCGAAAGGCCAGGAGGAGTTGGCGAAGAGGTGCAACATTACTCATTGCCAAATGGCCAAGAGGAGAAGACTGAGGGACACGAGGGAGGCAAAGTCTGAAACATTCTATCGTCTTCACCCCTTTCAGTACCGTGCTCCACCAGATTATAGCTAAGGGTGGTATTCTGCTGCATTGCAGAGGCCACTTGAGTGCTTAGGGTACTGATTTGGACACGTGAGTGTCGCACTTGCTCCTTTCGGTCTCAAACTTATCTGTCATTGTTTGCAGATAGAGGTTTTGAGTACAGAGAGATTCAGTGATTAGATTTCCTCCGCTTGCTTAGCCTGTTGAGTGTAGGGGGCAGTACTTTGATGTTTGGATGAAAAACGTATCCAAATTAAACTGCCTATTTCCCAGAAACTAGAATATGCATATAATTGTCCGATTAGGATAGAAAACACTCTAAAGTTTCCAAAACTGTCAAAATATTGTCTGTGAGTATAACAAAACTGATATTGCAGGTGAAAACCTGAGGAAAATCCAACTAGGAAGTGCCTCTTATTTTGAAAGCTCCCTGTTCCATTGCATGCCTTCCCTCCATTTAAAGGGATATCAACCAGAACCTTTCCCTATGTCTTCCACATGGTGTGAACAGTCATTAGACATAGTTTCAGCCTTTTATTCCGAAAAATAAGCGAGAACGATCACTTCACGTCAGTGGATGGCTGGGTGCCAGCAGAGTTTTGCATGCGCAACAGCTTGGAGCAGACATTTTCTCTCTCTCTCCTATTGAAAAAGCTACGGTCCGGTTGAAATATTATCGATTATTTATTGTAAAAACAACCTGAGGATTGATTATAAAAAACGTTTGACATGTTTCTACGAACTTTACGGATACTATTTGGAATTTTCGTCTGCCCTGTCGTGGCCACTCGAGCCTGTGAATTACTCAACTAAACACGCCAACCAAATGGAGGTACAATTCTTATTGTGTAACTGGGAGTCTCGTGAGTGCAAACATCCGAAGATCATCAAAGGTTCATTTTATTTATTTTCTGACTTTCGTGACCAATCTACTTTGCTGCTAGCTGTTTGTAATGTTTTGTCTGTTGAGAGAGATGTCCTTACATAAACGCTTGGTTTGCTTTAGCTGTAAATCTTTTTTGAAATCTGACATGCCAGGTGGATTAACAACAAGCTCAGCTGTGTTTTGTTATATTGCACTTGGGATTTCATGAAAATTCTATATTTTTAGTAATTTAATTTGAATTTGGCGCTCTGCAATTCAGCGGATGTTGACGAAAATGATCCCGCTAACGGGATGGGTGCACCAAGAAGTTAAAAATCTATATTTCCATCTTCATCACCTGAGTTCTCTCATCATTCATTTGGTCAGCGACTTCAATGAGTTCTGCTGATTTGTCATCCAACTTAGTCATTGTGTTCATTAACTGATCGTCTTTGGTCTGCAGAATTTGGAGTAGAACATTGTTACTTTGAGTAACAGTCAACAAAACTGCCTGCATGTTATCAAATTGCACGCTCCTGTTCGTAGATAACTCGACAGATTTATCTAGTTTGGAGTGGACTACATCGTATTTAGTTTTGGCGAAATTGAGTTGTTCCTGGAGAGAACAATTTTGTTGAGTTTGTGCTCGTTCATCGTCATAAGTATTTGACATTACTTTTAATTGTTCAGATTTCAAACGCAGTTCCTCGGCTAGCAGGATGTTTTCATTTCCTGCTTTTGTCAATAGTTTCTCGGTTCTCTCAACCTGTCCCTTCATGTCAGCCATGTCTTGCATGTGCTTCAGCTGTGCACTGCGGTATTGGACCGATGCCCATCTTTGATGGCGATACATAAGGGCTAAAGTGGAGAGAACCGTTACAAAGCCTGCGTTCGATGGTTGATTTTGAAGAGCGTTGTTCACAATTTCTGCTGTTTTTCCTCTCATGGCATAGTCAGGGTTGGTATCGCTGCTGAGGTCAGAGATCAATCCTTTTATGGGTGGTGGTTCGCTAATTAGGTTGCACATTATTTGAAAAATTGATCGAAGAAATGTTTCATTTCATAAAACTGTAATTAACCTGAGAGGTTTGGTTCATCTGGGTTAATATGGAAAAGTTCAAAATATCTAATTTAATTGGAAGGACATGAAAAGGTATGTTCGACAATTTAACTTATTAAGGTGAATGAGACGATAATATCCAATCAATTGAGATTGTCTGAATTATTTTAAGTGTGAACAGTAGTTTAAATGTTAGGGTACATTCATCACCAGGTTCACATGTCTCTAAGGCCGAAGTCACATGGGATTTCCGCTGGAGTAGGTACTTCATACATGACTGGGTAGTCC
This sequence comes from Oncorhynchus kisutch, assembly GCF_002021735.2. NCBI lineage: Eukaryota > Metazoa > Chordata > Actinopteri > Salmoniformes > Salmonidae > Oncorhynchus > Oncorhynchus kisutch. The sequence goes on along the minus strand of NC_034175.2, from coordinate 29,237,058 downwards.
TGAATGATCTTTTCAAAAGCAAATTTTACTGATTTAATTAATGTTAATGATAAATCAAACCTGTATAGACTATTTGGGAATTAAAACTTGAATTAACCTGAGAGCGTTGCATCATCTAGGTTAATATGGAAAACTTTTAAAATATAAAATTTAATTGGAAGAACCTGAAAAGGTATATTCAACAATTTAACTTATTAAATTGGATGAGACAATTATCCAGTCAATTGAGATTGGCAAGATTATCATAAGTGTACCCATAGTTACACCAAATAAGAACACATTTTGTTTTCAAATAGAATAAAAAAATTAAATGTTTTTTATTTTTATTACTTTCGGATCTTTACCACTAGAGGTCAGTCTTAATTTTGGGCCTTGTGCTATTACCTTTCTGGATGTCAATGTTTTACCCCAAAAACATCAGAGATGGCTGCTCTTCACATATGTGGCTCTTCGGATGCCCCCAACCATAATCTGGAAATATTTTAAATTCAGACTACACATGGATACTTAGCACTACCTATATGGAACTTGTAAGTCTTCCAAAAAGGGCAAAAAAAACAACAGATAAAAGCATGGTTTTCTAATATTTACCCGGTTCATGAGGGTTGCCTAATCACACAAATTAAGTTTAATATAGATTACCTTTTTAACCCTTTCAAAATAGCCCCTATGACCCCAATTTAAGGTCCTTCTGGTTGTCACAGGAAGCTGAAAGTAAACACATTGTGGCAGGCTTTTACATAATCCTGAGTTTCAAGTCTTAACGTTAAGAACTGACTGATTTACAGAAGGTGGAATGCATTGTTTTTCACTAACTGTAGTTTGTGAAATCAAAACCATCTTTAGGGTCAATTTAACCACTTCTGTTTGCTCCGGGAATCTTAAAATCAACACAGGTAATCCTCATAGTGGCCTGATGGATTGTCATTGAAGAAGGTTTGATATGGCAATCATAACCCATAAAAGGCATCAGGTTGAAGTTAGGGGAGCAGGAAATGTATTCCTGTGTTGAGAGATGTCAATGTATATTGTTAGAGGAAAACACCATGTTTTCACTGTTAAGGGTTAATTCCACACGGTCAATGTTAGGCTTGAACAGATAGAGAGGACCTTTGGAACATTTCTGTGGTTGAATTGTGCTTCTAGCCTGAACGGTTCTGCCACTGTCACCCAAAAGCACCTGAAATTAGGTCAGGCTTAATTTTGGGCCTTGTTGCTATGACCTTTCTGGATGTCTACATCTTACACCCAAAAAAGTCAGAGACAGCTGCTCTTCACAAATGTGGTTCTTTATATTCCCCAACCATAATCTGTAAATGTATTAAATTCACACTACACATGGATACTTAGCACTTAGTAGATGGAACTTGTAAGTCTTCCAAAAAGGGGGGGAAAAACAGATAAAAACATGGTTTTCTAATATGTACTGGCTCATGACTGTTGCCTAATCACACATATGAAGTTTTAGAAATATATGACCTTTTTAACCATTCGAAACAGCCTCTATGACCCCAATTTAAGTTCCTTCTGGTTGTCACGGGTGAAGTAAACACATATCCTCTTTGGGGCAGGCTTTTACATAATCCTGAGTTTCAAGTTTTTATTTTAAGAACTGACTGATTTACAGAGGGTTGAATGGATTGATTTTCACTAACTGTAGGTTGTGAAATCAAAACCACTTTTATGGTCAATTTAACTACCGTTTTCTCCAGGAAGCTTAAAATCAACACAGGTAATCCTCATAGTGGCCTGATGGATTGTCATTGTAGACAGTTTTATATGGCAATCATAACCCACAAAAGGAACCAGCTTGAAATTAGGGGAGCAGGTAATGTATTCCTATGGTGAGAGATGTCAATGTATACTGTTAGAAGAAAACACCATGTTTTCACTGTTAAAAAAATAAATAAAACACGTAGTTGCATTCTAGCTGCGGGTCCAGTTCGTACATTATGTGTAGGCCTAACTGACGCGACCCCGAATTCTGAGGTTCGGCTCGATAGGTCATTCAGAGCCCTAGCAGCGACCTTAATTAGTGCTGAAAATTCACTTTTTACGGGTGTTGCTACGGTGTCCCTGAAAGAACTATCGGACAGAAACTTTAGGGTCCGTCTCTATGGGCCGAGGCAGTTTCAATGCACCTAGTCTTGTGATTCTGGGACTTTTCGCAACGTTAGAAATTAATTGAAGTTATTGCAAATGGATGAGGCTGTTTCTGTAACGGATGTCGTCGTCGGATTAGGAGGAATCGGACCAAAGCACAGCGTGGTAAGTGTTCATGACTTTTATTAATTAAACAGAACACTGAAACAAAAATGACAACGTGAATTAACAAAACTGAAACAGTCCTGTCAGGTGCAAATCACTAAACAGAAAACAACTACCCACAAAACATAGGTGGGAAAAAGCTACCTAAGTATGGATCCCAATCAGAGACAACGATAGTCAGCGGTCCCTGATTGAGAACCATACCCGGCCAAAACAAAGAAATACAAAACATAGAAAAAAGAACATAGAATGCTCACCCAAATCACACCCTGAAGAAACCAAAATAGACACAAAAAAACTCTCTAAGGTCAGGGCGTGACAGTTTCTCAGCCTGAGAACCTTCTAGTTCCACATAATTCGCCGTGCACTACCGACTTAAGCTCTAGGACAGGTTTATAAAGTTTCTTTGATGGTTTGAACACAGGTAACTATTGCAGGCTCTGTGTGTCTGTAAGCCCCACACTGTGTCACTCCACATTGACTGTGTTTGAGTACAGAAAATCCCAGAAATGACGTAGAGCTCAGAAAACCACCTTAATACGCCGCAACTGGATCTATAACTTTTTGGAAAAAACCCACACATATGATTAACCATCATCAAACGGACGTTGTACGATTTCTCATATTATGACAGATACATGGCTGGTTCTATTTTTCCTTACACTGTAGCTTTATATACTTTGACGTGAAGTGGTCAAATCAGTACTGTATTACCGATTTCAACCTTTAATCCCAGAAAATGTGCATTAACTCATAGAGCGTCGAAGCCTCGATGCCATCTTGTTTCTGGGCTAAAAGTACATTTGATAGAGTTTCTTCTTCGAAGCCTTTTCCGTTTACGAGAAACGGCCATGTCGATTTGGTGATGTTTTGCCATTTGCAATATACAGCCAGTCGCCATCAGGTGGAATAACACCTGCAGAAGTCTAGTAAGAGACCATACATTTGCCATATGGAGATCCTCATCAATCATATGGGATATGCCACTCAAAGCTGAACTCGAACGAAAGTACAAAGAGACTTCCGTCGTCCAAGCCGGAGAAAAGACAAAGACATACACCATTGGTCTACTCTTGTGGAAACGTGAGAGATAATTATTGCTAGTCAATCTAATCAAATTTAAGTCAGCTGACCCTGTGTCCTCGCTCAATATATTAATAATGACCGATTCTAACTGGTTCTGAAACACGGGAGGCAGAAATAGCACTAGATTTGGCCAAATGCTCCATTTCTCATATTTCTATAATTAGCTGGATCTTTCTGGTCGTAGTGTTGTAGAGCGGATATGTTACAGTACCCTGTCATTCTTAGGAGATTGTTTGTCCTTTCCTAGGCCATGTACTTTTACAGCTGCAGCTGATAACTTGATGTCTAGGAGGTATCACTTCTTCTTTAGTGAATAATTGTTCAAATTCATACCAAGTTGCCATAATCAGCTCGCACTGTATTCTAGCTGGTCTAGTCGAAATTCACCATTCCAACATGGTGATCGTTACCTATTCACTCTTTTTTAATGTTAGGACAGTAGTCCTAACATTTCTGGAACTAAATGCTAATTTTGTCAAGTTGTAGTTGAAATTGACCCTTTTAAACGTATGGACAGTAGTCCTCACGTCATCGGGAAATGAGGTTGACTTCCATCAACAGGGGGAGAGAAGAGTGTGTTTCATAGTTCTCAACCAATGTCTGTTCACTTGCGCGTGGCCACTTAGTGAGCATACGTTTACTTATGAAAACAATTCTCCCATTTAGAAGCTTAAATCACATTTCATCTTCTCACAAATAGTTTAATATTTAAACATTTAAATTGCACAAAAATTCCATGTGAATCTGATAACCAGAATGTGTAGACTTTCCAAGATACAATTTATGTCGTCCTATCAGATATAATGTCCCAGAAAACAACTGATCTGACATATTCTTTAAGTACCAACGGACACTTTAAACTGGTTGAGAAAGGGAAATATTGTTCCATTCCCCAACCTTTTGATATTACCGTACTTTCTCTGTGGTAACACAAGGCTTTCCAAGAGTCCATTCGGTAGAGTGGAGAGAAAAGGGGGGAAAAGGTATTCCCGGGGGGGGGGGGGGGGGTCATAAACCTCACCCAACAGGGCAACGTCATGACAATGTTCTACTGTCAGGGCCTTTACAGCTCAACTGTTGATGGAAGGAGAGATTTGACAGCAAGTAGTGTTGCAGTGTGGCACCATTGCCCATCTCTAGCAAAATATGGAATGATGTGTGTGTCTGTTTGTGTGTGCATGTGTGCGCCAGTGAGTGAGTGTGTGCATGCATCTGTGTGTGCACATGAGTGAGTTCAAGTATTTTTACACTGCCGATTTTGCAGGTTTTCCTACTTACAAAGCATGTAGAGGTCTGTAATTTTAATCATAGGTACACCTCAACTGTGAGAGACGGAATCTAAAACATAAATCCAGAAAAATCACATTGTATGATTTTTAAGTAATTAATTGGCATTTTATTGCATGACATAAGTATTTGATACATCAGAAAAGCAGAACTTAATATTTGGTACAGAAAACTTTGTTTCCTGTAGTTCTTGACCCGGTTTGCACACACTGCATCAGGGATTTTGGCCCAATCCTCCATACAGACCTTCTCCAGATCCTTCAGGATTTGGGGCTGTTGCTGGGCAATACGAACTTTCAGCTCCCTCAAAAGATTTTCTATAGAGTTCAGGTCTGGAGACTGGCTAGGCCACTCCAGGTCCTTGAGATGCTTCTTACGGAGCCACTCCTTAGTTGCCCTGGCTGTGTGTTTCGGGTCGTTGTCATGCTGGAACACCCAGCCACGACCCATCTTCAATGCTCTTACTGAGGGAAGGAGGTTGTTGGCCAAGATCTCGCGATACATGGCCCCATCCATCCTCCTCACCTCAATACGGTGCAGTCGTCCTGACCCCTTTGCAGAAAAGCATCCCCAAAGAATGGATGTTTCCACCTCCATTCTTCACAGTTGGCGGTGAAGGGTTTTCTTTGAGACTGTGGTCCCAGCTCTCTTCAAGTCATTGACCAGGTCCTGCCGTGTAGCTCTGGGCTGATCCCTCACCTTCCTCATGATCATTGATGCCCCACGAGGTGAGATCTAGCATGGAGCCTCAGACCACGGGTGATTGACCGTCATCTTGAACTTCTTCCATTTTCTAATAATTGCGCCAACAGTTGTTGCCTTCTCACCAAGCTGCTTGCCTATTGTCTTGTAGTCCATCCCAGCCTTGTGCAGGTCTACAATTTTATCCCTGATGTCCTTACTCAGCGCTCTGGTCGTCTCAGTTGTGGAGAGGTTGGAGTCTGTTTGATTGAGTGTGTGGACAGGTGTCTTTTATACAGGTAACGAGTTCAAACAGGTGCAGTTAATACAGGTAATGAGTGGAGAACAGGAGGCCTTCTTAAAGAAAAACTGAGAGGTCTGTGAGAGCCGGAATTCATACTGGTTGGTAGGTGATCAAATACTTATGTCATGCAATAAAATGCAAATTACTTAAAAATCATACAATGTGATTTTCTGGATTTTTGTTTTAGATTCCGTCTCTCACAGTTGACGTGTACTTATGATGAAAATGACAGACCTCTACATGCTTTGTAAGTAGGAAAACCTGCAAAATCGGCAGTGTATCAAATACTTGTTCTCCCCACTGTATGTGTGTGTACATGTGAGTGTGAGCTCGTGTAGGTGAGTGCAAGTGTGTGTGTGTGTGTGTGTGTGTGTATTGACATCTCTGGGTATGCATGCATTGTGTGTTAATTGACTGTGAGCTCCAGCTCCAGCTGCACCTAGCCCCTTGCTCACCCAGCTGAGCTGCCTGTATGTCCCTGTCTGTTCTTTCCAACCAAACATCTCTGTAGCAAAAAAGTTGGTCAGTCTGTAATATCTGCCTTCTGGCATGCACCCATGGCAACCGGCCAACTGTGCCAATGACTCAAAGCTGCTGCTGTCTCCGCTGGAAATTCAGTTAGTGTCACGACTTCCACCGAAGTTGTTCCCTCTCCTTGTTCAGGTGGCATTCGGCGGTCGACGTCACCGACTTTCTAGCTGCCACCGATCCATGTTTCATTTTTACTTTTGTTTTGTCTGTTTACACACCTGGTTCCCATCTCATAATTATGTTCCTTATTTAACCCTCTGGTTTCCCTTTCTGTTTGTGCGTGATTGACTTTCGTGTGTTGAAGTTCTATCCTGTTTTGTCCTTGTTTGATAACGGGATTTTTGTTACGTTCTTGGAATGAGTAAATACAGTGTTTTTTTAAAACTCTTACCTGTGTCCTGCGCCTGACTCCTTCGCTATCTTCTAGATAGACTCTGACAGTTAGGCTGTTTTCTGGGTGTCTCGTCTCATTCTGAGAAAATCATTTAGTTTGGGATGTGCTTTAAAGCCCTTTGGTAAATGTTGTGGAAAGATTGTATGTGAGAACATGTGTTTTTCTGTTGATGGGGAGACAGTTACGTTTGTAGATGAGAGAGAGATCTGTGAGATATTTGTTGTCAGTAAATTTACACCTAAAACTCCTTGGGATTGACCTTGGGATCATCGCAATTATGATATGTCATTTATCAGTCACACCCTGACCATAGTTTGCTTTGTGGGCATTCTATGTTGGATGTCTTGTTTGTCTATTTCTATGTCTGGCCTGATATGGTTCTCAATCAGAGGCAGGTGTTAGTCATTGTCTCTGATTGGGAACCATATTTAGGTAGCCTGGGTTTCACTGTGTGTTTGTGGGTGATTGTTCCTGTCTCTGTGTTTGCACCAGATAGGACTGTTTAGGTTTTCATTTTGTAGTTTATTCGTGTATAGTTTTTCCTTTATTAAACAAAAATGAATAACAATCACGCTGCATTTTGGTCCGCCTCTACTTCAACTAAAGAAAACCGTTACATTATCAGAAAAATGGTGCCAATAGAGAGGGCTTCCTTGCTTCTAGTTCTTAGGAAACGTTGCAGTATTTTGTTTTTTAATGTATTTCATACGTTATTAGACCAGAAATGTTTTTGTGTTATTACATACAGATATTGGTGTCACGATCGTCGTATGAGTGAGACCAAGGTGCAGCGTGAATAGAGCTCCACATATTTTTAATGAACAAACTCACCAAAACAAAACAACCAAACGAAACGTAATGCTACTAGTGTGCACACAGGCATCTAACTGTAGACAAGATCCCACACCAGAAAGTGGGAAAAAGGGCTGCCTAAATATGATCCCCAATCAGAGACAACGATAAACAGCTGTCTCTGATTGGGAACCAAATCAGGCCAACATAGACATACAAAACCTAGAGTACCCACCCTAGTCACACCCTGACCTAACCAAAATATGTAGAAAACAGAGAAATTCAAGGTCAGGGTGTGACAATTGGATATCAGACCGACGGTAACTCACCAGTACTACCGGCATTACGACTCGCTGATGTTCAATTTCTGGATAATAAACTTGACAAGGCCAGGGCGAGGATTTCTTTCCAGAGATACATCAGGGATTGTAACATACTCTGTTTCATCGAAACATGGCTCTCTAGGGAAATACTGTCTGTGTCGGCCCAGCCAGTTGGGTTCTCAGTTCATCGCACAGACAGGAATAAATATATCTCCGGGAAGAATAAGAGTGGGGGTATATGTTTAATGATGAATGACTCATGGTGTAATTGTGATAACATACAGGAATTCAAGTCCTTTTGTTCACCCGACCAAGAATACCTGACAATCAAATGCCGACCGTATTATCTTCAAGAGAATTTTCTTTGGTTATAGTCACAGCTGTGTATATCCCCCCTCAAGCTGATACCACGACGGCCCTCAAAGAACTTCACTGGACTTTATGCATATTGGAAACCACATATCCTGAGGCCGTATTTATTGCAGCTGGGGATTTTAACAAAGCAAATTTGAGGAAAAGGCTCCTGAAGTTCTATCAACACGTCCACTGTAGTACTCGCACTGCTAAAACACTCGACCACTGCTACTCCAACTTCCGTGATGCCTACAAGCCCCCCCCCCCCCGGCAAATCTGACCACGACTCCATTTCACTCCTCCCTTCCTATAGGCAGAAACTCAAACAGTAAGTACCCATTCTAAGGATTATTCAACGCTGGTCTGACCAATCAGAATCTACGCTTCAAGATTGTTTTTACCACGTGGACTGGGATATGTTCCAGGTAGCTTCCGAGAATAATATTGTATAGGAGATGTTGTACGCGCTGTGACTATTAAAACCTACCCCAACCAGAAACCATGGATAGATGGCAGCATTTGCTCAAAACTGAAAGCGCGAACCACCGCATTTAACGATGGTAAGGTGACTGGGAATATGGCAGAATACAAACAGTGTAGTTATTCCATCTGCAAGACAATCAAACAGGCAAATTCAACGGCTCAGAAAACCAGCCACGTCGAGGACACCGACGTCGTGCTTCCGGACAAGCTAAACTCCTCCTTTGCTTGCCTTGAGGATAACACAGTGCCACCATCGCGGCCCACTACCAAGGACTGTGGGCTCTCTTTCTCCGGAGGCTGACATAAGTAAGACATTTAAGCTTTTTACATATGAGTTCAAAATATCTCTAACGGTCACCCCCAGAATTAGTTGTTTTATGCATGTGATGTCAGAATGCAAAATGTGATTGCTAAACAATAGGAGAGTTAACACTGCTAATTATCTATAGGCTATGTTTCAATGATCAATTTCAAAATAATTTTCTAACAAGTAGTATTTCCTAACAGTTTGAATTGAGGTATTTTCTGCCTCCTCATTAATTCAGATAGAAGTAGCCCATTTCACTGTTGCGGACAATTTATGTTTGACGCTTTACTGAGCCAGACCAAACCTCCATATTCGAGGAGATCTCTTCCCCACTTTTTTTGCACATCAAGTATGTATATATTTGCACAGTTTTCCACGAACTGGGAAATTTTCTGGCTGGCGCTCGCATTATTGCATTGTTGTTTTCCTTACAAATAATAACTTTGGACATGTGTGCGTTACTATCAAAGTAAGTGCCTTGTTTTCTCTATATCGTGTTGTCGTTTCTACTGTAGCATACGCATGTATGCATGTATCTATGTACAGTTGAAGTCTGACATTTACATACACCTTAGCCAAATACGTTTAAACTCAGTTTTTCACAATTACAAACATTTAATCCTAGTCAACATTCCCTGTCTTAGGTCAGTTAGGATCACCACTTTATTTTAAGAATGTGAAATGTCAGAATAAGAGTAGCTAAAATGATTTAGTTCAGCTTTTATTTCTTTCATCACATTCCCAGTGGGTCAGAAGTTAACATAGACACAATTCGTATTTGGTAGCATTGCCTTTAAATTGTTTAACTTGGGTCAAACGTTGGGTAGCCTTCCTCAACATTCCCACAATAAATTGGGTGAATTTTGGCCCATTCCTCCTGACAGAGCTGGTGTAACTGAGTCAGATTTGTAGGCCTCCTTGTGTAACAGTATAGACTTTAGTCCATCCCCTCTCCCAGACCCGGGTGCGATCCAGGGACGCTCTGCACACGTCACCCTCGAAGCATCGTTACCCATCACTCCACAAAAGCCACGGCCCTTGCAGAGCAAGAGGAACCACTACTTCAAGGTCTCAAAGCGAGTGACGTCACCGATTGAAACGCTATTAGCGCGCACCACCGCTAACTAGCTAGCTATTTCACATTGGTTACACTTGCTCGCACACACTTTTTCAGTTCTGCCCACAAATTTTCTATAGGATTGAGGTCAGGGCTTTGTGATGTTCACTCCAATACCTTAACTTTGTTGTCCTTAAGCCATTTTGCCACAACTTTGGAAGTATGCTTGGGGGTCATTGTCCATTTGGAAGACCCATTTGCGACCAAGCTTTAACTTCCTGACTGATGTCTTGAGCTGTTGCTTCAATATATCCACCTAATTTTCCCTTCTCATGATGCCATCTATTTTGTGAAGTACACCAGTCCCTCCTGCAGCAGGACTAATGTAGCCTACATTTTTTCCCATTTGGATGACTGTGTATGCTGTCGCTGCTTCAGTGAATGTCTTAACATTGCATCCCCCAAAAAACTGGACACATTCAGGACATAACTTTGTAAGGACTGCATTTTTTCACATTTTCTTTCACAATGTGGCTAGCTCAAATGCTGACTGTTGCATCAATCGAAACTGGACATTCTACATAAGCTTTCTAATCAAACCAGTTTGATCGTACACGGCAGGGACCACTGTAAAAGGATCACTTCAGGTGCTTCTACACCTGCATTGCTTGCTGTTTGGGGTTTTAGGCTGGGTACAGCACTTTGAGATATCAGCTGATGTACGAAGGGCTATATAAATCAATTTGATTTGATTTGATCACACCCATTTGTTGGTACGTGTGAAAAGGTTAAGCGTGTTAACCCTCGCAAGGCTGCCGGCCCAGACTGCATCCCTAGCCGCATCAGAGCATGCGCAGACCAACTGCCTGGTGTGTTTACAGACATATTCAATCTCTCCCTATCCAAGTCAGCTGTCCCCACATGCTTCAAGATGGCCACCATTGTTTTTGTACCCAAGAAAGCAAAGGTAACTGAATGCATTGACTATCGCCCCGTAGCACTCACTTCTGTCATCATGAAGTGCTTTGAGAATCTAGTCAAGGATCATATCACCTTTACCTGTCACTCTAGACCCAACTTGTTTACCGCCCCAATAGATCTACAGACGATGCAATCGCCATCACACTGCACACTGCCCTATCCCATCTGGACAAGAGAAATACCTATGTAAGATTGCTGTTCATTGACTATAGCTCAGCATTCAAAAGCATAGTAAGCTCATCATTAAGCTCGAGGCCCTGGGTCTGAACACCGCCCTGTGCAACTCGGTCCTGGACTTCTTTAAAGGGATGCCCCCAGGTGGTGAAGGCTCAGCTCCCTCCTGTACTCCCTGTTCACCCATGACTGCGTGGCCAAGCACGCCTCCAACTCAATCATCAAGTTTGCAGATGACAAAACAGTAGTAGGCTTGATTACCAACAATGATGAGACAGCCTAGTGAGGGCTCTGGGAGTGGAGGAGGAGGAGGTGAGGGCTCTGGGAGTGTGGTGCCAGGAAAATACCCTCTCACTCAATGTCAACAAAACAAAGGAGATGATCGTGGACTTCAGGAAACAGCAGAGGGAGCACCCCACATCCACATCGATGGTACTGCAGTGGAGAAGGTGGAAAGCTTTAAGTTCCTTGGTGTACACATCACTGATAAGCTGAAATGGTCCACCCACACAGACAGTGTTGTGAAGAAGGCGCAACCTCAGGAGGCTGAAGAAATTTGTCTTGGCACCTAAAACCCTCACAAACCTTTACAGATGCACAATTGAGAGCATCCTGTTGGGCTGTATCATCACCTGGTACGGCAACTGCATCATCCGTACCCACAGGGCTCTCCAGAGGGTGATGCGGTCTGCCCAACGCATCAACGGGGCAAACTACCTGCCCTCCAGGACACCTACAGCACCCGATGTCCCAGGAAGGCCAAAAAGATAATCAAGGACAACAGCCACTGCCAGTTCACATCGCTATCGTCCAGAAGGCGAGGTCAGTACAGCTGCATCAAAGCCGGGACAGAGAGACTGAAAAACAGCTTCCATCTCATATGTATATACTCCATTCTATACTATTATACAGTATCTTCGTCTATGCCGCTCTGACATTGCTCGTCCATATATTTATATACTGTATTCTTAATTCCATTCCTTTACTTAGATTTGTGTATATTAGGTATGTGTTGTGAAAATATTAGATATTATTTGTTAGATGTTACTGTACTGTCGACGCTAGAAACACAACAACTTCTGCTGAACACGTGTATGTGACCAATACACTCTGATTTGATGTCATAGATACAGAGCAGTGTTCCATTATTTCAGCTTGATTCTGTATGATGCAAAGCACAAGTTTAATGAATGGCCCAGCTCTCTTTCACTCTGTGTTTTACCATGGAAAGAAAACACATCAGTCTCTTTTCATTGGTGTTCAGTTCTGTCAAACAATGTTTGGTTTGGCAGCTGCACTGACAGAAAACCCCCCTTGAGTGAAATATTGTTTTATATTGTTTTTGTTATCTTAAACTGTACTAAACGAAAAATGACAGAATTAACTATTTTGAACCACATGTTGGACAACAATCCCAGCAGAGCTTAGAAATTAATGCTGCATGCTTAGCTTGTCTGACTGTATTTTTTACTTACTGTTAGTACAGGGAAATAGGATGATAGACACGTATCACAGATGTTAGGCTTGATGGATGTAATATCCACAACACTGGAGATGGTCTAAAGCAAAAGAGTGATCTAAATTAACCTCTTATGTGAATGAGAATATGTTCTATAGATTGTAGCGAACGGTGACAGTGCAACACTCTATGTGGGTCTCCCAGCCCATAGGCAAACTCGCTAACCAATGCTCCAATTACCCAATTGGGGGAGATTGTAACTATTTTACCTAAGGGTCACTACAATAGAATTATGGAATTATTATATAGTTTATGATGATATATCTAATATCCATAGTCTTACATTTAGGGCGCCTCATACTGTAACGATTGTCACTCAAATGTCTCATACCATGTGTTCATTATGTACTCTATGAAAGACACAATGCCTTCTTCTAATCCCTAAATTATATTCCAGCAGATGCCTGTAAGGAAAATAGAGCTAATTGAAATGATGCCTTGTTTAGCAGACCACATTGCTCTCTGCGGGTTCCTGGAACGTCAACGTCCACCCTCATTTGTTGACTTCTGTGATTGAAAAAGCCTTGGTTTCATGCATGTCTTGGTTTCATGCAACATCAGAAGCCTCCTCCCTAAGTTTGTTTTTGTCACGCCCTGGCCATTGAGAGGCTTTTTATTCTCTATTTTGGTTAGGCCAGGGTGTGACTAGGGTGGGAATTCTATGTCCTTTTTTCTATGTATGGTTCTCAATCAGAGACAACGATAGACAGCTGTCCCTGATTGAGAACCATACCAGGCCAAGACATAGAAATATATATATATTTCTGTCTTGGCCTGGTATGGTTCTCAATCAGGGACAGCTGTCTATCGTTGTCTCTGATTGACAACCATACTTAGGTACCCTTTTCCCCCACCTGTTTTGTGGCAAGTTCATTTTGACTTTGTTCAGGGCACATAGCCCAAAGCTTCACGGTTTGGTTTTGTTCTTTGTTTTGTCGTCGTCATTTTAAAATAAAGAAAATGTATGCTAACCATGCTGCACCTTGGTCCAGTCCTTCAGCCAGCCGTGACAGTTTTACTCACTGCTTTAGCACACTCCGCCAACCCTGATGTCCTTGCCGTGTCTGAATCCTGGATTAGGAAGGCCACCAACAATTCTGAGATTTCCATACCCAACTACAACATTTTCCGTCAAGATAGAACTGCCAAAGGGGGTGGAAATGCAATCTACTGCAGAGAGAGCCTGCAAAGTTCTGTCATACCTTCCAGGTCTATGCCCAAACAGTTTGAACTTCTAATTTTAAAAATTAACCTCTCCAGAAATAAGTCTCTCACTGTGGCCTCCTGCTATTGACCCCCCTCCGCTCTCAGCTGTGCCCTGGACACCATTTGTGAACTGATCGCCCACCATCTAGCTTCAGATTTCGTTCTGTTAGGTGACCTAAACTGGGATATGCTTAACACCCCGGCAGTCCTACAATCTAAGCTAGATGCCCTCAATCTCACAAAAATCATCAAAGAACACACCAGGTACAACCCTAAATCTGTAAACATGGGCACCCTCATAGACATTATCCAGACCAACTTGCCCACCAACACCTCCACTGTTTTCAATCAGCATCTCAGCGATCACTGCCTCATTGCCTGTATCCGCATTGAGTCTGCGGTCAAACGACCACCCCTCATCACTGTCAAACGCTCCCTAAAACACTTCTGTGAGCAGGCCTTTCTAATCGACCTGGCCCGGGTATCCTGGAAGGATATTGACCTCATCCGGTCAGTCGAGGATGCCTGGTCATTCTTTAAAAGTAATGTCCTCTTAGATAAGCATGCCCCATTCAAAAAATGCAAAACTAAGTACAGATATAGCCCTTGGTTCACTCCAGACCTGACTGCCCTTGACCAGCACAGGAACCAATACAAGCAGTCAGTCAGGAAAGCAAAGGCTAGCTTTTTCAAGTAGAAATTCGCATCCTGTAGCTATAACTCCAAAACGTTTTGGGACACCGTAAAGTCCATGGAGAACAAGAGCACCTCCTCTCAGCTGCCCACTGCACTGAGGCTAGGTAACACGGTCACCACTGATAAATCCATGATAATCGAACATTTCAAAAAGCATTTCTCAACGGCTGGCCATGCCTTCCTCCTGGCTACTCCAACCAGGCCAACAGCTCTGCCCACCCTGCAGCTACTCGCTCAAGCCTCCCCAGCTTCTCCTTCACCCAAATCCAGACAGCCGATGTTCTGAAGAGCTGCAAAACCTTGGCCCGTACAAATCAGCTGGGCTAGACAATCTGGACTCTCTCTTTCTAAAACTATCCGCCGCCATTGTTGCAACCTCTATTAGCAGCCTGTTCAACCTCTCTTTCGTATCGTCCGAGATCCCTAAAGATTGGAAAGCTTCCGCGGTCATCCCCCTCTTCAAAGGGGGTGACACCCTAGACCCAAACTGTTAGACCTATATCCATCCTGCCCTGCCTATCTAAAGTCTTCGAAAGCCAAGTTAATAAACAGATAACTGACCATTTCGAATCCCACCGTACCTTTTCCGCTGTGCAATTCGGCTTCCGAGACGGTCACGGGTGCACCTCAGCCACACTCAAAGTACTAAGCAATATCATAACCGCCATCGATTAAAAGACAGTACTGTGCAGCCATCTTCATCAACCTGGCCAAGGCTTTTGACTCTGTCAATCACTTTATTCTTATCGGCAGACTCAATAGCCTTGGTTTTTCTAATGACTGCCTCGCCTGGTTCACCAACTACTTTGCAGACAGAGTTCAGTGTGCCAAATCGGAGGGCATGTTGTCCGGACCTCTGGCAGTCTCTATGGGGATACCACAGGGTTCCATTCTCGGGCCGACTCTTTTCTCTGTATATATCAATGATGTCGCTCTTGCTGCGGGCGATTCCCTGATCCACCTCTACGCAGACGACACCATTCTGTATACTTCTGGCCCTTCCTTGGACACTGTGCTAACTAACCTCCAAACGAGCTTCAATGCCATACAACACTCCTTCCGTGGCCTCCAACTGCTCTTAAACGCTAGTAAAACCAAATGCATGTTTTTCAACCATTCGCTGCCTGCATCCGCCCGCCCGACTAGCATCACCACCCTGGACGGTTCCGACCTAGAATATGTGGACAACTATAAATACCTAGGTGTCTGGCTAGACTGTAAACTCCTTCACTCACGCCGCCAAACTTACCCTTATAAAACTGACTATCCTACCGATCCTCGACTTCGGCGATGTCATTTACAAAATAGCTTCCAATACTCTACTCAGCAAACTGGATGCAGTCTATCACAGTGCCATCCGTTTTGTTACCAAATCACCTTATACCACCCACCACTGCGACCTGTATGCTCTAAGTCGGCTGGCCCTCGCTACATATTTGTCGCCAGACCCACTAGCTCCAGGTCATCTATAAGTCTATGCTAGGTAAAGCTCCGCCTTATCTCAGTTCACTGGTCACGATAACAACACCCACCCGTAGCACACGTTCCAGCAGGTATATCTCACTGGTCATCCCCAAAGCCAACACCTCATTTGGCCGCCTTTCCTTCCAGTTCTCTGCTGCCAGTGACTGGAACGAATTGCAAAAATCGCTGAAGTTGGAGACTTTTATTTCCCTCACCAACTTTAAACATCAACTATCTGAGCAGCTAACCGATCGCTGCAGCTGTACATAGTCCATCTGTAAATAGCCCACCCAATCTACCTACCTCATCCCCATACTGTTTTTATTTTATTTACTTTTCTGCTCTTTTGCACACCAGTATCTCTACGTGCACATAATCATCTGCTCATTTATCACTCGTGTTAATCTGCTAAATTGTAATTATTCGCTCCTATGGCCTATTTATTGCCTACCTCCTCATGCCTTTTGCACACACTGTATATAGACTTTCTTTTTTCTACTGTGTCATTGAATTGTTTATTGTGTTATTGGCTTATTTATTGTTTACTCCATGTGTAACTCTGTGTTGTTGTCTGTGTCACACTGCTTTACTTTATCTTGGCCAGGTCACAGTTACAAATGAGAACTTGTTCTCAACTAGCCTACCTGGTTAAATAAAGGTGAAATAAAAAAATTAAAAACGTTGGTAGACCTCAACAATCAGCAGGGTCTTCCTCTTCCAGATGTGTGTGTCATACATGATCATGGGTCACTTGGTTCTTCCTGTGTTTGTTTGGTGACATCTGCTACAGTCTGCAATCACCTCATCCCCTTGCCCTCTGTTTCTGTCTTTCTTGTTCCTGTTCCTTCACTGACCCTCTCACTCCATCCCTCCATCTTTAGGCTCTAAGCAGCTGTGCATAGTTTATTTTATTTTATAGCAAAAACATATCTGTTACGCCTGGTTACTTCTTCCTGTCGCATTGGCTTCCTCTCACTTTCGCTGTGTCATGTCCTCTTTAAGTTGTGGGTGAACGGACCCCAATGGAGCTATAGGACTTTTTCTCGATCAATGTTGTTCCTGTGAGGCTCTCTGGAGCCTCTGGGCTCATGGGTACCTCTGATATCTCCCTGGGGTGTAGTTAACTCTTAGGAACCAAACACGCATACTCACCTGGAGCATGTCACCCTACAACCACCTTCCAAGGAAAGCCCACCTACCCTGCTTTCCTCTTCCAGGGGCTTAGGAGTTACCGAGATATCTCTCACCCATCTCCCTCACTCCACTCTTGCACTCCACTCCACTCCCGTTCCCCGCTCCCTCTCTCTACCCCCCCCTCGCCCTCCCTCGCCGCACTCCTCTCTCTCCACCTCCACTCATCTCCCCCTCTTCTCTGACATCTGGGAGAGGTTAAGAGCATCAGACAGGGTTTGACAGGCTCCCAACATATAAATTGTGTGATTCTTTCAACACCGACATATTCATTCCCTCTCTATGAAACCAGAGCCGGGTAACAGGACACCTGGCCTGCTTGGCTATTTTTCATTTTCGTTTACCTCACACCGTTAGATGGAATCCTGTGTATCAAGGGCTGTTTTAATTGATAGTAAAAGCTTTAGTCAACACCAGCAAATGGCAAATGACTATGTGAAGTGGCCGTGACAGTTTCAGGGGATGTACGCTCTTAGAAAAAAAGGTAGAACCTAGAACCTAAAAGGGTTATTTGGCTGTCCCCAGAAGGGGAACTCTTTGAGGAACCTCTTTGGTTCCAGGTAGGACATTTTTAGGTTCCATGTAGAACCCTTGTTCTAATGTTCAGTGATCAGGACTGTTTGGTTAGATTGACAACTTGATCGTCCACCAGAAATCACATTATGGCATTTTCAGTTGTTCAGATATCAGATTTTTGCCATAATGAAATATATTCCGATCATTAGCACGCAGTCCAAGTCACAACTATTGATTTATGCTCTCCAGTTGTCTTTGGGTTACTCTGGGCCAGTTGGATTACACACACAAAGAAAGAGTTTCCAAATACTCCACCTCTCCAACCTCACAAGAACCTGGACACTAGGGTGTGGAGAACCTCTGTCATAGAGTGAAGAGAGGTGAATGACTGGCTAACTTAGTATAATGATGTGTAGTTGTTGCTTATTGTACATCCACTCAGACTGGTGACTTCACTTACATTGCTTGGTCATTGAATATTCATTGTGTACTCGCTCAGTTTATGTCTATGTTTAGTCTCTGTTCTGTCATAGGGATGTAGTGCACTAGTTACGTAGTGTGAATCAGGGCAATTAGACAAGACAACGAACAATCCGGCACACAGACTGCAGACTCACAGCATTATGTAATCTCTAAGACTTCCCTCTCCCCTCCCTTAGACACTCTCTTCCTCCCTTTCTCTTCCCCACCCTCTCTCTCACTATCGTACTCTATCTCCATCCAGGGCTTTGTCAGTGGATGGAAAAGTACGAGAGAGAGAGAGAGAAAGAGAGACAAAGAGAGAGAAAAAGAGAGATGTTTATGCATATGTTCTTATCGCTCGTTTTTACGGTCATGGTAGAGTGGATTGACCAGAACCAGAGCAGCCGGATCTCGCTTGGCATTCCAGCATAACCAAACCCCCCTCACCTCTCCTTCCCTCTCCTTACCTACCACCACACTCAGGAGAGGAGAAGGAGAAGGAGATTTGAGATGAGACAACACACACTTAAGGGGTATTAAGGTGTCCCACTTAGGGGTTGGTTATTGCTGTGGCTCTGGTCCTCAGTGGGAGATAAAGAAAACATCAGATAAGGGAGTAGATTAGTAATCGGCCAGACAGCCACACATAGGCCTGCACTCCGTACCAGTTACCATGGATGCCCCCAGAGTAAACCAACAGAGTGAACACACAGCATGGGTTATGGGGGAGATAAATAGAGCCATGAGAGAGGTGATCCCATGGTTAAATATACACCCAGGATGGGGATTCTCACTATGGGAAAGCCCTGGATCCCTGGGGGCATTTGCCTCTTGCACAGCCAAACACAGATACACCCGCCTTGGGGCAGATACACAGACCCACGCAGCAGACACACACACACAGCCAGCCCAGTGGACAAGACTGAATTATCACCTTTAAAAAATATTCTCCAATTGTTGGAATAAATATACTGTGCTGTATGTTTCAGGTCCAATTGTGGTTGAAATGAACATAGTTATTTTCGTTATTATGTGCAGAGAGACAAGGGGTGAGTATTGTGTAGTTCCATGCCATGACAGACGGAGGGCACTGTCACACTCCTGACAATGGCAGAAACAAAGGGAAAAGACAGAATGAGTGAATGCATGTTTCGTTGAGGTTTAGGTTTTAGTGAATGACTTGTCCCAAATACAATGCATTTAGTTTTTGAAATATTTAAGACTATCTTATTACTTCCCACGCATTGACTGACTGCAGCTCTTTGTTCAGTGTTGCAGTGATTTCACTTGGTGTGGTAATTAAGTGTATAATGTTGAGTCATCAGCATACATAGACACACAGGCTTTACTCAGTGCCAGTGGCAGGTCATTAGTAAAGATTGAAAAAAGTAAGGGGGGTAGACAGCTACCCTGGGGAATGCCTGACTCTACCTGGATTATGTTGGAGATGTTTCCATTAAAAAATACATATAATACATATAACTGTCGATCCACGATACAGCAGGGATGCAAATCTATAACCCGTGAGTTTTTCCAGCAGCAGATTATGATTGATAATATCAAAAGCTGCACTGAAGTCTAACAAAACAGCTTGAACAATGTTTTTATTATCGATTTCTTTGTCATTTATCAGCCTTTCGTGTTGTACATGTTGTTTGTGGACGTGTACGTGTGAGTACGTGCATGCATTTGCGTGTATGTGGGTGCAAGTGTGTGTATGTGTGTGCTCGTGCATGCATTTGTGTGTGGGTGTATGTATGTGTGTGTCACTGACTTGACGAAGACACCTGGACCTAAACATTCTCTGCCCATGTGGTCATGTTTGACCATTAGTATATATGGTTTCACTGTCTCAGAAGATCAGTCCTCCATTGTCTCAGAGCGATAAGCTCCTTAACAGTGTGACTCGTGCTCAGTCTAGGCCCCATGGTGCTGTGGGGAGGGCAGTGGCAGATCGTGGTGGCCCCATGCCCAGTCTGGCTGCCTATTTGCTGGCAGTGCCCTGTCCACACATCCCCAGTCATCCCTGGAACAGAGTCAGGGACCAACCTGACGCGACTGCTGACCTATCAGACAGACTCAGAATAGAACCGAGTAAATCACATTCACTGTAGGACCTCACAAACCTGTACATCTGTTGGGTTGCATGACACCAACACAATACAGTTGACATTAAAATGTGTGCAATGGGGCTGCACAGAGGACATGGTGGAATTGTTTAAACATCCTGTCAAGCTCAGAGCTGACCAGTGATCGAGAGAGAGAACTGGAAGGACAGTTCGGCCATTTTTACCTTTCTGTCTCACATACTCTCACTAACCTAGCAGCATACCAGCCTGCATCCCACTGCTGGCTTGTTTCTGAAGCTAAGCAGTGTTGGTCCAGGTCAGTCCTTGGATGGGAGACCAGATGCTGCTGGAAGTGGTGTTGGAGTGCCAGTAGGAGGCACCCTTTCCTCTGGTCTAAAAAAAAATCCCTGGGCAGTGATTTTGGATGGGATGTTAAATGGGTGTCCTGACTCTCTTGTGGTCACTGAAGATCCCATGGCACTTATTGTAAGAGTAGGGGTGTTAACCCTATGGTCCTGGCTAAATTCCTAATCTGTCCCTCATACATACCATCATGGTCACCTAATAAACCCCAATTTACAATTGGCTCATTCATTCTCCTCTCCCCTGTAACTGTTCCCCAGGTCATTGCTGTAAATGAGATTCTGTTCTCAGTCAACTTACCTGGTTAAATAAAAATCCCACAAACCTCTAGAGCTGGACAGTACTGCTTGCCCAATGACATCATCAATACAGTCGATGTTAAAGCATGTGCAATGGGGCTTCACAGAGAACACGGTGGAATTGTTTAAACAGCTTGTCAAGCTCAGAGCTGACCAGTGATTGAGGACGTTTTGGCCATTTTCACCTTTCTGTCTCACATGCTCCCATCAGCCGGATCCTCCCATTGACTCAAATCTATTTTTAGGCAGTATCACACTGTAATAAATTGAAAACCTACTTTTCAATTAGAGTATCTGGAATAAACTGAGCTTTAAATCAATCACAACCTCTGTTATGTTCGGCACACAGAGGCCGTGCACTTGTGACGTGGAGTCTTACAGGCTTAATAGACATCCTGGAACAAATTATTTAGCTTGACAGTATTATTAAAGTTACAGTGCCTTGAGAAAGATTCAGACCTGTTAACTTTTTCAACTTTTTGTTGTGTTACACCCTGAAATTAAAATGGATTCAATTTAGATTTTGTGTTACTGGCCTATACACAATACCCCATAATGTCAAACTGGAATTATGTTTTTAGAAATGAATAAAACAATTAAAAGCTGAAATGCTTTGAGAAAATAAGTATTCAACACATTTGTTAGGGCAAGCCTAAATAAATTCAGGAGTAGAAATTTGCTTAACAAGTCACATAATAAGTTGAATGGACTAACTTTGTGTGCAAGAATAGTGGTTAACATGATTTTTGTATGACTACCTCATCTCTGTACCCCACACATACAATTATCTATAAGGTCCTTCAGTCAAGCAGTGAATTTCAAACACAGAGACAACCACGAAGACCAGGGAGGTTTTCCAATGCCTCGCAAATCAAATCAAATCAAATCAAATTTATTTATATAGCCCTTCGTACATCAGCTGATATCCCAAAGTGCTGTACAGAAACCCAGCCCAAAACCCCAAACAGCAAGCAATGCAGGTGTAGAAGCACGGTGGCTAGGAAAAACTCCCTAGAAAGGCCAATACCTAGGAAGAAACCTAGAGAGGAACCAGGCTATGTGGGGTGGCCAGTCCTCTTCTGGCTGTGCCGGGTGGAGATTATAACAGAACATGGTCAAGATGTTCAATGTTCATAAATGACCAGCATGGTCGAAAAATAATAAGGCAGAACAGTTGAAACTAGAGCAGCAGCACAGTCAGGTGGAAGTTGAAACTGGAGCAGCAGCATGGCCAGGTAGACTGGGGACAGCAAGGAGTCATCATGTCAGGTAGTCCTGGGGCATGGTCCTAGGGCTCAGGTCAGTTGAAACTGGAACAGCAGCATGGCCAGGTGGACTGGGGACAGCAAGGAGTCATCATGTCAGGTAGTCCTGGGGCATGGTCCTAGGGCTCAGGTCCTCCGAGAGAGAGAAAGAAAGAGAGAAGGAGAGAATTAGAGAACGCACACTTAGATTCACACAGGACACCGAATAGGACAGGAGAAGTACTCCAGATATAACAAACTGACCCCAGCCCCCCGACACATAAACTACTGCAGCATAAATACTGGAGGCTGAGACAGGAGGGGTCAGGAGACACTGTGGCCCCATCCGAGGACACCCCCGGACAGGGCCAAACAGGAAGGATATAACCCCACCCACTTTGCCAAAGCACAGCCCCCACACCACTAGAGGGATATCTTCAACCACCAACTTACCATCCTGAGACAAGGCTGAGTATAGCCCACAAAGATCTCCGCCACGGCACAACCCAAGCCAAAGCAAAGAAGGGAACCTATTGGTAGATGGGTAAAAAATTCAAAGCAGATATTAGTTTGAGCATGGTGAAGTTATACAATACATTGTGGATGGTGTATCAATACATCCCGTCATTACAAAGATACAGGAGTACCTCCTAATTCAGTTGCCGGAGATGACGGAAACTGCTCAGGGATTTCACCATGAGGCCAATTGTGACTTTAAATCAGTTACAGAGTTTAATGGCTGTGATAGAAGAAAACTGAGCATGGATAAACAACATTGTAGTTACTCCACAATACTTATCTAAATGACAGTGAAAAGAGGGAAGCCTGTAAAGAGAAAAATATTCCAAAACATGCATGCTGTTTGCATGGCACTAAAGTAAAACTGCAAAAAACGGATATGTTTGGGGCAATTCCAACACAAGACATCGCTGAGTACTACTCTTCATATGTTCAAGCATAGTGGTGGCTGCATCATGTTATGGGTATGCTTGTCATTGGCAAGGACTAAGGAGTTTTTTAGGATTAAAATAAATGGAATAGAGGTAAGCACAGGCAAAATCTTAGAGGAAAACCTGTTTCAGTCTGATTTCCAACAGAGAGTCGGAGACAGATTCACTTCAAGGAATCTGTCTCCCACAGATTCAAGGACAACAAACTAAAGCAAAAGGCCAAATATACACAGGAGTTGCTAACCAAGATGAAATTGAGTTCCTGAGTGGCCTAGTTACAGTTTTGACTTAAATCTGCTTGAAAATCCAATGCAAGAATTGAAAATGGCTTTCTAGCAATGATCAACAACCATCTTGAAAGAGCTTGAATATTTGTTTTATAATAACATGCAAATATTGCAAATATTGTACAATCTAGGTGTGCAAAGTGCTTAGAGACCTACCCGGTGATTTTAACTTCTTAAGGGTAGGGGGCAGTATTCGGAAGTTTAGATGACTGAGGTGCCCAAAGTAAACTGCCTGTTACTCAGGCCCAGAAGCTAGGATATGCATATGCATGGTAGTATTGGATAGAAAACACTAACGTTTAGAAAACTGTTAAAATAATGTCTGTGAGTATAACAGAACGGATATGGCAGGTGAAAACCCAAGGACAATCCATCCCAAAGAAATTTGAGCTCAACACTGATTACAATGGCTGTCTATGGGAATATAAAAGGAAATCCTCCCAGATTGCAGTTCCTAGGGCTTCCACTAGATCTTTAGAAAGCTTTTCTGGCTTGTTTTTGTTCTAAGTGGCTCCCATTTTGGCTGTAGTGTTTGTAGCGAGTTCCAGTGAGGGCGCGCACTTCTTTATTTATCTCCATTTATTTACATATTAGGGTACCTGAGGATTGTTTAGAAACGTTGTTTGACTTGTTTGGACAAAGTTTATTGGTAACGTTTGGGATTAATTTTGGATACATTTTGAACGAGGAACACCGGTGGATTATTGAATGAAGCGCGCCAACTAAACAGACTTTTCTGGGATATAAAGAAAAACTTTATCAAACATAACCATTTGTGATGTAGCTGGGACCCTTTGGATTGCAAACAGAGGAAGATCTTCGAAGGTAAGTGATATATTATATCGCTATTTCTGACTTTCGTGACGCCTCTGTTTGGTTGGAAAATGTTTTTAATGCTGTTTTGTGCTGGGCACTGTCCTCAGATAATTGCATGGTATGCTTTCGCCATAAAGCCTTTTTGATATCTGACAAAGCGGCTGGATTAACAAGAAGTTAAGCTTTTAACTGATGTATAACACTTGTATTTTCATGAATGTTTAATATTACGAATTTTGCGCTCTGCAATTTCACCGGACGTTGGCCAGATGGAACGCTAGCGTCCCACTAATCCGTAAGGGCTAACATGTGTTGACTCAGGGGTGTGAATACTCATGTACAGTAAATTATATATTTCTGTATTTCTTTTTCAATACATTTGCAAAAATGTCTAAAAACACGTTTTCACTTTAATCCATCTATTAATCCATTTTGAATTCCGGCTGTAAACACAACAAAATGTGGAATTAGCAGTTGTGTAAAGTACTTAAGCAAAAACACCTTTTTATATTTTACCTTTATTTAACTATGCAAGTCGAACAAATTCTTATTTTCAATGACGGAACAGTGGGTTAACTTCCTTGTTCAGGGGTAGAACGACAGATTTTTACCGTGTCAGCTCGGGGATTCAATCTTGAAACCTTTCGGTTAATAGTCCAACACTCTAACCACTAGGCTAAGAACAAATTCAAATTTAACTTACCTTCCTAAGTAATCTGTACATTACTTTGCAATTTATATTTTTGCCAACTTTTACTTTTAGTTCACTACATTCCTAAAGAAAATAATGTACTTTTTACTCCATACATTTTCCCTGACACCCAAAAGTACTCATTACATTTTGACAGGAAAATGTTCCAATTAACACACTTATCAAGAGAACATCCCTGGTTATGCCTACTGCCTCTGACCTGTTGGACTCACTAAACATAAATGCTTTGTTTGTAAATTATGTCTCTGTGTTGGAGTGTGCCCCTGGCTATCCGTAAATAAAATAAAAAAAATTAAAAAATGGTGCTGTCCGACTTGCATTATATAAGGAATTTGAAATGATTTATACTTTTATTTTTGACACAAGTACATTTTAGCAGTTCCATTTACTTTTGATACTTAAGTATATTTAAAACCAATACTTTTAGACTTTTACTCAAGTAGTATTTTACTGGGTGACATTCACTTTTACTTTTCAATTAATTTAAGGTATCTTTACTTTTATTCAAGTATGACGATTGAGTCATTGTACTTTTTACAACATTGAGAATAAGTCAAGGGGTATGAATACTCTGAAGGCATTGTATGTGTGTGCGTATGTGTGTGCGTGTGCGTGTGCATGTGCATCTGTGTGAGGTTGCTGTAACACATTTCGCCATTGGCAGCCACGCCACCTCTTGCACCTCCTCCCACCTTGTCCTCAAGTTTTGAAGAAAAAAAGAGAGGAAAGTATGAGGAAGAATAGAAAGAACATGGGAATGAAGGAAAGAGTCCGCTTTCTCTCTATGGCACGTAAATAGCTTAAGCAGTCCTAATCTTTACCCCTCCACCCCATTCCTCCTCCTAGATCAAAGAAAACATCTACCTTAGGATCTGGCACCTCAATTAGACGGATTAGTATCAAATTGAGTTTTGATTTGCTCCCCATTGTGACACTCTCTGCAGGGTGCCATACTGGGGAGAGAGAGCACGTGAGGGGCCCAAACGCACACACGCACGCAGCACACACACACACACACACACACACACACACACACACACACACACACACACACACACACACACACACACACACACACACACACACACACACACAAATCCTCTCAAGGTGGGAGGACTTTGGTTAAAAGAGGGGCCCTCCTTGCAAGGAGGCCCCGGAAACATGCCTTAATATGCCCTCAGAGACATTCTTCAGGAACAATAGCTCGTGGCTATTTTCTCCTTCTCTTTTCTCTGCAGTTTGAACCACTGGAAAAGTGGGCGAAGGTGCTTGCCAAATGACTTAATACACATAACCAAAATTATAGTTTAGTTTAAAAGGGTGGGATAAATAGCGGGACATCTGCTGACAGTTCTCATTGTTTCAGTATCATGCTTTGATTATTTTATTGTAGAAACCCCTCCCAATGCCAATAGATGATAATAATATAGGTGATAGGTGATTAATAGAGTGAGAGGTATAGAAGGATGTATGTTGAATGTGACCTGTTGGCTGTGATCCGCTTCACTTGCGCTCCAATCCTCCCTGGAATGAGAGACTAACTTTAAAGGAGTAAGGATGAGAAGCTGGAGAATAGAAAGCAGAGGAGAGAGCAAGAGAGAGAGAGAGAGACTGAGAGAGTTGGGGAGAGAGAGAGAGTGTGTGTGTGTGTCTGTCTGTCTGTCTGATGAAAGACAGTTTAAAAAATATATATATATATATTTCACCTTTACTTCACCAGGTAGGCTAGTTGAGAACAAGTTCTAATTCACAACTGCGACCTAGGCCAAGATAAATCAAAACAGTTCGACACATACAACAACACAGAGTTACACTTGGAATAAACAAACATACAGTCAATAATATAGTAGAAAAAGTCTATATACGGTGTGTGCAAATGAGGTAAGATAAGGGAGGTAAGGCAATAAATAGGCCATGGTGGCAAAGTAATTACAATATAGCTATTAAACACTGGAGTGATAGATGTGCAAGTAGAGATACTGGGGTGCAAAGGAGCAAGATAAATAAATAAATGCAGTATGGGGATGAGGTAGTTGGATGGGCTATTTACAAATGGGCTATGTACAGGTGCAGTGATCTGTGAGCTGCTCTGACAGCTGGTGCTTAAAGTTAGTGAGGGAGATATGAGTCTCTAGCTTCAGTGATTTTGCAGTTCGTTCCAATCATTGGTAGCAGAGAACTGTAAGGCAAGGCGGCCAAAGGAGGAATTGGCTTTGGGGGTGACCAGTGACATATACCTGCTGGAGCGCGTGCTGCGGGTGGGTGCTGCTATTGTGACCAGTTAGCTGAGATAAGGAGGGGCTTTACCTGGCAAAGACTTGTAGATGACCTGGAGCCAGTGGGTTTTGCGATGAGTATGGAGCGAGGCTTAGCCAACGAGAGCGTACAGGTCGCAGTGGTGGGTAGTATATGGGGCTTTGGTGACAAAACGGATGGCACTGTGATAGACTGCATCCAGTGTGTTGGAGGCTATTTTGTAAATGACATCGCCGAAATCGAGGATCGGTAGGACGGTCAGTTTTACGAGGGTGCTCAGCGATCAACACCATAGTGCCCTCAAAGCTCATCACTAAGCTAAGGACCCTGGGACTAAACACCTCCCTCTGCAACTGGATCCTGGACTTCCTGACAGGCCACCCCCAGGTGGTAAGGGTGGGTAACAACACATCCGCCATGCTGATCCTCATCACAGGGGCCCCTCAGAGGTGCGTGCTCAGTCCCCTCTTGTACTCTCTGGTCACTCATGACTGCACGGCCAGGCATGACTCCAACAACATCATTGAAGTTTGCCGATGACACAACAGTGGTAGGCCTGATCACGGACAAGGAAGAGACATGTGGTGCCAGGACAACAACCTCCCCCTCAACGTGATCAAGACAACGGAGATGATTGTGGACTACAGGAAAAGGAGGACCGAGCACTCTCATCGACGGGCTGTAGTGGAGCAGGTTGAGAGCTTCAAGAGCTCCTTGGTGTCCACATCACCAACTAACTAATATTGTGTCTTTAGTATCATTAAAGGTGAAGACTTATTTTATCAAATCAATTCTCTGTGTTATTATTACGTGATTAAACTAATCATGTAAATGTAATTAACTAGGAACTCGGGGCACCGCGGAAAATCTTCAGATGACCAAGTTTTCCAAATATAACTCCTCAGATATTGTAATATCTGATCAATTAGTCGTCTATTAATTAATAATTCTTTACCTTACGTCAGTCTCATTTCAAACGTTGTAGAATTCTTGGTTATCTGCATGAACCCAGCCTACTCCATGAATCATCCGTACACCAATTGGCTTAATCATTTATTTACAAACTAAATATTCACAGAAATGCATAACAAACAACAAAATTAGATTTTGGTTACTAACAACGATATGGAAGATCCCATGGTGGGCTAAACCGATATGACGGCTTGGCATACAAAGGAAAGGCGGTGTGGACTGAAGAAGGAGCAGGAAAGACCAAATGGATCACTACACACAGTGGATAATTATACTAATTGAAATGCAAATCGTTTGCACATGAACGGCCGTTCATTCGAGAATAATTGAAATTAATATATTTATGCCCGGGTGTCGTTGTGTTTTCTCTGTTGGAATCGTCGGTCCATCTGCTGGAGATTCAGTTCATCAGAGAGTCTCTGGTTACTTCCCTAGAAGTCAGAATGTCTTTCATGGTGTCTAGTGGTCTAGTAATTAGTATCTAATATTTGCTCTTATTCGATAGTTATCGATAGTCTCAGAGTTTAATCATTTCCAGCTGTGTAGCCAATGCTCCACGTGGTATGGTTAGGAATTCAACCACCATTGCAAACCTAACAATAGAAAAGGTGGTTCCATGACGCCAGATCATGTCTGTGCTCTTGGGGGTGTGGCCGCTGACTAGTTAAACTTTACAGGGAATACAGTTCTCTCAAATTAAAAGTTAACCTCACATTACATCATTTCACAAATAGTTTAATCTTTACTCATTCATTTTATACAAGAATTAGATGCAAACCCCATAACTGAGGCACCTGTATGAACAGAGTTAGGGTAATGTGGCTGTATTGTCTGTCATGAGTTCACAAACATGAAACAATACAGACCGGGTCGTAGCTGGCTTCTCCACCGACCATTTACACATTCTCCAAAATAGGAATATGGTTCCATTCTCAAATTCTGGGGATTTAGGAGTTTGGCCAAGTGCAATCCTTTGTTCACTCTGTGGTCTCTCTTTCTGTATGACCAGGGGGAGAGAGTCTCCGCCAGGAATTTATGGCCTGACCAGGGGGAGAGAGTCTCCGCCAGGAATTTATGGCCTTTATAACAGAACCTGGGTGTAGGAGACAGTGAGAGAGAGGGGGAAGCCACAATCTACATCCATGTCATGACACTAACATGGTTCAAGCACACCAAGACAGTTGTGAAGAGGGCACGACAAAATCTATTCCCCCTCAGGAGACTGAAAAGATTTGGCATGTGTCCTCAGATCCTCAAAAGGTTCTACAGCTGCACCCTCGAGAGCATCATGACTGGTTGCATCACTGCCTGTTATGGCAACTGCTCGGCCTCCGACTGCAAGGCACTACAGAGGGTAGTGTGTACGGCCCAGTACATCACTGGGGCCAAGTTTCCTTCCATCCAGGACCTCTATACCAGGCGGTGTCAGAGGAAAGCCATAAAAAATTTAAAAGACTCCTGCCTCCCTAGTCATAGACTGTCCTCTCTGCTACTGCATGGCAAGCGGTACTGGAGGACCAAGTCTAGGTCCAAGATGCTTATAAACAGCTTCTACTCCCAAGCCATAAGACTCCTGAACATCTAATCAAATGGCTACCCAGACTATTGGCATTGCCCCCCCCCCCCCCCCATCTTTTACGCTGCTGCACCTTTGTTATTATCTATGCATAGTCACTATAATAACTCTACCTACATGTACATATTACCTCAATTACCTTGACTAACCGGTGCCCCCCGTACATTGACTCTGTACCGGTACCCCCTGTGTAAAGCCTCGCTATTGTGATTTTAATGCTGCTCTTTAATTATTTGTTTATTTTCTTTATTTTGTTTGTTTGTATTTTTCTTAAAACTGCATTGTTGGTTAAGGCCTTGTAAGTAAGCATTCCACGGTAAAGTCTACACCTGTTGTATTTGGCGCATGTGACAAAGAAAATGTGATTTGATCATCATCATCATCAGTCTCATGAACATCAAAATCGTTGTTATCACTGTTATTACTTGGTAACCACATATTCATATTATATTTGTGGACAATGAGGAAAGAGCACGATTCGGGTCCTTAAATGGACCAGTGGCGAGGTGTAGTAATGACAAACCTGGCTCAATCAAAGCACTGTATCATAAGCACACTGATAGAGTCATAGCTTTTATCTCCTCCTTGGTTTCTCTCAACTGGGACAGTGTAGTGTTTACTTTCACAGGCACGTAGGTTCTGGTGAGTACAAGGGATGAGTTTAAAGGGCCCAAAGTGGTTATACTAAAATTGTGGTCAATAACGGGATACATCAGATGCTGGGAAAGGAAGAAGACATTTCCAGACAATGCCTGTCCACCCACACCTATTGAAAAACCACAGGCAAGTTATGACATTAGTGTACGTGTTTACTGTCAAATTGAGACTCTATAGCCAAATTGAGGAAAACATCTTGGCCTTGTCGTTCTTACCGTACCTTTTGGCGTTAAACCCCTGGCTACAAGAAAGTGCTTGCGTTATGGTGTTGCATTGAGTCACAGCATATCAGATGTTTTTGTTGTTGTTATGGTTGTAGTGCAGAACTCCCTGTGTCCTGCTTTGGCATGGCTTAGTCTGACTACCCTTCAAGACATGGGCTCACCATCTTCCTCTCTCACACCCAACAGAACACGCCCAGCCATTGGCACAACAATATCACAACAGTACTCAGCTCTGTAGCCTGACAGCATCAACGACTCAATAAATAACACAACGGAGAGTTGGAAACTGAGTGAAAGGGAGAGAATGAGAAAAGAGAGGCAGAGAGGTAGAAGTAAAAGTTATTTGATAAATGAAGAAAGAATGGAAGTGATACAAAAGGATTGTTGTAGGCTTATGGACCTGTTGGTATGTACATGTTTTGAGGGGAAAGAAGGAAAGTGAGGTGAAGTGACAGACTCTGTTTAAAGGCCTTAGAGTGCTAATATAAAAGAGCCAGGAAGACCAGGTCACTTAGAGAGTCATGTTCCAAGCCTCAGACCCCCCAAACACATGTTCCCCAATTCAGTCATGGCAAGGTTATCCAAGTGGGATATGAAAAGGCACATCATGCTAGGTTTGAAATAATTTTTGGAGAGTTGCAACATTGGTGTGATTTGTTAGTTTCATGGCCGGTGCCAGGGCTGGGGCTAGTGTGTGCTGGTTGGTCAGTGATCTAGTGGCGGGGCACATGTGGCTGGAGTAAATCTGAGAGGCCCAGTGTTAGGTTCTGGTCTGGAGGGTTTAGTGACTTTGGGGCTTCCATCACTCAGCAACCAGCAGCTCATGATGTTTGGAGAATGGCTTTACTGCTCAGTGGTCTCATACAAAAGCCTCCACCTATCAACTGCATGGAGAGGGAGAAGTGAGGAGGGTTGGAACACCTTACCCTAAACCCTCTTACCTGAGGCCGAGAGCATGGAGCCAGGCAGGCTGGAGACCAACAACATGGCTGGGAGACATTCACAAATCCTCTGACATTCACAAATCCTCTGACATTCACAATGCAAACATTACCATAGAAAACCAACCCCTACCTGATTACATTTTTGTCTAAAATGCTGGTACATGTTTTGCTGGTTTGTGTGTGCATGTGTACATGCACAATTGTGTAAGTGTGAACACCTGAATATTAACCCAGGCTTTCTGCATGCCATAATACTGTGATAGCCTGCTGAGCTAAAGCCTCAGCAATAGATTGGGGAGCTAATACAAGTCTTAAGGTCTTACGCAAGGTTACTCATCATTTGAGTGTGGTTGTATGAACCACTTCCGTGACACATGTACTTGTGTTTGAACACCCTTGCATGCATGTGGATGAGGCCCTCTTTGCTTTGTTGCTCACTCAACAGACATGTCCATCCAGACACCATTTCACCGAGGTGAGCATCCCCTGACCCCACAATGAATGCCCGGTCACAGATTCAAATTTTTATGAGAGAATCTCATTTTATTTGTTTATTTTCCCATTTCCAAAATGGATACATGGGTTGTTTCTATTAATAATGTGAATATGTATTTCTGTCAGCATGAGCAGTTTTGGACTTTAGCTCATTAGTAGAATGTGGTCCATCTGGCTTTGGTCAGGTTGCTTCCTCTCTTATCCCACTGACACTACACAACAACCTAGCCAAGCCAGCCTCGCATGCTATGTCGGGGCGGCAGGGTAGCCTAGTGGTTAGAGTGTTGGACTAGTAACCGGAAGGTTGTGAGTTCAAACCCCCGAGCTGACAAGGTACAAATCTGTCGTTCTGCCCCTGAACAGGCAGTTAACCCACTGTTCCCAGGCCGTCATTGAAAATAAGAATGTGTTCTTAACTGACTTGCCTGGTTAAATAAAGGTAAAATAAAAAAATAAATAAAATATGTCCAAGACATGTGCCGAGTGTCAGATCTAAATATGCATCTCTCCATATTTCAGGAGCAACATCATATTTGTTTTGAACCATTCTCTAGTTATGTGTCTGGATTCCTTTATATTTTTGTCATGTTTAATTTTATAATTTAGAGCATGCACAAACAGAGAAGGACCCTGAGGATTGTAGCCCCGGCCAAAGAAACTAAGTGGGGCTAAATTGAGCGAAGGGTTAGGGACTGTAGCTGACTGGGACAATGTGGATCAGTGCAGAATATGATTGTTTTGGACCGGACTGGGCTGCCAACTTGGAGGCGCTGACAGCTACGATTGATTATGCTGTGGAAGAACAGAACAAATAAGGCGGAAAGAGTAGATTTATTGAGAGAGCTAAATGAGATTTGTTTTATACACAGTGTGGTGATACAGGACCTCGCCTGTGGAGTTTTAAAGTGAAACTCCTTGACAGAGAATGATATGCTGATGTTTTCTTTGATTTCCTCAAATGACTTATTCAACTACTGTTTTCCACTTTTGATAGATGTAAATGAATCATGAATATGACCTGCTCAGTACCTGCATATGCATACAATTAAAATCTACAATGTGTAATATGTATGTGTAACCGATGTGAAATGGCTAGCTAGTTAGCGGTGGTGCGTGCTAATAGCGTTTCAATTGGTGATGTCACTCATTCTGATACCTTGAAGTAGTTGTTTCCCTTCTCTGCAAGGGACGTGGCTTCTGTGGTGTGATGGGAAATGATGCTTCGAGGGTGGCTGTTGTCAATGTGTGCAGAGGGTCCCTGGTTCGAGCTCATGTAGGGGTGAGGAGAGGGATGAAAGCTAAACTGTTACACATGATAGATCATTGGTCATATCAAGATAAGCTTTAGATTAGTGGTCTGATATTGGAAATATTGATCATTTATCTAGGACTTTGGTCAAAACCAAGACATGACATGCCCCTTTGATTATTTTTTAGTAAGCTGGTAGAAGTATTGCCTGGTGAAAACAGATTGGATGTTTATGGAAGTTATGTACAGTAAGAATGAGGAAACCATGTGCCTCCCTATTCTTCCTCGGAGCTGTATCATGACAGTGACTCTAGCCCTGTGCAAGTGTGGTGAGTGGTAATTGTGGTAGTAGACTATCCACTCACCATGGGTGGTGTGGAGACATCTCGGACTCCCCTGACCTCCAGTTTCCATCTTACCCTCCAGCCTGTCATGTGTATCAGACAGGAAACAATTTATGCTTCCTCCCCTGGGGTGAATAATGCTGTGTCACAAAGCAAGTGTGCTGTAGGGCCACATTACACAAGGCCATCCAGTTAACCATTACTCTCTCAACACCTAATGCACGCTACCATTAGGTTATGGGGGAGGGGCGGCCATAATATCACCAAAAGTGAGACGCTCGTCTTTGTTCAATGACAGTGTGAGGTTTTTGCCTCAGGTTTCTACACGGTTGGTTGATCAGGAACCATCTTGAAGTTATTAAGGGTGTAGAAACATTTAAGTTGAAGTGATATTTCCTCCATCTTGAAATGATTATGTGTGGAAATGATGTGTTTTCATTGCAGTGGCCTGATTCTTATAGTAAA
The DNA here is from genome assembly GCF_002021735.2 of Oncorhynchus kisutch. Lineage (NCBI taxonomy): Eukaryota > Metazoa > Chordata > Actinopteri > Salmoniformes > Salmonidae > Oncorhynchus > Oncorhynchus kisutch. Next base: position 29,203,060 of record NC_034175.2, on the reverse strand, counting down.
ACAGATCACGTGATGTATTTTTCTAGTCAACTGGTTGCTGGACTAAGTTTTTGCTTGTTCACCGTTGTCATTAAAACCCGTGATTACCCTTTCTGAGGGTCAGGACCTCTAACTCTGACCAATGGAGGACCATGGGAGGAACAATGAGTGGTTCTCACATCATTGAAGACCAAATCCCTACAAGTCCCTACAGCGTACGATCGCAAATATGTGATTGGAACAGCAGCAACAGAACTTATGATGCAACAAACGCGTCTAAACAGCATTGTTGTCTGAAAAGCATCGAAATATTTTTTTAGAACTGATGGAAAATAAAGAGCTTTCAATTTTTTCCTGAATTGTACCTTTTATTTTAAAAGATAAATGCGAACTTTATTATCCATGCATCACATGGAACACATCCACAGACATACTCATTCCATAAACCAGTGTAAATAACAGGTTGCGCTGAAGAAGAAAAAAACATAAGTTAGCAACCTAACAGCTAGACTAGTTTACAATGCACCACATCTCTGGTGAGCACAAGAGACTAATGTAATGTTGTTCAGAAAATAAATGCGTGTCAGCTAAGCTAACAGCAGCTAAATTCTTTATGACGGCAGCCATGTTTGTTTATGTTTGATTTGGCAAAAAGTCCCTAATCCCAGAATGCCATTCACTATAAGATGCAAATAAACAAAGTCAAAGATGGCTGCGCTCATTGCCTGAAAAATATGAACTTAGTTTAACCACTTTTTAGCATATAACAAGTCGTTGATGTACTTGTTACAGTTTATACAAGAACCGGAGCACATGACTAGACAAGTCGTTTACGATTTTGACAAATCACAGAGCCAAATTAAACGTTTTCACCTCACAGATCATCACACCAAATACAAGCCTACTGCCTAGCCTAACCGTTGTGCAAAAGTTAAACAGGGATGAAACCATTTTATGGGGGGGGTTGTGGGGGGGTTTAATTTAATTTGTAGGGGGTTTTCCATGCGGGGTAGAAATGGGGGAAGGTATCGTGGGGGGATATGATGCAGGAAATATTACTATGATGGGGGATTTATCAATGAATGGGGGTAAACACAAGATAAGTTTATACGCAAAATTAAAATAAAACCCCTGAAAAGGGGGGTCTGAGCTGGCAACCCTGAGGTAGCAAAGTTACAATCTGATGCCGTGTTCAAAACAACTGGGAACTGGGAAATCTCAGACTCCCGACTTCAGTGTGTTCAAGACAACTGGGAACTCAAGGAAAAATAGCTCCGACTTGGAAAAATCGTCTTGAACGGTCATCCAACTCGGAATTCCAACTTGGGAACTTGGGCCTCTTTCTAGACCAAAAACTTTCCGACCTGAAGATCATTGACGTCATGATTTTACCTAGTATTTTTCAGAGTTCACAGAGCACCATTCGTGTAAGTCAGTCGAGTGAACTATCCCTTGTTATAACATCTTTGGTCTGACAGACGCTTACGTGACAACCAAAATGCATTGTATAATTTCAACAAACATGGCGCCACACATAGCTGGCAAATAGCTGAACATTAGCTCGCCATAATCAGTACAACATAAAAAAATGTATTTTACACACATCATATGTGTCCATTACAATTTATGCAAGAATCAGGATGCATGATTTGTCACCAGTACTTGAAAACATGGGAATAAACAATGAATACATTATGATCCATACATACATATGGTGTGCTATAGCAGAAACAACCACACGATATACAGAAAATAACCAACTTACTTTGATAGGAACGCACACATGTCCAAAGTCCAATTTGTAAGGAAAACACCACGAAGGCAATGCAGGCGCCAGCCAGAAAATGTGCTGGAGGAAAATGTTTGTGCAAGGCCTGTTCTGACTAGACATGCGCAATATCTTCATACTTGATCTGGGGAAACACTAGAGAAGTGTTTGGGCTCTTGTTGAAGAGAGAAGTTTGTCCTCAACAGAGTAATGGGCTACTTCTTGTGTGAATTAAAGAGGAGGCGGAACACACCTCAATTCAAACTGTTGTTAGAAAATAAAACTTATTCTAAAATAATTTGAAATTGACGAGGTGGAGCATAGCCTACAGATAATTAGCAGGCATCGTGCCTTGGTTTGAGGGCAGTGCAGGTAACTGTCCTGTTGCGTAACAATCACATTTTGCTACAGTGAGACCCTTTCTGACATCATGAGCAGGGGCGACAGTTAAAGATATTTGGAACTCACACGTGAAAAGGTTAATTCAACGTAATCAGTGTACAGGCCTGCGAGGCAGAAGCTGTAACACACCAATCACAGAGAAGAGGACTACTTTTTCATAACACACATAAGCAATCAATCAAAGACTTTCTAGAAAGAGCGCTCACTTACAGGAGAATAGGGAATGACCTCACAGGTCAGTCTTCTGCCCAAGGGAAGTAGTATCAAGGTGCAGCCTACCACTGGAAAACTATTTTTTATTACCCCTCTTTGTCATTTAATCCCATGAAGGAAGTTACTGACTCAGTCTTCAGACAAGATTGATGTGATATCCTGCAGAATTTCCCCATCTGAAATGTTACTTCCTTGTCTGTGTCATTAATTTGAAGTCTCCATTTCTCACTACTTTGATGGAGTTGTTTCACAACCAATTAAGATTTCAAATGGGTTTGTCAGCTGCAATAAAACACTATGCAGTAAGGTAAGTGTAGACCAGTCATCTCTGTGTATATACCTTACGCTGCCCATCCCGAAGCACAGTTAGACATTAAACTCATCAGTCTGTCTGAATGAAGGTTTATAGATGCCAGGTATCCTGTGGTAGTGTGTTGTCCTCCAGACAGTGGTCTGACATTTCCTGGTGTGTGGGAGTGAGTGTTCGCTGGCAGGTCTGGGTTTATGACCCCTCACCTCTGTGACCTCTATGTTTAGTAGCAGGATGGCCAAGGAGTTAATGATCCATAGTCAATGAGAGCAACAATGGCATTACCCTGAGCCTGTGGACATACCCATCAATCCCACCATGGTCCACTCCAGGTAGGGTTAATGTGTGGGCCATCTGGGGTAAGGTTGAGTGCCATCCAGGATGAGGTGGGTTGGAGTAGGAAGCAGGCTTTGCCCAACTGTATGGCAGGGCAGGCCCTAATGTCTTCTGGGGTGCTCTGGCAACCAGGATGGGGAATGTTTACACACCTGGGGTATTTATGGAGCCTGCGGAGTGGAGACCTCAGTGTGTGTGAGTGAGTACATACGTGTATGTTTGTGTGAGTGAGTATTTTTTTAATTCTTTATTTATTTATTTATTTATTTAACTGGGCAAGTCAGTTAAGAACATATTCTTATTTACAATGACAGCCTAGGAACATTGGGTTAACTGCCTTGTTCAGAGGCAGAACGACAGATTTTTACCTTGTCAGCTTGGGGATTCAATCTAGCAACCTTTCAGTTACTGGCCAACGCTCTAACCACTAGCCAACTGTACCTGCCGCTGACTGTGTGTGTGTGTGTGTGTGTGTGTGTGTGTGTGTGTGTGTGTGTGTGTGTGTGTGTGTGTGTGTGTGTGTGTGTGTGTGTGTGTGTGTGTGTGTGTGTGTGTGTGAGTGCGGAAGATGGGACAGAGACAGGCCAAGCCCCACAGCCACCCAGACTGGGTTTACATTACTGACACTCCTGGCCACTACTAAAATATGAAGGGGAGGAAATGGTGGAAAAGGTGTAGGGTGTGATTTCCATGTAAAGTAAATCAATTTTTTTATATTTTTTTATTTAACTAGGCAAGTCAGTTAAGAACAAGTTCTTATTTACAATGATGGCCTACTTACAATAATTGTATACATTCAACTCCTCTTGGCCCAATTCATCATTCTAGAAACAATTTGTTCGCAAAAAGACTATGGTTTGTAGAAACAATGGCGGCATCAAGGTGAGGTGTCACAGATTGGTATTTTATAGATGGATAAGAGAGGATTGCACCAAATTGCAACAGTCCACATAAGCCCCTAGATACATTTTTCACCAGAAGATTGGGAAAGATGTCCCACGTGTTGAAAGTCAGAAAGCTCCAAATGCCAGATGTTATGTATTGCTCCCTGTAAAACGTATATCTTCCATAAACATATTATTTTGTACTATATTAAAAGTATTTACTCTACTATCCTAGATGGAAATAATTATTGCTGTGCCTAGAGCCTGTAACCCAGTATTCTTTCCTTTGATTCAGAGGTCAATATTTATATTCCCGCAGGTGACAAATTGCATGAACTTTTTTTTTTGTATGTGAGAAAGTTAAGTAAACCTCTTGACAAGCAGTTCATAACTAGCTACAAAGCAAAGACTGGATGTCTTCAGATCAGCTAACATGCTAGCATTAGGGCAAAGACTGGAAGTGATCCCGAAGACTTCCAATCTTTGTGCTAAAATAGCATTGGCTCGCGAAACTATCTCTAACTTCCTTCATACTGGATGCAGAGACATACAAACATTATCCTGGGATACTATCTACTCTAGATAAAGGGCTTCAGTGACAAAATCCCAAACAATAACTTTAACATAATTGTTTTTCTTTGTCTAATAGCGTTGTAGATTAATAGTGTGTGAGAGCACGACTGACAGATCCCACATAAAAAATACTACAGTTGACTATAGAAACAGTATTATGGTGTAGAATACTATACTACACACTGCAGTATATCTTGATCATGTAGTGTTTACTATAGAATTGTGTAGTATACTTTAGAATACTATACTACACACTGTTGTATCCCTCGTTCATGTAGTACTTACTATAGAATTTTGTTGCGTAGTGTAAAATACACTACGAACTGTAGTTTCTTTCAGCCATGACAGTTTTTAGCAAAACAAGCAATGTTGTTATCTGTGTTGAAACATATCTATAGCAGTATATCAATGATCGAATGCCCATCATTCTGCGTCTTTGGATAAACATACAGTCAATAATATAGTAGAAAAAGTCTATATACGGTGTGTGCAAATGAGGTAAGATAAGGGAGGTAAGGCAAAAAACAGGCCATGGTGGCAAAGTAATTACAATATAGCTATTAAACACTGGAGTGATAGATGTGCAAGTAGAGATACTGGGGTGCAAAGGAGCAAGATAAATAAATAAATATTTATTTTTTTCACCTTTATATAACCAGGTAGGCAAGTTGAGAACAAGTTCTCATTTACAATTGCTACCCGGCCAAGATGAAGCAACGCAGTTCGACACATACAACAACACAGAGTTACACATGGAGTAAGTCAAACATTCAGTAAATAATGCAGTAGAAAAATAAGTATATATACAATGTGAGCAAATGAGGTAAAGGCAACAACAAAAAAAGGCCAAGTAAATACAATATAGCAAGTAAAACACTGGAATGGTAGATTTGCAGTGGAAGAATGTGCAAGGTAGAGATAGAAATAATGGGGTGCAAAGGAGCAAAATAAATAAATTAATTAAATACAGTAGGGAAAGAGGTAGTTGTTTGGGCTAAGTTATAGGTGGGCTATGTACAGGTGCAGTAATTTGTGAGCTGCTCTGACAGCTGGTGCTTAAAACTAGTGAGGGAGATAAGTGTTTCCAGTTTCAGAGATTTCTGTAGTTTGTTCCAGTCATTGGCAGCAGAGAACTGGAAGGAGAGGTGATCAAAGGAAGAATTGGTTTTGGGGGTGACCAGAGAGATATACCTGCTGGAGCGCGTGCTACAGGTGGGTGCTGCTATGGTGACCAGCGAGCTGAGATAAGGGGGGACTTTACCTAGCAGGGTCTTGTAGATGACCTGGATCCAGTGGGTTTGGCGACGAGTATGAAGCGAGGGCCAGCCAATGAGAGCGTACAGGTCGCAGTGGTGGGTAGTATATGGGGCTTTGGTGACAAAATGGATGGCACTGTGTTAGACTGCATCCAATTGAATGAGTAGTGTATTGGAGGCTATTTTGTAAATTACATTGCCGAAGTCGAGGATCGGTAGAATGGTCAGTTTTACGAGGGTATGTTTGGCAGCATGAGTGAAGGATGCTTTGTTGCGAAACAGGAAGCCAATTCTAGATTCAACTTTGGATTGGAGATGTTTGATGTGAGTCTGGAAGGAGAGTTTACAGTCTAACCAGACACCTAGGTATTTGTAGTTGTCCACTGTAGTGAGTAGTGATGTTGGACAGGCGGGCAGGTGCAGGCAGCGATCGGTTGAAGAGCATGCATTTAGTTTTACTTGTATTTAAGAGCAATGGAGGGGTGTTAACACAGTGTCCAAAGAAGGGCCAGAAGTTTACAGAATGGTGTCGTCTGCGTAGAGGTGGATCAGAGACTCACCAGCAGCAAGAGTGACATCATTGATGTATACAGAGAAGAGAGTCGGTCCAAGAATTTAATCCTGCGGCACCCCCATAGAGACTGGCAACAGGCCCTCCGATTTGACACACTGAACTCTATCAGAGAAGTAGTTGGTGAACCAGGCGAGGCAATCATTTGAGAAGAGGGGGATGACCGCAGCTGCTTTCCAATCTTTGGGAATCTCAGACGACACGAAAGAGAGGTTGAACAGGCTAGTAATAAGGGTGGCAACAATTTCGGCAGATAATTTTAGAAAGAAAGGGTCCAGATTGTTTAACCCGGCTGATTTGTAGGGGTCCAGATTTTGCAGCTCTTTCAGAACATCGGCTGACTGGATTTGGCAGAAGGAGAAATGGGGAAGGCTTGGGCAAGTTGCTGTGGGGGGTGCAGTGCTGTTGACCGGGGTAGGGGTAACCAGGTGGAAAGCATGGCCAGCTGTAGAAAAATGCTTATTGAAATTCTCAAATATAGTGGATTTATCGGTGATTACAGTGTTTTCTATCCTCAGAGCAGTGGGCAGCTGGGAGGAGGTGTTCTTATTCTCCATGGACTTTACAGTGTCCCAGAACTTTTTCGAGTTTGTTTTGCAGAAGGCAAATTTCTGCTTGAAAACGCTAGCCTTGGCTTTACTATTTGCCTGTGTATATTTTGATCATCATGATTTAGTGACTGCAAAGAAAATGTATTGATCTACTGGGGTTTTTAAAACACAGACTAACTTTTGGTTTTGCCTGCTTGGATTCCAGAGATGAGTATGGTTGTGTTAATCTTATTGCAGGCAATTGAGTATCATTTGAATGTTCTTAATGAATGTATTTGTAATTATGACATTTTAATATAGTTTTGATGAATGCATTTATGTTTTAAATAGACAACCACATAAAAAAAAGTTTGCATTTATTGTTTAGCAAAAGGCCCATGAGTTCTGAAAATCGACTACATTGGTCCAAAAAACGCTTGTAGGTTTTAAGAACAACTGTAGTCACTTACTGTACTGTAGATTTTTTTTACTACATCGCAATAAGTAATGTTACCATAGTGTACTATATATAGTATTTACTTTAGTTTTTCACAGTATATATGGTGAGTACTATGGTAGGCCTAAAAATAAATGTATGTGTACCATGATAATTTTGTAAATAATGGTATTTATTTATCCATATTACTCTACTGTGCAATGACAATATTGTACACAATTAATGAGTTGTACCTATAAATATGTAGCCATTGAAAAAAATATGATGTATCATGGTGGAAAGCTGAAAATCATTCCATGAGTAAGATACTTTTCTTAATGGAAATGTTTGCACAAAAACAAAATCAAAAACACTACAGTAATACGACAGTAAAGTTTGCAAAAACACTACAGTGAATACTATAGTATATAACAAAAACTATAGCATTTTTTCATGTGGGATAGGCTGCTTGCACACACACAGATAGCGCTGAGTGGCAGGCTCTCCATGTTCGAGGGCTGGATATCATACCGCTCAGGAGGGTCTTGCTGTGGTACTTCAAATGTTTCTTTAGTGCACACACACACACACAGCATTTCCCCTCATGTAGACTGGAGCTCACACCTACGTTCACCATGAACTCTGACAGAGTACAGATCATCATCAGTCTGTCTGGGTAGGTGAGATGAGAAGGTAAAAGACAAAGTATTTGGATGTTTTTACTCAACTGGATTTGTGGACTGGTGGAATGGGCCATTGATGGTGTTGGAATGCATGGTATTTATGCTTGGAGAGGAGTATGGTAACATTATGAGTGTTTGGTTGCCGTGATTGCTTAGGGGGCTGATCAAGGCATTTGGTAGCAGTGCCTGCTGAATTCAAGCCAGTGTGTTAAAATAAACAGTGTTCACCCCAGATAACTCAACTAACTCTGACAATGAGGGACTATAACAATAACTCAGCTAGGTCATTACAGTTGAAACACTTAGACACACTGATCCTGAGGTCCTGTCTGCCCTTGTGGGGGTGTCTGGGTTGGCAGGGGGAAACTTGTAACCACTGAACTCACTGGGCTACAAAATACACATAGACACACACACATGCATGCAAACACATACCTTTCTTTCACTTTTATTCCACAAACGTTGAGTGATGGTCCCTTCCTAGTGTAAGATGAAGATGAAGGCAAGGCACTCTAGCATGACTAGCATGACCTCTAATTCTACCAACATGTCCCCATTGACAAATAGTTTGTTGTTGTCAGACAAGTGTTGGTTATTCCTTATATCTTTGTGAAGGTACCATGTGGTCTCACTTCTCTCAGAATAGTGAAGCTGGGACTGGGTGAATGGTTAAGTACTTGCACAAGGTCACTATCATGTTTACTTGTTATGCTGAAGTGGTTCTAGGATCATTGGTTTAGTTTGTACTGTACTCTAAGTCTGTTCCTGGAGCTAAATGTGTATCGGCATTTTGACTCCTTGAGACACAACTTAACTCAATGCGAACTCTCTGAATTACCGCCCTCCTACTCCTCATAAACATCCTAACTAGTAACCCAACCAAACATTTCACCATGTGAAACAACAGCTGAGACCACTGGGTGAGAGGGAACCAGGGTAGAGGAGGTGTAAAGAAGAAGAACATTCTTTGTAAACTGGGTCACCCTCTCTCCTCTCTTTCCTCACCTATGTTTTGCCATCCCCTTTCACCCTGATATATGACACCTTGGTTGTGTGATTTCAATGCTTTGTTGTCAGAACAATCCTCTTTCTCTGTTCCTTGTTCTTTCTCTCTTTTACCCACTTTCACACACACACACACACACACACACACACACACACACACACACACACACACACACACACACACACACACACACACACACACACACACACACACACACACACACACACACGAGTCATTCCATCTCAAAAAGCACAAGAAAAAGGATTCCGATGTTTCAGGAATGCTAATCTTATCTGTTTCTAACTGCAGAAACGATTTCAGAACATTCTGAAATGGTGGGAGTCATGGCTTGCTGAAATGACATGGAATGACCCAACAGTCAGGTTGTTCAAGATTGAAGTCGAAATTGGACGTCTATCCATGTCCTGAGGAAAGGAAATGCTTTGAAAACCAACCACCAGGGGCAACAGTGTTAACAGCTATTACCATCAGGTAAGTAGGCTTGGTTTTGCTAATGTATTTTGGATGGGGGAGGTGGATGGATCATGGACACTGTTTTTATATTTGAATATATATATATATATATATATATATATATATATATATATATATATATATATATATATATATATATATATATATTCAAATATAAAAACAGTATATATATTTTGTAACACTATTCCAAACCTTAACTCTTACCTTAATCATTTGGAATGAGTGCCTAAACGTAACTCTTAACTTGGAGAAATGGAACGATACAGAACATCAAGAGCAACAAAATCTTGACAACTTAGAAATGTGACATTTGGAGAATGTGGATAAAAGTTTAATTCTGCAGTCAGACTGTGAGGGCTTTACACTCCCCACTAGTTCCAGACCACCCACTGACTGTCTAGGAGCTGAATAACAAAACCCTGAACAATACTTTACAAAAAAGCGTAGGAGTCGAATTTATATTGTATATGTCTATGTTCTCATGTTAACATTCAACACTATCCACTTCACCAGATACAAATCTCTGAGCAGGTGTACTCATCTACGCAAGCCAGTGTGAGTCTGCATAAGGTTTATAAGAATCACCCCAGTGTGTGTGGCGAGGGGAAGAGGAGGGTCTCTGTGGTGAGATCCTCCCTGTGATCTGTACGGCTATTCAGCTCTAATCTCCCACTAGACCAGATTGGAGCAGCAGTGTATACTGCTTACAGCAGACTGACTAATGTTCCAACGCAGCCTGGCAGCTGGTCCACCGGATGAGGGGATCCTGACCGCAGGCCTAGACCAGGAAGACTGATTCTCCCATGACTCACTGCCTTTCCCATTACACCCCTCCCACGTCACACTCACTAATCAGGAACCGCTTGGCCAGAGCATCCTGTGTGTGTGTGTGTGTGTGTGTGTGTGTGTGTGTGTGTGTGTGTGTGTGTGTGTGTGTGTGTGTGTGTGTGTGTGTGTGTGTGTGTGTGGTTAAAGTGAAAACGAGAGTGTGTGTGTAGTCAAAGTGAAAATGAGAGTGTGTGTGTAGTTATTGTGAAAATGAGAGTGTGTGCGTAGTTAAAGTGAAAATGAGAGTATGTTTAGAGACAGTTATGCAACATGCACTCTCACTCAGTTTGCGTCTGTGTCTGGATGAATATAACATGACTCTTTGGCCCAAGAGATTCAAGTCTCTTTTCACAATTTTCATTGCTTGCCACTATAAATCAGAGTTCACCCACATGATGACAACAATGATGACACCATCCACACACACTCGCAATAGGTATTACTGCTGTTTGACACAGTTTGACTAAGTTCAGACCAGATCGCCACTGTATTGGTGCCCTTGTTTGTCCTGTTACTAGGGTGAATTACAGAGAGCAGAGATAGCTCTGAGATTTGTCATCTAATAAACAGGTTTAACGAGCGGTAGCAGGACTGGGACAGGAGCCTGCTACATCCTGACCGGCTGGCCAGTGGGCCAGGGTTTGTAGCGTAATAGCAGGGTTGCAGTGTCTTGGGTCAGTGGTATCCCTCTCTGTGATGTGTCCTACGGAGGAACATGGCTCACATGACAGCTAGCCGAGAAGATTAGCTAGCTGGAACACCATAATCCAGAACAACTAGACCCGCCCGGAACCTACTGGGACCTCCCAGTCTGACAGACAGACCCACATGCAGACAGAGAGACAGAGGGTGGCCTGGCTGTCTTCAATCGACCGGACTCTCCAACAGCATCTACAGCACAGCTGCAGGCCTGAAGCTCCAAACTCTTTCCGTCTGTGTCTTAAGATGCATCTCTCTTTCTGTCTGTTTTTGTCCTTCTGTTTCTTTATTTCTCTTCCTGTCTTGCCCTGTCTTTTTTAGGAACATACAAATTGTGAGATGATAATGTAGTTAAATAAATGATCACTACTGTAATCAACACTGATGTGGCTTTTTCATTGATTGATTGTTTGGTAAATCCTTATGAGTCTGTTGATGCACCAGTGCTTCAATTTAAGTAACATAATAAAACAAATCCACATCAAAATCCGTCAGTTTAAGCTAGCGATATCAGTTTTTTTTGCATGTGCTGCTTCTCAATCCTTGCATCCGTCTATGTCGGCCTTCCGCATCTGCAGTGGAAGATGGCCGAGCTACAGCAGTGTTTTTTCAGATCATAAGTCATCCTGAAAATTGGTCTTCTCACGAAAACCTCTGTAGCGTCCGAACAGTTTGGCCTCTACAACCTCCACAAGTGCCACGGGACTCGTCTGAAGGTATCCAATACAAATTAATGGACAAAACAAAAATAAAGGGTTAAATATGTGCCCAATCTTTTTGACATATATTTCCTGAGCTTCTTATATCTCCTAGAAAAATAACAGAAACTTAAAAACCTTGTTTTACTGTATTTTTTTGTTGCCATTTTTTTGTTGCCCAAGGGGGGGGGGATACCAAAAGGGGTCCTAAAATTCTAAACCAAATAGCTGAACGACCCGTGGTATGACCATTTTAAAACAATTCCATATGTTACATTAATCCAACCTCATCTTCTATCACCCCCCTCTCACTCCCCCTGTCGCTCTTTCTCTCTCTCTGACACTTTCTTCTCCGCAGTCTATGTACAGAGATGCTGAGTTGTTGAGTGTTGGAGTAAAAGCATAGTCATTAAGCACATGACCCTGTGTGACCCTTGACCCCTATTGTAACTGGTGTCCTGGTGTGACCCAAGTTTTTTTGGGGGGGGTTCCAGTAAAAAAGACCCCCTGTCTACCCGGCACTGGGAGAAAATTACCACCATGTCTTTATTTACCCCTAAGGACCACTGGCTATTGACACACAGTCCCATTTACCCAACTTCAAGGCACATCTTCACCCTAAGTGTCTGTATTTGTTCCTCAGTCTTCTTTGCTGTCTATAAAGCTGCGGTGCTGAATCTTTTTTGGGGCCGCTCTACAGACAGCTATTAGGTCCGCTAATATAGGACTAGTAAAGGCCCAGTGCAGTAAATTCAGCATTTTTTTTCTTCTAAAGATTTTTTTAGCATTTTTATTCATATTTATTTTTATAAATATTTTCCAGGGGGACTGCAGCACCCTCAGCACCCCTACTTCCCGCAGCTATGTATCAGACACATGGTCAGACTGCTCAGAACTGTGGAAGTGTGGCAGACCATTGGATAGACACTGGACCATTAGCCAGGTCATCTCTACCTGTGTCAGCCACCACTGATGTCCTGCCCCTGCATATACCCTTAAGGTCAGCCCTCTCTCCTCTCCCCTCTCCCCTCTCCCTCCAGAGTTTAATATTCCCTTCTCAACGCTGAAAGAAAAAACAGACAGGCACTTAGGATATGGATTAATGGAGTAACCTGAAAATGATTTTTAGACTGTATGTAGAGCTTAGTTTGAACATACTGTATCACCATACAGTTCACCCATTGGGCACAGAAATAAATTCTAAATAAAGTCTATTCCACATTGGTTCAACGTAATTTCATTGAAATTACGTGGAAACAACGTTGATTCAACCAGTACGTGCCCAGTGGGTAGTAACTAACCATTCTTACCGTGAAAAGTGAGTAAGGCCTCCTTGTAATGTCTGTGGGCTGAGCCTGAACATAAAAGTTTGGCGAAGAGTTTGGGGAATTTTCATGCTTGCTCATAGCCGTGTCCCAGATGTTTTTGTGCTATTGCCAACTCCATTACTGTCATTGGCAAGTTTTGTTTGTCATGACAATGAGTGAAAAGGAGTTGGCATGATGGTACAAACAAACTGGCACTCAGGCTAGCTTTCTCATTCTAAGGCATACAGCTGGAGTCAAACCAGCTCCTAATTGTTGTGTAAGCACTATTTTATCACGATCTATAAAGCAAAATGGTCAATTGTATTATTGAGTGCAGAGCTGCCCCCCCCCCCCCCCCCCCCCCCCCCCCCCCACACACACACACGTCTATCTGTCCATGTGTTAAAGACTCATAGTGATGTTTGTTGGCATGTGTGCTTGCCTTGTGTGTGGTCTTTGTTTGTCCATTATGTGTACGTTGCCTGCCGATTGAAGGCGTCCTCTTTGTAATTGTGTCTATCAGGCCACTGGAATGTCTTTCAGAGGGGTCACACCGTCCGTTGACAGTGCTTTGGTTGGGTGGACTTTTGTTAAACTTTGGTCCTCTACAGTCTGCGGCGCAGTGAAGAGAAGGGTTAATTAAAGCACCAGTTAAACCCTGGACAAAGCTGAGAATTATGTCCCAGGACGTGCCTCTGTGAGGGGATACTACCTCTCTCTTTATCCCTGCCAAGGGCCAGGGGCTATAGGGGCCACAGGGGCCAGGGCCCTGACTGGCTTCTCTGAAGGGGGGGATAGATGAGCCAGTATCACTTAGGCCAGGCCAAGACAAAGCAACAGCCATGAGACGGCGCTGACCCTAATAGTTACAAAGGGAGAGATAAGTACGTAGCCAGGTGGGGCTCCATGGAGATAGATTGTTTGACAGATAAGAGAGGGATTTGTGTGTGCGTGCTTGCGTGTGTGTATGTGTGGAGTTTAATGGCGGAGTGAGGAGAGACTTGAGTTTGGAGAGAGCTTTGTGGGTGGTTTTGTGACTTTTTTGTGAGAGTGTTTATCCATTCATTTGTCAGTGCCTGGGGTGTGTTTGTGTGTGTGACTGTGTGTGTGTGTTCATGCATGCTGTATGTTGGCTAGCAGTGTGGCGTAACAGGTCTTGTAATAGTCCACTTATTTGTCCCCAAATGTTTGTCACTACCTATTGCCATCATCATCAATAGTGCCTCTGAGATGAGGTATCAGCTCAAAGGCCTGGTTAGGGAGCTGGTTTAGGGCTGGGTGGTACAGATACAGGGGGATAAGGAATGGGGGACAGGGGCTTGGGGATGGGGTGGAAAGGCCTGGAACATCTTACTTGTTTCAAGAGGAGCCATTGTCCAAGGGGAGCGCTTACACAAGACACAACAGCAAGGTAAATGGGGTGCTCTTATATAAGCCACTTCCTGCTAGCATAAACATGTTTTTAGTCCCGCTGACATTTTCTGACATTTTCTGACGTTTATGACTTGATCATTTAACAGATTCACTGGTGTACACCGAAAATAAGGGATCGGCCCGATGTTGTCAGAGTTATCATGGCGACACTCCACAGAGTCCAGACTGTATGCGTACAGGCATAAACTGGAGTGACCCCAAACTGTTCCCTGGTTCCAAAGCCTTGTTTATTGGTCACTTTGTAGTGTGTGACTGACTGGCAATAAACATTTGCTACGTGTGTAACGAGAAACACATTGACATCCGACTGGGGCCACTTCAAAGCCTCACCTGACAGGAGGTAAAGAACGGCAGCTCTGTGTCGGTCACGCCTCTCTGGCTGGTGCCGGATGTGCCCACATACACCCCTCACACACTGCTATTCCCCCCACAGACCCCCCCCCCCCCAGGGCACACAAACACACACACACGTCAGGCCCAGCGATCTGTTACCGACCCAATTACTAATGAAAGCAAGGTGTAAAGTAGCAAGGGACTGAGCTGTATGAAGAAATTGTGGCCAGGCTGCATAGGCCCTCAGCCAAACAAACAGAGAGCTCTGGAGGGAGTGGGAGATAGGGCCAAACACAATGGCTTACTGAGTTAGCGTGGGCCCGAGAGAGAATGGGTCAATATCGTTGTGCTCATTTGACCTGAAAATTAGGCCTTGCTTATAATGCTTTTCATGCATATGTTACTGTATGCTTCCAGGGCTTTTTCTTTGTGTGAGCAAGTGTGTTTCTTGTTCCATCTTCAATCGAAAAGTCAGTTCTTTGATTAGTGTGACAAATTATTTTGACATTTCAGACATTCACAAAACGTGTGTCTTTTTGCGGCGACAGGAGGATGGAAATGAGGATGGAGGGGTGGAGGGAGAGATGACCCTTGCTGTTTGAACAAGTCAGCTAGACAGGAAACAGTCCAGGCGCAGAGCAGGGGCCAAACACACATTGGGCACAATGTCAACAGCAAACAAACCCCAAAATGTTTGCTCTGGATTCCTCCACGACTTCCCCTCTCACTGGCTTAGTATGTGGAATGCATAGGCTTTCTTCTTTCTCTTCCTTCCCCATTATCTCCTCTACTCTGTGGAGAGCTTTACATAGGGATTATGGACTGAGAGTCTGGGCTTGGGATGTTAGGATAGTGTGGTAGGACATGTGGTTGTGTGTGCATGCGAGTGTGCGTGTGTGTCATTGTTGGTCTTTCGTTTTATTCACTGTGTTTTGTAATTTCAATATTTGGTATGTATCTCACCCAGAAGATTCATAGGTGAGCTTCTAAAAAAATCAGCTGAAAGCTTGATTGTTTTATGTTTAGCGAGAAGCACTTTTGCTGATGGCTGACCACCACCAGTTTTGATTCTAAAAATTACCCACATGTGTTTAGGAGGAAAGCCTACATGCAAATACTATCGCAGACATCCACATGCAAAAACACACTCACACGTCGACGCGCATCTGTGATTCCTGTAAAAGCTTGTCCTTGCGTATGTTACGCAAGAACAAATGTTCCGTGTCGCTAGGGAGAGGGAGGGGCAGTGCGATGTCAGGTTTCCAGATGCCTCATTACCAGGCTGCAGCAGTGACTCAGCACTCCGTTAGGCACAGCTAATTCACATGCATGCACACACACATACTGTACAATAAAGGTGTTATGGCAGAATTAGGCCTGTCAAAATAATTGGCTTTTGTATTGTATCATATGACTCAGTGACGACTTTCTTTACATACAGGAAGATGCTGAATCACAAGGGAACTGTATTCCCATGAAGTGACACTCTGGGTATTGTAAAGTAGAATTAGGAGGGGTTCTAATGCTTTTCTCTACAAACCCTCTTTGGGATAGGTCAGGACAAACACACCTTTGTGTAGAGGATGACAGCTTCTGTGCATCATTTTTGTGATGAACAGAGTGTGTTTGTGTCATGTGTCGGTGAGTGTGCACTTGTTTTTTGTTAGTATTGTATCTTCACCCATCTACACACTTAATGAATAAGTGAAAACGTCTTTAGAATTTTTTTGTACATTTATTGATAATGATATACAGAGATAACTAATTGACATAAGTATTCACACCCCTTAATCTATACATTGTGGCAGACGGCATGGAGAGGTGAGAGGAGTGGTAATTGAGGAGAAATATCTTGCAGGTAGCTGGCTCCACCCCCAAGCCTTATATGGACTTCCTTCCCCAACAAGGAAAGGCTGTGGGTCATTAAGCCAGGGAGTGCTTGGGGATAAAGGAAGAAGCAGCCTGCACAAATGGACAGAGGAGGTGAGAAACGTGAGCGGGAGAAACGTGAGCGAGAGAAACGTGAGCGAGAGAAACGTGAGCGAGAGAAACGTGAGCGAGAGAAACGTGAGCGAGAGAAACGTGAGCGAGAGAAACAAGCAAAATCTGTGTGATTGCCCGTTGTGACCTGGACTGTCCGACTACCCCAGTCTATTCTTGTTCTGAGAATTGAAGGCTATTACTTGTGAGGAATTGCCAAGAAGCTGCAAATCTTCTACAGCGCTGTGTACTACTTCCTTCACAGAACATTTCAAACTGGCTCTAACCAGAATGGAAAGAGGAGCGGGAGGCCCCGGTGCACAACTGAGCAAGAGGACAAGTACATTAGTGTCTAGTTTGAGAAACAGATGCCTCACAAGTCCTCAACTGACAGCTTCATTAAATAGTAGCTGCAAAACACCAGCCTCAACGTCAACAGTGAAGAGGCGACTCCGGGAAGCTGGCCTCCTACGCCGAGTTCCTCTGTCCAATGTCTGTGTTCTTTTTCCCATCTTAATCTTTTCTTTTTATTGGCCAGTCTGGGATATGGCTTTTTCTTTGCAACTCTGCCTAGAAGGCCAGCATCCCGGAGTCGCCCTTCCACTGTTGACGTTGAGACTGGTGTTTCTCAAACTAGACACACTAATGTACTTGTCCTCTTGCTTAGTTGTCCTCCCACTCTTTCTATATGCTAACAAAACAAAATGTGGAAAAAAGTCAAGGGATGTGGATACTTTCTGAAGGCACTGTATGTATGCTAGTAGAGACTTATTCAGAGTTTACATGTTGTACAGAATGGTTATGGAAGGAAAGATTGACAGTTCCATTTGTAGTTGATTTGTAGGATGACTGCTGTTCGATGATGGGTTTTACTTTCTGCCCAGAGGGCAAACAACAAGAGCATGCCATTACAACAAACATGATGTATTGATTGCATAAAAAAATTGTGTTAGGGGTCAAGTACTGTTAATTCCTGAAAAAATTATAGTGTATTGTAATAAAACATTTGAAAAATATTTTCAGCAATTGTAAGTGAACGTATTTAGCCTGCACCAAAATACCCTTACTGCATAGTAGTGAACATCCAGTGACATATTCAGTAAAATTCTAGGGTATTTTCACATGGCTTAAGGAATCCACCCCACTGCTTGTGTTGTGTGCTCTGTTATTAGTATTAATGTCCGCCCCAGCATCTTTGTTGTTTTTGTTTCACCATGGTACTGGCGTGAACAGTAATACTTATAACCGAGCACCCAACACAAGCAGTGGGGTGGCCATTGGGGCGGCTGAGGGTACAGATGTATACCATTTATTTAATCACTCTTTTGTTGCTGAGAATTCTCCTGCAGGAAATGCAAACTTGTAGTGTATTCAAAGATTTAAAATGCTTCTAAGGTTTGTAATTTCCACTTTAAAATGTCAGAATTATTTTGCCCTAATGAGAAACGTATCAACCCCTACAAAAAATGTCCATGAATTATAATCCATATGTCAATTCATATTTCCTGTTGCTGCAGGAACATTTTCCTGCTGTAGCAAACTGGCTCAAATAAAGATCCTATATCTGTAGTGGATTCAGCTTTAACCTCTTTGGGCTAGGGGGCAGTATTTTGACATCCGGATGAAAAGCATGCCTGTTATTCAGGCACAGAAGCTATGATATGCATATAATTGGTGGATTTGGATAGAAAACACTCTTAAGTTTCTAAAACTGTTCAAATAATGAATGTGAGTATAATAGAACTGATATGGCAGGTGAAACCCTGAGGACAAATAACAATTCAGCCTACCACTGTTTTCAATGGCTGTCATGTTAATTATGAGGTGAAATCCTTTCATATTGCAGTTCCTAGGGCTTCCACTAGATGTCAACAGTCTTTAGAAATAGTTTTTGGAAAAATTAGCTAGAATTTGTAGTTTTTCTAATTGGCTCCCATTTTGGCTGTAGTGTTTTCATGCACCTGGATGAGAACGCCTTCTTTGTTGTTTATCTACGGTAAAGACAATAACGATTCTCCGTCTTAAAAACCTCTTAAAGATCGGGACTTTTTTTTCAACATTTTGTTAGAATTCGCGCTAAATTTCAACGTCCTGCTACTCATGCCAGGAATATAGTACATGCATATGATTAGTATGTGTGGATAGAAAACACTCTGAAGTTTCTAAAACTGGTTAAATCATGTCTGTGACTATAACAGAACGTGTGGAGCAGGCAAAAGCCCAAGGAAAACTGTTCACAAAAAAAATAAAAAATATCCTTCCGCCAGTTGCCTGTATTGTCTATGGCAAGGGAAAATAGATAGCGGGCAGTTTACAATGCCTACAGCTTCCTCACGATGTCGCCAGTACTGTCATTTGCTTTGAAGTTAATCCTTGGTGAGATGAGAAATAGGCACTTCCTGTCATCGAGTACACAGCTGGAAGTTTTGAGAGAGAAAAAATTGAGCATAATTTCAAGAATTGCTGCTATTGAATACAGATTGCCCCTTGATCAATTTGATCGATTATTAACGTGTATTAATACCTAAAGTTGGTTTACAAAAGTAGTTTGAAGTGTTTTGTCAAAGTTTATCGGAAACTTTTTTCATTTAAAAAAATGACGTTGCATTTTGTAAAGCTGCTTTTTCCTGGATCAGACGGGCTTCATAAATGGACATTTTGGGTATACATGGACGGATTTAATCGAAAAAAAGACCCAATTGTGATGTTTATGGGACATATAGGAGTGCCAACAAAGAAGCTCGTCAAAGGTAATGAATGTTTTATATTTTATTCCTGCGTTTTGTGTAGCGCCGGTAACGCTAATTCCTTTGTTTACGTCTTTTTCCGGTATTGCAGGGGGGGGGGGGGGGGGGGTGCATGCTATCAGATAATAGCTTCTCATGCTTTCGCTGAAAATCATTTAATAAATCTGACATGTTGGCTAGATTCACAACGAGTGTAGCTTTAATTGAGTACCCTGCATGTGTGTTTTAATGAAAGTTTGAGTTTTAGCGAGTACTATTAGCATTTGGTGTTTCCATTTCCTGTTGGCTAGGTGAGACGCAGACGTCTCACCTTGCCCTAAGAGGTTTAATTGTATCGTTTATTTACGTATTAGGGTAGCTGAGGTTCGATTATAAACATTGTTTGACTTGTTTGGAGAAGTTTATTGGTAAACGTTTGGGATTCATTTTGAATGCATTTTGAAGGAGGGATTATTGAATGAAGCGCACCAGCTAAACTGAGTTTTTGGGGTTATAAAGAAGGACTTTATCAAACAAAATGACCATTTGTGATGTAGCTGGGGACCTTTTGGAGTGCCAACAGAAGAAGGTCTTCAAAAGTAAGGCTTTTATTATATCGCTATTTCTGACATTCGTGGCGCACCTGCGTGGTTGAAAAAAGTTTTTCATGCTTTTGTATGCGGGGCGCTGTCCTCAGATAATTGCATGGTGTGCTTTCGGCGTAAAGCCTTTTTGAAATCTGACACAGCAGCTGGATTAACAAGGAGTTAAGCTTTGTTTTGATGTATGGCACTTGTTTTTTCATGAATGTTAAATATTTCAATTTCTGTCATTTGAATTACGCGCACTGCAATTTCACCGGATGTTGTCGAGGTGGGTCGCTAGCGGAATGCCTGTGCCAGAAAGGTTAACTGACTTGCCTAGTTAAATAAAGGAAAAATGAAACAATAAAAATAAAAACTATTTATACAATCCATGGACACAAACAAGAAGTGTGCAGTTGAAGTTGGCAAAACACACACATTTCTTTCCACAGGGCCAAGGATGCAGCTTAAGCCCCCTCATCTTCAACATATATATCAATGAATTGGCAAGTGCACTAGAACAGTCTGCAAAACCTCACTCTACTAGAATCTGAAGTCAAATATCTACTGTTTGCTGATGATCTGGTGCTTCTGGCCCCAACTAAGGAGGGCATACAGCAGCACCTAGATCTTCTGCACCGATTCTGCCAGACCTGGGCCCTGACAGTAAATCTCAGTAAGACAAAAATAATGGTGTTCCAAAAACATTCCAGTCGCCAGAACCACAAATACAAATTCCATCTAGACCCCATTGCCCTAGAGCAAGCAAAAAACTATATAGTACATACCTCAGCCTAAACATCAGTGCCACAGGTAACTTCCACAAAGCTGTGAATGAGCTGAGAGACAAGGCAAGAAGGGCCTTCTGTGCCATCAAAAGGAACATCAAATTTGACATACCAATTAGGATCTGGCAAAAATAAATGAATCAGTAATAGAACATATTGCCCTTTATGGTTGTGAGGTCTGGGGTCTGCTCATCAGCCAAGAATTCACAAAATGGGACAAACACCAAATTGAGACTCTACATGCAGAATTCTGCAAAAATATTCCTCTGTGTACAATGTAAAACACCAAATAATGCATTTAGAGCAGAATTAGGCCGATACCCGCTAATTATCAAAATCCAGAAAAGAGCAGTTCAATTCTACAACCACCTAAAAGGAAGCGATTCCCAAACCTTCCACAACAAAGCCATCACCTACAGAGAGTTTAATCTGGAGAAGAGTCCCCTAAGCAAGCTGGTCCTGGGGCTCTGTTCACAAACACAAACAGACCCCACAGAGCCCCAGGACAGCAACACAATTAGACCCAACCAAATCATGAGAAAACAAAAAGATAATTACTTGACGTATTGGAAATAATTAACAAAAAACAGAGCAAACTAGAATGCTACTTGGCCCTAGTACACAGTGGCAGAATACCTGACCACCGTGACTGACCCAAACTTCAGGAAAGCTATGACTATGTACAGACTAAGTGAGCATAGCCTTGCTATTGAGAAATTTCGCCATAGGCAGACCTGGCTCTCAAGACAATACAGGCTATGTGCACACTGCCCATAAAATGTGGAAACTGAGCTGCACTTCGTAACCTCCTGCCAAATGTATGATAACATTAGAGACACATATTTCCCTCAGATTACACATATCAACAAAGAATTTGAAAACAAACCCAACATTGATAAACTCCCATATCTACTGGGTGAAATATCAGTGTGCCGTCACAGCAGCAATATGTGTGACCTGTTACCACAAGAAAAGAACAAACACCATTGTAAATACAATCCATATTTTTCCCCCTTCACTATTTGCACATCGTTGGCTTACGTCGATCCCGGAGCAAACATCAATTATTCCGGAGCTAGCCAGCAGAAGAGTTCCATCAGCCACTCCTGGGCTACAATCACCTATCCGAACCAGTTTTACTGCCGAGGCGGAGCCCCACTGGGCCTTCACGACTGGACTACCGACGTTATCTGCCAGAGGGAGTTATCCAACTGGCACCTCCGTCACGACGTTACCTGAATGCCCATCTGCGGCCCGCTAATCGTTGCTGTCTTCTGAATAGGTCTATCGGACAATTTTTCTTGGGTCAATATAACTATCTATTTTGCCAATTGGATTGATCCACTCTAACACACGGAACCCCGCTAATCTACCGACGGAAAGCGGTCAGACGACCTCCACTCATCACTGTCAAACGCTCCCTGAAACACTTCAGCGAGCAAGCCTTTCTAATCGACCTGGCCGGGGAATCCTGGCCGGGGTATCCTGGATATTGATCGCATCCCGTCAGTTGAGGACGCCTGTTTTTTTTTTTTTAAATGCCTTCCTCACCATCTTAAATAAGCATGCCCCATTCAAGAAATTTAGATCCAGGAACAGATATAGCCCTTGGTTCTCTCCAGACCTGACTGCCCTTAACCAACACAAAAACATCCTTTGGCGTTCTGCATTAGCATCGAACAGCCCCCGTGATATGCAAATTTTCAGAGAAGCTAGAAACCAATATACACAGGCAGTTAGAAAAGCCAAGGCTAGCTTTTTCAAGCAGAAATTTGCTTCCTGCATCACAAATTCAAAAAAGTTCTGGGACACTGTAAAGTCCATGGAGAATAAGAACACCTCCACCCAGCTGCCCACTGCACTGAAGATAGGAAACACTGTCACCAACGATAAATCCACTATAGTTGAGAATTTCAAGAAGCATTTTTCTACGTCTGGCCATGCTTTCCACCTGACTACCCCTACCCTGGTCAACAGCACTGCACAAAAAAGAGAGAGACAATGAAACTAAGACCCATGTATAACCATTTAAACATGTTAAGATTCAAAGTCGGTGTTGTTGACCAATAGCATTGCTGTAAAGTTAACCTCCAATCAGATATCAGACCTGCAGACCTGTAAAGACAACATAACCTCTGCTTCTCAGGAGTGTGAAAATAGGGGTAGGCAAGAGCAATACAGAGAATGATGAATTCCTAAGACAGCACAAAGGAAATCCTTACATACAGTAAGGATTTCCGGGCCTACACACTTATACACACCAAAATACATACATTTGAGTCACTAGACAGTCTACTATCTAGAGTACTATGCAGTGGTGTAAAGTAAAAATACTTTACAGTACTACTTAAGTAGTTTGTTTTGGTATCTGTACTTTACTATTTATATTTTTGACAACTTTTACTTCACAACATTCCTAAAGAAAATAATATACTTTTTACTCCAAAAGTAGTCGTTACATTTTGAATGCTTAGCAGGACAGGAAAATGGTCCAATTCACGCACTTATCGAGACAACACATGGTCATCCCTTCTGCCTCTGATCTGGCGGACTCACCAAACACAAATGCATCTTTTGTAAATGATGTCTGAGTGTTGGAGTGTGCCCCTGGCTATCCATACATTTTAAAAACAAGAAAATGTTGCTGCCTGCTTTGCTTAATATAAGGAATTTAAAATGATTCATACTTTTACTTTTAAGTATATTCAGTATATAGGTATATTTAGAACCAAATACTTTTAGACTTTTACGCAAGTTATATTTTACTGGGTGACTTTTACTTTTACTTGAGTCACTTTCTATTAAGGTACCTATACTTTTACTCAAGTATGACAATTGGGTACTTTTTCCACCACTTTTTCCACCACTGGTGCTATTTCTGTTTCATCCTTCTAGCCAGGTGAAACAGACAACACCGTAAACAAACACCTACCTGGAATGGGTGTGACACAGACACTCATATCCACTACGCTATGACTTACCCAGTTACCATACACCAAAACGTGCATTTTCTCCCTATGGCACTTCCTCCCATCTCTCCTCACTCACTTTTCTTAAATACATTGTGATGCTGAAAGATAGAGATGGCTGTTCATCCAAGTGGGGAGGGGGAGAGGATGGGGGTTATGTGGAAGCCTCTGGTATGCAAAGTATGTTTTTATTATTATTATTTATACACAGCTTTATTTACACAGTCTATTCATTGGCCATTTTCACAAATTCTCCTGAGAAAGAGTAATAAGAAAACAAAACAACAAAAACAAAACACAAATTCAATGATGGGAAGTTGTTTATTCCACAATTCTGTTTTCATTGAAACAAGATACTGCGGTAGAGAGAGAATGTATGTTCTGTGTAGTCTCCATGTCTAATGATCAGTTTGTTTGACTTTCGTTCAAAATGGAACTGAACAGAAACTCTCTTCTAGGAGATCACATTTGATGCCACATGCCTAGAAAGTGTGACACTGTAGTTTGATTAAGACTGAGTTTGTGTGTGGTGGGAGCTCAGGCCTGATGCAAAGCTTAGCCAGGTGACAAGAGGTACTCTACAGCTCAAGAGGCCATAGCTCTGTGTTTGTTCCCTCACATTCGCACATCTCCAGCAGTACAGTAGAACTGCCCAATGTGTTTTAGCTGGTGCTGTGTGAGTGTGTGCAAGTAACAAGAGCCATAATGAGCGGCCATCATAAGCGGACAAAAGAAGAGAGTCTATAAGCCCCCCCCCAGTCCCATTTTCATGTTGTGTAGAGTTACCATATCTAAATGTAGGCCATCTCCCACTCTGTGTTGTATTGAGATCCTGACATTCATAATTGCATGCTGATGTTTCAGCTCTGATTTTGATCGGGTTATTTTCAACAAGATTACTTCAAACCACACACACACACACACACACACACACACACACACACACACACACACACACACACACGTGCATGAGCGCACAAAGTGTGATTGTTAAAGCACTTCACCCAAATCCCCAATTCCTGGTCCTCTTGGGAAAAGCAATTTACTTCAATTTGCACCAGCAAATAACCAGCTGTACAAATGAACTGCAGGATGTATGGAGGGGAAAGAGCTCTAACACATTGGCCACATCACAGAGAGGGAAGGGGGATGGAATCTCCGTAATATCTAGACAAAGTAGATAGCAAAATTATATCCATATGAACTATGTTTGTTTCAATGAACTTTTTTCATCGTTTTCAACAGGAACAAAAACTGTAATTGAAGGTATTGGATTATATTTCAATGCAGCGGTATAGGGTATGGGGTATGGGGTATGGGTGTAAGCATTTGTAAATTGAGGATATGTGAGGTTGTGTAACCTACTGGTCACCACCCACACTCAGATGTGTACAGCCTTAACACTGGCCCAGTCTGTTGCTAACCAGAGTCAGGGGCTAGGGGACACACAAACAGGAGGGGAAAATAAGATGATTTATTTCCTCCATTATCACAAGTGCAGGAGGCATCACAGAAGAAGAAAAAATGTTTATGTTTGGGCTAGTAGGTAGGTTATGTTGAAATGGCACAAATGATGTGCTGAGGGACAGATTGGCTTGTGGGAGTCTGAAGTCTGGAGACAGAGTTCCAAGGTACCTGAGGTCTGCATACCTGTGAGAAAATATTTCTGAGTTATAAGTAAGGTATACAGTACAATAGGTAATTTACCTGCACTCACTGTGCCAATTTGTTTGTAGGTGCTGATAACATTTTCCTGAA
Organism: Oncorhynchus kisutch; assembly: GCF_002021735.2. Lineage (NCBI taxonomy): Eukaryota > Metazoa > Chordata > Actinopteri > Salmoniformes > Salmonidae > Oncorhynchus > Oncorhynchus kisutch. The sequence continues at coordinate 29,177,514 of NC_034175.2, read as the reverse complement.
AATAACAGCAAACATAAATTCATTCTATGTAAGATTATAGGGAGGGAGGGTAAACATGCCAATCAGTATTGCATTTATAGTTCACAGCGCATCTCCCACAGTATACCAGATGCTCACTTTGACAGTTATACATCTCCTTCCAAAAGTGATTTACATTGAGCAGTGCTGACAACTCTCATGTACTGGCCGTTAGACACATGCAATTTGACCCTCTTCACACACTCACACACCACACCTTTTAATTCTCACTCATTGAAAAAAGTACTGCTTTCCTTTTCTAATGAGTCCACCGTGCGTTAACTTTTCAACCGTGCCTCCAAATAGTTTTTGAAATCAGAGCATATAATATTCTACATCTCCATCATTTTCCTGCCACCACACAGTGAACCGTGGCAGATTGAAGCTTGTGATTAGTTTCGTAAGGGTCAAGGACCAAGGCGATGGGAATGCGTTTGCAAAGAAATTCCCATTACAATTAGAGTGGAGTGCAGCCATGGCAAACTGGTCAGGCACTTGCCTTGTATAGTGCTGTTTTGTACACATAATTGTCAACAAATTATTTGCTGCCACTCCTGTCCCTGTCGCAAAATGCTCCTTATGACAGCATGTGATAATATAGCCTACAACTACTACTACAACTATTTAATCCACCACTTGTATAGAGCCCCACAGTGCAGGTGTCATACTACCCATAAAACCTAGCAATCAAACAGTGTACCCTGCACGCATAACCCATGTGGAATTCAGGGTCTCTGGCAGTGTTTGGAACTGCCAATCTGCAGTCAAGAACGCTGAGTTAATCTCAGCCTATGCTACCCTTCAGTCCCTTGACTTTTTGGCCCTGAAGGAGACATGGATCACCCCAGAAAACACCCTTTGCTCTTTCTTAATAAGGCTAGGGTCTAGTTTCCATAATTTCCGCCTGACTGACGTGCCCAAAGTAAACTGCCTGTTACTTAGGCCCAGAAGCTAGGATATGCATATAATTGGTCGCATTGGATAGAAAACACTTTGAAGTTTCTAAAACTGTCTGAGACTATAACAGAATTTATATGGCAGGCGAAAATCCAAAGTAAATCCGACCAGAATTATTATTTTTTGCTCCCAGACTCTTATTATGGAAACCTATTGTTTCTATGTAACTCCGTCACCCAGATTGCAATTCCTATGGCTTCCACTAGATGTCAACCATCTTTATTCAAGGTTTCAGGCTTCATTCTTGATAAACGAACAAGTATTTGGAGTTTTTGTTAGGGGACCACCTGAAGCAAATCAGTCTTTCGGCACCCGAGGCAGAGGGCACACGCTTACGAATTTTCCTTCCCTATTGACCATACTACTTTCCATGTGAAATATTATAGTTTATTTACATTTTAGAGCACCTGAGGATTAAATAGAAAGGTCGTTTCACTTGTTTGGACGAGGTTTACCAGTAGCTTTTTAGACTCCTTTGTTTGCATGTTGAACGAGTGGATTACTGAAATCAATGGTGCCAACTAAACAGACTTTTGGGGACATGAAGAAGGATTTTACCGAACAAAATGACAATTCATGTTGTAGCTGGGACCCTTGCAAACAGAGGAAGATCTTCAAAAGTAAGTGATTTATTGAATTGCTATTTGTGATTTTGTGAAGCCTGTGCTGGTTGAAAAATATGTGGATGTGGGGGCGCTGTCCTCAGACAATCGCATTGTATGCTTTTGCCGTAAAGCTTTTTTGAAATCTGACAACACGGTTAGTTTATCAAGAAGTTAAGCTTTTAAATGATGTAAGACACTTCTACGTTCATGAATGTTTAATATTACAAATATTATTTTGAATTGCGCACCCTCCAATTTCACTGGATGTTGTCGGCAGGTGTCCCGCTGACTGAACACCTAGCCCGAAGAAGTTTCTTAATCTTATTATGTTTTCTCTCATAGTCATAGAGCATCTGGTCATCGCGGTGGTGGCACATGTCTACTCATTTTCTCCCTCTCTCACCTGTCCATCTCCTCATTTGAATTCCATGTTGTCACTTGTCCACTCAAGCTTAACATTATTGTCATCTATCGCCCACCAGGTGCCCTTGGAGAGTTCCTCAATGAGCTTGATAAACTCATTTATGACAATAGCTCACCACTCTTCTTACTTGGCGTCTTCAACCTTCCAGCATCTGCCTTCAATTCATTTCTTTCCAATTCTCTCTTTCTCCTCCTTGCCTCTTTTGACCTCATCCTTTCCCAATCCCCTCCAACTCACAAGGCAGGCAATACGCTTGAACTCATATTTACTATAGGCTGCTAGTCTACTAATCTCACTGCCAATCCCTCCAAGTCTCTGATCACTACATAACTTCCTTTTCTGCCTCCCTTTCCTCCAACCCTAACCACTCAGTCCCTACCTAGATGGTCATGCGCCGTCACAATCGTCGCTCTCTCTCGCCCACTACTCTCTCCTCTTCTATCCTATCATCTCTCCATTCTGCCTCTAACCCTAGGAAACTAACAACAAAAAGCTAAAAAGAGAAAGTCATATCTCAGACTGGCCAATAAAAAGAAAAGATTAAGATGGGCAAAAGAACATAGACACTGGACAGAAGAACTCTGCCTAGAAGGCCAGCATCCCGGAGTCGTCTCTTCACTGTTGACATTGAGACTGGTGTTTTGGAAGGGTACTATTTAATGAATCTGCCTGTTGAGGACTTGTGAGGCATCTGTTTCTCAAACTAGACACTCTAATGTACTTGTCCTCTTGCTCAGTTGTGCACTGGGGCCTCCCACTCCTCTTTCTATTATGGTTAGAGCCGTTCTTTGAAGGGAGTAATACACAGCATTGCACCAGGTCTTCAGTTTCTTGTCAATTTCTCATATGGAATAGCCTACATTTCTCAGAACAAGAATAGACTGACGAGTTTCAGAAGAAAGTTATTTGTTTCTGGCCATTTTGAACCTGTAATCAAACCCTCAACTAGTTTAAAGAAGGCCAATTGTATTGCTTCTTTAATAAGAACAACATATTTCAGCTGTACTAACATAATTGTAAAATAGTTTTCTAATGATCAATTAGCCTTTTAAAATGATAAACTTGGATTAGCTAACACAGTGTTCCATTTGAACACAGGAGTGATGGTTGTTGATAATGGGCCTCTGTACGCCTATGTACTGTAGATATTCCATACAAAATCTGCTGTTTCCAGCTACAACCATGTCTACACTGTATTTCTGATAAATTTGATGTTATTTTAATGGACAACAAATGTGTTTTTCTTTCAAAAACATTTCTAAGTGACCCAAAACTTTTGAACGGTAGTGCAGTTTATAAACCCCGAGTCCCAATATCTCGATACTTCTGTGAATGCTTGTGAAGCAGACTCGGCAGATCAGACCAGGGATTGGGTTTGAGAAATCAATGAGAGATGTGAAAAAAGATATTCCCTAGTTGATCATTTTTTTTATTTTTAAAGGCACACCCTAGATTCAATCTAGAAGAAAAGAAACGCACACCTATTTAGGCGAGGTGTTGGCTAGCGGAGTAGAAAAAAGAGAGCCGCACACTCTAGGGGCTCAGATGCAAACAGCCAAGCTGTCTTCATCAGGGTGTAATCACAAACACTGTGGGATGACTCGTTTATGTAGTGTCAAAAGACACAGGTGTCTGTAATCATGGCCAAGAGTGGCCTAATATCATTGGTTAATTATCAAATATTAAAATGGCATACAAAGAACAGCATACAAACAACAAATGGATAGCATACGATCATAAATGAATTTTAGACTACACAAGCTTACAAACATTTACAATGGCAAAGTCACAATAGATTCAAACCACAATGTTTTAAGTAGCTGAACATGTCACCACATTTTTTTTGTACTTTTACCCCTTTTTCTCCCCAATTGGTAGTTACAGTCTTGTCCCATCGCTGCACCTCCCCTACTGACTGAGGAGAGGCGAAAGTCAAGCGCCATGCATCCTCCAAAACACGACCCGCTTAACCAGTTTTGTGACGTGAGTATCATTAATGTGATGACATGCTATTTATCTAATAATTAACTGTTTAATTATTACATGATTAAATTAATAATGTAACAAAAACTCATTAGTAACCTGGGGAACCATAGGAAAAGTTTGTTTAATGAGTTACCGTTTCCGGAATTAACTCAAGAATGTATCAGAATATCTCGATATCATAACAGTCAATCATTTCCTCATATCAATCTCATTCTGAACGTCGCCTAATCCATAAATCTGCACAAACCTGGGTCTCACTAATCACACAAGTTGAGTTGATTATTTATTTACTAACAAGCTAAATGATAACATAAGATACACACACACACACAGTCTAGGTTATTAATTAGAACTTAATACAATGATGACAGGTCCCTAGCGGACCAACACAATATGACGTGTTACACAAGATGGAGATTTAAAGAGAGAGAGAGAGAGAGAGAGAGAGAGAGAGCGAGAGAGAGAGAGAGAGAGAGATTGAAAGAGAAACAACACTTGGATAAATGTGTAAACTACGCTTAGTTTCACCCTAAAACCTTGCCCCGAACTGCCAGAAGTGTAATGCATTATTTACGTGTTGAAGGTCTTCGTCGGGTATCTCTGTTGGGAATATCTGTTGGGCCCAGGCCTTCGTGGCCCGAGTTCTGCTTAGGGGAGAGGTTTGACCGATGCCTTGTTCTTTGGATGGCTGTCTCCTTTGTTCTCAGGTGTAAGTTTCTGATTGTCCACAAGATATCACAATTTGCTTTCTCTTGGTTGTCTGTTTCCTTGCACTCGTTCTGTGAGAGTAGTCTTCTGAGGATGGCTAATCAGCCGTGTCGATATTCCCAGGGTGGGAAGGAAAGCAGTGTAGACAACTGATGACTTGAAGAGAATAACCGGGTGGTCCTGCTTGAATTCACATTCTTAGATACAGTACTCTTAGCATTGATTGTTAAGAGGTTTCTTTCAACTTTGTGTTGCAATTTGGGGTCGCAATTAATTTTAGACCTTCGCTGCAGCACTGGTCATCGTAGTCTGTTAGGTTAATTCTTAACTCACATGCTTTATACCCTCGGGTAGAAAGGGGCGTTTCCGTCTTCATGACATGCTCTCTGGGTTCCCTGGGCGTAAGCTAGTTACGAGGTAAGGTGTATTAGAATTTACTATGATCTCGTTAAGACAACTAAAATCACATTCTTATCATCACAAAAACATTCTCTTTAATCTGGATATTTTCTACACAACGTAAAGTATGTAAACATATACACATTATGAAAAGTCTTCAAGTTACAATATTTTTGTCATAACGTCTTCATTTAACTTTTAATGACATCACAAAATTAGACACATATTCCATCCATCATTATTCCCACCCATTCGGATGATGAAATATATTGTCCCAGAGTCTTTAAAAAACCCACATTCATCCCTCTAGCTGATCCACCGTAACCTGATCCTTTGGCCCTCCCAAGAGAGTCATGACACCAGGAAGCCAGCTATACCAAGGTGTCAGAGGAAACACCGTCCAGCTGGCTACTGAAGTCAGCTTGCAGGCACCCGGCCTGCCACAAGGAGGCGCTAGAGCGTAATGAATCAAGGAAATCCCAGCTGGCCAAACCCTCCCCTAACCCGGACAAGGCTGGGCCAGTTGTGCGCTGCCTCAAGTATCTTCTGGGCAAAGCCGGCTGTGACACAGCCTGGGATCGAATCCGGGTCTGTATTGACGTCTCAACCACTGCGATGCAGTGCCTGACACTTTTTCATTTTCATAAAAAACAACTTTATATTGAAGGAGTGCCTTTGATTTGACGGCCTGCATATGTGCAGTTCGGCGTGAAACAACCTCTAGACACAATGACATGTTTCTGTGCATGAGCTTACCTAGCCAATGACGTCATGACATCGCCTACAAGCATGATCTGGGATTTCAATTGGAGAAGCAGTTTCTGAATATCTTCATACTCAACCATCTTTGGTATGATGTGCTTGGGTTAGCAATATACTGCAGGCTCTTGCTGATTGATGTGACAACGTGGTGGGAAGGGGCTGCAAAGTGTTTTCTACATGTGAGATCTTCAAAGTTCATTACAACATAAACAACTCTGTATCCACTTGTCTTTCCCCATCTTTCTCTCTCCATTCTCTCTCTCACACACTCGGTCAGCTATTACAACTAGCTCTTTCAAACCTCAAGATCAATCTTGATCAATTCCTTTATCGTCGTGTGTGTGCTCACGATGAAGACAAAAGCAAGGCTTGTGTTTGCACTTCAATCTTTGTCAGTCACGATCTTGTTCAACGACCAATATAACATTGAGGTGACATTTGATTCTCTCCTTTTGTTGTATCTACCATATGTAAAGAAGAAGAATACACATCCGAACTTTGTTATTTCACCTATGTTTCCTTGAGGGATATCACGTGCAAAAGCCAAAGCAATCACGTTAAGTGTGGCTTGCAAACATTTACCTCCCTTTCAAGTCAATGCTGTTCTGGATCAGAGAGAGAGGACTGTTTCTACTCTGTCAGCAGGTTTTGTCATTTGCAGCCTGGTTTTACGATTTGCTGGCCTACCACCTTGTGGGAGGAGTTAAGCCAACCCTCAGCAGATTCACCCTCAATGACTGCCTTTGTCATTTAGGGTCTGATGTCTGCTGTGATTGGCTTGTCAAACTCAAGGTTGGAGGACCAGGGTACTACTGGTCTCTGGGTTTAATGTTGATTAATGGAGTACAGTGATGCTACATGTTTAGGGGCATGTCAAAGAGACAAACTCTCTTATACTGTTCCAAGGCAGTTGGAACATTAAGACTGCAAGGCTTTCATGATCAACTTCACAGATATTCGAAGTGACCCTAGGATATGACAGGTAGACCAGAGGAATCACAAGCATACATTTCCGATTAAATATAGACATTTTATGGACAGCTTTTTTGGTCTTTTGAAGTTTATTCAGTTACTTACCACATCTTCCCGAGGATAAAACTTCAGATATCTTCATTCCATCTGAGAAATGTTACAATTCATTTTGAAATAGAATTTTCTCATTATGTAGGAATGTACTTCCTGTCTATCATGAGTAACTCAAGCCACAATGTTCTGTAACTACCCTCTATGTAACTTGAGCTCCAAAGTATATGATTGGATTCACAACCCAATCTATGGGCCTAAGCAGAGGAATACAGTACAGTACAGTACAGTACATACAGAAGATATTGAATGGTATTGAAGAAACTCAAGGAAAGATTATAAGGGGATGTGAGAAGCTCCACATTGATGGTTCCTTCTCTCCAGGGAATGCTGGTGGAGCCGGACATCAGGATGAGAACATCTCTGTCTAGCCTGGACAAGATACTGTCACTGGACCACCCATGAATCAGACATGATCATTGGCTAGGATGTGGGAAATTAAAAAATTCAGATAACGTAAATGGTTAGGGAAGATGATTGTATTTCCTTTGTTCCAGAATCCCCCTAAAGTTTTAAATTTTACCAGGTAAGTTGACATAGAACACATTCTCACAAAGCAGTAGAACTAAATCCAGGAGAGGGTTGTGTGTGAGGTGGTGACGTCTCTCTTGCGCTCTGTTCCCCCTCCCTACCTTCCTCCTTGTGTGTTTGTTTCGGATGGGAATCGGATGGCAATCCGATGGAAATCCGATGGGAATCATGCTGCCATGTTTTCTGACCATGTTAAAAAACATAAACTACTATGTATTATTAGTAACCTGTACTTGTGCAGACCCTGTGGAATTATTATATACTGTAACTCATGGTAAACTCGAGTTCATATAAGTCAACTGAGAGCTAGTATGCACACAATTATTCTTGATAGATGTTGTTGCCATATGTTGTGCTTGATAGACAACATAACACAGTCACTGTCACTATCTTCCATGTAACAAGCACACAAAGGTGACGTTCAAAGACTGCACACACGCACACACGCACACACACACACACACACACACACACACACACACACACACACGCTTTCAGCACTGCATTCCAGTGTGAAACACACACACACACACACACACACACAGACACACACACACACACACACACACACACACACACACACACACACACACACACACACACACACACACACACACACACACACACACACACGCTTTCAGCACTGCATTCCAGTGTGAAACTGTCACCCCTATGCACCATCAGTGCCTGAATTGCTCTTAGCTATTGGCAGAAGGGTCAAAGGTTTCCCATAATAAGTCAGAAGTTGTTATTTCTGCTTGTTTCCAGCATAAAGGATTAAAAATACTAAAGGACTGATCTGGGAGGACCATGTAGGTGTCACGTTCTGACCTTTATTTCCTTTGTTTTGTATTTATTTAGTATGGTCAGGGCGTGAGTTGGGTGGGCAGTCTATGTTTGTTTTTCTATGATTTGGGTATTTCTATGTTTCGGCCTAGTATGGTTCTCAATCAGAGGCAGGTGTCATTAGTTGTCTCTGATTGAGAATCATACTTAGGTAGCCTGGGTTGCACTGTTTGTTTGTGGGTGATTGTCTATGTTGTAGCTTCACGGTCGTCATTTGTTTATTGTTTTGTATACAGTGTCAGTACTTTCGGTATTAAAGATTTACCATGGACACTTACGACGCCGCATTTTGGTCCGACCTTCTCGCCTCTCCTCTTCAGATGAAGAGGAGGACGACCGTGACAGTAGGACAGGCGCTATTAGAGAGCTATTACTGTAGGTGCCAATAGGTGGGGTTCAGCCACCACAGGTCTGTCCTGCAAGATATCTTCAGAAAGGTTTATTAAAGACAAAGGTTCACCACACCACACTCATCTGTAATGAGTCATTAAAACTAATTTTTCAACCACTACACACATTTCTTGTTAACAAACTATAGTTTTGAGATGTCGGTTAGGACATCTTCTTTGTGCATGACACAATAATCTTTTCCAACAATTGTTTACAGACAGATTATTTCACTTATAATTCACTGTATCACAATTCCAGTGGGTCAGAAGTTTACATACACTAAATTGACTGTGCCTTTAAACAGCTTGGAATATTCCAGAAAATTATGTCATGGCTTTAGAAGCTTCTGATAGGCTAATTGACATAATTTGAGTCAATTGGAGGTGTACCTATGGATGTATTTCAAGGCCTACCTTCAAACTCAGTGCCTCTTTGCTTGACATTATGGGAAAATAGGCCAAGACCTTTGAAAAAAGACATCCACAAGTCTGGTTCATCCTTGGGAGCAATTTCCAAACGCCTGAAGGTACCACGTTCATCTGTACAAACAATAGTACGCAAGTATACACACCATGGGACCACACAGCCGTCATACCGCTTAGGAAGGAGACGTGTTCTGTCTACTAGAGATGAATGTACTTTGGTGCGAAAAGTGCAAATCAATCCCAGAACAACAGCAAAGGACCATGTGAAGATGCTGAAGGAAACAGGTATAAAAGTATCTATATCCACAGTAAACTAGTTCTATATCGACATAACCTGAAAGGCCGCTCAGTAAGGAAGAAGCCACTGCTCCAAAACCGCCATAAAAGAGCCAGACTACGGTTTGCAACTGCACATGAGGGCAAAGATCGTACTTTTTGGAGAAACGTCCTCTGGTCTGATGAAACAAAAATAGAACTGTTTGGCCATAATGACCATTATGTTTGGATGAAAAAGGGGGAGGCTTGCAAGCCGAAGAACACCATCTCAACCGTGAAGCACGGGGGTGGCAGCATCATGCTGTAGGGGTGCTTTGCTGCAGAAGGGACTGGTGCACTTCACAAAATAGATGGAATTATGACGAGGGAAAATGACGTGGATATATTGAAGCAACATCTCAAGACATCAGTCAGGAAGTTGAAGTTTGGTCGCAAATCGGTCTTCCAAAAGGATAATGACCCCAAGCAGGGCAGGGTAGCCTAGTGGTTAGAGTGTTGGACTAGTAACCGAAAGGTTTTAAGTTGATAACCCCGAGCTGACAAGGTAAAAATCTGTCGTTCTGCCCCTGAACAGGCAGTTAACCCACTGTTCCTAGACCGTCATTGAAAATAAGAATTTGATCTTAACTGACTTGCCTAGTTAAATAAAGGTACAAAGTTGTGGCAAAATGTCTTAAAGACAGCAAAGCCAAGGTATTGGAGTGGCCATCACAAAGCCCTGACCTCAATCGTATAGAACATTTGTGTGCAGAACTGAAACGCGTGTGCGAGCAAGGAGGCCTACAAACCTGACTCAGTTACACCAGCTCTGTCAGGAGGAAAATGGGCCAAAATTCACCCAACTTATTGTTGGAAGCTTGTGGAAGGCTACCCAAAATGTTTGACCCAAGTTAAACAATTTAAAGGCAATGCTACCAAATACTAATTGAGTTTATGTAAACTTCTGACCCAATGGGATTATGATGAAAGAAATAAAAGCAAAAAAAAATCATTCTCTCTACTTTTATTCTGACATTTCACATTCTTAAATAAAGTGGTGATCCTAACTGACCTAAGACTGTGATTTTTTACTAGGATTAAATGTCAGGAATTGTGAAAAACTTAGTTTAAATGTATTTGGCTAAGGTGTATCTAAACATCCGACCTCAACTATATACTCTGACATTGCTCGTCCTAACATTTTATATATTTCTTAGTTAGTAGATTTTTGTGTCTTGTTGTGAATTGTTAAAAATTACTGCACTGTTGGAGCTATGAACACAATACTAGAATACAGCATATGAAATGAGGAACAGTATGTAAACAATAACCTTGAACACAAGGACAAGTCTACACCAGAGTTGCTAACCAAGAAGACAGTGAATGTTCCTGAGTGGCTGAGTTACTGTTTTGACTTAAATCTACTTGAATGTATGGCCAGTCCTGAAAATGGTTGTCTAGCAATGATCAACAACTAATTTGACAGAGCTTGAGGAATTTTGAAAAGAATAATGGGCAAATGTTGTACAATCCAGTTACGGAAGCTCTTAGCAACTTACCAGAAAGACTCACAGCTGTAATCACTCTCAAAGGTACTTCTACAAAGTATTGACTCAGTGGTGTGAATACAGAAGTGAGTGCTCCGCCATCTGGTTCAAGTGAAGGGCTTGTTGAGGTAACTTAAGATAAAACAAGCTTGTATTTTGGCTCCTTATGGAGTACAAGTTATATTCTTTGAGAATATTGCATGTTGCATTTATATTTTTGTTCGGTGTATACAGTGCATTCGGAAAGTATTCAGACCCCTTCCCTTTTTACACATTTTGTTACGTTACAGCCTTGTTCTAAAATTGATTAAGTCAAACATTTTCCTCATCAATCTACACACAATACCCTATAATGACAAAGTAAAACCAGGTTTTAAATTATTTTAGCAAATTTCTTACAAACAAAAACAGAAATTGATTATTTACATAACTATTCAGACCTTTTGCTAAGAGACTCGAAATTGAGCTCAGGTGCATCCTGTTTCCATTGATCATCCTTGATGTTTCTACAACTTGATTGGAGTCCATCTGTGGTAAATTAAATTGATTTGGAAAGGTACACACCGGTCTATATGAGATCCCACAGTTCCCACAGTTGACAGTGCATGTCAAAGCAAAAACCAATGGCACGAGGTCGAAGGAATTGTTCATAGAGCTCCGAGACAGGATTGTATCAAGGCACAGAATTGGGGAAGGGTACCAAACTATTTCTGCAGCATTGAAGGTCCCCAAGAACACAGTGGCCTCCATCATTCTTAAATGGAAGAAGTTTGCAACCACTAAACTGAGCAATCGAGGGAGAAGAGCCTTGGTCAGGGAGGTGACCAAGAACCTGATGGTCATGCTGACAGAGCTCCAGATTTCCTCTGTGGAGATGGGGGAACCTTCCAGACATACAACCATCTCTGCAGCACTCCACCAAACAGGCCTTTATGATAGAGTGGCCAGACGGAAGGCACTCCTCGGTAAAACCCGCTTGGAGTTTCCCAAAACCCACCAAAGGACTCTCAGACCATGAGACACAAGATTATCTGGTGTGACGAAGCCAGGATTGAACTTTTTGGCCTGAATGCCAAGCATCACATCTGTAGCAAACCTGGCACCATCCCTATGGTGAAGCATGCTGGTGGCAGCATCATGCTGTGGGGAGGCTTTTCAGCGACAGGGACCAGGAGACCAGGATCGAGGGAAAGATGAACGGAGCAAAGTACAGAGAGATCCTTGATGAAAACCTGCTCAGGAAGGTTTACCTTCCAACAGGACATTGACCGTAAGCACACAACCAAGACAATGTAGGAGTGGCATCGGGACAAGTCTCTAAATGTCCTTGAGGGGCCCAGCCAGAGCTCGGACTTGAACCCAATCGAACATCTCTGGAGAGACCTGAAAATAGCTGTGCAGTGACGCTCCCCATCCAACCAGACAGATCATGAAAGGATCTGCAGAGAAGAATGGGAGAAATACCCAAGAAGACTCTAGGCTGTAATTGCTGCCAAAGGTGTTTCAAAAAAAGAGTAAAGGGTCTGAATACATTTTTTATTTTAAATACATTTGCAAAAATGTCTAAAACTTGTCTTTGTTTTGTCATTATGGGGTAGTGTGCGAAGATTTAATGCATTTATAATTTGGCTGTAATGTAGCAATGTGGAAAAAGTCAAGGGGTCTGAATACTTTCCGAATGCACTGTATTATTGATCGATTGACTACGATTTTTCAATCACCCAGCAGTGCTATTTGCAGAGTTAGCACCATGCTACAATTCTTCAGACATTCCTGAACCTACAACCAAAAACAAGCGACATATGGACAGTATCAAAACAAATGATCTAATTAGATTTTTTATTTAACCTTTAGATAACTTGGTAAGTCAGTTAAAAACAAATTCCTATTTACAATGACGGCCTACCCCGGCCAAACCCTCCCCTAACCCGGACGATGCTGGGCCAATTGTGCACCGCCCCATGGGACTCCCGATCAAGGCCGGTTGTGATACAGCCCTGGATCGAACAAGAGTCTGTAGTGATGCCTTTAGCACTGCGACTGCTGCGCCACTTGGGAGCCCTAATGATTCTGTCTCGTCGAAGCAAAATATGCAGAGCTGGGATGGTTGCATCCCCCATTTATATATATATACATTCTATTCCTTGCAAGAATTTTGTATAATTTAAATGATAAACTCTAAGTTTTGAAACCAGCACCGTTTTTGTGTATCAGTTCACAAAACCATGTGCCATGGAATCTGTACATCGAAAATCTCTTTCCAACTATTTTGCAGTCTACGCCGCACAGCTGTCAATTTTGGGGTTCTTAAATGACATCACAATTTTCTTTAACCAATTTTGGTCTTTAATGCAGGGCCAACAGACATGTTCCTTACTTGTTTACCTGTTTCCACTTGCCTCATCCATTTTTCCGGTAAAGCTGCAATTATTTGGTTGCAATTTTGAGTAGAGCAAACATTTCCATACATTTTTGTTAGCTGCAACTGTGATATAACTCCACCAGTCCTTTTAATGACATAATTTACAATGATTATACCGTTTGAAAACCCCCCAAAATATTGTATATCTCTATATTAGTATATTTGAGTTTAACCATAATATTGTTCTGTCTTTTGTGGTGGATTAAACTGAAATTGCAAACAACTTTCTATGGTTTGTTTAAAGAAATAGCCATATTTTCGAGTAAATTTCATTTTCAAAAAAACTGAAAGTTAGAGGTTGTAATCTGAATAAAGGGAAAAATGCCATTCTTGAACATTGGGTGAGACATTCTTACTGATCTGCTAGAGAACCAGTTTGGATTTAAGTATAACTTTTTATAACTGAAGCCTTTAGTGAGAATTCTAATGCGTTAATATTTAATTTCTGCTCTCCGAATTCATACTCATTATATAAATAGGCCCATTTAATTTTGTCTGGCTTGCCATTCCAAATAAAATTGAATATTTTATTTCTCATATAATTTAAATAACAAGTTGCTAGATGTAGGCAAGGCCATAAGCAAATAGGTAAACTGGGATATGACAAAAAAAAAAAAAAATATCGAGATCCTATATGAGGCTGTGGAGGGATCCAAATTGTGGATTTAAAAGAAAACATGAATCATCAGCATACAATGACAGCTTTGTTTTTAATCACTGGATTTCTAGCCCCTTGATATTATTGTTGGATCTGATTTTAATAGCTAACATTTTGATGGCCATAATAAATAGATATGCCAATAGTGGACAACCTTCTTTTTCTGTTGGTAGTTTAAAACTTTTTGAGATGAAGCCATTAAAAAAATCCACCTAGGGTTACTACATATAACTCTAAACCATTGTAGAAGAGATTCTCCTAAATCTAAATTTTCAGCTATGAATACCAGGCCTGGTCTCACAGATTTTTCATAGAGTTCTTGTTACGCCCCTCGTTTGTAGAATTACCAGACCAAGGTGCAGCGTGGTAGGCATACATTTTCTTTATTAATGATTCACCAGAAAAAAACAATAAACAACACAACGAACGTAAAGCTTTGTAGTGCAAAACATGCAACAAACAAAGACAAGATCCCACAACTGAATGTGGGAAAAAGGGCTGCCTAAGTATGATCCCCAATCAGAGACAATGATAGACAGCTGCCCCTGATTGGGAACCATACACGGCCAACAAATAAATATACAAACTAGAATGCCCACCCAAATCACACCCTGACCTAACCAAATAGAGAAATAAAAAGGCTCTCTAAGGTCAGGGCATGGCAGTTCTATTGTTTCCAGTACTTGTAATATATTATCTCCAATGTATCGATCGTCCATGTAAGAAACCTGTCTGATTAGGACTAATAATATCTGAGAATACCTTATTAATTCTATGTACTATGCATTTTGCTAGAATTTTTGCATCCCAACACTGAAGTGTAAAGGGCTTTAAATTGTTTAAATTGATTGGATCTTTATCTTTACAACTTGGGTCCTGTTCAGTAATAATGAAATCAGACCTTATTGAGTATCTGATAACCTACTTTTATAGGAGTAGTTAATTAAAACGATAATAACGGTCCTCCGAGTACAATGGTTCCTGAATGAAAAGTGTTGAGATTATGCAGCAGGACAGAGGTAATTTGTGGTTTAGTACGGTACCCTGCACCACTGCTTCATTGCTCCAGACCACCACAAGGGGGAGTTAGAGCACTGATTATGCTTTTGTGTTGCAAGGCACTAATGTGTCTCTAACTGACAACGAATGGGCGATATAAACCAAATAGAAACTGATAATTGCGCACAACTTCAAAATTGAATTTCAATTAACTGAACGATGAGGATGAAGAAGGTGATTGAATTTAGAAACTAAAATGTTCAATTATTTTCCATGATATTCTTAAGATATATATATATATATATGTTGACTATATGTAACAATATAGACTTTACGTCCATCCCCTTGCCCCCGACCTGGGCGCGAACCAGAGACGCTCTGCACACGTCAACAGTCACCCTCGAAGCATCGTCACCCATCGCTCCACAAAAGCTGCGGCAAGTGATGTATGCTAAATAATCCAGTTGATGGTGCAGTCATATAGCCTCGGCAGTGAGTGACTCACTCAATCATGGCTTTGATTGAAAGTAAAAGTACCAACATTCTTTCTGATAGTCTTTAATAAAGAAATGTTTTGGTTATCCTGACCTGGACGCCATGTATTATAATCTCTAAAAGGAAAAATATGACCACCTTCTCTTGCCCATGTCGTTTTCCAGATTTGCCCTAATGAAAAATGTCCTTTAGATTATAATTTAGAATCTTCCAATCCTCTAAGTGTAATTATTGGCGGAGAGCCATTGAGATTGCAAAATAGTTGGCAAACTTTGAAGACTGACAGGCAGTCAACATGTGGCGGGTTCGTCAGGTCGTCGCTTTACCCTGACATTTCCATTCCTCTTCTGACAACATAACTTGACCAACTGCTCACCAGGCACAGCAAGGGCCATCCAAACCGTTATGCTGTTCTGCTATTCCAAGGATGTGTAACCGAAGAGAGATACCACGAGTGGACACAGAATACCAACTGGGATGGATCCCGAGTAAAATGTGGTTTACCAGTGAACCTCCGGCTGTTTATCATTAATACTGTGTCTCAGAAGTTTTTGTCCATGACTGATGCAACCCAAAAAAGCACTAAAGACAGTGTGAATGAGTACTTGAGGTCACCAAGAAAATCTGGACATGGCCGGCTCTCCCTTATGTAAGGAATTTGGCACTTTACCATGTCTACTATGTACTGTACGCTATGTTTACTTGTCAGACTGCACAGTAGCCTAATAAACATATGCAGGCGGCTTCTATCTTCAATATGCTATAAATGCTTTATTATCCCAATGTTTAACGTGCGTGTGGGCAACTTCATGCAACCGCAAAATGTCTGATAAAGCCTATAGTGTACAATATTCCTTCATCAATCTCTTTATGCTTTCGTTAATTAATAACTATGGGAATAAATATCACTGAATGAAAGAAATATTGGAATAAAGTAGGCTAATGAAGGTAAACAAATTGTTGCTTACTGTAACACCCAAAGTCATCCAATTGTTATAATAGCCGCACTGTTTCAGCACTGTTTCATGCTGCTCTGAGACCAGCATGGGGACTGGTCTTGATAAATCAATAAGATTTATCACTTAGCTAAATAGTTGGGAAGAGATTTTCGATGTACCATTCCATGGCACGTGGTTTATGAATTGACAAGCAATCTTCCGTTCCTCCTGAAAGCCCTAATCTGCTCACTTAAATTAATAAAGATCCTGGTCATGGTGCTATTAGCAGGACAATAGACTCTTCAACCTTTACAAAAGGATAGCTTGGCTAGGTGTAAAAAATAATCCCCCCAATTTGCAATGTGTTAAGTACTCTAATCTCTAAATCCAAACCTCATGCAACTGCAAAATGTCAGATGAAGTATATACTGCGCAGTATTTCTTCATCAACATATTTATGCTTTCGTTAATAAAATAATGATAAAAATATTTTTTCTAAATTAATGAAAGAGGCAAGTGGAAGGGGACATTTTTTTTCAAATACTTGTTTTTCAAAAGGGTTATTAGCAGGATAATAGACACGATCTGGTCCTAAAAACACCTCTCTGACTTTGGGTCCAGCATATCTCTAGATGATGTCATTGAATGTCTCTCCAGCTTTGATCCATGCCTGGGCCTGTAAAGTACGTTGTTCGTCAAAAGACAAATCGTTGGGTTGAAACTAAAGAACAGTGCAAAACAAGAGAACACACATTGTTAATGTTTTTAAAAATTGCCAAGAAACTGAAGGTCTCGAACAACCCTGTGTACTACTCCCATCACAGAACAGCACAAACTGGCCCTAACCAGAACAGAAAAAGGAATGGGAGTGCACAACTGAGCAAGAGGACAAGTGCATTAGAGTGTCTAGTTTGAGAAACAGACGCCTCACAAGTCCTCAACTGGCAGCTTCATTAAATAGTACCCGCAAAACACCAGTTTCGACGTTAACAGTAAAGAAGCGACTTTGGGATGCTGACCTTCCAGGCAGACTTGCAAAGAAAAAGCCATATCTCAGACTGGCCAATAAAAAGAAAAGATTAAGATGGGCAAAAGAACACAGACACTGGACAGAGGAACTCTGCCTAGAAGGCCAGCATCCCAGAGTCGCCTCTTCACTGTTGATGTTGAGACTGCATAGCCTTTATAGCCTTTATTTCTCAGAACAAGAATATACTGATGAGTTTCATAAGAGAGTTCTTTGTTTCTGGCAATTTTGAGCCTCTAATCGATCCCACAAATGCTGATGCTCCAGATACTCAACGAGTCTAAAGGCCAGTTTTATTGCTTCTTTTAATAAGAACAACAGTTTTCAGCTGTACTAACATAATTGAAAAAGGGTTTTCTAATGATCAATTAGTCTTTTAAAATTATAAACTTGATTATAATTAGCTAACACAACGTGCCATTGAAACACAGGAGTGATGGTTGCTGATAATGGGCCTCTGTACACCTATGTAGATATTACATAAAAAATCTGCTTCCAGCTACAATAGTAATTTACTACATTGACAATGTCTACACTGTATTTCTGATCAATTTGATGTTATTTTAATGGCCCAAAAATTGCTTTTCTTTATAAAAATGGCTTTTCCTTATAAAACAAGTACATTTCTAAGTGACCCCAAACTTATGAACAGTAGTGTGGCAACTCAGCAACAACAAAAAACATTCCTTTTTCAGGTCCCTGTCTTTCAAAGATAATTCGTAAAAATCTAAATAACTTCACAGATCTTCATTTTAAAGGGTTTAAACACTGTTTCCTATGCTTGTTCAATGAACCATATACAATTAATGAACATGCACCTGTGGAACGGTCGTGAAGACACTAACAGCTTACAGACGGTAGGCTAATTAAGGTCACAGTTATGAAAACGTAGGACACTAGAGAGGCCTTTCTACTGACTCTGAAAAACACCAAAAGAAAGATACCCAGGGTCCCTGCTCATCTCCGTGAACGTACCTTATGCATGCTGCAAGGAGGCATAAGGACTGTAGATGTGGCCAGGGCAATAAATTGCAATGTCCGTACTGTGAGATGCCTAAGACAGTGCTACAGGGAGACAAGGCGGACAGCTGATCGTCCTCGCGGTGGCAGACCACTTGTAACAACACCTGCACAGGATCAGTACATCCGAACATCACACCTGTGGGACAGGTACAGGATGGCAACAACAATTGCCCGAGTTACACCAGGAACGCACAATTCCTCAATCAGTGCTCAAACTGTCCGCAATAGGCTGAGAGAGGCTGGACTGAGGGCTTGTAGGCCTGTTGTAAGGCAGGTACTTACCAGACATCACGGGCAACAACATTGCCTATGGGCACAAACTCACCGTCGCTGGACCAGACAGGACTGTCAAAAAGTGCTCTTCACTGGCGAGTCGCGGTTTTGCCTCACCAGGGGTGATGATCGGATTCGCGTTTATCATCGAAGGAATGAGACCTGTACTCTGGAGCGGGATCGATTTGGTGGTGGAGGGTCCGTCATGGTCTGGGGCAGTGTGTCACAGCATCATCGGACTAAGCTTGTTGTCATTGCAGGCAATCTCAACGCTGTGCATTACAGGGAAGACATCCTCACTCATATGGTAACCTTCCTGCAGGCTCATCCTGACATGACCCCCCAGCATGAGAATGCCACCAGCCATACTGCTCGTTCTGTGTGGGATTTCCTGCAAGACAGGAATGTCAGTCTTCTGCCATGGCCAGCGACGAGCCCGGATCTCAAATCCATTGAGCACGTCTGGAACCTGTTGGATCGGAGGGTGAGGGCTATGGCCATTCCCCCCAGAAATGTCCGGGAACTTGCAGGTGCCTTGGTGGAAGAGTGTGGTAACATCTCACAGCAAGAACTGGTAAATCTGGTGCAGTCTATGAGGAGCAGATGCACTGCAGTACTTAATGCAGCTGGTGGCCACATCAGATACTGACGGTTATTATTATTATTTTTTGACACCCCTTTGTTCAAGGACACATTATTCAATTTCTGTTAGTCACATGTCTGTGGAACTTGCTCAGTTAATGTCTCAGTTGTTGAATCTTGTTTTGTTCATACAAATATTAACACGTTATTAAGTTTGCTGAAAATAAACTCAGTTGACAGTGAGAGAATGTTTCTTTTTTTGCTGGGATTATATATATATATATTTATATAAAATGTCTTACAGAGCCTTTCCATAAGTCCACTCAAGTTTCTTCAACTGTCTTCTTACTGTGATTAGAGTGATATTGATTGCCTTTGCTGATCACTCATCATCTTCAACCACCAGTGAGTCCATTTGAATGAGTCCACCAAATGCATTGTTTTAACTTTAAAAGCAGATTTGCGCCAACAAAAAAATGCATCAGCCCATACAAATATATTCATTTATTATTAACCCTGCATTATAATTGTATAAAAGCCCTTTAGATATTTAATTAGATCTACTGCACAAGGACATTTTATTGATCTGCCAGTATTTTCATTTAGAGATTCCGGTAAACTCTTTGATGTTTCCTTTTATGTATCCTACCAATTGTTATTGGATTATTCACCATGGCAACCAACTAAATGTATTTCTTAGTTAGGTTGGCTTGTTTGCAGAATTTACAGCCTGCTACTCTTGTGAAAAACAAAATGCCCCCAGAAGAATATCTAAAGGGATTATGTATAATAATAATCATCATCATCATCGGATACAAATCACTATCACATTGTTAAAAATGTTCAAATGGTTTCATGAATTAAATCGCTTTAAATCAAATTGTATTAGTCACATGCGCCAAATACAACAGCTTACTTACGAGCCCCTAACCAACAATGCAGTTCAAAAAAATAAGGATAAGAATAAGAAATAAAAGTAACAAGTAATTAAAGAGCAGCAGTAAAATAACAATAGCGAGACTGTATACAGGGGTAGAGTTATTAAAGTGACTATGCATAGATGGTAACAACAAAGAGTAGCAGCGGTGTAAAAGAGGAGGAGGGGGGGGGGTCAATGCAAATAGTCTGGGTAGCCATTTGATTAGATGTTCAGTAGTCTTATGGCTTGGGGGGATAAAAGTTGTTTAGAAGCATCTTGGAACTAGACTTGGCGCTCCGTTAAAGCTTGCCGTGCGGTAGCAGAGAGAACAGTCGATGACTAGGGAGGCTGGAGTCTTTCACAATTTTTAGGGCCTTCCTCTGACACCGCCTGGTATAGAGGTCTTGGATGGCAGGAAGCTTGGCCCCAGTGATGTACTGGGCCGTTTGCACTACCCTCGAGAGTGCCTTGCAGTCGGAGGCCGAGCAGTTGCCATACCAGGCAGTGATGCTCTCGATGGTGCAGCTGTAGAACCTTTTGAGGATCTGAGGACCCATGCTAAATCTTTTCAGTCTTCTGAGGGGGAATAGGTTTTGTTGTTCCCTCTTCACGACTGTCTTGGTATGCTTGGCCCATGTCAGTTTGTTGGTGATGTGGACACCAAGGAACCTGCTCCACTGCATCCCCATCGATGAGAATGGGGGCGTGCTCTGAATTATTTTTCCTGTAGTCCACAATCTTTAGCCGAAATGTTGCTGGTCATCTGATGAAGGTGCACATGGTCCTATTTATAAAATGAATATGAAAATGGAGGGCATAAATTATGAAATATTAAAACATTAGACCTCTCACTTAAGGTTTCAGTCGTACCAAAGTTATACATAAATCTGAACTGGTTGGAGATTATACGAATACATGGCCATAAAGGCTATATCATTTTTCAAGCTGTTCAAACATTCATAGATGACCAGCAGGGTCAAATAATATAAACAGTAGTTATAGAGGAAGCAACTGGGCAGCACCTTAGGAGTAAATCCAGTTGGCTTTTCATAGCCGAGCATTCAGAGGTCAAGACAGCAAGTGTGTGTGCGTGTCCGTATGTGTGTGCAAGAGAGCGAGAGCGGGGATCGAAACACACACAGTAACGTGTAGAATATAGCAATAAGAATGTCAGTTTAATATACAGTGCAGATCACATCCTATTACCATTCTCAGAGTTTTAAGAATTGTGTGTGTTGAATTATTTGTGACGTTGTGGAATTTGAAGCATATTGAAGATATGCAACAGTGTGGTCAACTATTTCAGCACCGTTTGGCGCTGCTCTGAGACAAGCATGTGGACTGGATCTCCGTTTGGGTATTGGTTAGACTACAATTAGGGTGTGGAAATGTTAGGATTATTTTTCTCTTAGTACTGTAGCCTACTCCCACTGAGAGTGGCATGTTGTACAGCGCCATATTTTCCTAACGGAAACCCTGAGGGTTTAGTTGTTTGTTTTTCTTGGAATAGAAACACTATAATATGAATCAAATTAATTAAGCTACATTTCTTAAAATCAAAGATGAGCTCTGGTGGTCAAACTAGCACTAACTAGCATTAATGGCTCCAATGGCTGACACTGAAGTATGTTCCAGTTTAGGTCAACTAGCAGGACAAATTCAGACTTAGTGTAAGGGGCCAGGAGGGAGCTTTACAGGTCAGTGCTGACGGTGGCTGATAACACCCAGCAACAGTCAACAAAGAGTTATTTGAAATTGATTGTGTAAAACCAGCAAATCAAATTGTTTGGGGACAGTCTTGGTGGAGACAACCGAGCACTGAAGGTGTTCCTTGGTAAAGATTGCCGCTCCACCACCTTTGGAAGATCTGTCTTGCTGAAAAAAGGTATAACCAGAAAGGTTAACATCAGTGTTCAAAACACTCTTTCTTAACCATGTCTCAGTGATGACCAACACATCTGGAATGGAACTGTGAACCTACACTTTCAATTGATCAATTTTAAGTAATAAGCGTCTAGTGTTAACGAGCATAAATCAGTGAAGCACATATCAGAGCACAAATTAGAATTGGGGCTAGCAACAGTAGATGGGCCAAGGTGTACATGCACATTTCCAATCAGAGCACGGCAGAGGACATGGAGGACAGTGTTGATTTATAACATTTGAATGTGCATTAGATGGCAACAAGATCATATTGTACAAAGATTTCATGGTTGAATTGCTGCAAGGAACCACTACTAAAGGACACCAATAATAATAAGAAGAGACTTGCGTGGGCCAAGAAACACGACCAATGGACATTAGACCGGTGGAAATCTGTCCTTTGGTCTGATGAGTTTGTTTCCAACCGCCAAGTCTTTGTGAGACGCAGAGTAGGTGAACGGATGATCTCCACACCTGTGGTTCCTACTGTGAAACATGGAGGAGGAGGTGTGACGGTGAGGGGGTGCTTTGCTGATGACACTGTCAGTGGTTTATTTAGAATTCAAGGCACACTTAACCAGCATGGCTAACACAACATTCTGCAGCGATACGCCATCCCACCTGGTTTGTGCTTAGTGCGATTATCATTTGTTTTTCAACAGGACAATGGCCCAACACACCTCCAGGCTGTGTAAGGGCAATTTGACCAAGATGGAGAATGATGGAGTGCTGCATCAGATGACCTGGCCTCCACAATCACCTGACCTCAATCCAATTGAGATGGTTTGGGATGAGTTGGACCACAGAGTGAAGGAAAAGCAGCTAACAAGTGCTTAGTGTCACGCCCTGACCTTAGAGGTAATTTTTATGTCTCTATTTTGGCTTGGTCAGGGCGTGAATTGGGGTGGGCATTCTATGTTTTCTATTTCTGTGTGTTTGGCCGGGTGTGGTTCTCAATCAGAGGCAGCTGTCTATCATTGTCTCTGATTGAGAACCATACTTAGGTAGCCTTTTCCCACCTGTGTTTTGTGGGTAGTTGTTTTCTGTTTTTGTGTCTGCACCAGACAGAACTGTTTTGTTCGTTCTCTTTGTTGTTTTTGTTATTCAGTGTTCAGTTCTATTAATAAATCATGAACACTTACCACGCTGCGTTTGGTCCACTTCTTCATGCAACAATGACGGTTACACTCAGCATATGTGGGGACTCCTTCAAGACTGCTGGAAAATCATTCCTCATGAAGCTGGTTGAGAGAATGCCAAGAGTGTACAAAACTATAATCAATGCAAAGGGTGGCTACATTGAAGAATCTAAAATATATAATATATTTGGATTTGTTTAACACTTTTTTGGTTACTACATGATTCCATATGTGTTATTGCATATCTTAATTTATATGCAATATTGCATATCTTAATTTATTTCCACAATTGGAAGGATTGTCACCTGTAACCAGGATTGGCATTACAAAAACTACATTTTTGTCAAGCAATTATTATTTTAGCAAAGAATGATTGTGATTAATCCTGTATTGATCCTAACATCACCCCATAGCAATGTGGGATACACACGCACACACATACAAACTCAAGAGAAGACTTGATATGCAAATGCATATTCAGTTGTAGCTGTTTGAGAAGGCATGCAACAGTTTTGCAAGAATGGGGAGATTTGATTAACCAATGTCAAGTCCTAGCTAATGGAGCTCAGATACACCCCCCCCCCCCCCTACCCTGAAACACACATATGCTGGTCCCCCGCTGTGACCATTTTCCCAAGCATCTCTGTGCAGTCAGACATTTTTATTATTTTATGCCATCAGGGCCACAATAATTTGCCCCCTCTCTGATTGTTCGAGTGTGAGCCCCTCCCCATGGGTTACTGAAGGCATCTCACCGAAATTCCCACTGGCTAGGTAGATGTCATCAAAGTCCTCATTAGCAGCTTTGAGAAATTCCACCCATCCAGGGGCTTTGTTAGACCAGCCCTACCAGGCAGGCTGAGACACTTGAGGAGGCATTGCTGCCTTAGCTGGTCTCTGACCATGTTTATCTTTCTGTCTTGGCTGCTTATAGGCTACTTGCAGTAGTGTATAAACTTAACCACATGCTAGCATACCTAAACTTAACTTTGTCCTAACCACTTGCGCTTTCGTGTAAATACTACTGGTTTTACAAATCGTGAGTGTAACAGTTTCTCGGGCTGTTACACTCTGATTTGGACAATGTTACTGTTTCTTGTGAGATCAAGTTGCAATGGACAGTTATCTAGCATAGGTAACCTGTGAGATCTCTGTCCGTACAGTATGATCTGATATGTATGAATGAGTTAAATTTGGCATGCTCTGCCAGCGTGCCTTTTCATCCGTAGTATAATCTGATTGCCACTGATTAAATAATGTGGGACATAACATCTGCCGTGTCTGGACAATTCACATATTTATCCTTAACATTCCGTATCACTTATTTTAGGCCCATGTTTTCAAACTGAGGGTGAATGGATTTTAAACCAAAGGACAGGTAGTCAAGCTGACTGTTTTGATGTGTGAGACCCTACTGTACATGAAGATCAGTCATGGGTAATATGTATTAATAAAGACTTGGTTTATTGACAATGAGAAAGGACTATGCTGGAGCAGCTTATTGGATAATAATTGTATGTAAGAGCTGAGGACTTTGAAAAATGTAAGTGGCCATTGTCGTGTTCAAATCCTGATAATAGCGTTTAGTAGTTATACAAAAGTTGAAGGTGGGGTAGATTACATTTTTTACAAGTGTGAGTTTTGTGAGTTTTTCCTCAATGGTAATTACCTGATTGACATACCTTGGGCAGGGAGTATTCACTGTTCTGCTTGCTTGAGTCTCTGATGACTCTGAGGTCTAAATGCTAAATATCCCTCTCTTGCTGTGAAATGTAAACTAATCAGGAAGCATGTGTGTTTAACCAGCGGACAGAATTGAACTGTACACACAAACATGCGCCTCTGTGTGTGCATGTTTGGTGTGGGTGTTACCGCTGAAGGGACAGGAAGAGAGCTCATTAGGTGTCTTGGCCCAAAACACTGAGGATGTTTTGTCGAATCAGCACAAAGCAGGGAGGCTCTTATGGAGGCAGATGCACCTGCTTGTTATCTTTAAATTAAAAGTCAAAGCCCCGCAAACAAAAGGAGTGACGCTCCATGGACACGACGAGTCCTCTCCGTCCTCCGGCTTAGGTGACATCACAGCCAAGAGGTACTCCCCATGCCTCCTTTCTCTACTCTCTCCCTCTCTTCTCCTCCTTCCCCTGCACTCGTGGTGTGATGTGTTTCCCAGCCCTTAGTTTTGATCTGCGGATGCACGTGTTATTATTGTGACTCCCCTGGACGCTGGGTCCAGGCTAAATATTTTTGCAGAAAGCATGTGACAGGTCTTGTAGGCCTCCGACCGACTCTCGGGATTAAGGACAGAGGTTATGGCCTAGAGTGGTGAATTGGTTCAGCTTTGACCTTCAGGCTCACAAGGTTCAGCAGGGAGAGGTTTTGATGCAATTCATTGGGTGGGGGAAGAAAACATGTTAATATCATCCTAACACCCAAACTACTTATATATTATGATTTCTATAGGCATAGACATGAGTTTATCAGTGTCTTACTCTGGTACAAATTCATAGATTATCGAATCTGTCAAATACGTAATAAAAAGAGCAACAGACTTATAACCATGGCAGAAAATAAAAGGGGAGAAGAGACCTTGATAAAGAGCGTATATGAGATGTGCCTATAATGCTGATGATACAGTGTTCTTACAGAGAGCACTGAGTTTGAAATGGACATGAGAGAGAGGAGAGTGAGAAAGAGAGAGAGAGCGAGAGAGAGAGACAGAGCGCGCAATCGAGAACAAGGGTTGACTTCTTGCAAATAATTACTCCCAAGCATGTGAACAGAGCGAAATGTACCTTTTCTTGCTATTGACACGTTCTGAGTGCAAATACGTTGTTGTCTGCTGTAAAATCAAATGACTCCACAGTGTCCTCTGCAGGTTAACCGTATCAGTTCAATGAACAGAGGGTGAAAAAAACATGAGTTAATCCTGACGTTTGACTTGCCGGTCAAACCATAATCATCCCATAGAAGAGTAAATAAAACTTCACTTTTATTGGGATTCTATTCAGGTGACAAGTAATATAACCTATTCAGACCAAATTCACATGCAACCATCACAGACACAAACACATATAATGACAACTCCCATTCACAGGAAATATAGAGGAAAATCTGAGGGAAAGCAGACATGTATATTAGAACGAATGCAATATGCTATGGTGCCAGATACACCCTTTTAAAAAATATTGATTACATATCCTAGAGGAGATATCTAAACCCAAGATTCATGGGTAAATATGTGTGTGAGTGTTTGCAAATGGTATGCATGTGGAGCATGTCCATTCGCCTCACCCTTTGCTCATTAACCATTGGTCACAAAACCTTTCTATGCTCTACAATAGTCATTTGAATGTCAGTCATACTTTGAATAACTGTACTTTTCCATAGTTGGAAATATACTATTAAGTCTATTTGTTCTGTCTCCACAAATCTAAATATTACATTTTTTAAAGGTTACTTTTTAAACACTATAAACTTATGCATATAGGGGGAACACTTTGCTTTGTGTATGGGCATGTGGACAGAGTTGCTATACTCTCATTAACTCGATATTGAAACTCCTTTAGAAGCCTCAGGAAGCTAATCAACACAACAAGGTCCTCAGCCCTGGGGCTGTCCTCGCTATGGATCCTGTCTTGCGTGAGAAAGAAAGGAGAAAAGACAACAACGAGTGAGGTGAGGGATTGGAGAGGTCAGAAACCATGGAAACTATGTGGAGTGCCTCCACTAAAGCAGTGTTCGAGAGAAAGAGCAGTGACCCATCGCTGTGATGGCGGAATACTGGTACAATGTTATAGTGAATGGGGAACATGCACGCTTCTACTGAGCCACAAAGGGATGGAGTTGGTGCAGAGGAGATGGGATTTAGAGGATATGGATATTATGTGCATATTTTGAGATTGAGTGCGTCTTCGTGAGAGTATGTTTTGAGGGGCAGTATTGGGGAGATGCGGGACTGTGTGTGTGAGAACTAAAGCGAGAGAGGATAGAGGTTCTCTGTATCTCACTCTGTGTGTGTGTGTGTGTGTGTGTGTGTGTGTGTGTGTGTGTGTGTGTGTGTGTGTGTGTGTGTGTGTGTGTGTGTGTGTGTGTGTGTGTGTGTGTGTGTGTGTGTGTGTGTGTGTGTGTGTGTGTGTGTGTGTGTGTGTGTGTGTGTGTGTGTGTGAGATATCCCATCCGTACAGACTCATGCCGTCCCCCTATTAAATTAATTCCTTGTGTAACAAATATGTAGCGGCATTCGTCTTCCCTACGCATAAAGATCAATTATCAGATATGTATGCCTTGTTCTCTTTTGATTCACATGACAGATGAAAGAGGATGAATATCAAAAACAATTGTGCTTTTGGGAATGCTTAAATGCTTAAACAAAACCTCCAATATCAAACAATATGTCCATGCAAGTCAAGAATCTGACATGTTTCAGTTGATTGTGTTGGCTCAGCCATGCCTAGCTAAGAGCTTCCTAAAGCTCACCTGAACACCAGTGTCATTCTCACTTGGGAACATATAATGAATGACATTTTCTAAAGTTTGACTTTCTTTCTAATAAGGATAATTTCTTGCAACTTCATTTCTTGCAACTTCCAGCACCTAGAAAGTGCTTTGATAATGAGGCTATGGAATGAGCCTTTTATGATTCCTGAACTCAGCATCATGTGTGTGGTACCACTCTCAAGTCCCTATCCACTCTTTCATACCTGAACATCCTCACCTACTGTACTCTGTATCCTTTTAGAGATCCAGGCATCTCTAATGTCCAATATAGGCTACAATCAGTTTAACTGATCAACTAAAAACATGTGTGCACCACCACATCTAAGCGCTGGAAGTTAAGTTGGGTGCTAAAGTGATTCCTGCAATAGTATAGGCCCTGCCTGCTTCTAATTGGGTATTTTCACATTGTTTATGGTAACTCTTGCCAATACTTTAACATACAAAAAACTTTGGTTGAAAAATAAGAAGTATGTCAATTCTAATATTTACACAAAATGGTAAATGTCTATCACAATGATGAATGATTCAAAAGCTGCAAAAAAAGGCAACAAGAGACCATTTAAATGCACCAACAACACAACTAACTATTGGACATTTAATACTTACCATTTTAAACGTGTCATGTATTATATATTTCATAAAAAATGTGACTTAAGCACTCACCAAATCGCACAATGTGAACATCACTATTAAATATTTTATGGGAGCGCGCCCACCACCCCCTCGCCACCAACCAGTAACGCCCACATTGGTGATCTAGCCAATGAGCGCAAACGTCGTCCTACGGTCGACACGTCCGATTGCTTAACGCAATAGCTGACGATCATAGAACAGTAAACGCGCTACACGAGCGAGAAACGGACGTGCATGACAAGATCTCCCTATTCTGCGCCTGGACGTCCAAACCCAAAGTCATAGTAAAATACATTTAAAAGAGCAAGACAAAGAAAAGGGAGACCGTTTCAGTGCGTTTCAAGGAGGATTGCTAACGGATCACTTTGCATAGGCAACCGCTCACACTCACTACTGTGATCAATGTCGTTATAACTCAGCCGCCGCTTTCACACAGTGGAGGCATTGCGTTAAGTTGCTTTCAGAAGTTGGTGAAAGTTTTCATCCTGGTGAGCAGATAATAGGACGGAGATGTTCAGTCCATTATGGGGTTTCTAATGTGGATGTAGAATAGAAATCTTGGAAGTCTCCGGATGACCGACGCGTTTTGGATGTTACCATTCTTTGGGGCTATTCTCTGAGATTCCTTAGAGGCGGTGGCAATACAAAAAAAAGAAAAAGGATTCCTCTCAGGTGGCACATCTGCTATGTTTGGATGGATTTGATTTTACTATAACCAAGTTATCAAGAAATTGTTGCATTTTTTTGTGTGTTTTTTCTTTATTGTGTCTGATCCAAACGACAGCTGAAATTTTAGTACAACTGTACCACTCACCCTCGGAATTACAATCATGAACATTGGCAGTTTTGTACAATTATTATTTGCAGCGCTGCTTCAGCTTCATTTTTATGCAGTTAAGGTGAGAATTATATTTAAATCAGAGGGGGATCAGATGCGTTTGAATTATGAATACAATGCTGTTCATGTTTCATTAATGAGGTGATCGCCCTTATCGCACAACCACGTCACTTGCTGCTAGGTGTGTAGGCCACTTACAATGTATTCACTTTCTGTAAATCATAGGCCTAATGAGAGATTTTATGTCACCTTTGAATGGTTAACGTTTGACATACATTTTGGTCTTTTTGGGATACAGTGTCATAGGCCTATCCAATTAACGCTGTATTTTCTATTATAATTACGCTATTATTTGTATTATTATTATTATTATTATTATTATAACTTTTGAAAATGCACAATGCACCCGACATTAATGTCAACAAAATAGTAAACTAGGCAAAATCGGAATTTTGAGTGACGTAAAAGTGAAATGAGTTGCCTCATTACACTAACATAATCCAAAATCACTATTGTCGTGATTTAATTCAATTGGATTCCTATTGAATAAAATCACGACAACATAATGTCACTATTCCCACTGGCGCCACACTGGTTGAACCAACGTTGTTTCCATTGAACCAACGTGTAATAGAGGTGGAACTGATGTGTGTGTGTCCAGTGGGTTGATTCCAATATTGGCAATATATTTGCTCTCGTTTTGTAGGCTAGTCTACTGTAATGAAAAGCAAAGTCCAGACGTCCTGTCTATTGAGAGCGCAAGGATAGTGCAAACCTGTTGGCCCCTAACCGAATAGCCTCGCTGGGTCGCAGAAGGTATAAAGTGTCAACGTGTATTTCACTCCCTACTTAAGGCTAATAATAGCCCGTTTATATTAAACTTAGGCCTTGTTAATAAAAACATATTGGCTAAAATGTTTACGATAATCCGTACAACCTGTTAACAATGGGCAACTCAGTCTTTCATCTATACAATTACATCGTCTTCTTTCTCACGCAATATTGAAGAGCTATTGCAACAGTCTCGGTCCGATGATAACGTGACTGAAGCACTGCTGTGATGCCATTGTCCCTCTGCACTTGCCCATAAACGGGATCATATTCAATGAAGTCGGCTAGCTGTCAGAATAAAGAGGGAATGTATTGGAGTCTTGCTGTATAATAAGCTAATGGCTTACGGACATAACAACAATGATTGTGCATGCAGTTCCATTATGGAAATGATGTATACATAATTCAGGGAGGCAAAACTGCATTGCCTTTTTTACAAGGTGATGCATAGCCTACCATATGAAAAAATGTGTATGACATAGGCTAAGACGTGAAGCTTGCTCTAATGGGCTTACCTGTTGTTGTTGTTTTTTTTACAGACAGCCCACATACCCAAGGACGGGGAGAAGAGTAAAAATGATGGTAAGTGCTGAATGTACAAATGTATTACAAGTGCAATATTGTAGAAGTTTCTTCTAAGTGTTTTACCCTTATTGGGGGATTTGTTGTGTGAATAGCCACCTAGTGGACATATTCTGAATCATAATTTTCACAGAAAATAGCTTTTCAAGTTTAGGCCTTCAATGAAAATACGTTTTTGACAAATTGGCTATTGCACATGGCTATTGTCATAACAAAATCTTTACATTGTAGCAATGCTCCCTCTCTATCAGTGAGAGAAGATGGGTATCGTATAGGACCCCATGGTGCTATATTGAAGTCTTAGTGGTGAGTGGTGAGTGAAAGGCTTTACTTTGGAATTACCATAAAAGTGTGTCCGATCTAAATAGTCTGGTACATGTTAACAGACAAGATTACTGCGTGAATTCAAGGCCACTGCTGAATTCGTCTTTTATTTAGCCTTTTTCTTCCTCCTCTTGTGATTTGGTCACATGGCAAACATATGGTCAGATTGTATCATTTATATTGGACAAAGCATGTCAGCCTCGGTCCAAGGCTGTACACATGGTTATGTTTGTTTATTGACAGCGACAGAGTGTGTTTCACTTGTTCGCTGTGTTCAAGGTTAGCCATGTTGGTCAATAGTGCACACAGAAAGGTTACTCACTGTCATACATCAGGGACTGGTCATCAGCAGAGAAAACACAGTGAATTTAATTGTTTTTTTATTCACAGCACAAGGGCAGTGATTCCCTTCCTCTTCTCTGACACCTGTTAGCGGCTTCTGACCTTCATTACACACACACGCACACACACACACACACACACACACACACACACACACACACACACACACACACACACACACACACACACACACACACACACACACACACACACACACACACACACACACACACACACACACACACACACACAATCGCATTACAAAAAATGTTGCCTAGGTACTAGAACTCTGCTAGACAGACTGTGAAGCAGCAGCTGTGCAGAGTGCGACTGTGGGGCTCCGCAGAGCCAGAACAGCACAGGGAGACGTTTTGGACTGGTGACCTTGGGCTGTAGACGGAGACACTCCTGTCTATGGCAGCGAGACAGAGTGGCTTTCTCCCCCTACAGGCTGGCCTGGCCAGGGCCTGAGCTTCTCCTCTGAGAGCAGGTGCTGGGAGGGATAAAGGGAGGTATGGACACCGCATCTGCTGACAAGGCAGGTCATCCATAGGCTAGCAGCAGCGGTGCATGGTTTGAGAAGGAGTAACAGATCCAGCTACGGCAGGCAGGCAGTGGTGTCTCAGGATGTTGTTGTAGCATTAGGTGGGAACTGACCAGGCCGACTGATTAAGGGGTGGGCTGCCGGGGGTCACATGTCAGAGGTGAACCCTGGCACCGCACTGCCTGAAGGCATGGGCTGCTCGGATGGATGACCTGGGGGTCAGGAGGGAAACCAGTCCATAGGATGGAGCGTGCAGGATTATTCTGGGATGGAGATGGGTAGAGTTATTCAGCATCTGATGAATTGTGGGTTGTATGTACAGTTGAAGTCGGAAGTTTACATACACTTATGTTGGAGTCATTAAAACTCGTTTTTCAACCACTCCAAAAATGTCTAGTTAACAAACTATAGTTTTGGCAAGTCAGTTATGACATCTACTTTGTGCATGACACAAGTCATTTTTCCAACAATTGTTTACAGACAGATTATTTCATAATTCACTGTATCACAATTCCAGTGGGTCAAGTTTACATCCACTAAGTTGACTGTGCCTTAAAACAGCTTGGAAAATTCCAGAAAATTATGTCATGGCTTTAGAAGCTTTTGATAGGCTAATTGACATCATTTACATATAAAATACATTGAAATCATTTATATACATCAAATACATACACAAGGTGTACCTGTGTATGCATTTCAAGACCTACCTTCAAACGCAGTGCCTCTTTGCTTGACATCATGGGAAAATCTAAAGAAATCAGCCAAGACCTCAGGATAGAAATGGTAGACCTCCACAAGTCTGGTTCACCTTGGGAGCAATTTCCAAACGCCTGAAGGTACCATGTTTATCTGTACAAACAATAGTATGCAAGTATAAACACCATGGGCCAACGCAACTGTCATACCGCTCAGGAAGGAGACGTGTTCTGTCTCCTAGAGATGAACGTACTTTGCTGCGGAAAGTGCAAATCAATCCCAGAACAACAGCAAAGGACCTTGTGAAGATGCTGGAGGAAACAGGTACAAAAGTATCTATATCCACAGTAAAACGAGTCCTATATCGACATAACCTGAAAGGCCGCTCAGCAAGGAAGAAGCCAATGCTCCAAAACCGCCATAAAAAAAGCCAGACTACAGTATGCAACTGCACATGTAGACAAAGATTGTATTTTTTGGAGAACTGTCCTCTGGTCTGATGAAACAAAAATATAACTGTTTGGCCATAATGACCATCGTTATGTTTGGAGGAAAAATGGCTTGCAAGCTGAAGAACACCATCCCAACCATGAAGCACAGGAGTGGCAGCATCATGTTGTTGGGGTGCTTTGCTGCAGGAGGGACTGGTGCACTTCATGAAATAGATGGCATCATGAGGATAGAAAAGTATGTGGATATATTGAAGCAACATCTCAAGACATCAGTCGGGAGGTTAAAGCTTGATCGCAAATGAGTCTTCCAAATGGACAATGACCTCAAGCATACTTCCAAAGTTGTGGCAAAATGGCTTAAGGACAACAAAGTCAAGATATTGGAGTGGCCATCACAAAGCCCTGACCTCAATCCTATAGAACATTTGTGGGCTGAACTGAAAAGTGTGTGTGAGCAAGGAGGCCTACAAACCTGACTCAGTTACACCAGCTCTGTCAGGAGGAATGGGCCAAAATTCACCCAACTTATTGGGGGAAGCATGTGGAAGGCTAACCAGAGCATTTGACCCAAGTTAAACAATTTAAATTCAATGCTACCAAATACTAGTTGAGTTTATGCAAACTTCTGACCCACTGGGAATGTGATGAAATACATAAAAGCTGAAATAAATCATTCTCTCTACTATTATTCTAACATTTCACATTCTTAAAATGAAGTGGTGATCCTAAGTGACCAAAGACAGTGCATTGTTACTAGGATTAAATGTTAGGAATTGTGAAAAACTGTGTTTAAATGTATTTGGCTAAGGTGTATGTAAACTTCTGACTTCAACTGTATATGGCATGTGTGAGTGAGTTCAGATAATGTAGCTTAAACATGTGGATGTGTTGTAATTGTCATTGTGTGTGTGCGTCTGGGGGGGGGGGGGGGGGTGTTGAATGTGTTGTGGGCTTTAGACAGCTGTGAGCACATGAGCAGGTTTGACATTATTTTGCTGGGGGGACATTAAGATCCTTGTCAGCACAATAGTCTGCTTTGTTACATCTGAAGCCATATATATGTGGCTTTGTTCATCTGCTAAACTGGCTTTCGCAATGGGAACCACTCAGGAAACAAATGCCTGTACCTTTTGACGACCACAAAGGCACACAAGTACTCTTTTCCACTGCCAAACGGAACCAGAGCAGATGGGGGATTCTAGGAAGTAGAGGAGGCATGGAGAGTTAGGATAAAGGAGAAAAAGGGACACAACTGGGGAATGAGGGAGGAGAGGATGAAAGAGAATGCATTGGAGAGTTTTACTAAGTGGAGAGGATGGATGTGCTGTTCTCTACAGCATAGCAGTTTTGTGGTAGGGTTGCCACTGATGTTACCGTCTTCTCCTCAAGGAATCTCACTGTTACTGACAGTTATCTACGGCACAGTGAGGATGAGAAGGAAGCAGGACTGATGTTCTCCCTCTGCTCTTCCTCCTGCAGTGGTCCCGTTCATGGACGTGTATAACAAGAGCATGTGTCGGACACGGGAGATGCTGGTGGACGTCTTCCAGGAGTATCCAGATGAGATTGAGCACACCTACATCCCCTCGTGCGTGGTGCTCATGCGCTGCGCTGGATGCTGCAACGACGAGGCGCTCGAGTGTGTCCCCACGGAAACAAAAAACGTTACCATGGAGGTAAGCTCCAACTCTCGTGGGGGTTTTCTCACTTATAACCCCCTCTCTCTTCCATATCTCTCGGTGTCCTCTCTCTCTTCCATTCCTTTTCTCACTGGTTCTCTCTGTCTCGCTCTTGCTCGCTTTGCGTCTCTCTCTGTTCCATGGAAAAAGTGAAGCAGCAGGGGCCTGGCATGTCAGCTATTTTGTTTACCCTTGCACACCCTGTTTACGCCCCTGTTTTATGAGGTTGAAGTCTCTCTTGGCCACGGTCAGGAGTCAGGACTTACTGTTGGCATGAGCCTAAGGTGGAAAGGAATAAGCTATAGGAATGTGATCCAGCACATGCCTGGCTATGGTGTCGCCCTGTCTTCACCGACCGGTTAGCTAGTGGCCAGACTGTGTCCACTTTGTCAATGGACAGAGCAATCACTCGCTAAGAATCTCTGAGGTAGTAATGTTGCGGCAGAGGAATTTGGTTTGGGCGGGGGGGATTGACCCAAGTAAGCGACTACAAACCCTTTTTCAACGTGAATTTTAATGTTTAATGTCTTATGTTTCTCTACAGGTAATACAGGTGAAACAGAGAGTATCGCAACATCATTTTCTGTTAAGTTTCACAGAACATCGAAAGTGTGAATGCAGGTAAGAATATTTCTCAGGCCTATAATGATTTCAGGCTTCAATGTTATTTTGCTTACTGGTTGGAGGTTCAATGCAGGTGTTTTTAATCTCAATATCAAATCATTTCTGGGTAACAATTAAGTACCTTACTGTGATTGTTTTCAATTAAAATGTTAAACTGAAAACTTGCTGTTATTGGCAGAGAGATTTGGAAATATCTTTCATATTGGCCTATTAACTAATTATTTAGGCCAAAACTCCATCCCACCAAAACAGGCTGACATTTCAGTCAGTCTTTTCAAACAGCTCCTCCACTAAAAGGGCATTATCATCATTTTCACTATTTTACAGTATTATTCTAACCTCCATAGTGTGGAAATATATATAAAACATAGGAAATCATGTTTTTGACTGCACTGGGCTTAGCTAAATATAAAGCGAAATGTTTTGTTCTCTATTTTCCTCTTAATTTCAGACCAAAGCCAGAAGTTAAAGCGAAGAAAGAAAAGTAAGTACACGTTTTGCGTTGTTACTGAGTTATTTGTGGGGGGAGCTTTCTGTATTCCGTTTGACTCCCACTCTGATATTCAAACGGTCGAAACAGCTCTATCTGCCAGCCCCAAAATATCTCAATATATTGATTGACCGGTTTCCCAACCAATCATCATCCCTTTCTCACCACAGATGTTGTAACTTAACACAGAAGGCTGGGGCCCAATCCTCCCGAACCAATATGTATTCAGTATTCCTCATGTTTTTTGGCCACTGTACATGCAGATGAGAAGCAGCCAGCTGGACACTGTGGTACCAGCGACCATGTGGGGTAGCGCTAATGCTAATGCTAATAGTAACAGTGAAGCTGCAGTATCTTCTACCCCTGCTGCACTGAGAAGTCAGCAGCTGCACTACTCCAGCTGATTGAGTAGATCATTTTAAAGGCTGGTGAGAGGAAGTGTTAGGGTGCCTTCTCTACTAGTGATTGGGATTATCAGCACCTCATAGGCTCCTACACCGCACCACGTAGCCCTGTCTCTCTCTTATTTGCATAGCGATGGAGTGGAGGTAGAGGCCTAGTTCTCCATGTTCCCTTCCCGCCTTGTGGGAGTTAGTGGACTAGCAGCACACCTTATGGGGAAAAAACAGCCTCTCTCCTCTATCTTTACTGGTGCTGATAAGATAATGATATTTTTTTTTTACGGGGTTTGTTTCAGTTTGTCTTCCTGCCAGGCTCTGTTCATTTTATGGCGGTTGGTTTAGTGCTTTACTGTGCGGCTGTAACAGTTGGGTTGAGGTAGTTAGCTTGCGCCAGACCACCCGCGACTGGCTGGGCTGTCCAGCAGCCTTCTTCTTAGCTCCAGTTGCTTAAGCCTGACCCTCGGCCCTCGTGGCTACTTCCACAGTGCAACAGGTGTCATTCAGTTAAACCATTTTTATTTTTAGAGTTGTAAATAGTGGATGAGCCTGGAGACGGAGACGCAGTGGACGTGGTTAGTTACAGGCAGTGTTGAGGGAGGGAAACCGACTGATGCAAGGGGGTGTGTGTGTGTGTGTGTATATATATATATATATATATATATATATGTCTTTAGCCACCTCAGCTGCAGCTGGCACGTCAGAAGATGTCCCTTGTTTCTATTGGATAAGAACCACGTAGGGTTAAAGCCACATGGATCAGAGGAGGAGAGATGGGATCATGTTAGCTACCTGAGAGGGCTAAATCAAATCCATTTGTCATGGGGCTGAGCTGAGCCTTGTCCTCGCTTTGTGCCACACACACACCTCTGCCTGTCACCCAGCACGTAGGCAGACAGCTCACCCCATCCAGGCCAGGGTAGGGTGCAGGAAAAGACTGCCCATTCATGAGCTCAGACACCCTCACTCTTTCACTCAAATGCATACTGTACGTAATACTCTCGACCAACACTTGGGGCTCTATTTTAACAAACCTAACTCAATGGTAAATCTAGGGGCAGGCGGTAGCGCTGTAGGTTCAAGGGTGTGTCAGAAATATTTTAGCAATTTTCACTATTACAATTATCTGCGCACTTGATGGTGTTGGCGCAAAAGGGCTGGGTGTTGATGAGTAAACTAGTTGTGGGTGTCGAGGCTTGGCCCCTCACTGGCCTATCAGAACGTGCCCCATGGCGAAATATGTTGCTGCTTCAAGTTGTGTATTTACAGTATTTTATGTTTTGACTTGGAATAAACGCCAATTCCAGTGTGTCTGTTATATTTTTTTAAATGGCTTACAGAAACTAAATAACAAATTGAAGACCTATCTTTGCTAAGTACGTTAACTTTAACCCATTTGCAGTCCACATTGTTCTAAGTAATTGCAAGGCATAAATGGCATTCCCATATAGGATAGGGGCTAGGCCTACTGTAAATTGCATTATAGCGGAGCACAGACATGACAAACATTGTCAATAAGCAATATTAAATTCACTATTGATAAGGCCGACAAAGAGAACGAATAGCTCTAATCAAATTCTAAACAAAACAAATAAAACCAGGAAGGTGAATCATTCTAATAAGATTGGTTGTAATAACAAGCAATCTTTCTTTCTTTTTTTTAAACAACAACAACAATAAATAATTGTAACATGTAATGATATCATCAAATTGGCATGATGAAAAGAAGCGCAGTGCTGTTGAACCAGCCTTTGTTATAGTAGGCCTAATGGAGGGGTTGAGCATATGAAACGGAGAACAGGCAATTGTTACAGATAACTTCTAAATGCGAGGTTCACCTGTACTCAACGAGGTTCTCATCTTTCGTTTCATGATTGGCATGACTTGTAGCTTACATCATGGAGGAGGGGAGGTTTACACACATCCAAAATGGGACCGCATGACTAAAATAATGTGGGCCTACCTACAATGCATTAGATCAAATGTATTTATAAAGTCCTTCTTAGATCAGCTGATATCTCAAAGTGCTGTACAGAAACCCAGCCTAAACCCCCAAACAGCAAGCAATGCAGGTGTAGAAGTACAGTGGCTTGGAAAAACTCCCAAGAAAGGCCAGAACCTAGGAAGAAACCTAGAGAGGAACCAGGCTATGAGGGGTGGCCAGTCCTCTTCTGGCTGTGCCGGGTGGAGATTATATTATTGTAGATAAAAAGGGAATGTCAGCTCACTGTTCTACTCCTCTCAAACGTTCTATTTGAATAAAGCTTTGGTGATTTTAAGATTTATTTCCAAGCGTTCTCAGGAGCCAAACCCTGTATCGACAGTCTTGGGTAAAAAAGCCTTCATTGAGAGGAGAGGAGGCTATACTTTGAGTCTATGTATGCGGATGACTCAACACTATACACGTCAGCTACTACAGTGACTGAAATGACTGCAACACTCAACAGAGTTGCAGTTAGTTTCAGAGTGAGTGGCAAGGAATAAATATTTCTAAATCTAAAAGCATTGTATTTGAAACAAAACACTCACTAAACCCTGAACCTCAG
Source organism: Oncorhynchus kisutch (assembly GCF_002021735.2). Lineage (NCBI taxonomy): Eukaryota > Metazoa > Chordata > Actinopteri > Salmoniformes > Salmonidae > Oncorhynchus > Oncorhynchus kisutch. The sequence continues at coordinate 29,138,701 of NC_034175.2, read as the reverse complement.
CTAAATCTTGTAATAAATGATGTGGAAATTGAGCAAGTTGAGATGACTAAACTGCTTGGACTAACCCTGGATTGTAAACTGTCATGGTCAAAACATATTGATGCAGTAGTAGCTAAGCTGGGGAGAAGTCTGTCTATAATAAAGCGATGCTCTGCCTTAATACTATCAACAAGGGAGGTCCTACAGGCCTTAGTTTGGTCGCACCTTGACTACTGTTCAGTCATGTGGTCAGGTGCCACAAAAAAAGGACTTAGGAAAATGTCAATTGGCTCAGAACAGGGCAGCACGGCTGGCCCTTGGATGAACACAGATAGCTAATAATAATAATAATATGCATGTCATTCTCTCCTGGCTCAAAGTGGAGGATAGATTGACTTCGTCACTACTTTTATTTATGAGAGGTATTGACATGTTGAATGCACCGAGCTGTCTGCCTAAACTACTGGCACACAGCTTGGACACCCATGCATACCCCACAAGACATGTCACAAGAGGTCTCTTCACAGTCCCTAAGTCCAGAACAGACTATGGGAGGCACACAGTACTAAACTCAGCAAAAAAAGAAATGTCCTCTCACTGTTAACTGCGTTTGCTGAAAATAAACTTAGCATGTGTAAATATTTGTATGAACATAACAAGATTCAACAACTGAGACATAAACTGAACAAGTTCCACAGACATGTGACTAACAGAAATGGAATAATGTGTCCCTGAACAAAGGGGGGGGGTCAAAATCAAAAGTAACAGTCAGTATCTGGTGAAGCCACCAGCTGCATTAAGTACTGCAGTGCATCTCCTCCTCATGGACTGCACCAGATTTGCCAGTTCTTGCTGTGAGATGTTACCCTACTCTTCCACCAAGCACCTGCAAGTTCCCAGACATTTCTGGGGTGAATGGCCCTAGCCCTAGCCCTCACCCTCCGATCCAACATGTCCCAGACGTGCTCAATGAGATTGAGATCCGGGCTCTTCGCTTGGCCATGGCAGAACACTGACATTCCTGTCTTGCAGAAAATCACACACAGAACGAGCAGTATGGCTAGTTGCATTGTCATGCTGGAGGGTCATGTCAGGATGAGCCTGCAGGAAGTGTACCACATGAGGGAGGAGGATGTTTTCCCTGTAACGCACAGCGTGGAGATTGCCTGCAATGACAACAAGCTAAGTCCGATGATGCTGTGACGCACCGCCCCAGACCGTGACGGACCCTCCACCTCTAAATCGATCCCGCTCCAGAGTACAGGCCTCGGTTTAACGCTCTTCCCTTCAATGATAAACGCGAATCCGACCATCACCCCTGGTGAGACAAAACTGCGACTCGTCAGTGAAGAGCACTTTTTGCCAATCCTGTCTGGTCCAGCAACGTTGTTACCTGTGATGTCTGGTGAGGACCTGCCTTACAACAGGCCTACAAGCCCTCAGTCCAGCCTCTCTCAGCCTATTGTGGACAGTCTGAGCACTGGTGGAGGAATTGTGCTTTCCTGGTGTAACTCGTGCAGTTGTTGTTGCCATCCTGTACCTGTCCCGCATGTGCGATGTTCGGATGTACCGATCCTGTGCAGATGTTGTTACACGTGGTCTGCCACTGCGAGGACGATCAGCTGTCCGTCCTGTCTCCCTGTTGCGCTGTCTTAGGCGTCTCACAGTACAGACATTGCAATTTATTGCCCTGGCCACATCTGCAGTCATCATGCCTCCTTGCAGCTTGCCTAAGGCACGTTCACACAGATGAGCAGGGACCCTGGGCATCTTTCTTTTGGTGTTTTTCAGAGTCAGTAGAAAGGCCTCTCTAGTGTCCTATGTTGTCATAACTGTGACCTTAATTGCCTACTGTCTGTAAGCTGTTAGTGTCTTCACGACCGTTCCACAGGTGCATGTTCATGAATTGTTTATGGGTCATTGAACAAGCATGGGAAACAGTGTTTAAACCCTTTACAGTGAAGATCTGTGAAGTTATTTGGATTTTTATGAATTATCTTTGAAAGACAGGGTCCTGAAAAGGGGACATTTCTTTTTTTGCTGAGTTTACATAGAGCCATGACTGCATAGAACTGTATTCCACATCAAGTAACTCATGCCAGCAGTAAAACTAGATTTATAAAACTGATTAAAAAAAACACCTTATGGAACAGCAGGGACAGTGAAGCAACACAAACATTGGCACAGACATATGCATATACACACACACAATACTAATACATGCACATTGATTTAGTACTGTAGATATGTGGTAGTGGGGGAGTAGGTGCCTGAGGGCAAATTGTATCAACTGGCTTAAATTTGCTGGACACCAGGAAGAGTAGCTGCTGCCAAAGCAGCAGATAATGGGGATCCATGAGAAATACAAAATACAAATAAAAAAATCATTCAAAGTTTTTCTATATACAATGTATTCAGGCACCAAAAGCACATTAGGCTACTATTGTTGCATGCGCATATGGGCATTGTGCGTCACGGCTATATAGGCTGAGTTTCCGCTGTCAACATTCATGCCATAACCAGCTGTGTTACCACTAAAACCAGCTTTTGGTTGGTCTTAAACATCCCTATCAGCGCTGTCTGAATTTAGCACTTTGGATCATGTTTTTTAGGACACGCCTGAAATATTTTCACCCCTTCCATCTGAGTGCAAGCGTGCTGATATGAGACGGGTAAATTCCCGAACCTGGCGCTAAGGGCTGGAAAATGTCTGCGGTATTTTTTTACATGACGAAATTGCAAACTAACGTGCATTTCACATTAGTGCCGCCTTAACGCCAGCCGAAAATAGAGCCCTTGATGTGCATGGACTGATTTACACAGGCAACAGTGGATGCATTTACATTGAGACACACATTCAAAAAGGGATCGATCCCACTGCTTATTAGGAGACTAGATTAGAAGGGAGATGCCCGACTTGATTGATTGTCTCCTCTTTGGCCTAACCTCTATTGATTGAACTCTGTATGAGTGTCCCTGCCTCCACTTTAGGTGTCTCTTCTCTTTTGCCCTGTTCTCTATTTTCCAGGGGCAATGACCGAAAGAGAAAGAAAGAGAGAGACACTGGCACGATGAGGTCTGAGGCCTCTTTTCTGTGGCGTGTCCGCACATGGGCACTATGTCTCTCTTGATGGTTGGTTTGATTTTGGAGGACCTTGTTTTTATCTTGTAAAATGCAAACCTCTTAGTTTGGCATGAGGAGGCTCCATTTTTTTAAAGGAACCTTTTTTTGTATGGCATTTGCACCACTTAAGTCCATGGCGAGGGCAGTAATGTGAAGTTGACGTGAGTGAGAACTGTCAGGTAATGATGATGTCAGAATGAAGCATGGCTGTTTTACCACCCCCTCACTAATCCATGGCAGCAGAGTCGATGCCATGTTGAGTCTACACGCTGCTAGGAGTTTGCTCTGTTTCTCTGTTGCCTTTTTGTTTTCGCAGATAGGTGGATGGACCAACACTGTTGTCTTAAATCTCTACCACTATATAGTGCCAATTGGTTTGGTTACTTTAAGTAGACAGGCTTGGCTCAGTTTGTTTGGTTAGAGTTATTGTGGCCTTGAGTGGTACACCGAAAAGGGCTGCTTTAGGTTGCTTTGTTCCTGCTTTTAGACGGGAAGGTCTAGAACATGACCCAGACGTGATCTGACCTCGCATAGCTAGTAGAAATACGGCCAACTGCGTCGTCTGAGACGAAGCGTAGCTTCACCTCGTCTGGTGCATCGCAGAGCTCCCCTGTCTCTGTCCTTGTTTTGTCTATGGTGTGTGCCCCATATCTGACAATGTTCACCTCCATAAAATATACTGCATCTTTAAGCACCAGTGATGGCATCTACTTTGACTAGGCTAGTGAAATTAATACGATTTAGATTAGTCTTTGATCTGTATTTCACAATCCTTACATTGTGCTTGAGCCTGAGCTTGCTCAGCCCAACCGTCATCCTAATGTCATCCTAACATCCCATTAAGTTGTGGCGCTCATGTGAGCACGTCTGTAGGGTAATTGTAGTGGGGAAATATCGGCAGATTTTGGGAGGGATGGGTTTTTAAAGATGAGCATGTCATGGATTGGGAAGCAAATGCTATGTGTTCTGTGTTTCTACTGTGGCCTTTATCTTATCACATGCACCTGTTTTGTGTGTCTGTGTGTGTGTGGCTGTTAGTGTATATGGTGCACATTTTCTCATTCAATGTTGCTCTCATTGACCCAGTCACACATGTACTTGTCATGCAATTTATAGAGGATGAATGAAAGAGTGGGTGAAAGTGTGTGAGTGTATGCAAGCATGATCAGGGCCATGTGTGTAGAAAAGTCTTTACACATGCTCTCTTTCAAACCCGATCACAATGCGCCACAACCTCAAAACAACCTTCACACCACCCAGCGGCTACAGAAGTATTGAGCTGATGTTGCTCAAATGTTCTTCCAGTGTGGTGCGTTGGGGGGGGGGCAAATGGGTTGTGGTTTTGGATGGTGCACGAGAGTCTGTCTGCACCCTTTTTCTGCTGGATACGCTCTATAGCTTAGACCTCTCTCTCTCTTTCTCCCTTTTTGCTTCCCTTGCAGCCACTGTGAGCCTTGCTCAGAGAGAAGAAAGCGCTTGTTTGTGCAGGACCCTCTCACCTGTAAATGTTCCTGCAAATTCACACAATTAGACTGCAAGTCCAGACAACTTGAGTTAAACGAAAGAACTTGCAGGTTTGTTTACGAAATATTATGATAAACAACGTGACTTGGTCTCTACTCCGCTCACCCACATCTACATCCCTCCAACTTTTTTATACTTCTGTCATTTGCTAGATTTCTTTTCTCCTGCATGAGAAATGCATGCTTCTCAGTTTCTTATAGACTGTTTTTGTTTGATTTGAGAATTGTGTGGGACTGTTTGCTTGTAAGTGTGTTTGTATTGTCTGTCCTGTGTAATATTCTGATACTCTTTTTAGCATCATCCTTGATGTTAGAACTCTGATTATATTATTGTGTGTTCTGTAAAGATAGTATATTTTATCTAGCTAGTATAGTGTATTCCCTTTGCATGGTACACGCTTAAACTAGACAATACGCAAAAAAACAGCCCCTTTCTCGCATTAGATTCCCTTTAAATGAATTTAAAGGGAATCTATATAAAAACCCAACCCCCCTACACACATCAAAACCCAACCCCCTACACACATCAAGATATGTGTAGGCGATTGGGTTTTATGTGTGTGAGACAGTCCTCACCATATTGGGTCAGTCTGTAGTATTGCCCATTTATTATAAGACCCACAGTTATCATCCTACTTATCTCCCAACATAGTCTCCTTATCTCTTTCCCATCGCTACATGTATATATATATATATAACCACCTGCGTAGGAGGGGAATTTTAGCATCCATTGTTGTTTTTAAACTTCTACCAGTCTTGGTCACACAAATAGACAGATATGTTTATAAGTCAGCACAGTACAGGACTCAAGCCAGAACTAACTCATGCACGGCACTAACACTCAAAGGAAAAGTGTTTCCCTTGGTTCGTAACTGTGAACGAACAGGCTCTTAAATGAGAGAATGTAGAGCTGGTGTCCATGCTGCTCGTTTCTAATGGTCCTACTCATAACTCCTACGAGGCGTAGCCCTAAACTCAATTACTAATCGGTGATTGAAACTCCATCTTCATTGGTTGCAAATAATGGCTGTATTCAGTCAGTGGCCCAATGGAGAGCTGACTGCTTCCACACTCCCACAAGGCCTTGTGTTGGTGACCTGCCTTGACACTACTATATACATCCCTGACCTTTGAACCTTAGGGGCCCCCCACACGGTTTGCTGGATTTAGAGAGCCACACATGAGTGGGGTGACCAGCAACATGATTCCAATTGGTCAGCGGAGGAAGAGGGAGGAGCTGCAGGAGATTTCCACATTTGGGGTGAAGTGATTGGCTCCAGGCTACACCCCTGCTGGGAGGATGATTTGTTGCCCACCTTCTAACCTACTGTCTGTCATGTCTTGTCATCCACAGATGTGACAAACCAAGGAGATGAGATGAGGAGAGGGGGACAATGAAATGAAGGAATATTTTCTTGGCACAGCACTTTGAAACCTGAGGACGCATTCCCTGAATGGACTGAAAATTACAATGAAAGAACGAGCAAGAGTGAACGATGGAGAGAGACTGAGATAGCGACATGCTGTTGTATATTTCTAAGATATATATTCTAAAAGGACAATGACATTGTGTATTGCTGCTATAAAAAAATGAGACATTATAAAGTGAACGAATGCGCCACTGTCTGGCGTGTGAATTGGACAAATGTTTAGTTCCCAGGGTGTTTGGGCCTTCACGTGGATAGGACTGAGAGGTTTTGTAATTTTATGTAACACTTCACTGGATGTTGGTCTGCTGTGGATATGAGTATCTTAAATATATCTATATAAAAAAACGAAGAGAAATTGTGACCATAACTTCACTAAGAGGTGCAACGGGAACATGTTTCTCCTAGACCTTCAGAGGTCTGAGAGAACTGTCAGAAAGCAGAACTACTTCCTCTGTGGGGTTAAGTTTTTGTCACCGCTGTATCTACTAATACCAGATAGGACTCGGTGTGAGAATAATTCTAAAGGGATATTAAACGTAGGTATGTATGGAGACGAGACAATACTGAACTTGATTCCGTCTTCCGCTTAGGAGCAGTGGTATTCAACTCACCACTGTCAAAATCAATAATCTCCATTTGCTTTGTTTAATGTCATTTGTTTTCCAAAGATATAATTGCACACACACATTAAAGAATAGTCCGTTATAGAAAAAATATCGATCTCTATATACTTACCTAATATCCCTTTGTCTAGTCCAGTACATCTAATTTATAATGCTAGAATATTTTCAGTATTCTGTGCATTTAATTTATATATTTATATTCAGTGTTATGGTTGATATTGATTTTACTTCAATTTTGATTTTACTAGGATGTTATCACCAATCTGTTTGGCCATGGAAAACTGTAGACATATTTCTTTAAAAAAAGAACAGATAGATAAACTTCAACATTCCTGAAAATGAGATACTGTATGTTTTGTTGGGCTAGAGAGGCTGGTAGCATGTGTCTTGACTTTGTTACAAACAAACCCTGCCACAAACATCTTTGTGAAAAGATGCCCAGCCAACATTGCAGTTTTAGGCAGGTCATGTGTTTTTGCACTTGAGTGCCCGAAGACACGTCATGAGGAGGACTGAGGGCGTCTCCCTGACCTTGGTCAGCTTGGGAAAACTCCACACTGAGAGACTGAGACTCCGGCCAGACCACTTTAGCCAGAACAGGACTTGGCCTAGTGGGGAACCAGGAGCATTAGGAGATGATGCTCTCGGCCCTTTGATGAAACATTCTATTTGTATTTCCGTGTCAGAAATGCTCTTTTTGTTTGTTGTATCATGTACAGACACATTTTTAGTATATTTTCACATTAATATATTTATTGGTGCTGTATAATTATCCGTTTTACAATAGTAACATATTTTTTTGTTTTAGTGTAACTATGAACTATATTTATTTAGAAAATATATTGTTTTTTATTAAACAGAAAATGCAGTTCTCTTTGGAAGCCTCTTTTTAACTGTTTTGAAATTACCTCTGACATTTTGATCAATCTAAAATAATAACAATACAACACAATCCTACTTTATTAATCATTCCTAAGCCAATTGATTAGGCATCATAAAAGTACAAGACTACAATAAAATACATGCAGTGCCAAATAAAGGCAACAACAACATTTTAATTTATTTGACCATTAACTAGGCAAGTCAGTTAAGAACAAATTCTGGAACTTGTTCGGGGGCAGAACGACAGATTTTTACATTGTCAGCTCTGGGATTCAATCTTGCAACCTTTCGGTTTCTAGTCCAATACTCTAATCACTAGACTACTTGCCGCCCAAAGTAAAGTGTCTTAATATGGCATTGGGCCACCACAAGCCAGAACAGCTTCAATGCACCCTGGCATAGATTATACAATTGTCTGAAACTCTATTGGAGGGATGCAACACCATTCTTCCACGCAAAATTCCGTCGTTTGGTTGATGGTGGTGGAAAACGCTGTCTCAGGCACCACTCCAGAATCTCCCATAAGTGTTCAATTGAGTTAAGACCTGGTGACTGAGACGACCATGGCATATGGTTTACATCATTTTTCATGCTCATCAAACCATTCAATTACCATTGTCATCCTGTGGGGGCATAGCCATGATATCCAAAATAATGGCCGAAATAGTGGCCTGCCCAGCATGACCCTAAGCATAATGGGATGTTAACTGCTTAATTAACTCAGAAACCACACCTGTGTGAAAGCACCTGCTTTCAATATATGTGGTATCCCTCGTTTACTGTACTAAAGTGTTTCCATTATTTTGGCAGTTACCTGTATGTAGGCCTACATGCAAAAAGTTTCAGAAATTACATTACATTAAGCACTGATGCAACACAAAGTGCAGTACAAAGTGCAATACAGTTGCAGGAAGTTTACATTTTTCCCACAATGCCCCAAATGGAACCATAGGTCTCATGGTCCTTTGCATGATTAAAAGTAGGTCCAACTGGTGCTTAAACCATAAAATAAACATTTTTAAAAAAAGAAGCCGCAAAAGGTTTTGATCTATCCATACTTGTACAATGGCAGATGTACATTACAAAAAAAAGCGGTAGACTAAGAAAAGATTAGCAGTGGCTCTCTCTTAAAATAAACCCCAGAGAAGGAAGGAGGGAGCCTATTATCTTGGATTTTATTTTGCATCCTTATCTTCTTCAGCCTCCTCCCTCCATCTCTTCCTTCTTCCTCTTGTACTGTAGGTCATTAATCACGTTTAAGGTTAACAGCACCCTAGCACTAAGAAATTGCTTAGTCACGGAACAACATGGAAATGCTGACCCAACCACTCCAGGAAATGCCCAATGACGCCTGTAATTGAATAAAGTTAGAATAACCTTCAGGTAACCAACAGGTTCAGGCCCATTTCCCCTTTGTATACTTAAAAGGAAGTTTCAACTTGATTCCATAAAAAGTGTGGTTTCATCTATTGTTTTACAAGTTCCTCCTTCAAACTAGTATTGCACCATGAGGCCTACACTTGTCAGGCGGGACTAGGTGGGTGAGGAAGGAATTAGGCGCAGAGAGTTCCACTGGGAAAAAAAACGCACACAAAATTAGACAAGCCCAACAACACAGGGCGCGGACCGTACCCCTATACGTACTTTAAATAAGGAAGTTCATTAAGCACATACAACAGAACACAGGTGAAACTAATAAGACAACACAAACAGACAAATGAAAAAGGGATCAGTGGCGGCTAGTAGGCCGGTGACCACGGGCAATGACGCGCGGCTCCCGCAGCGCGCCACCACCGGCCTCGAGGGCGACCCGGTGGGCGAGGCATCGGGCGAGGCATCGGGCGATCCGGATGGAGGCGGTGGAAGTCTCTCAGGAGAGAAGGATCCAAAATGTCCCCCACCGGACCGTACCCCTCCCAGTCCACGAGGTACTGTAGACCCCTCACCCGGCGTCTCGAGTCCAGAATGCCACATACTGTGTACGCCGGGGATCCCTCGATGTCCAGAGGGGGCGGAGGGACCTCAGGCACCTCACCTTCCTGCAGGGGACCAGCCACCACCGGCCTGAGGATAGAAACATGAAACGAGGGATTAATACGGTAATACCTAGGAAATTGTAACCTGTAACACACCTTGTTTATTCTCCTCAGGACTTTAAATGGCCCCACACACTGCGGCCCCAGCCTCCGACAGGGCAGGCGGAGGGGCAGGTTTCGGGTCGAGAGCCAGACCCGGTCCCCCGGTGTGAACACGAGGGCCTCACTGCGGTGCTGGTCAGCGCTCCTCGTTCCCCCGCTAGTCTTAGCGACTCCTGGACGGCTTTCCAGGTGTCCTTGGAGCGCTGTACCCATTCCTCTACCGCAGGAGCCTCGGTCTGGCTCTGATGCCATGGGGCCAGGACCGGCTGGTAACCCAACACACACTCAAAAGGGGACATGTTCGTTGAGGAGTGGCGGAGGGAGTTCTGAGCGAGCTCAGCCCAAGGAACATACCTCACCCACTCACCAGGCCGGTCCCGGCATTATGATCGCAGAAACCTGCCCACATCCTGGTTTACACGCTCCACCTGCCCATTACTCTCGGGGTGAAAACCTGAGGTCAAGCTGACCGAGACCCCAAGTCTCTCCATAAACGCCCTCCAAACTCTGGACGTGAATTGGGGGCCCCGATCAGAAACAATGTCCTCAGGCACCCCATAGTGCCGGAAGACATGGGTAAACAAAGCTTCCACAGCCTACAGGGTCGTAGGGAGACCGGGTAACGGGATGAGACGGCAGGACTTAGAAAACCGATCCACAACGACCAGGATCGTAGTACTTCCCTGGGACGGGGGAAGGTCGGTAAGAAAGTCCACCGATAAGTGTGTCCACGGCCGTTGTGGAACGGGGAGGGGCTGTAACTTCCCTCTAGGCAAGTGTCGAGGAACCTTGCTCTGAGCGCACACCGAGCAGGAGGAGACATAAAATCTCACATCCTTAGCCAACGTGGGCCACCAGTATCTCCCTCTAAGACTCTGCACTGTCCTCTCGATGCCAGGACGACCCGAGGAGGAGAAAGTATGAGCCCAACGGATTAGCTTATCCCGGGTGGCCAGCTCTAACCGTAAGGCCCTCTCTATCTCCGCGTCCACCTCCCATACTACCGGTGCCACGAGTCATGAAGGTGGAATGATGGGAGTTGGCTCAACGGACCGCTCCTCGGTATCTTAGAGGCGTGACAGCGCGTCGGCTTTGGTGTTTTAGGAGCCTGGCCGGTACGAGATGGTGAAACGAAACCAGGTAAAAAACATGACCATCTAGCTTGACGCGGATTTAGTCTCCTTGCTGCCCGGATATACTCGAGATTACGATGGTCATTCCAGATGAGAAAAGGGTGTCTCGCCCCCTCAAACCAATGTCTCCACACCTTCGGAGCCTTGACTACAGCTAACAACTCCAGGTCCCCCACGTCATAGTTCCGCTCCGCCAGACCGAGCTTCCTCGAAAAGAAGGCACAAGGGCGGAGCTTTGATGGCATGCCCAAGCGCTGGGACATCACGGCCCCGACCCCCGCCTCGGACGCGTCCACCTCCACTATGAACGCTAAAGAAGGGTCCGGATGCGCCAACACGGGCGCATTGGTGAACAGCTCCATCAGACGACTGAAAGCTCTGCCCGCCTCTGCTGACCAACGCAAGCGCACCGGTCCTCCCCGTGAAATGATTCCAACGCCGTAGCGATGAGAGGTAGTGGGGAACTAAACCCCACTGTGATAGAATTTAGACCTCGATAATCAATGCACGGACGCAGACCTCCCTCCTTCTTCTTCACAAAAAAGAAGCTTGAGGAGACGGGTGATGCGTAGGGCCCCCTGTCCCAGCGATTCAGCAACATATGTCTCCATAGCTACGGTCTCCTCCTGGGACAATGGGTACACGTGACTCCTAGGAAGTGCAGCGTTCTCCAGGAGGTCTATCGCGCAGTCCCCTCGACGATGGGGTGGTAATTGGGTTGCCTTCCTTTTACTGAAGGCAATAGCCAAATTGGCATATTCAGAGGGAATGCGCCTGGTGAACACATGGTCTGGACTCTCCACCGTAGTCGCACCAATGGCAACACCTATACACCTGCCTGAAGACTCCTCTGACCACCCCTTAAGAGCCCCCTGTCGCCAGGAAATCACCGGGTTGTGCTGAGCTAGCCAGGGAATTCCCAACACAACTGGAAACGCAGGTGAATCGATAAGACAAAACAAACAGACAAACAAAAAAGGGATCGGTGGCGGCTAGTAGGCCGGTGACGACGACCGCCGAGCACCGCCCGAACAGGCAGGGGAGCCAACTTCGGCGGAAGTCGTGACAGAACTTCACTGAAACGAATGTGAAGGAATTACATGATACAGTGTAGGAGCATGTTTAATAAAGGTCCTGTCCAGTCAGCTATGCAGATTATCGATAAGGCCATGAGTGAGTATTTGATCACATTTCTGTGACTGTTCAGCTCCGCTTGACTGATCAGCAGCAGTGTTATCAATCGATACAGGTTTCAAATCAAATCAAATTTTATTGGGTCAAATGCACATGGTTAGTAGATGTTATTGTGAGTGTAGTGAAATGCTTATGCTTCTAGATCCGACTGTGCAGCAGTATCTAACAGGTTAGGTCTAACAAATTCCACAACAAAACCTAATACACACAATCTAGTAAAGGAATGGGATGAGAATATATGAATATAAAATATATGGATGAGCAGTGACAGAGCGGCTAAGATGCAATAGATAGTACAGAATAGATAGATAAGGATACAGTATACAGTACAAGATAAGTCATATGAGATATGTAAACATTCTTAAAGTGACTAGTGTTCCATTTATTAAAGCGGCCAATGATATCAAGTCTGTGGGTAAGCAGCCGCCTCTCTGTGCTAGTGATGGCTGTTTAACAATATGTTGGCCTTGAGATAGAAGCTTTTTTTCAATCTCTCTGTCACAAGGTTTGAATGTAATGTGTTGGGTCTTTTTATATGGATTCAGCCACAGGTTGGTTTTCATAGCCAGCTGTTTACCACTGATATACAATCATTTTATATGATGTGTTTTATTATTTTATGATAACATTCTGGATTGGTTTGTTGTCTTTTCACGAAAGTTATTCAGGTTCACTTGACATAGCTCAAGTTATTCAGGGTCTAGGGAACCTTGCTCCGGTTCTTGAATGGACAGGTGATTACGGGAGCGTGTTATTGCGTTGTGGAGTCCCAGTAACATTGACTTGAATTGCTGCCCTTATGAGGCAGAGATCATAAACACAATGCAGTGCCAATCCAGCTGTTTGACTGACATCCAGATCACAGTTACAAATTATAGTAGCGCCTAACACAGAATAACCGAGATGAATGCCATAAAACAAGGCTGAAACACTTCTAAATGTCAGATTTTGAGAGAGAACAGATCATCTTCCCCCAAAATATTGTCGGACTAATTGCTCTGAAGAATGTTTTAAATTATTTTATTTGTGATTAAAGAGGAATGAAAAATATCGGGCCAACTTTGACCCTGTGTTAACTTTAAGGGCTAGTGTTGCGCTAGACTTTAAAGTGATGCTTTAGCAGCTATAAGCTGCTGTTGCTAGCATTAAACCTCTACCTCTGACTTAATTTTTGTTAAATGTTTGTGTGTTCATGCTTGTTGTGCATGTGTGCTTGCTTGTATTGGCTGTTTGTGTGTGCGTGTGTGTGGGTGGGTGCATGTGTGTGTGCATGTGCGTGCATGCGTGTTTGTGCCCGTGAGTGCTTGTATGCTTGTGTGTGTGTGTACATCCCATGGGGTCTTCCTGAAATAGGGTGGGGGAGGAACCCAAATGACCAAGCCTGTCAGACTGACCTGTGTGCACAGAACTATTTTGAAAGGTTTTGGCAATCTAATTATGGAATTACCACTGGGAATTTGCTATTCAAAGCACACATGCAGGACGACATGAAGAAATTAGGTGGAATAAAAGTGTACCTTCTATAGCGCAACACCAACAACCTGCTCAAAAAGTTTGTGTTGAATTAATAGAGAAGAGGTTGTATAGCTCGGGCTACCCATCTAAATTCACTTCAGAATTTTGAATGACTCTAGTGAGGACTATTGAAAGGAATGGAAAAGGAAGGGCAGCGGAGCTGTGCCTGCGTGCCAGTGTCGTGCCGTGAGGTTGGTGGCTGGGTAAGCACGGGCTATTATGAAAGCCAGATTTACTCAAAAATAAACCTTGATGAAGGCCAAGGTCACCATACATCCGATAGCGGCAACAACCAATGTAAACACCAATGTAGCCAAGAAACATTCGATAGCCTCTGATGGGGACATATTTCATGTCACCTGCCAAAATGACACACTGCTCAACTCAGCTCAGCCATAGACCGATGTAGCATCCACAGTTACAACTGGTATGTGGCACTAAAAGACCAATATATGGATACATTTAATCCGAATAATTGCCTCTCTCTGGTCTTAATTTTCATTATATTTGGCGTTCCACTCTTCATACCCTCTAAAGTTCCAAAAGGCGCATTACATTATTCCAACTTGGAAAATAGTTTGAGGTGCAGTATGCGATACTGTCAGGTTGTTTTTGCTAGCTAGCTAGCTAGCTTCAAGTTAGTTCAGTTCAAGGGATGCCAAATTATGCAGACATGCCCAAATTTTCACAATTTACCCCAGGCAATACCCACACAACATGTTTAGGCAAAATGCAAAATATGGAATTCACTCAATAAAACAAATGTCAGCTAGGCAAAGCAGCGAGGCTTATGTTGACCCTGTCCATTAACAGTCATTGGAGTCAGGAACGGCCGTGCGCGTCAACAATTTAAATGGATGAATGGACATTGGGGAGGAAGGTATGCATACCGTGGCGCTTTTCCCGATGATGCATTTTTCAGCAAATGTTTGTATTTTGAGCATAGAAACCATCAGAATCATTTAGAAAAATATATTAGATAACAAAAAAGGATGACAATTTTGTAAATATCTTTTCATTTTTGGGGCTTTTCATAACAGATTTTTTTAAGTAGATTATCACAGGTTAAGCACTCCCTCCCCTGAATGCATGTCACTGTGTACTGTAGCTTTAAGAGTCCCACTGTGCTGTATTCAGTTCACACGCTGTCACTGGGACTAAGACGATGTGCCTCTGATCAGGTATTCTTGGTCTCCTGCTACAGGCGGTGGAAACTGCCCACACCACCAGATCCACACTACGTCACCAGTCTCACACTCTACCCCACTCAGATGTTGTGTGTGTGTGTGTGTGTGTGTGTGTGTGTGTGTGTGTGTGTGTGTGTGTGTGTGTGTGTGTGTGTGTGTGTGTGTGTGTGTGTGTGTGTGTGTGTGTGAGAGAGAGAGAGAGAGAAACAGAGAGAAACAGAGGGAGAGGTTATTGTGTGTTAATGAGAAGTGTATAAGCTATAGGTGAGAGCGACTTTGAGGAATGGAGTGTGAGTGATGATGCAATCATCAGCTGATTGCTGATGTCGGTTAGCTAAAGCATAGGGTAGTTCAAGTTTCAAATTATAATATGCACAAGTACAGTCAAATCCTTTTTCCAAAATAGAAATAAGGAGAACACGAGAAGAAAGCTACAGTGCCTTTAGAAAGTATTCATACCCCTTGACTTTTTGAACATTTTGTTGTGTTACACATATTTAACCCCTTTTTTTGGTTAGGCACAAAAGTACCTTCAAATCAAATCACATTTTATTTGTCACTCGTGCCGAATACAACAGGTAGACCTTACCGTGAAATGCTTACTTTACAAAGCCGTATTAACCAACAACGCAGTTACGAAAATAGTGTTAAGAAAATATTTATTAATAAACTAAAGGTGAAAAAAGGGGGGGGGAAAGTAACACAATAAAATAACAATAACCTGGCTATATACAGGGGGTACCGGTACCGAGTCGATGTGCAGGGATACAGGTTAGTCAAGGTAATTTGTACATGTAGGTAGGGGTAAAGTGGCTAAGCATAGATAATAAAGTCCGCATGCCCATTTGATTAACTGTTCAGCAGTCTTATGGCTTGGGGGTAGAAGCTGTTAAGGAGCCTTTTGGACCTAGGGCTTGGTACCTCTTGCCGTGCAGCTGAGAGCATAGTAAAGAAAAATGTGGGCCTTCCTCTGACACCGCCGAGTATATACATATGTTTTATTTAACCTTTATTTAACTAGGCAAGTGAGTTAAGAACAAATTCTTATTTATAAAAATAGCCCCCTAGCTTCAAGAGGTTAATTAAGAACAAATTCGTATTTATAATGACGGCCTACCAAAAGGGCAAAAGGCCTCCTGTGGAGATGGAGGCTGGGATTTAAAAAAAAAAAAAATTAAATTTAAATGCAGGACAAAACACACAACATGACATGAGAGACAACACAACACTACATAAAGAGAGACCTAAGACAACAACATAGCAAGGCAGAAACACATGACAACACAACATAACAACAACATGGTAGCAACACAACATGGTAGTAGCACAAAACATCGTACAAACATTATTGGGCACAGACAACAGCACAAAGGGCTTGAAGGTAGAGACAACAATACATCACACAAAGCAGCCACAACTGTCAGTAAGAGTGTCCATGATTGAGTCTTTGAATGAAGAGATTGAGTGTTTGTTGCAGCTCGTTCCAGTCGCTAGATGCAGCGAACTGAAAAGAGGAGTGACCCAGGGATGTGTGAGCTTTGCAGGGCTTTAACAGAATGTGACTGGCAGAACGGGTGTTGTATGTTGAGGATGAGGACTGCAGTAGATATCTCAGATAGGGGGAGTGAGGCCTAAGAGTGTTTTATAAATAAGCATCAGCTAGTGCATCTTGAGACGTGTATACAGAGTGCAGTATAGAGTATAGAGTGCAGTGATGTGTTTGGTAGCAAATCCGATGGCCGAATGGTAAAGAACATCTAGCCGCTCGAGAGCACCCTTACCTGCCGATCTTTAAATGATGTCTCCGTGATATAGCATTGGAAGGATGGTCAGCTGAATCACGGTTAGTTTGGCAGCTGGGGTGAAAGAGGAGCGATTACGATAGAGGAAACCAAGTCTAGATTTAACTTTAGCCTGCAGCGCCCGCCATTAACATTGTCACCTTTGGTAAATATAAGCAAAGCGGGTTGTGATTTATTTATTTTTAATCCTATTGGTCTTTCGTTTAAAATATTCACAAAAATTGAACCTTTAATTAAAGTAAAATAATTGAAAGAAAAAATTAATTATTATCATAAAACAAATATTTTTCTCAAATATATGTGTGCCACAATTATTGCCACCACTTCATTCAATACTTTGTGCAACCTCCCTTTGCCAAGTTAACAGCTCTGGGTCTTCTCCTATAATGCGTAATGAGGTTGAAGAACACATGTCAAGGGATCTGAGACCATTCTTCCATACAAAATCTCTCCAGCTCCTACATATTCCCGAGGTCCACGCTCTCCTCTCCTTTTCAGCTCATCCCACAGGTTTTCTATGGGGTTTAGGTCAGGGAACTGGGATGGCCATGGCAAAACCTTGATTCTGTGGTCAGTGAAGCAATTTTGTGTTGATTTTGAGGTGTGCTTTGGATCATTGTCCTGCTGGAAGATTCAAACACGGCCCAGTCTATGATACCATGTATCGTAACAAGTTGTCCAGGGCCTTTGAAAGAAAAACAGTCCCACAACATCAATGATCCAACATCATACTTCACAGTGGGGATGGGGTACTTTTCTGCATGGCTATCTTTCTGTCTATGCCAAACCCACCTCTGGTGTTTGTTTCCAAAAAGCTATATTTTGGTCTCATCTGACCATAGATCTCATTGAAAGTCCAGTAACGTTTGGCAAACTATAGGCGCTTGAGTTTGTTGTTTGATGACAGCAAATGCTTTTTTATGGCCACCCTCCCAAACAACTTGTGGTTATGTAGGTGGTGTCTGATCGTAGTTTTGGAGACTTTCTGACCCCAAGACCCATCTAACGTCTGCAATTCTCCAGCTGTGATCCTTGGAGATTTCTTTGCCACTCGAACCGTCCTCCTCACTGTGCGTGGGGACAATATAGACACACATCCTCTTCCAGGGCCGATTGTTAACATCTCCAGTTGCTTTAACTGTCTTAATTAATGCCCTGAGAGTGGAAATGGGCATTTTCAACCGTTGATCTATTTTCTTATAGTCATTTCCTGATTTGTGCAGCTCAACAACCTTTTGGCGCACATCATTATTGTATGCTCGGGATAACTATGGGAACTTGGCCTGTGTGTCACCTCATATTTATACCCCAGTGAAACAGGAAGTCATGGCTTACCACTTAAGTATTCCTAATCACTCAGGTGAACTTAAAAACATAAAAAAAATATATGAATGGGAATATACTTTAGTTAGACTTTACTCATAAGAATTTCTAGGGGTGACAATAATTGTTTCAGGGAAAATTTAGATTTAATCAATTTATTCATTTATTTATATTTTCAATCATTTTACTTCAATAGAGATTCCACATTTAATCTATTTATTTATTTATTTATATTTTCAATCATTTTACCTCAATTAAATGTTCGATTTTTATGAATATTTTGAATGAAAGACCAAGAAGATAAACAGCAGACACTTTTTTCACAGCCCTTTCGCTGATATTTACCAAGGGTGCCAATATTATTCGAGGGCACTGTAGGTCAAGAATGGCAAGAAGCTTGGTCCCAGTGATGTACTGGGCCATACGCATTACCCTCTGTAGCGCCTTACAGTCAGATGCCGAGCAGTTGCCATACCAGGCAGTGATGCAACCATGCTCTCAATGGAGCAGCTGTAGAACTTTTTGAGGATCCGGGGACACATGCCAAATGTTTTCAGTCTCCTGGGGAAAAGGCTTTGTCGTGCCCTCTTCATGACTGTCTTGTTGTGTTTTGACCATGATAGTTTGTTGGTGATGTGGACACCAAGGAACTTGAAATTCTCGACTTGCTCCACTACAGCCCTGTCGATGCACAAACACACACACACACACACACACACACACACACACACACACACACACACACACACACACACACACACACACACACACACACACACACACACACACACACACACACACACACACACACACACACACACACACACACACACTCTCCCAGGGAGAGAGCAAGAGTGTGAAAGAGATTACAGACGGCCTTTTCCATTCCGTCCCGTCTGTGTAGTGTAACTCTGCCCCTGATTTGCCTAAGTAATTATTTAAGTGGAAAGTCACTGGTTTGGAAATTGCTGGGGTTTGGTATTGCAGTGTTGCTTCTTTCAGTCTGGATGCAGATGTCTGCCCTCTTTCAAATGTCAAAATACATCTCCAAAATAGCTCCCGTGGGGATTAGCCTTATTCTATCTCACATGATGATTGTACAAGGGCCACTGTGGCAATGATTTTCAAGTGTCACCCAGACCAGACAGTATACTGTATCTTGTTAACTACTCCCAGCTGTCAACCACCCTCTGTGTCTGGACAGTAAAGCACCTCTGTTGACCACTGATCAGTTGTGCCCTTACTGACCCTAATTAGCTAAACCAATTTAGATTACAGTACTAGTATCCAAGAGCGCTAATGTAATCTGTTAACAGTTTCTCTTTGAAAACGTTGCCCTTTGTGTCTGAGTATCTGTATATGTGTTTGTGCCGTTGATTAAAAAGATAAAGTGATGAATATTGGTTGTGAAGAATAAAATAATAGAATAGAAAGAATAATTGTGCAGATGAGGAGGCAGCCAGACTGCCAGAAAGGGTGCTATAGGTCCAGGGTGCACACACACAATGTCCATCCTTTTCAATTTGCCCTCTCCAAAAAAAGAGGTCTCAAAGGTTTTACAAATGTTAAATCTTTATAATACAAGACAGTTAAAGAGTACAACCTAGTAGTGTATCTTTTTAAAATCTTTCTTATACTAATTTACCTTCCTTGCCCTGTCTCTCTCTCTCCCCCCCCCTCTCTCTTCCACTATCTTCCACTCTCTTCCTCTCTCTTCCACTCTCTTAGTCTCCACTCCCTCGAATCTCTTTCGGGAATGGCTGAAGTGCAGTGGACCCCTTACTGAGTCAGAATGCCTGAGAATTATAGGCCGCTCAGCTACTTCATTTCTATTCCCAGCATGCCCCAGGGGCTCTGAGGGAAGCATCCAGTGGGAAGACCAATAAAAAGCAGGGTGCACTACGGCAAAGTGACCTCATCCCACAGTAAAGCATGCTGTGATAGATGGCGCATGGTAAGATTAGGGGGAGGCCACTGTGGGGGGTTAGGCTGACGTGACCGGTTTCTTTCATGACTGGTGTTCCTTTGCTGCTGCTGTCTGTCTGTCTGTGGCTAGAACATCAGCACGTCTGATATATTTATGATCGTGAGAAGTATGAGGCTGGGCCCTGAACAGTGTTGCTGTAAAAAAAATGGATACATTATGGCTACCTGTGTATTCCCACTGGAACTGTTGTGTGAGGAGAGGTGTTTACGAGGTTAGCGTGGCGGGGAAGTGGGTGTCTTCTATACGCTCACGTGAACACACTCATCTTATGACAAGCCCTCTGCTGGAGTTGTTTTTACATTTAACCTAGTTCCGTTTTTTTGGTGTGAGCAATTTTACACAATGCTTTTGCAATTTCACACTCACATACAGATAAAGTCGCAGATAAAGAGGAATATGCAAATGTTCCATTTACCACATAGAAATATGAAATATGAAATATGTGTTTGTGTGTGTGCGCACACGCATTTGTGTCCACCTGCTTTCAGGTGTGTGTGTATGTGTGTGCATGCGTGTACATGCACGATTGTGTCTGCGTGTGCATATAGATGGGGGAAGGTGTACATTCCAATGGGAGACTCAGGTGACAGGCAGCAAGCCCAGACTTGTTGCTGCATTCCAGACTCCTGCTTCAGGAAACTATCTCCTCTGAGAATCCCGTGGGGATTTCCACTGAAAAGAGTAATACAAAAATAATGTGTTGGGACAGGGAGCAACAGTGAATGGAAAAAGTGTAGTGTAAATACAGTAGTATGGGGGGGGGAAACTGTAGTATATACTATAGTAATTACTGTAGTGTTTTTGCAGACTCTAGTATACTGTAGTACTTACTGTAGTGTTTATTTCACCTTTATTTAACCAGGTAGGCCAGTTGAGAACAAGTTCTCATTTACAACTGCGACCTGGCCAAGATAAAGCAAAGCAGTGCAACAAAAACAACAACACAGAGTTAGTTACAAATAAATAGGCCTTTATTATCTTTGACATAGCAGTAATATTCAAAGAGCATTTAGGTAGGTAGGACTGTAGTCCGAATGGACACATCGGAGCATCAGCTCTTTTTTACTCTTTTTTTAATCTATACTTGGCATGTAGGTTTCTCACTTATGGGTGGCACAAATTGGGATATAAGAGAGGGGAATGGGCAGGGTACAGTACAGAGTTGCAAAGAAAAAGCCAAATCTCAGACTGTCCAATAAAAAGAAAAGATTAAGATGGGCAAAAGAACACAGACACTGGACAGAGGAACTCTGCCTAGAAGGCCATATTTAATGAAGCTGCCAGTTGAGGACTTGTGAGGCGTCTGTTTCTCAAACTAGACACTCTAATGTACTTGTCCTCTTGCTCAGTTGTGCACCGGGGCCTCCCACTCCTTTTTCTATTCTGGTTAGAGCCTGTTTGTGCTATTCTGTGAAGGTAGTAGTAGTAGTACACAGCGTTGTATGAGATCTTCAGTTTCTTGGCAATTTCTCGCATGGAATAGTCTTCATTTCTCAGAACAAGAATAGACTGACGAGTTTCAGAAGAAAGTTCTTTGTTTCTGACCATTTTGAGCCTGTAATCGAACCCACAAATGCTGATGCTCCAGATACTCAACTGGTCTAAAGAATGCCAGTTTTATTGCTTCTTTAATCAGAACAATAGTCATTTATACCATTAACAATGTCTACACTGTATTTCTGATCAATCTGATGTTATTTTAATGGACAAAAAAATGTGCTCTTCTTTAAAAAACAATGACATTTCTAAGTGACCCCAAACTTTTGAACTGTAGTGTATATGCAAATTACATGCTGTAGTATATACTATAGTAATTACTGTAGGGTTTTTGCGGACTGTCGTGTATTTGTAAACATTACTATAGTATTTACTGTTGTGTTTTTATGTTTTTATTATATGTAGTATACTTCTAGTATTTACTATAGTATTATACAGTATACTACAACATTCTATAGTAAGTACTACTGTATACATGATTGAGGTATACTACAGCGTATACTATAGTATTCTTCAGTATACTACAGTTTGCTACAGAATTCTACAGTAAGGACTATAGTATTCTATAGTAAACTGTGGTATTTGTTCATGTGAGCTGTTCACATACAGTATTGAAACACGTCCTGGTTTGCTCATTGTAGTTATTGGGACTGTAAGTGACTGTACTACAAATACACACGGAGAAAATAGCCATTAGCACAAACTTTTCTCACAAAGACCACTTGTACTGGACCGCCGAAACAGACCCTAAGAATTAGGACATTCTCATTTGGCCAAGCCCAAAGAAAGTCACCATCTAAGTTAGCCAGCTAGTTAACTAACAAGCTAGACTGTTGGTTTATAAAAGCCAAAGAAAGCTACAAAAACACTAAGAAGCTAACAATGGGCATAATAGCACTGTAATAAAAGTAAATGTTTGCACAAATGTGAATCTTAAACATGACTAGTTTGGCAGTAAGTTAGTCATTCATTTATTTACCGCTTCCCATTTTGGTCACGTTTACATTGGCTTAGTGATGGATTCAATCTGTATCGTGCAAGTATCGTGGAAGATATGCAGCGTTTACTATGAATGCAGTCTATGCGAATGCGGGAACATTGCCTTTAAATTTAAATTGAGATATAACAGATCTGCGATTCATCCGCGATACAGATTGAATCCAGCCCTAGTATAGAGATAAACTACTTCTAGGCTTGCCTAAACACACCTACCCACGTAGAAAACAGATGAATGGACAGTCAGACAGAGACAGACAAACAGACAGAATCACATGCATGCAGGCATGGATGTTTAGAAATAGAAAGTAAGAATGCATGACTCCAACAACATCCTCTGCCAGAAATGTGACTGATTCTCACCTCTGTGTGTCTGTCTCCCTGTCATGCCTCTACCAACTAGCCTACAGCAGTAAAATCCAGCTTCTAAAATGTAAATAATCAGTCCATAATAATGACAGCAACTCTCGAGCCACGCCTCATCTGAAAGTTACTCAATACCGTCAGCTCTGTAAATGATGCCATGATGGTCACGCCACCGATAACAACATTGAAAGCAAACCCAGTTTACAGTTATGACTCTGGAATCAAACTGACCTCAATGATCAACCCATTCAAGGTGTCATTGACACCACACACCAATGCTTACTGGAAACACTATAACCTTCAAGAAATGCCCCTAATTGCGGTCTGCAGTTACACCATATTGCTTATAGCAAGCACCTGAACTCTTTCACTACATGGGTTTATAGTTAATCATTTGCAAGCTACTCCAGGTTATATACTATACATCTTCCTCCTAGAAGGTTAAGTGATACTCATGCAGGTCCAATCAGATAGGTTTATCATTTTTAATTACCAACCAATTAAATCGTATGAGTAATTAGGTAGTTATAATCCCAGAGTCACAGACAGACGTTATCTGTTTTTGGTTTCTGGTTTTTGGTTGCTTTTCTCTGAAGATAACATGTCCTCTTTACATATACTGAACTCCATCGTCAGCTAGGCATTCCTCTATCCTCCCTCCTTCGTATTTTAAATGATGCTGTATTATTTGTTTTGCAGAAAACACTCAGCGACCTTGTGGTTACAGTCTATCCTGAAATTGGAAGGTTAAGGGTTCGATCCCAGGTCGAGGCACACCAAATATGCGTGTACATAAAGATGTCTTATGCTACAGAAACAGAAGAGGGCTACTTACTTCTCTATGGGTGACCATTCCTTAATCTGTCCTTGGTGACCTGTCTTTTGCGCTCTGTGTTATCTCTGGAATGTCTAGGGTGGTTATTGTAAATTGTGTGGACTCCATCAAACTCACTCTGCGAAATTAGGTTTTACATCGAGCATTGCAAACCGCCACACAAGTCATATAAAAGTCAAAACATTGACACATTGGACTGGTCTCCTGACTAATGCTATTCTTGTAGGCGTGTCTGGCCTGGCGCTGTGAGTATGGCTATGTCACTCTCTCTCTATCTCTTTCACCTTTAGAAAAAACAATAAAATCTTCCCATGTGTCTTCCCATGTGTCACACTTATGTATTGGATCAAACAGCCGGCTATGCAAACAAGTGGTGATACACAAACAGAGCCTCCGTAATGAAGGACAGCCATTGCGTAATAGGGCAAAGGTCAGTGAGAACACGTGTAAGCAGGAACAAGTGATGATAACAGGGCAGAAGGGGAGTTACAAGGCTAGATATGGGCTGATAACACAGCATAAATATTGGCAATGACTCCATGAATCAGGCCCATAGATTTAAGATAGACATCTGTCCCGTTATGGCGTCTGTGAGACCATGGGCAGCGCTATTGAGTCCATCTCCATTTAGAATTTAGCCCATTTTTTTCTTGTACTACTTTTATGAGTTGGCAAACAATCTGAAAGGGGGCACACTGCCACCTAGATTGTGTTGTTTGAACAGATATAAAGCCAAGGTTGGCGATGTACTGCCACCTGCAGTTATGGAATGTTTCCTCACGAGTATAATTCATTGGCTGATCCCTCCTGGTGACCTGGATGGAATTATGTTATCCTTCCATAACCCATACGAAGTCCCACCCAGGCGACTACTTCAAAATCGTGAAAGTCCTCAATGGCGCTGCCCATGCTACAACTGGCTTTTGGGCACTAGAGTCCTCTATCTATCTCTATGATCAGTTCCCACTCCACAACGAGCAAACAAATGATATTCCCATTACCATGCTTCATATTCATGACTCCCATGCTACCCAATACACCCAAAAGGTTATGTCATACTACACTCTTAGAAAAAAGGTGTTCCAAAAGGGGTTTTCGGCTGTCACCTTAGGACAGGGCTCCCCAACTGGTGGCCCGCGGCCCATTTTGGCCCGCGGATTTGGCCCCCTAAGTTTATTTTTAAAAAAGACTGTCAAAATCAGGTCAAGTGATTTTAATTTTGTAAATCTGTTCCCAAGTATTCCCACGCATAAAAGAGACATGTGATTGTACACAAATAATAATAATTTATAATAATTTATTTGGATTTATATAGCGCTTTTCTACCAAACAAGGTTTGTCGACTTCTGTAACCGGAAAATCCTTGGTTTCATGCATGTTAACATCAGCAGCCTCCTCCCAAAATGTGTTTTACTCACTGCTTTAGCAAACTCCGCCAACCATGATGTTCTTGCCGTGTCTGAATCCTGGCTTAGAAAGGCCACCAAAGAATCTGAGATTTCCATCCCCAACATTTTCCTTCAAGATAGAAAACGGGGGAGGAGTCGCAATCTACTGCAGAGATAGCCTGCAAAGTTCTGTCATACTTTCCAGGTTTATGCCCAAACAGTTTGAACTTCTACTTTTAAAAATTAATCTCTCCAGAAATAAGTCTCTCACTTTTACCGCCTGTTGTAGACCCCCCTCAACTTGCAGCTGTGCCCTGGACACCATATGTGAATTGATTGCCCTCCCATCTATCTTCAGAGTTTGTTATGTTAGGTGACCTAAACTGGGATATGCTTAACACCCTGGCCGTCCTACAATCTTAACGAGATGCCCTCAATCTCACACAAATTATCAAGGAACCCACCAGGTACAACCCTAAATCCGTAAACATGGGCACCCTCATAGATATTATCCTGAACAACTTGCACTCCAAATACACCTCTGCCGTTTTCAATCAGGATCTCAGTGATCACTGCCTCATTGCCTGCATCCACTATGGGTCTGCGGTCAAATGTCCACCCCTCATCACTGTCAAACCTTCCCTAAAACACTTCTGCGAGCAGGCCTTTCTAATCGACCTGGGTATCCTGGTATTCTGGAAGGTTATTGACCTCATCCCGTCAGTAGAGGATGCCTGGTCGTTCTTTAAAAGTAAAATCTTCACCATCTTACATAAGCATGTCACTTTCAAAAAATTTAGAACTAAGAACAGCTATAGCCCTTGGTTCACTCCAGACTTGACTGCCCTCAACCAGCACAAAGCATCCTGTGGCGGACTGCACTAGTATCGAATAGTCCCCGCGATATGCACATTTTCACGGAAGTCAGGAACCAATACAACCAGTCAGTTAGGAAAGCAAAGGCTAGCTTTTTCATCCTGTAGCTCTAACTCCAAAAGGTTTTGGGACACTGTAAAGTCCATGGAGAATAAGAGCATCGCGCCTCCCAGCTGCCCACTGCACTGAGGCTAGGAAACTCTGTCACCACCGATAAATCCACGATAATCGAGAATTTCAAGAAGCATTTCTCTATGGCTGGCCATGCTTTCCTCCTGGCTACCCCAACCCCGGCCAACAGCTCCGCACCCCCCGCAGCTACATGCCCAAGCCTCGCCCAAGCCTCTCCTTCACCTAAATCCAGATAGCAGATGTTCTGAAAGAGCTGTGAAACCTGAACCCATACAAATCAGCTGGGCTAGACAATCTGGACCCTCTCTTTCTAAAATTATCCGCCGCCATTGTTGCAACCCCTATTACCAGGCTGTTCAACCTTTCTTTCGTTACGTCCGAGATCCCTAAAGATTGGAAATCTGCCGCGGTCATCCCCCTCTTCAAAGGGGGTGACACTCTAAACCCAAACGGTTACAGACCTATATCAATCCTGCCCTGCCTTTCTAAAGTCTTCAAAAGCCAAATTAACAATCAGATCACTGACCATTTCGAATCCCACCGTACCTTTTCCGCTGTGCAATCCGGTTTCCGAGCTGGTCACAGGTGCACCTCAGCCACGCTCAAGGTACTAAACAATATCATAACCGCCATCGATAAAAGACAGTAATGTGCAGCTGTCTTCATTGACCTGGCCAAGGCTTTCGACTCTGTCAATCACTGTATTCTTATCGGCAGACTCAACAGCCTTGGTTTCTCAAATGACTGCCTCGCCTGGTTCACCAACTACTTCTCAGATAGAGTTCAGTGTGTCAAATCGGAGGGCTTGTTGTCCGGACCTCTGGCAGTCTCTATGGGGGTACCACATGCTTCAATTCTCGGGCTGTTAATTGAAATGCATTACCTCATGAAGCTGGTCGAGAGAATGCCAAGAGTGTGCAAAGCTGTCATCAAGGCAAAGGGTGGCTATTTTGAAGAATTATTTGGTGTTCTAAAGGTTTTGATTGGTAGTGTATGTCGGATCTTAATTTGACCAGTATTGTTGAGGCAAAATAACCTGCAGCAAAAGGATTTGATGTTTAGTCTATAATGTTGCTTGATCTGTGGTTGGGCTATTAGCTGGCTACATGAAAAGTCTAATATTGTTAATATGACAATGTGTTCATGCGGGTTTTCAGTGAATTTATGTAATCACGACACTCATCTGCATTTCCTGCGGCTCAGGAAGATTCTCAGCTACTACAGAGTGATCAATTTAAGATCCCACATCTGTATTACTATGAACCTGCTGCTGCATCTTTTACAGGGCAATGAAAGCATTGCACTCGACAGTGCTGCGACTGTGAGCCAATGTATCAAGGAGCGATCTGCTACCCCTGTCTGCTCGGCTGCTGCCCTATAGCCCAGACAGCTCTGCCAATCTGTCACCCCATGGATGCCGTAGATCAGCCTGATAACAAACAGCCAGACGGTTAGTCACCATCATCCAGACATGAGATACCCCATGGACCTGAGCACCAGCAGATGACGTGAACAGGACCTTCATCACTCAGGCGTCCAGTCTGATCCTTGATAAGAAATGAGAGAGAGAGAGAGAGAGAGAGAGAGAGAGAGAGACCAGTTGAGAAAAAGCAAAGATACTGTACTTAATAGAAAATGACTCAAGTAAAATTCACGCAGTAAAATAGTACTTGAGTAAAAGTCTAAAAGTATGTGGTTTTCAATACACTAAAGTATCAAAAATAAATGTAATTGCTAAAATATACTTAAGTATCACAAGTAAAAAGTATAAAGAATTTCTTATTCCTTAGATCAAGCCAACCAGACGGAACAATTTTCTTGTATTTTACATTTATGGATAGCTAGGGGCACACGCCAACACTCAGATATCATTTACAAATGAAGCATTTGTCTTTAGTGAGTCCGCCAGATCAGAGGCAGTGGGGATGACCAGGGATGTTCTCTTGATAAGCGTATGAATTGGACAATTGCCCTGTGCTGCTAAGCATTCAAAATGTTACGAGTACTTTTGGGTGTCAGGAAAAATGTATAGAGTAAAAAAATTTTTTTTAGGAATGTAGTGAAGTAAAAGTAAAACTTGTCAAAAACATAAACAGTAAAGTTAGTACAGATACTCAAAAAAACAACTTAAGTAGTACTTTAAAGTATTTTTTACTAAGTACTTTACACAACTGGGAACGACATATGAGACATAATGTGGAGGGGAAAAATATCATCTCAGTCTATAACTCTAATACTGAAAGGGGTGGAGAAGGGGGATGGAGAGAGACAGAGAGATAGAAAGAGGGAAAGGGAATACCTAGTTAGTTGCACAACTGAATACATTCAACCAAAATATGTCTTCCTGATTAAATCCAACAAATCTGAACATTGACGCAGGAAGTAGTTTGGGGGTGGGGGCGCTGCGAGTTTTTTGCCAAGGGGGGAGGTGCAAAAAATGATAATAGTAGGGGCCAAATGAACTACTTTTCTAATTT
Organism: Oncorhynchus kisutch; assembly: GCF_002021735.2. NCBI lineage: Eukaryota > Metazoa > Chordata > Actinopteri > Salmoniformes > Salmonidae > Oncorhynchus > Oncorhynchus kisutch. The sequence continues at coordinate 29,110,294 of NC_034175.2, read as the reverse complement.
AAAAAAATATGTGTTTACAAACATTTGTAACTTGAATCTGATAAATATCTGTACAAAATAATTAATCTGATTATACTTGTGGAATATTTTTTTAAATTGCTTGATATATGTTTTCCAGTTTCTTGAAATACTTTGCAAATGCAACTTATTTATATGTTAAAACTGAAATGGTATTTTCCATTTTAATAGATGCTTTTATCCAAAGCAACGTACAGTAGTATACATTTTATAATACGGGTCCCCTGTGGGAATCAAACCTACAACTGTAGCATTGCAAGCTAACATGCTCTACCAACTGAGCCATCATCACATCACATCATCACTAACCACTTGATGTTTCAATGTACTCAATTACTGTATTGTGCATTGTTTTGTTTTTTTGCATTGTTAAAATGACCCCAACTTTCTTTTGGTTTTCCTATTGGAATAATGTCACACCAATCATCATGTTATTAGCCAATAAGCTTTCTTCTTTCCTGGAACTTAGGGTAATACTCGACCAGGCAGGGCCTCAGATAGTCGAAAGTAGTGATGAGCATTCCGGCTCTTTTCAGTGAGCCAGCTCGTTTGGCTCAGCTCACCAAAAAGAGCCGGCTCTTTTGACTCCCAAACGGTTCTTTAAAAAAATATGTTTTGTATTTTTTCAAGTCAAACAGTTTGCGATAGTTTGACTATGATTGGTGTTAAAACAATTCTAATTAAATTATTAAATGAAATCATACTCTACCTTAACCACAATGTATTTAAAAATGCATTGGTTTGTTATGAAAAAGAATGCAATTACACATTTGCATTTAAAGTATAACTTTTTAATGTATATGAACAAAGTGCATATAAATCTAACCATTCAAAACTAATACAATCTGAACAGCATAATACAATATTTCATCATATCAAAGACAAATAAATAACAATGTGCAAAACTGCAGCATCCCACTTAAACATTAAACTGGTCCTTCTTTTCTCTCTCTTCTTTATTGCCATATTATAACCAGCAGCACACAGCAATGCTGACCATATTTAGCTTTTATGAGAGATTTGCATTGAGAAATGCAAGCTGCCTCACTTTCGAGGGGCTGATGCGGTTTCTTCTCTCAGTAATTATTTGTCCCATTTTGAGAAGACCCTCTAAGAGGGAACGGATGTGGCCACTATGCAGAGTCTCCCTGTCATGACTTTAGTAAGCCGTGGGTAGAAAGAGGCCTTGTTCTTCCACCAGCTCAGAGGATCTGCAGCTCCTCCAAATAGGTTCGGACCTCCATTATGGGATCTGCTGAGTGATTCCTTCATGCTGCATCCCCAGTTGCTCTCTCATCAAACAGCATCCAAACAGCAGATGTTTGTGGCACTACTACTGCTTGGAATTGTTTACATTGGATTCAGACTATTGCTATAATTTCTAAAACCTCTGTCCTTCACGATCGAAAATGGCTGTAAATCGGTGGCAATCATTTTAGCCAATGCAATATCAATTTGGCCTTGTTTTGCTACAGACTTAGACTTCGGCATAAACTGGTCTATAGAAGAGATTAAAAACAAACAAAAGATAAGCATTGTAAATATACTGTGTTTGTAAAATTTATAGAGTGTGTGTAGGCTGGAAGTAGAAGCCGAAGTGTTGTTGTCAATTAGTTTACTCCAGTTAGGGTAGGGTTAGTGGAAATTAATGAAGGAAAATATATGACTATATATGCAAAGCTGTCATCAATTCAAAGGATGGCTACTTTAAAACCTGTTGGCCCCACACGTCCCGCTAGGGGTACCCTCCCCCACTGCTCAACTGACACAGTGGCACACAGAACGCAAAAATATTCTTAGAAATATTTAACCTCCACACATTAACAAGTCCAATAGCTCAAATGAAAGATAAACACCTTGTTCATCTAGCCACCAAGTCAGATTTCTAAAATGTTTTACGGCGAAAACATAGCACATATTTATGTCAAACCACCACCAAAGATAGGCTAATTTACATAGCCATTTTGTAGAACAATAGATGCAATCACAAAAGCAGGATTAAAAGAAAAATAATTCACTAACCTTTTGAAAATCTTCATCAGATGACAGGAATAGGACATGTTATACAGTACATTTATGTTTTTTTCAATAATATGCTAATTATATCCATAAATCACGGTTTACATAGAAGGTCATGGCAAAAAAATGCTACAACAATGCCCAGAGAAATTATGATAACTCTGCCAGATAACAGAAATACACATCATAAACGTTGACTAAATATACATGTTCTACATATACTTAGAAAGATACACTTCTTCTTAATAAAACAGCTGTGTTACATTTATTTTTAACGTTACAGAATTCGTTCACTTGTCAATAATATGAGACGGCGCTCATAGATTAGCAATATGGCTTCGCTATTTCGGAGTCCACAGAAACACATAATAACCACATAAATCTTCCCTTACCTTAGCCGTTGTTCGATCAGAAGTCGTGGAAGAAGTCATACTTACCAAAACCAGCGTTTCCCTTTCAAATGTGTGTCTTTGTGTTATCAAACGAGACTAATTTCGGCTGAAAAGCACTCAAAAATCTATGGGTTGCGCATCGAAACTTCAAAATTACATATTATATGTCGACTAAACTGGTCAAACTAAGTTCAAATTCGAGCTAAAACATGTTTTAATCATATATAAAAGATATAAGCTCGAAAGGAGAAGCCTACGTCGTTTGGTGGATCTTGGAACAAAGAGAGAGAAATTGCAGACGCGCGTATTATTGCGTGACCGGAGGGTTTCGCCCCGCCAAAGGGTGAGGGAGCGCGCAATCTTCACAATGACACGCCCCATTGAAAGAGGACATCGCGCTGAAGAGATAGAAACTGTTCCCAGATCCGTAGCTGGTTGGGAAGGGTGGGGGCGATGACGTCAAAGTTGGGCCAACTTTTCTGATGACAGAAAGAGTTTGGAAGAATGGATGCCCTGTGAGTTCTGCTTTACATAGAGACATAATTTGAACGGTTTTAGAAGCTTTAGAGTGTTTTCTATTCAATAATATTTATTATATGCATATATTAGCCATTTTTTACAGATTTTTTGTCAGTTTACTATGGGCACGCATTTCTCCAACGGGGGCAGTATTCTGCCATAGCCTTAACAGGATCTCAAATATAAAATACATATTGATTTGTTTAACACTTTTTTGGTTACCACATGATTCCATATGTGTTATTTCATAAAAATTCTTGAATAAGGCGCTGATTGATTTGTTTAACACCTTTTGGTTACTAAATTATTCCATATCTGTTATTTCATTGTTTTGATGTCTTTAATATTATTGTACAATGTAGAAAATAGTACAAATGTTTAAAAAATCTTGAATGAGTAGTTGGATCCAAATTTTTGAATGGTACTGTAGATTTACCAAAAAAGATATACTGTATGGGTGATTGAAAATGATGCAGACAATTACTTTGATGGAAGCTACAATCTCTCTGCAATATCAGTTGATCTAAAGTACGCAATTAGCTAAGCAAAATGGTGATCCTGCGTACTTTTCATCAAGTTGCAAATTGCTGGGTTGCACACGTTTGCATATTTTTGCTAAGCACCGCAGGTATATAGAGCGGCCATTTTGCATAGCTAATTCGCATGCACCGAATACAAGAGGTGTAGACTTTACCGTGAAATGCTTACTTACAAGCCCTTAACCAACAATGCAGTTCAAGAAATAGAGTTAAGATTAAGAAACTATTTACTTCATAATCTAAAGTATAAAATAAAAAGTAATACAAGAAAATTACATAACAATAATGAGGCTATATACAGGGGGTACTGGTACTGAGTTAATGTGCGGGTTACAGGTTAGTAATTTGTACATGCAGGTAAGGGCTATGCATAGATAATAAACAACGAGTGGCAGCAGTGTAAAAACAGGAGGGGGGAGGGGGTCAATGTAAATGGTCTGGGTGGCCATTTGATAAATTGTTCAGCAATCTTATGGCTTAGGGGTGGAAGCTGTTAAGGAGCCTTTTGGACCTAGACTTGGCGCTCTGGTAGCAGAGAGAACAGTTTATGACTTGGGTGATGATTTTTTGGGCCTTCCTCTCACTTCGCCTAGTATAGCTTGGCCCCAGTGATGTACTGGGCCATACGCACTACCGTCTGTAGCGCCTTATGGTCGGATGCCAAGCAGTTGCCATACCAGGCAGTGATGCAACCGTTTAGGATGCTCTCGATGGTGCAGTTGTAGAACCTTTTGAGGTTCTGGGGACCCATGCCAAATCTTTTCAGTCTCCTGAGGGGAAAAGGTGTTGTCATGCCCTCTTCACGACTCTCTTGTTGTGTTTGTACCATGAGAGTTTGTTATAAAGCTTTAGGGTTAGGGTAAGATTGGAAACCAAAAACAACACAGCAAAACAAAAACACCCATGGATTCGAACCACTGCCACTCATAGTTTCCGAGTGCTACACGTTACGCTCATTCCTCTTTTGACTCTTGCCTGCCACACTTTACCTCAACGCCACTTGAGGGTGCAGTCGTACAAATCTGATGAAATACAACAAATCATTCTTATGCTTCTGGTGGGATTTCAGACGGGTCCATGGTGTTTATACTATTGGCATGCTTACTGTGCTAAAATAGCTAGCTTCAGGTGTCAGGTGGATGGGATTATCTTGGCAAAGGAGAGATGCTCACTAACAGGGACGTACACAAATTTGTGCACAAACTCTGAGAGAAATAAGCTTTCTGTGCGTATGGAACATTTCTAGGATCTTTTATTTCAGCTTATGAAACATGGGACCAACACTTTACATGTTGCATTTATATTTTTGTTCAGTTTACAAGCAACTGGCTAAACAAAAAGACAAGACTTTACCTCTTCTGAGATGTTGGAGTCTGTTTCTCGGTGCTTGACATAGGAGCCCCAGCAAAATGTGCCTACATTTAGGCTATTGTTTATATGTGTATTTCACATTATGTTGAGGTAAAAATTGGAGTATAATGCTTGTACTGATGTCAATCCATACAATGTCATCATCATCAATCAACTGCATTACAGTTAACTGCACCACCACTGATTTCTGTATGGTAGCTATGCTTATACGAATGGGAATTAGCATTTAGCAGTCAATTTTTGTTAGATCAGATTTGTTGAATGTGCGACAATCCAGCGTCCTTCTATCCCCCACTGTCTCCATTCTATGGAGGTCTTAACCGCATCTATCCCTATTACCTCCCTGATACCTCCCTTTCCAGGAGTTCAACCTCATTTTTGTGTCTTTGAAATCCCTACATGAGGTATCATAAATGTTTTTTATTTGTGAACTTGTTCTTATAGCGCATTCGTCAAAGTTCTCCATGTTGTTGTCAAAGATGTTGTCAAGGAAGTGAGTTTGTTTTTATACAGGATGTACCACCCGCACCTACCGTCAACCAATCATGTCAATGTGGAGCTATACAGAGCTATGCGGAGCCTTCTGCATTGTTACAAAAGTTCTGCTCCATTTGGCCTCTGCAAGCCGCCGGAGGCTCCATAGTTGCGTCACACCCTCCATATGGAGTTTCCGGACCACATAGAAGGATCAAGCATAAGTTGGGTGTAAAATTGTGTCGGTTGCCAGCCTCAGATTTTCACTTAATCCTCACCACCAACTATATGTGATTATTAGCAATTGCGGGCAGGTGCGGATGAACAAACAGTTGACCCGTGCTCTTCTAATAAGTGTGTTGACATAGCGCAGGGCGAGAGTGTACATTTTTCTGTTGACTTTGTTCACTGTCCGGATATACTATGCATGCTTTTTCACCCCAGTTTCTTCTCCTTTTTCTTTCTCAGTTAATGCAATATGATAATAAATGGCAGAGATTTGGCACTGAGATGAAAGTTCTAATAAACGGATAAAACATAATGTACCCATTTATGATGGAACGTTCAGATAGCATCTAACCAACTTTCCTTAAATCGGAGCATAAATCAAAATAAAATGCCGACATCAAATTCAAAGCAATCGGCGCACTGCCTAAACGGCTGACTGGAAAAGCAAACTTGCACTGTCTCCGCTCTCTGCTTTCTACAAGTGAGACAGAAGGGCGCAGGCTGGCAGCAGCTCTCTCTGAGCGATTGTCCGCATGGTCCTAAAGCCATCTAGTGAATACGCTAAACAGCCGTTGTATTTTAATTGGGATTGGAATGATATTAGTTTAGTTTTCTACTTAACATTTTTGGTCTTAAGCAGCTGACACCCTTGCTATAATGACCCTTCAACTGATCAGTGTGTAACGGTTTTCTTCCGTTGAAGGAGAGGAGGACCAAAATGCAGTGTGGTTAGAGTTCAACATGTTTAATAAAGACCATAAACGTGAACACTACAAAATACAAAACAACAAATGTGAAAAACCGAAACAGTCCTATCTGGTGCATAGACACAGAGACAGAAGACAACCACCCACAAAATACCTAAAGAACATGGCTGCCTAAATATGGTTCCCAATCAGAGACAACGATAAACACCTGCCTCTAACTGAGAACCAATCTAGGCAACCATAGACTTACATAAACACCTAGACTAGGTACCACCCCATAAACATACAAAAAACCCTAGGACCAGACGAAACATAAATCCCCCATGTCACACCCTGACCTAACCAAAATAATAAAGAAAACGTGGACCCCACTCCACCATAGTCTTTGTCCGCTTTAGTCTCCTCCTAGGAACAGCGACCCTCACAGCCGACCTAGGATTGGCAACCCTACTAAAGGGCCCTACTGGCTCAGGACCAAGAGGTAGCTCAGGACCGAGAGATAGCTCAGGCTGGTTGACGGCTCTGGCAGCTTCTGGCTGACTGACGGCTCTGGCAGCTCCTGGCTGACTGACGGCTCTGGCAGCTCCTGGCTGACTGACGGCTCTGGCAGCTCCTGGCTGACTGACGGCTCTGGCAGATCCTGGCTGACTGGCGGATCCTGGCTGACTGGTGGCTCTGGCGGATCCTGGCTGACTGGCGGCTCTGGCGGATCCTGGCGGCTCTGGCGGCTCCTTGCTGACTGGCGGCTCCTGGCTGACTGGTGGCTCCTGGCTGACTGGCGGCTCTGGCGGCTCCTTGCAGACTGGCGGCTCTGGCGGCTCCTTGCAGACTGTAGGCCTGGTGCGTGGTGCCGGCACTGGTGGTACTGGGCCGAGGACACGCACTTTAGGGCGAGTGCGGGGAGGAGGAACAGGGAGTACTGGGCTCTGGACACGCACAGGAAGCCTGATGCGGGGGGCTGCCACCGGAGGGCTTGTGCGTGTAGGTGACACTGGATAGACCGGACTGTGCAGGTGCACTGGAGCTCTCGAGCACCAAGCCTGCTCAACCTTACCTGGCTCGATGCCCACTCTAGCCTGGCCGATACAAGGAGCTGGTATGTACCGCACCGGGCTATGCACCCGCACTGGGGACACCGGGCTATGCAACCGCAATGGGGACACCGTGCGCTCCACAGCATAACACAGTGCCTGCCCGGTCTCTCTCGCTCTCCGGTAAGCACAGGAAGTTGGCGCAGGTCTCCTACCTGGCGTCACCACAGTATCTGTGTGCCTCCCCCAAGAAATCTTTGGGGCTGCCTCTTGGGCTACCTACCACACTGCCGTGCTCGTTTCGCCAACTCCATTCTGCAGGTGGTGACCACAGACCACTTCTCAGTTCCTATACAGTGCCTTGCGAAAGTATTCGGCCCCCTTGAACTTTGTGACCTTTTGCCACATTTCAGGCTTCAAACATAAAGATATAAAACTGTATTTTTTTGTGAAGAATCAACAACAAGTGGGACACAATCATGAAGTGGAACGACATTTATTGGATATTTCAAACTTTTTTAACAAATCAAAAACTTTAAAATTGGGCGTGCAAAATTATTCAGCCCCTTTACTTTCAGTGCAGCAAACTCTCTCCAGAAGTTCAGTGAGGATCTCTGAATGATCCAATGTTGACCTAAATGACTAATGATGATAAATACAATCCACCTGTGTGTAATCAAGTCTCCGTATAAATGCACCTGCACTGTGATAGTCTCAGAGGTCCGTTAAAAGCGCAGAGAGCATCATGAAGGACAAGGAACACACCAGGCAGGTCCGAGATACTGTTGTGAAGAAGTTTAAAGCCGGATTTGGATACAAAAAGATTTCCCAAGCTTTAAACATCCCAAGGAGCACTGTGCAAGCGATAATATTGAAATGGAAGGTGTATCAGACCACTGCAAATCTACCAAGACCTGGCCGTCCCTCTAAACTTTCAGCTCATACAAGGAGAAGACTGATCAGAGATGCAGTCAAGAGGCCCATGATCACTCTGAATGAACTGCAGAGATCTACAGCTGAGGTGGGAGACTCTGTCCATAGGACAACAATCAGTCGTATATTGCACAAATTTGGCCTTTATGGAAGAGTGGCAAGAAGAAAGCCATTTCTTAAAGATATCCATAAAAAGTGTTGTTTAAAGTTTGCCACAATCCACCTGGGAGACACACCAAACATGTGGAAGAAGGTGCTCTGGTCAGATGAAACCAAAATGGAACTTTTTGGCAACAATGCAAAACGTTATGTTTGGCGTAAAAGCAACACAGCTCATCACCCTGAACACACCATCCCCACTGTCAAACATGGTGGTGGCAGCATCATGGTTTGGGCCTGCTTTTCTTCAGCAGGGACAGGGAAGATGGTTACAATTGATGGGAAGATGGATGGAGCCAAATACAGGACCATTCTGGAAGAAAACCTGATGGAGTCTGCAAAAGACCTGAGACTGGGACGGAGATTTGTCTTCCAACAAGACAATGATCCAAAACATAAAGCAAAATCTATAATGGAATGGTTCAAAAATAAACATATCCAGGTGTTAGAATGGCCAAGTCAAAGTCCAGACCTGAATCCAATCGAGAATCTGTGGAAAGAACTGAAAACTGCTGTTCACAAATGCTCTCCATCCAACCTCACTGAGCTCGAGCTGTTTTGCAAAAACTGATAGAGACATACCCCAAGCGACTTACAGCTGTAATCGCAGCAAAAGGTGGCGCTACAGTATTAACTTAAGGGGGCTGAATAATTTTGCACGCCCAATTTTTCAGTTTTTGATTTGTTAAAAAAGTTTGAAATATCCAATAAATGTCGTTCCACTTCATGATTGTGTCCCACTTGTTGTTGATTCTTCACAAAAAAATACAGTTTTATATCTTTATGTTTGAAGCCTGAAATGTGGCAAAAGGTCACAAAGTTCAACTTTCGCAAGGCACTGTATAGGAACTGAGAAGTGGTCTGTGGTCACCACCTGCAGAACCACTCCTTTATTGGGGGTGTCTTGCTAATTGCCTATAATTTCCACCTGTTGTCTATTCCATTTGCACAACAGCATGTGAAATTTATTGTCAATCAGTGTTGCTTCCTAAGTGGACAGTTTTGATTTCACAGAAGTGTGATTGACTTGGAGTCAGTTACATTGTGTTGTTTAAGTGTTCCCTTTATTTTTTTGAGCAGTGTATTTGATTTGTTTTAAATATGAGCTGGTTAAAAAGAGGAGGTCGATGTCTCACCAGTCACTGGTACATGCATGGTTGAGAAACATTGGACTGCCAATGTTATGTGTCAGCAATACTGCCTGTGTCTAACTAGGGTGTAAAAGGTTAGGGTGTATGTGTGGTGTTGGGGTGTTGGGGTAGAGTTGGCTGTGCGCGCAATGATGTCAGCTGGTGTGGAGAAAATGCCAGGGCCAAATTCTTGTCCCAGTCCACCCTTGTTGCAGTGCAAATTTGTGGATTAAAGATTCAAAGATGAATTAATGCCCCTGTAAGCAGCGTACAAATATGTAAACCGTGAGTAATGTAGAAATATAATTCTACAAAACACTAAATGGGTTAATTATAATCTTCTTATATAAGAGTTTAATGTATGGGAATGAATTAATGTAATCCCCTCAGTAAATGACAGTCTTTTGTCTATTGTGCCAAACATATTGCAATGTCAGTCAATAAAACAAACATGAGGCTATACTGTGTGTAATACCTTCTAGGATTCCTCATTTCACCCCAGAAATATCAGGGAATAAATATTGAAGGACAGTTGTGAAAACAGAAAACAAGTGGACAGGTTAATCAGCTACATTACCTATTTACTCAATGATTCTGTTGAATTTATCCCTAAATCAAGTGCATTTCCAGGGAGGGAAAAATCAACGGTATCAACTGTTTCTCCATCTATTGTCAAAGCAGGTACAATATTTGACTTCATGCTACACCAAGCACTGCCTGTCTGAAATCCTGTATTGCTGTAGCTTGTGTTTGCATAACGGCATAATGATATTTAACTAACTAGCTTTGTGGCCGAGGTCATCTGTAGTGGCACGAGGTTCGGGGACCAGATCAAACACTCAGGAAACCACTCAGGAAAAGTCTGTGTGTTTCTCTGAAAATTAACAACACAGATACGTGGGCTATTTGCCAGACAGACTGACAGAAATGTGGCCTGTGGGCAGGTAGGCACACACACAATGACATACATTGAGTTGAGTGACAGGCTGCCAAGTTTTTTGTCATCTTTATTAGCAAAGATGGAAGATTTGTAATCTTTATTAGTAAAGATGGAAGATGTACGGCGGTGAATGTGTGTCTGTGATTGGGTATCTGGGAAGGAGGGGTAGGTGGGGGGTTTAGAATTCATATGGCCTGTGTTTCGGTGCCCCATAGTCTCAGGGCTGGCAGGTACACAATACAAACAAAAGTATATGGACACGCCTTCAAATTAGAGTATTCAGCTATTTCAGCCACACAGGTGTATAAAATTGAGCACACAGCCATGCAATCTCCATAGACAAACATTGGCAGTAGAATAGCCTTACTGATGAGCTCAGTGACTTTCAATGTGGCACCGTCATAGGATGCCACCTTTCCAACAAGTCAGTTCATCAAATTCATGCCCTGCTAGAGTTGCCCCGGTCAACTGTAAGTGCTGTTATTATGAAGTGGAACCATCTATGAGAAACAACGCCTCGGCTGTGAAGTGGTAGGCCACAGAACGGGATGGCTGAGTGCTGAAGAGCATAGTGCGTAACAATCGTCTGTCCTCGGTTGCAATAGTCACTACTGAGTATCAAACTCCATTTGGAAGCAACTTCCGCACAAGAACTGTTCGTCGGCAGCTTCACGAAATGGGTTGTCATGGCCTTAGAAGCTGCGCACAAACCTAAGATAATCATGCGCATTGCCAAGCTAGAATGGTGTAAAGCTGGAGTTGTGAATCAGGAGATTTGTATTTGTATTTATTATGGATCCCCATTAGCTGCGGCCAACAGCCCCAGAAGAACGCTACCTGCCGAATGCATAGTGCCAACTGTAAAGTTTGGTGGAGGAGGAATAATGTTCTGGGGCTGTTTTCATGGTTCATGATTGTTTTCATAGGCCTCTTAGTTCAAGTGAAGGGAAATCTTAATGCTACAACAGATAATGACATTCTAGACGGTTCTGTGCTTCCAACTTCGTGGCAACAGTTTGGGTAAGGTCCTTTCCTGTTTCAGCATGACAATGCCCCCCGTGCACAAAGCGAGGTCCATACAGAACTGGTTTGTCAAGATCGGTGTGGAAGAACTTGAATGGCCTAAACAGAGCCCTGACCTCAACTCAACAATTGGAACACCGACTGCGAGCAAGGCCTAATCACCCAACATCAGTGCCCGACCTCACTAATGCTCCTGTGTCTGAATGGAAGCAAGTCCCCGCAGCAATGTTCCAACATCTAGTGAAAAGCCTTCCCAGAAGATTGGAGGCTGATATAGCAGCAAAGGGGGGACCAACTCCATATTAATGCCAATGATTTTGGAATGTGATGTTCGACGAGCAGGTGTCCACATACGTTTGGTAAATTAGTGTATGTTGACTGGACAGGAGTGCTCCTTGGGTTTGGCTGCAGGCTCAGCCAGGCTTCACATCAGCTTCTGTTTGTCTCCTAATCACCCCTCTGTTCATCTATTATAAACTTTCCATCAATATTGGCCCAAGCTGCTACTGCTACTCTGACTGTTAACATTAACTTTGTATTGATACAGTATTTGCAGGCCACTTGAATGTGGTAATGGACTAATATTCATTATACTGCACGAGTCTCGTTAACACTTCTAAACTAAAATGCACTATGCATTATGTGGGTTGAATGCTGTAACAACACAGAATAAAACGATGAATAAAAATCACATGATGGTATGGACTGCCCATTACTGCTAATTGCTTAGTAACCATAATGTATTCACATGACTTAACTTTAATGAAATATTTCAGTTTTTGTCTTTATTACATTTGTTTTATTTGATGACTTTATTATTTCCCTCCAAGTCATCATCTCATCTCTATAGAGCTGCTGCATATGCTGTCTGACAAAAATAAAATGTTTAGTAGTTATGTTATGACTGCTGAATACCAACCACCAAGTTTCCTGCACTGAACTATGTAGAGTATTGGCCTATTGGAACTACAAATCCCTAATACTTCTCACAGTTTGGGCTTGATCTGATTTATCTGTAGAGAAAGTGCACAATGTGCACATTGTGCTCACAGAAAAAGAACAAAAGCGAAATGTAATTCAAATAATTGAACTGAATTTAGTTGTCAATTATGCCCAATTTCCACTGGCACTTAAAATGAGGGCCAGTTTCACAACTGGTGCCAGCTCGATTAGATTGGTGATGCCGTTACTATGCAAATACCAGCTGATGACTTTTAGCTAGCTTGTCTGGGCTTGTTGCTGTTAGCTGGCACATTGACAAGAAATACTGCTGTAGTCAGATTGACATGAATTACCACCATAGCTGGATCCTTCATTTATTTCTGTACTACACAAACTTTATGAGAACAGTCAGCCCTCAAATTGCTAAGTAGCTACCTAACCTTAGTTTGCAAATCAGTTGATACAAACTCCAATATAAAATCATACACAGCACTGGAGTGGAATGTGCACGTTTCCACTTGTGAAAGTAATTCATATATATATGTAACCATCCCAGGTCTCGCTATCACATGAAAGAAGAGAGAGTGAAAAGTCAGTTCAAACTTAATGAGATGTTTTTGGTTCCCATACTCAACTTTCTGCATTTGCAGCTACTCATGCTGTCAAGGATCCAGCTGATGACATGCCAACAACTCATGGTGGATAGGATTAACTCTTCATGCATTTAATAGGGAGATATCGCCCCTGAGGTCTGACTCGCATGAACAGTCCTGGACTCAATGTGTGCACAGTGTCCTGGCTGTGTTCAGTACAGCATGTCACAGTCTCTGGATCATTTTGAAACTGTTCCATGCGTCCAATTTTCTTCAGTGGGGAATTTGACACTATAGAATATAACACAATAAAATGTGGTTTAATGCACAATAACAAAATACTTTACTGAAGGAACTGAACATATTGTTTGTTTCCTAACCATCTGCCTTGTGCATAAACAGCTGAAGGCAACACAAATGGAAAGAGACCCCAAGCACACTTTCGACGTAAGAATTCTCATATCCCAGTTACATAATGTCAAATTGAGAAAAATAATGCACATTGATTTCATGATGCCAAGTATTAGTAAAGTCCATATAGAAATTATTATTCTACACACTGTAACTAATGCTCTTTGGAAAAATACACTGTTTTAATGATTTGATCTAATTAGAGGTAGTATAAAGTGCACACCCTTCACAAAGAGTCTCCTCCCCTTATCTGTACTACTGGAAGACTTGACAGGCTACCTGGTTTCAGGCTGAGACAGGACATTAGAATGATTGGTGGTGGAGTTATCATGACACGAGAAAGTAACCCACGTCACACGCATAGAGCACTGTGGGCTTTGACACATCCTGTGTGAAAAGCAGCTTTGTTCATCCAGCTATCTGAACTTAACCCAGTAACTGGAAGTGCCACCCGCCCTTCAGGATCCAAGTCCAAGTCAATGCGTCCCGCTACAGAAGGAGAGAACGAGAACAGACTGTACGGCCTATTTGTTAATGGTTATGTGTTGTTTAGCCTGCTCTGCCTCGGTGTGTGTAATGAGCTATGTGTTCCTGTCATATTTTCTGTTAATAGTTCCCCTTAAATATTCATAATATAGAAGCAGAAAATCACATGGGTATTTATGTTCTTTGGACCAAGGGCAGATATGCACATTACACATTGGCACATTGTGCATGGAAACACATTTTCATTGAACACATTGGGATTTGTAGTTTTTGTAGTTAATCATGTTTTTTTTTAATCCTTTCCAGTGCTAACCTATGATTGCTCCATATACAGTGGGGAGAACAAGTATTTGATACACTGACGATTTTGCAGGTTTTCCTACTTACAAAGCATGTAGAGGTCTGTAATTTTTTATCATAGGTACACTTCAACTGTGAGAGCTGGAAACTAAAACCAAAATCCAGAAAATCACATTGTATGATTTTTATGTAATCGATTTCCATTTTATTTCATGACATAAGTATTTGATCACCTACCAACCAGTAAGAATTCCGGCTCTCACAGACCTGTTAGTTTTTCTTTAAGAAGCCCTCCTGTTCTCCACTCATTACCTGTATTATCTGCACCTGTTTGAACTCGTTACCTGTATAAAAGACACCTGTCCACACACTCAATCAAACAGACTCCAACCTCTCCACAATGGCCAAGACCAGAGAGCTGTGTAAGGGCATCAGGGTTAAATAGTAGACCTGCACAAGGCTGGGATGGGCTACAGGACAATAGGCAAGCAGCTTGGTGAGAAGGCAACAACTGTTGGCGCAATTATTAGAAAATGGAAGAAGTTCAAGATGACGGTCAATCACCCTCGGTCTGGGGCTCCATGCAAGATCTCACCTCGTGGGGCATCAATTATCATGAGGAAGGTGAGGGATCAGCCCAGAGCTACACGGCAGGACCTGGTCAATGACCTGAAGAGAGCTGGGACCACAGTCTCAAAGAAAACCATTAGTAACACACTACGCCGCCATGGATTAAAATCCTGCAGTGCACGCAAGGTCCCCCTGCTCAAGCCAGCGCATGTCCAGGCCCGTCTGAAGTTAGCCAATGACCACCTGGATGATCCAGAGGAGGAATGGGAGAAGGTCAAGTGGTCTGATGAGACAAAAATAGAGTCTAAACTCCACTTGTGTGTTTGGAGGAAGAAGAAGGATGAGTACAACCCCAAGAACACCATGCCAACAGTGAAGCATGGAGGTGGAAACATCATTCTTGGGGATGCTTTTCTGCAAAGGGGACAGGACGACTGCACCGTATTGAGGGGAGGATGGATGGGGCCATGTATCGCGAGATCTTGGCCAACAACCTCCTTCCCTCAGTAAGAGCATTGAAACTGGGTCGTGGCTGGGTCTTCCAGCATGACAACGACCCAAAACACACAGCCAGGGCAACTAAGGAGTGGCTCCGTAAGAAGCATCTCAAGGTCCTGGAGTGGCCTAGCCAGTCTCCAGACCTGAACCCAATAGAAAATCTTTTGAGGGAGCTGAAAGTCCGTATTGCCCAGCGACAGCCCCGAAACCTGAAGGATCTGGAGAAGGTCTGTATGGAGGAAGTGGGCCAAAATCCCTGCTGCAGTGTGTGCAGACCTGGTCAAGAACTACAGGAAACGTATGATCTCTGTAATTGCAAACAAAGGTTTCTGTACCAAATATTAAGTTCTGCTTTTCTGATGTATCAAATACTTATGTCATGCAATAAAATACAAATGAATTACTTAAAAATCATACAATGTGATTTTCTGGATTTTTGTTTTAGATTCCGTCTCTCACAGTTGAAGTGTACCTATGATAAAAATTATAGACCTCTACATGCTTTGTAAGTAGGAAAACCAGAAAAATCAGCAGTGCATCAAATACTTGTTCTCCCCACTGTAAGGTAACATTAAGGTAACATGAAGCGTTACAGAATCTGCGCTAGAAATGTATAGGTAATTTCAGATTGAGCCAACATATGCAGCGTTTACCATAAATTAAGAACATTGCCTTTTAATCACGATGTAAAGGTGAACTTCCACAATGCAAATTGGAAATAGCCGCAACTTAATGTTAAAGGCTATGCATCTTAAGGATCATGATGATATGCTAAATATCCACAGAAGAAGTTCACAAGTTCAGGGTAAAACAGCTCAAATTAACCAGCATAGTAAACCAGTCCCTTCCTCTCAAAGTCATTTTAAAACATTAACAAGTTCTTGGTATTGGATGGCTTCTTTTGGTGCCACCGTGTGTCATTGCTGATGACGTTTGAGCTGATGTCCCGAGCTGTCCCCAATCATGGGAACTGGTAAACAAGTCAACACAACAACACAATCCAGAATTATTTTTAGTCAACCGTGGAAACAACCTCAAGGTATTCAGTAATATGAAATATGTGGAGCAATATGTAACGATACTTTGAGGGAGGCAGTTGTTGATGTGTTCAGGGTGTCCCTAGTTCCAGCCCAGGTTGGGGCGAGGAGAGGGACGAAAGCAACACTGTTACATATGCATGTACGCTGCCAAGTCTAAACAGAATAAAAGGAAGCCAAAAAACATGTGATAGCCAGGGTAAAGAAGGGTTTTATAACAAATAGATGAGACATGGCAAAACATCAAACTGAATTTTCTCTTCCTGATGGACTGACCTACTTATCAGAGTTGCTTCTCAAACAAACACAAGCAGACTGTGTGGAAAACTTATGAACAGCTTTGGATGGTTAATAAGGGGCAGGGATGGCAGTGAGTTATGGGCGAATTTACCGTACAGTTGAAGTTGGACGTTTACATACATTTAGGTTGGAGTCATTAAAACTCGTTTTCCAACCACTCCACAAATGTCTTGTTAACAAACTAAAGTTTTGGCAAGTCAGTTAGGACATCTACTTTGTGCATGACACAAGTAATTTTTCCAACAATTGTTTACAGACAGATTATTTCACTTATAATTCACTGTATCACAATTCCATTGGGTCAGAAGTTTACATACACTAAGTTGACTGTGCCTTTAAACAGCTTGGAATATTCCAGAAAATGATTGTAGACTCAGAAAATAAATTGTAGACCTCCACAAGTCTGGTCCATCTTTGGGAGAAATGTCCAAACACCTGAAGGTACTACGTTCATCTGTACCATCAACGGTCCGCAAGTATAAAGACCATGGGACCACGCAGCTGTCATACCGCTCAGGAAGGAGACGCATTCTGTCTCCTAGAGATGAACGTACTTTGGTGCGTAATGTGCAAATCAATCCCAGAAAAACAGCAAAGGACCTTGTTAAGATGCTGGAGGAAACAGGTACAAAAGTATCTATAACCACAGTAAAACGAGTCCTATATCAACATAACCTGAAAGGCCGCTCAGCAAAGGAAGAAGTCACTGCTCCAAAACCTCCATAAAAAGCCAGACTGCGGTTTGCAACTGCTCATGGGGATGAATATCGCACTTTTTGGAGAAATGTCCTCTGGTCTGATGAAACAAAAATATAACTGTTTGGCCATAATGACCATCGTTATATTTGGAGGAAAAAAGGGGAGGCTTGCAAGAAGAACACCATCCCAACCGTGAAGCACGAGGGTGGCAGCATCATGTTATGGGGGTGCTTTGCTGCAGGAGGGACTGGTGCCCTTCACAACATAGATGGCATCGTGAGGTAGAAAAATGATGTGGATATATTGAAGCAACATCTCAAGACATCTGCCAGGAAGTTAAAGCTTGGTCACAAATTGGTTTTCCAAATGGACAATGACCCCAAGCATACTTCCAAAGTTGTGGCAAAATGGCTTAAGGACAACAAAGTCAAGGTATTGGAGTGGCCATCACAAAGCCCTGACCTCAATCCTATAGAAAATTTGTGGGCTGAACTGAAACAGCGTGTGTGAGCAAGGAGGCCTATAAACCTGACTCAGTTACACCAGCTCTGTCAGGAGGAATGGGCCAACATTCACCCAACTTATTGTGGGAAGCTTGTGGAAGGCTACCCAAAACGTTTGACCCAAGTTAAACAATTTAAAGGCAATGCTACCAAATACTAATTGAGTGTATGCAAACTTCTGACCCACTGGGAATGTGATGAAAGAAATAAAAGATGAAAGAAATAATTATCTGTACTATTATTCTGACATTTTAGATTCTTAAAATGAAGTGGTGATCCTAACTGACCTAAGACAGGGATTTTTTACTAGGATAAAATGTCAGGAAATGTGAAAAACTGTATTTGGCAAAGGTGTATGTAATCTTCCAACTTCAACTGTATATCCTGCATTAGCGAGCCCTACTACAGACACATGAGAAATGCTGGTCAAACTAAAATTCTAAATTCAGAAGCTTCTGACTACACAGGTTGTCTAGAAATACACTAAAACATGCCAGACAGGACTGGAAGTGACTGTGGGAGCCGTAAGCATGAAATACACAGAATCTCACTGCAAATAGACTGTCGATAGGTGCTTATGTTTCTCTTGAGAGAACAAAAGCTGTACCTGCTGCATGCAGACACGGTAGCGACGAACCTACCGATTTTTCTACTTGTAAAATGGTAATGCTCATCAGGGGCCAAGAACTTGACTTTAAGCCGATCGGAGAACATGATCCCCCCTCTTGGGGGAGCCAACACATTTTTTTTTAAGAAAAATTTTTTCCTTACATCCACGGATGAGCCAGTCACACCTGATATGCAATGTAGGCTGTGGGGTGGTAGCTAGTTAAGTACACAGATGCAATACATACACCACTAAACACTTCCTCCAAGCTAGCTAACCACTTTAGCTAGTATTGACGACATACTGAAATCACAATTGATTAGCTAGTTTCCATGAAACAGCTGCCTGTTAGCTGCCGAGTTAGTGCAGTGTCTTTAGCTAGCTAGTTATGTTGTTCTAGCTTTCGAATATGCTAGCTATCTAATCATTTTGGTTATGGGCTGGCACTGGCAGTATGGGATTATGGAGAGTCAATTCAGTTGTTTCTCTGTCATCTTGCTAGGTAGTTATCTAGCTGTGGCCATCTGGCTAGTATCAACAAGGGCTTTCTACAAAACAACAACATTAGTGCAGTGAGCTTGGAATCTAAACCACTAGCAATATGCACGGATTTGCATTGCCAAACAT
This sequence comes from Oncorhynchus kisutch, assembly GCF_002021735.2. Lineage (NCBI taxonomy): Eukaryota > Metazoa > Chordata > Actinopteri > Salmoniformes > Salmonidae > Oncorhynchus > Oncorhynchus kisutch. Next base: position 29,091,238 of record NC_034175.2, on the reverse strand, counting down.
TGTTACTGCCACTTTCTGGTTTGGAGTATTTTAACAAGGCTGAGAGGGTGACGACTTCCAATGTCTTTGCTTTGTAAACACAAAAGGTATTGACTGCCAACACTCTGTTCAGAGGTCCTAAGCACTGTCCTAAGCACCAAACGTTTGACAATCCTGTCGGTGTGTCTGAGCTTTTAGGTGAGGTGACGCAAAGGTCGCGTCATGCATCCCCCGAAACATGACCCGCCAAACTGCACTTCTTAACACCCATTCGCTTAACCAGGAAGCCAGCCAGACCAATGTGTCAAAGGAAACACCGTTCAACTGACGACCGAGGTCAACCTGCAGGCGCCTGGCCAGCCACAAGGAATCGCTCGAGTGCAACCCACGGCCAAACCCCACCCGAACCCAGACAATGCTGGGCCAATTGTGTGCTGTCCTATGGGACTCCCGATCACGGCCAGCTGTGATACAGCCCGGGATTGAACCCAGGTCTGTATTGACACCTCTAGCACTGCGATGCAGTGCCTCAGATCGCTGCACCACTCCTCATATCGCTGCAGATCGCTGACGGAGGCCCGACATAAATAGTTTTAACATGGAGATATATTTTGTAGCTTGTAAATGGTTATTTCACAGTGTGCATGAAAAGCAGTTTGATCTCACTGCAGGCCAAGTTCAGCTTGGTTTAAGATGTTCACATATCAGGCATGTGTTTCAGCTTCTTGTGGATTTTTGCATTTGATCAGGTTCCAGGTTGTAATGTTCTGACGAAAAACAGACTTGAAAGATTCTTTGCCCTCAGAAAGGTCAAGCTGGAAGTCTTTACAATAAGATAAATATTTGGACTTGTTGAATTTTATGAGCGGATTGTTTGAAGATTAGATGCATCCAAAATGTAAACATGAAGCCCGATTCCAATATTCAGCAATGAAATAACTATTCAAACAAGCAAGGTTCTGCCCACATCTCAAGCTCAGTGTGTGTGCGGTTATACATGTAAGTATGCCTTTATGTACATATGGATCCACAGGGTGTAGACAGCTCAGTTGGCTTCATGGACGACTGGATTGCGTAGTTTGCCAGAGCAGCTGCCTGCATGGTCGATGAGGAGCATGTGACCATGATGTCAGGCCCAGCTGTTGTGGATGTGGAGACGACCTCCCAGTCTGAACTATGGGAGGGAGTGATCCCTCTGACAGCCTCCATCTCAGGGAGAGACTCCTCTCTGGGGTCAGTCCAGTCTTATTTACATCACCTCCAAGTAGCTCAAAGCTGAAGGGAGGTGCACTGAACAGTAGCAGAGTTGAGATTGCAATCATTTATATATTTTATACATTTATGCATCTCTCTTTTTCTCTCTGTCCCTCCCTCTCTATCTCATTCTCTATCTCTCTCACTCTATATCCCGCTCTCTTTAACTCACTCCCTCTCTCACTTAGGCCTACTCACTCTCTAAATCTAATCTCTCACACATAACTCTCAAAGAGACTCTCTTGGTGTGAAATGTGAGAACTGCATAAGGAGGCTCTGCACTCGTTGACACTCTATCACTGTTCTCTGGCAGGTCTAAATTAAGCCCCACGGAGCGGAGGACCGAGCATAGGAACGTTTTATTAATAGCCGTCTTCACCTGGTGCAGGCAAAGAGCAGCGGTCACAAGATGCACTCACCACCACCCAACCTCCCCCAGAACTGACACCCTGCTTGGCTGTCTTAGAGAACCAGCAGGACACAGGAGGAATCACATTTGCACTACTGATGATTAAAGTTGACATTGAGAGTCCTGGGCCTCTGGCCACAGTAGGGGTTGGATGGATTTGATAACCTGAATTAGCTTTGATTGTCAAGGGCGTATTTTATTACATGTGTTGACTTGACGACTGAGAGTAGGGGTGTCTTGAAGGATACCCCCCTCTTAGCTTACTCACCTTGCGACCTCTCTGTCTACCCATTACGCAAGATATTTCCAACCCAATGAGAGAGTACATATGTAGGATCTTAATTTGAGCCAGTTTGATACAGCAGGAAAATAAGTCTGCAGCAACAGGAAATGTTAATTATTATGTGGATTATACTTAATGGACAAAGTGGAAATTACAAACTTTAGAAGCCTTTTTAGAACTCAAATAAACTTCAAGTTTTACATTTCCTGCACTGCAGGAAAGTTCTCCGACAACTGGGTGATCAAATTAAGATCCAACATCTGTATCACCATCAATCTATTTATGCTGACGTCAGCAGGCCTTAGTCAGTCAGGTTCCCTACCCAATAGGGAAACTCATCTGGGTTTTAAATCAAGCCTATGATTCACTCAGGAATTAAATATGGATTAAATCCGGACTCCAGCCAAGGCCATCCAAGACACCTTGTGTACCACGAGCCAGAATGTGAAGGGACACCGTTTATGATACTGCTCCTTTCTCTCTCTCCTTTCTCTCTGAAGCTTACAATCGTTCAGTCACAGCTCCAAATTATTTCTCCCAACCCATTGCATTATCCTCAACTCCACCAACTCTTATACATAGTACATGTTCTTCTCTCTCCTGCACCTATATTCTGCAAAATTCTGCTCGTTCTGTATGTTCTACATTGTTTATCCTATTCTGCTCCTATTCTCAGATCCATAGAGAGCATATGCTGATATTCAACAGGTGTTCGATTGGTGACCATCACATCAGCAGACGTTCTGAAGGCCTAAAAGGGAGTGTGTTATAGGAGAGTGAGTGGAAACAGGGACATGAAGGGTCATGGGGCAAGTAGTGTGGGCTGTGCCTGCTAAAAGAGGAAAGCACCGTGTTGCCACTGGACTTCATGCATTCTGGACTACACTCAGGAATGGAAGGAATCTTTGCAGTTGGAGAGTAGAAAGATATCAATGTGGTGAGCCATAGTAACCTGTTGCTTCCATAATAGCCCGGCATGGCACACAGGACCACACGGCACCACAACCACATGCATATTGTCATGCAGTGTTATGATGTCACCATGAATAGCACACAAGCATATCCAGGCATAACTATTCATTTATAGTTAATGTCATCACCAATCTCCATAACAGTACACACCTGAATATTGCCCCAGTTAAAGTTACTGTGGCGAACACTCCCTCGCCCATTTACTAGGCCTGTTGCCAAGATTTCTCATAAAGACTTTGAGCCAATAGTGGGAACAATTTGTGAGGAGTTGTCAGATGCTATTATTGCCCTGCAGAAGAGTGTGTTCCGGTTTGACTCATACAGAATGTCACTTCACCCCAGTGTCTATGGGTCAGTTTCCATTTTCACACATACTGTAAATGCTTGAATGATCAAATGCCCAGTGACTTGGTCACTCAACCTGTCCAGATAATGTCAAAGCCTTATTGGTTACCTGAGTGAAAGAAGCCTCCCTTAGACTGACCTTGTGTCTGCTGTCTAAGTGCTCATATACAACACACACTACCTATTGAGTTGGGTACAACTGTCACTGGGAAGGGATGGTATTTACTGTTGTTATGCACTGACTGTTGTATATAGTTAAGTTAGATATGCTGTTTGCAGGATAGTGGAGTCGAAGGCAGGATGGCAAAAAAGCAAGACACGTAGTAGATTGTGCAACAGAAGCATGTCACTGTGACCCTGTTACAAGACTATATTGTAGAGATATAAACAGCATCAGACCCTTTAACAGGTTCAATATGCTATTGTGGAAATATAAACAGCATCAAACATGTGGTACACATTCAAACACAGAAATGTGTGTGGGAATTTATTCCTACATGAGCCACATATTAAGACATAACTAAGTCACTTCGTATACAGTTGATTGAAGCGAATGATAAATGACTACACTGTATGAAGTTGTGTTCCTCTGTGATGCTATTGTGTATATTGTGAACACTGGCCACTCTGCATCGCTGGCACTGTGAGAGGTGCTTTTGGGCAAGGGTGGGTTTTTGCAGCTGTATTGTGGGCGTGTACATTATCAGGGTGCCAGAGCGGCAGGCAGAGCAGTCCAAGCGCTCCCGCTGATGTGGTCTAACATCTGGATACCCTCCCAGAGATGGTTATAAGGTCACCTTCTCAATACAGCGTGAAACTGACATACCCCATGAGGTCACTGGTCAGCTGACCATGGAAAACATCTCTGACATGTGCAAATAAACACATGGTAGCCACATCTCATGTTCGCCAACTTAGCGGCTCTCTCTCACAAGAACGAGCGTACTCACACACACAGCTCATTAACATGTACTGTATACTCTCCCATCTCTCTGTTTCTATCTCTTACATAAACATTCTCAAACACACATGCTGTAAGATCCTTTTCTCAAACAAACCCGACTTGCAAACAGACTCGCAATATCTTCCAAATCACACATGCATGCACATACGCACGTAAGCACACGCGCACACACAAATGCACACACACAAAAGCGCAAACATACAATCCCCCTCCTCTCATTTCCATGAGCATAGCCCCATTCTTGAAGGGCCGATCCATGGCTACAGTATCTATCCAAGGGAAGGTCACTTGGATAAGGCCTGGTTGAGGTGCAGCCAGTTCCCCATGGAAGTGCCAAGTATCCAGCAGAGCACAGGGTCTAAACTCCCCCTACTCACCCTGAAGGTTATACACTATGATAAGCAATCAGGAAAATAAACGGAGGGGGAGAAAAAGGTTCTTTGGAGGTGTTTATTCCCCAGAGGCAGCCAAGGCAGGTGGGGTTGGCTTGGCTGATTTGCCATTACACCTTGGCCGGTATCTGGTCTGTCAACTGAAAGCTGGTCAGAGGAAGGCTTCATTCCATTTATAGCAAGCGTCTCCACTGATGGCTCATGGAGATACGCAGCCGAGGGAATCTAATATGGTAGTGACAGGCCGTCAAAATAGAGCTTTTAAGGCAGGGGACTTTTAAGGCAGGGGACTCTTTTTCAAATGCGTCCTGTATCATACAACAAAAACATACACTGACTATACAAAACATTATGAACACCTGCTCTTTCCCATGACAGACTGACCAGGTGAATCCAGGTAAAAGCTATGACCACTTACTGATGTCACTTGTTAAATCCATTTCAATCAGTGTAGATGAAGAGGAGGAGACAGGTTAAAGAAGGATTTTTAAGCCTTGAGACAATTGAGACATGGATTGTGTAAATGTGCCATTCAAACGTTGAATGGACAAGACAAAACATTTAAGTGTCTTTGAACGGGGTATGGTAATAGGTGCCAGGCTTGTGTCAGAAACTGCAATGCTGCTGGGTTTTTCACGCTCAACAGTTTCCGTTGTGTATTAAGAATGGTCCACCACCCAAAGGACATCCAGCCAACTTGACAACTGTTGGAAGCATCAGAGTCAACATGGGCCAGCGTCCCTGTGGAACACTTTCGACACCTTGTAGAGTCCATGTCCCAACAAAGTAAGTCTATTCTGAGAGCAAATGGGAGGAGGGGTTGCAACTCAATATTAGGAAGGTGTTCCTAATGTTTTGTATAACTCAGTGTACACATTATATATATATATATATTCAGTTGAAGTCAGAAGTTTACATACACCTTGGTCAAATACATTTCAACTCAGTTTTTCACAATTCCTGACATTTAATCCTAGTAAAAGTTCCCTGTCTTAGGTCAGTTAGGATCACCACTTTATTTTAGGAATGTGAAATGTCAGAATTTCTTTCATCACATTCCCAGTGGGCCAGAAGTTTACATACACTCAGTTAGTATATGGTAGCATTGCCTTTAAATTGTTTAACTTAGGTCAAATGTTTCAGGTAGCCTTCCACAAGCTTCCCACAATAAGTTGGGTGAATTTTGGCCCATTCCTCCTGACAGAGCTGGTGTAACTGAGTCAGGTTTATAGGCCTCCTTGCTCAAACACGCTTTTTCAGTTCAGCCCACAAATTTTCTATAGAATTGAGGTCAGGGCTTTGTGATGGCCACTCCAATACCTTACCGTTGTTGTCCTTATGCCGCTTGGCCACAACTTTGGAAGTATGCTTGGGGTCATTGTTCATTTGGAAGACTCGTTTGTCACCAAGCTTTAATATCTGACTGATATCTTGAAATTTTGCTTCAATATATCCACATAATTTTTCTACCTCATGATTTAATCTATTTTGTGAAGTGCACCAGTCCCTCCTGCAGCAAAGCACCCCCACAACATGATGCTGCCACCCCCGTGCTTCACGGTTCGGATGGTGTTTTTCAGCTTGCAAGCATCCCCCCTTTTCCTCTAAACATAGCGATGGTCATAACGATTGCTGCGGGGGCTTCCATTCAGCATCAAGAGCATTAGTGAGGTTGGGCACTGATGTTGGGCGATTAGGCCTGACTCGGAGTCGGTATTTCAAATCATCCCAAAGGTGTTCGATGGTGTTGAGGTCAAGGCTCTGTGCAAGTTAATCAAGTTCTTCCACAAGGATATCGACAAACCATTTCTGTATGGACCTCACTTTGTGTATGGGGGAATTGTCATACTGAAACAGGAAAGGGCCATGCCCAAACTGTTGCCACAAAGTTGGAAGGACAGAATAGTCTAGAATGTAATTTTATGTTGTAGTGCAGTGGTTCCCAACCAGGGATGCTAGGATATTGCACATGAGGGTAGTCCGGGCAGAGCACAATTAAGTTGGTGGTACAGGAACCAAAAAAGGTTGGGAATCACTGCTGTAGTGTTAAGATATCCCTTCACTGGAACTAAACGGCCAAGCCCTAATGATAAAAAAAGCCCCAGACCATTATTCCTTCTTTACCAGACTTTACAGTTGGCACTATGCATTGCATTCTCCTGGCGCCAAACCCATATTCGTCCGTCGGACTGCCAGATGGTGAAGCGTGATTCATCACTACAGAAAATGCTTTTCCATTGCTCCAGAGTCCAATGGCGATGAGCTTTACACCCCTCCAGTCACGCTTGGCATTGCGCATGGTGATCTTAGGCTTATGTCAGGCTGCTCGGCCATGGAAACCCATTTGGAAACCCATTTGATGAACCTCCCGATGAACAGTTATTGTGCTGACGTTGCTTCCAGAGGCAGTTTGAAACTCGGTAGTGAGTGTTGCAACCGAGGGCAGACAATTTTTACGTGCTATGTGCTTCAGCACTCGATGATCCTGATCTGTGATCTTGTTCAGTACGATCATTAAACTGCCAATGTTTGTCTATCGAGATTGTATGTCTGTGTGCTATATTTTATACACCTATCAGCAACGGGTGTGGCTGAAATAGCCAAATCCACTCATTTGAATTTGGTGTCCACGTACTTTTGTACACACATATATACAGTGGGGAGTATTTGATACACTGCCGACTTTGCAGGTTTTCCTACTTACAAAGCATGTAGAGGTCTGTAATTTTTTATCATAGGTACACTTCAACTGTGAGAGACGAATCTAAAACAAAAATCTAGAAAATCACATAGTATGATTTTTAAGTAATTAATTTGAATTTTATTGCATGACATAAGTATTTGATCACCTACCAACAAGTAAGAATTACGGCTCTCACAGACCTGTTCGTTTTTCTTTATGAAGCCCTCCTGTTCTCCACTCATTACCTGTATTAACTGCACCTGCTTGAACTCGTTACCTGTATAAAATACACCTGTCCACACACTCAATCAAACAGACTCCAACCTCTCCACAATGGCCAAGACCAGAGAGCTGTGTAAGGACATCAGGGCTAAATAGTAGACCTGCACAAGGCTGGGATGGGCTACAGGACAATAGGCAAGCAGCTTGGTGAGAAGGCAACAACTGTTGGCGCAATTATTAGAAAATGGAAGAAGTTCAAGATGATGGTCAATCACCCTGGGTCTGGGGCTCCATGCAAGATCTTACCTCGTGGGGCATCAATGATCATGAGGAAGGTGAGGGATCAGCCCAGAACTACACGGCAGGACCTGGTCAATGACCTGAAGAGAGCTGGGACCACAGTCTCAAAGAAAACCATTAGTAACACACTACACCATCATGGATTAAAATCCTGCAGCGCACGCAAGGTCCCCCTGCTCAAGCCAGCGCATGTCCAGGCCCGTCTGAAGTTTGCCAATGACCACCTGGATGATCCAGAGGAGGAATGGGAGAAGGTCATGTGGTCTGATGAGACAGAAATAGAGCTTTTTGGTCTAAACTCCACTCCGTGTTTGGAGGAAGAAGAAGGATGAGTACAACCCCAAGAACACCATCCCAACCGTGAAGCATGGAGGTGGAAACATCATTCTTTGGAGATGCTTTTCTGCAAAGGGGACAGGACAACGGCACCATATTGAGGGGAGGATGGATGGGGCCATGTATCACGAGATCTTGGCCTTCCCTCAGTAAGAGCATTGAAGATGGGTCGTGGCTAGGTCTTCCAGCATGACAACGACCCGAAACACACAGCCAGGGCAACTAAGGAGTGGCTCCGTAAGAAGCATCTCAAGGTCCTGGAGTGGCCTAGCCAATAGAAAATCTTTGGAGGGAGCTGAAAGTCCATATTGCCCAGCGACAGCCCCGAAACCTGAAGGATCTGGAGATGGTCTGTATGGAGGAGTGGGCCAAAATCCCTGCTGCAGTGTGTGCAAACCTGGTCAAGAACTACAGGAAACGTATGATCTCTGTAATTGCAGACAAAGGTTTCTGTTCCAAATATTAAGTTCTGCTTTTCTGATGTATCAAATACTTATGTCATGCAATAAAATGCTAATTAATTACTTTAAAATCATACAATGTGAAGGCCAGCATCCCGAAGTCACTTCTTCACTGTTGACGTTGAGACGGGTGTTTTGTGAGATGTTTCAACAGAGACGTTAGATAAGACGGAAGTTTATGAAGTAGGGCCTTGTAAACAAAATGGGAGTAATGTAGAGATCAACGGGTCTTTAGCGAAGTCCAGCCAAACTTTTGACACAGGATGCAAAGCTATCCCCGTTAACAAAACAAAGGGCACTATGGTAGATGGCTTCCAAAGGTTTAAGAGTAGTCGAAGCTGCACTTTTAAAAACTAATATCACCATAATCAACAACAGATTAATTAAAAGGTTGACTGAATAATCTGCTTCTTACTGTTTACTTAAAGGCACCATCTATTTCATCCATATCAGTCCAGATGCCTAAGTAATTATATGCGGGAACAAGTTTGTAATGAGTGAACACATAATTAATCAGAAACATTCTTACGAGAGTTTAAGTTTTGCCCATATTAAGCACAAGTTTTAAATCAGCAAAATATCAGCAAATATTCCTGCATAGCTATAAAATCTGACTGTAGTTTTGACACAGCCAGATCAACAGTCTTTATTTTTTTTTTTACCTTTATATAACTAGGCAAGTCGGTCAGAACAAATTCTTATTTACAATGACGGCCTACCCCAGCCAAACCCTAAGCCGGACGACTCTGGGCCAATTGTTTGCCACCCTATGGGACTCCCAATCACGTCCGGTTGTGATACAGCCTGGAATCGAACCTAAGATGCAGTGCCTTAGACCGCTGCACCACTCGGGAGCCCAGTCGGGGCATACATAATAGTATCATCTGCATATAGATTGAGTTTGACATTTTTAACAGACTGACCAATGGTGTTTATACAAATAGTGAAGAGAACAGGTCCCAAAATCAACCCCTGTGGTACACCTTTATGTACTTCAAGAAATGTAGACTTAACCCCATCAATCACGATGGCCTGAGTTCTGGTACGAAGATAATCATGAAACCAAAACCATGAACAGGCACCAGAGCTCAGGCCTATTGAGGACAACTTATAAAAAAATAACACGATCAACAGTATCAAAAGCTTTTGACAGGTCCACGAACAAAGCAGCACAGTTAATTTTAGTGTCTACAGCATTGGACAAGATCATTAATAACTAAAGTGGTTGCTGTAATAGTGCTATGCCTAGGCCTAAACCCTGATTGGTTAACATTCAAACTACATTTCTCAGATAAAAATAGAACAAAAAAATTACATTTACCAAGGATTCAAAAATCTTAGCTAGACGAGGAAGCCTTGAAATTGGGCGATAATTGTTAAGATCACTACTAAATCAAATTGTATTTGTCACATGTGCCAAAGACAGGTGTAGATCTTACAGTGAAATGCTTAATTACAAGCCCTTAACCAACATTGCAGTTTTAAGAAATATACCCCCCCCCCCCAGAAAATAAGAAAGAAAATTAGCAAATAATTAAAGAGCAGCAGTAAAATAACAGTAGCGAGGCTATATACAGGGGGTACCGGTACAGAGTCAATGTGCAGGGGCACCAGTCGAGGTAATTGAGGTAATATGTACATGTAGGTAGAGTTATTAAAGTGGCTATGCATAGATAATAACAGAGAGTAGCAGCAGCGTAAAGGGGGGGGGGGCAATGCTAATAGTCTGGGTAGCCATTTGATTAGTTTTTCAGGAGTCTTATGGCTTGGGAGTAGAAGCTGTTTAGAAGCCTCTTGGATCTATACTTGGTGCTTTGGCACCACTTGCCATGAGGTAGCAGAGAGAACAGTCTATGACTAGGGTGGCTGGTGTCTGACAATTTTTAGGGCCTTCCTCTGACACCGCCTGGTATAGAGTTCCTGGATGGCAGGAAGCTTGGCCCCAGTGATGTCCTGCGCTGTTCGCACTACCGTCTATAGTGCCTTGTGGTCGGAGTCCGAGCAGTTGCCATACCAGGCAGTGGTGCAACCAGTCAGGATGCTCTCGATGGTGCAGCTGTATAACTTTTTGAGGATCTGAGGACCCATGCCAAATCTTTTCAGTCTTCTGAGGGGGAATAGGTTTTGTCGTGCCCACATCATAACTGTATTAGTATGCTTGGACCATGTTAGTTTGTTGGTGATATATGGACACCATGGAACTTGAAACTCTCAACCTGCTCCATTACAGCCCTGTCAATGAAAATGAGGACGTGCTCGGTCCTCCTTTTCCTGTAGTTCACAATCATCTCATTTGTCTTGATCACGTTGAGGGAGAGGTTTAAGTCCTGGCACCACATGGCCAGGTCTCCGACCTCCTCCCTGTAGACGGATGGTGTAGGAGTCGTGCCTGGTCGTGCAGTGATGAGTGAACAGGGAGTACAGGAGGGGACTGAGGGACGTGTTGTTACCTACCCTTACCACCTGGGGGTGGCCCATCAGGAAGTCCAGGATCCAGTTGCAGAGGGAGGTGTTTAGTCCCAGGGTCCTTAGCTTAGAGATGAGCTTTGAGGGCACTATGGTGTTGAAAGCTGAGCTGTAGTCAATGAATAGCATTCTCACATATGTGTTCCTTTTGTCCAGGTGTGAACGGGCAGTGTGGAGTGCAATAGAGATTGCATCATGTTTGGATCTGTTGGGGTGGTATACAAATTGGAGTGGGTCTAGGGTTTCTGGGATGATGGTGTTGATGTTAGCCATGACCAGCGTTTCAAAGCACTTCTTGGATACAGACGTGAGTGCTACAGGTCGTTAGTCATTTAGGCAGGTTACCTTTGTGTTCTTGGGCTCAGGGACTATGGTGGTCTACTTGAAACATGTTGGTATTACAGACTCAGACAGGGAGAGGTTGAAAATGTCAGAGAAGACACTTGCCAGTTGCTCAGTGCATGTACGGAGTACACGTCCTGGTAATCCGTCTGGCCCTGCTACCTTGTGACCTGTTGACCTGTTCAAAGTTCTTACTCACATCGGCTGCGGAGAGCGTGATCACACAGTTGTTCCGGAACAGCTGATCCTCTCATGTATGTTTCAGTGTTACTTGCCTCGAAGCGAGCATAGAAGTAATTTAGCCTGTCTGGTAGGCTTGTGTCACTGGGCAGCTCTCAGCTGTGCTTCCCTTTGTAGTCTGTAATAGTTTGCAAGCCCTGCCACATCCGACGAGTGTCAGAGCTGGTGTGGTACAATTTGATCTTAGTCCTGCTTTGCCTGTTTGATGGTTCGTCCGATACTATCACCACACTTATGGTGTGGCAGCACAACAATTGATTTCCATATTTCCTGATAACAATGTTAAATAAAAAATGTGGGTTTTTGAGACAACAATGATGGGCGCTGCACACTTAAGCAGACCAGGGTCCACTTGGTCAGCCCCTGTGGATTTCTTGTCTATGGCTAGCAAATCTTCTAGGACTTATTTTTCTGTAAATAGCATATAAGAAAAGTTTTGACTGTCATTTCTCTGATCATTCAGCAAGTTTCCCCTATCAGCATCCAGCCCATTACCATAGTGAATAGGCTTAAAAGTTATTTCACAGAGATCGCCTGCTGAAATAAATTGGTGATTAAATGCATCAATGGTGGCAAAAAATGTAATGAGGCCAGTGTCTGAATTAATTTGTTGTGGCAGAGAGGAGGAAGTAGAACCCATTCGGGAATTGACAGTTTTCCAGAAATTAGCTGGGCACCCATTACAGTCCGAAAGAGCATTACATAATAATCAGATTTAGCTTTTCTGATTTGTCTTACAGCTTTTCTGATTCCTAAGTTGCTTAGAAGCTAGCCAGTCCAGGCCTAAGCCTGTGTTCCTTGCCTTGACCCATATTTTTTTGAAGGGAGCATGATTATCCACAATAGCTTTGAAGACCTCTGCAAAAAGGCTCAAAGCTAAATCAGGTTCAGTTATAGCTGAAATACAATCAAGGTCACTAAAATAAAGATAATGTAAAAAAAAGGCTGTTCACTGAAGTTCCTCTTTGTGATTTCTGTATTCTCACATCTCTTAACACAAACAACTGGGCAATGGTCACTAATGTCTTTGGTAAAGACACCATTAGAAACGTATTACTCTGGTGTATTCGTTAAAATATGTACAGAGTTGACTTTGAAGGATCTTTATGGTTGGGCCTTTTGGGTTAGGTTAACCCTTGTGTAGTCTTTCTGTATACTCCCCTTGTCCTAAGGGTAAAAAAATGATCCACCTTCACTAAACCCCTCAAATAAAGTCGCTTAATTGAATTTTAAACACAAAGAAACAACCTGTCATTCATCAAATGTTGTGAATATCTGGGTTTTCCCTTCTTCACAATGCAGAAAGACTGCATTTAATCAGTGGACACCACTCGTTTTTATTAGAACACACCTGCCATAATTGTTTTCTTTACTAAAGTAGAGGTTTATTATTATTGCTAAAGGTACTGCATAGGTGTGATCATATATTTTTTAGCAAGAGAGAGCACTTGTATAGCCTAAGAAAGTAGCAGAAATGTGCAGAAAGGAGTTTTGAATGTATTTTATTGAAGGCAACAGAGTCTTGAACTTTTTTAACTAATAACTATTGCCACACCCACAAGGTGTTTAAACAACAATAAATACAAATAAAATAAGATAATAGATACAAAACAAAACATGAAGAGCATAAATCAATCAACTCTAATTAGCACATGTAGGACAGTATGCAAGTGTGGGAACTGGAATTTCGCGCTCTGCAATTTCACCTGATGTTGTCAAATCGATCCCGCTAACGGAATTTGATCCATAAGATTGTAAAGCAGTTAAAAGTCACCTTGTCCGAGAGAGGTTTACATGGTTATCAAAACGTCACGCCAGGTTAAGCCTACACAAAACACAGCCCTTATCTTAAGTATTTCTAAAATATCCTATGGGAAAAATAAATTTCTTTCTGAACAACTTCAGTGAACAGGGGGGCTGAAGCCTCAGACACCCTCAAGGCTTGATGTGAGAGGAAGCCTGGGGGTTATGGTCTTGTGGTAGAAACCCTCAGGATAGAGGATTAAGGAGCAGGAATCTCTGGAAGCAGGTGTGCGAGACTGTGTATCCACCGCTGCCTTGCACTGGGCTTATGGTGTGTGACATGCCTTCCTTTGGGATGCATGATCAATAAACTGTGGCATTTGCCTGTTCCTCATAAAACATCCATTAGGTTCCTTTATTCTTCAAGGGGGGGGGGCTTGCTCTGGATGTGCCGCGCAGATGCAGTGCATTCGCAAAGAAATCAGAACTCTTGACTTTTTCCACATTTTGTTACATTTACAGCATATTCTAAAATGGATTAGTTTTACCCCCTTATCAATCAGCACAGAAATTCCCCATAATGACAAAGCAAAAACATTTTTTTTTTGCACGTCTATATAAAAAAGAAACTGTAAAATCACATTTACAAAACTATTCAGACCCTTTACTCAGTACTTTGTGAGGCACCTTTGGCAGTGATTACAGCCTCAAGTCTTCTGGGGTATGACGCTACAAGCTTGGCACACCTGTATTTGGGGAGTTTCTTCCATTCTTCCCTTCAGCTCCTCTCAAGCTCTGTCAGGTTGGATGGTGAGTGTCACTGCACAGCTATTTTCAGGTCTCTCCAGAGATGTTTGATCGGGTTCAAGTCCGGGCCACTCTGTCTGGGCCACTCAATGAAATGAAGAGACGTTGCGTTGTGTTGGCTGTGTGCTAAGGGTCGTTGTGCTATTAGAAGGGTAACCTTTGCCCCAGTCTGAGGTCCTGAGCGCTCTGGAGCAGGTTTTCATCAAGGACCTTCTCTTTATCCTGACTAGTCTCCCAAACCCTGCCACTGAAAAACATCCCCACAGCATGATCCTGCCACCACCATGCTTCACCGTAGACTCGACGTGTGGCATTCAGGCCAAAGAGTTCAATCTTGGTTTCATCAGACCAAAGAATCTTGTTCCTCATGGTCTGAGAGTCCTTTACGTCCCTTTTGGCAAACTCCAACAGGCTGTCATGTGCCTTTTACTGAGGAGTGGCTTCTGTCTGGCCACTATACCATAAAATACTGATTTGTGGAGTGCTGCAGAGGTGGTTGTCCTTCTAGAATATTCTCCCTTCTCCACCCAGGAACTCTAGATCTCTGTCAGAGTGACCATTGGGGTTTGGTCACCACCCTGCCCATGGCCCTTCTCTCCCGATTGCTCAGTTTGGCCTGGTGGGCCAGCTCTAGGAAGAGCCTTGGTGGTTCCAAACTTCTTCCATTTAAGAATGATGGAGGCCACTGTGATCTTGTGGACCTTCAATGCTGCAGACATTTTTTGGTACCCTTCCCCAGATCTGTGCCTCTACACAATCCTGTCTTGGAGCTGTACGGACAATTCCTTCAACCTCATGGCTTGTTTTTTGCTCTGAATGCACTGTCAACTGTGGGACCTTATATAGACAGGTGTGCCTTTCCGAATAATGTTCAATCAACTGAATTTATCACAGGTGGACTCCAAGGGTCTAAATACTTATGTAAATAAGGTATTTCTGTATTACATTTTTTATAAATGTGCAAGCATTTCTGAAAACCTGTTTTCGCTTTGTCATTATGGGGTATTTTGTGTACTGTAGATTGATGAGGAAAACGTTTAATTTAATCAATTTTAGAATAAGGCTACAACATAAGAAAATTTGGAAAAAGTCAAGGGGTCTGACAGTTCTCACATTGGAAATTTGGCAGGTCAATATTATCCAGGAACTGTGCAAAGTAGGTGCAGCTCCCACATGTGATGAAACGTTCACCATAGTCTCTGAAGGTGGTAGAAGTCAATCTGGAAAAAGTAAGTTTTCCCATATGGCAGAAAGTGGTGGAAACAATTTTGGAAAAAGTCTATTATAATCCACACAAATAAACTGGGTTGACTAGAAATCAGCTGAAAGTCAATCAATCCACACACTGTGATAGTTAGATTGAATCACACAGTTTGTAGGATCACCACAGTTATAGGCAGCAAGCCAGATCCCAACCACAGACTAGAAGGCAGCCAGCACTAGGACCCACAATAAACACAACTAAGGCACAGAACTCGCCAGCATAACAACAGCAAGGAGAGAGTGGTGACTTATTCAATGCGATTAAATGCTGGGGCCCATCAAAACAGCAACGCAACAGAGGCCATGTTACCAGTATGATAGCCAGGAGTATAGCACATTGGAGGGGAAGTAGTTTCCAGTATAGGCTGGTGGAGGCCGGGAGGGAGGCAAGCTTTTCATCGGGCCGTGGGAGAGTCAAAAATAGTAAATCCAAGTAGGCTAAACCAAGCGGAGTTCAAGTTTGGCAGTAGTCCAAAACAGGCAGGAAGCTCGAGCTTGGAACCTCCATCAATCTCAACCTCCATCAATCTTCTCTCTCTCACCCTACTCTCCCCCTCCTTCTTTCTCTCTTACCCCACTCTCATTTTCTCCCATTCTCTTTGCCCTCTCCTTCTTTCTCACTCACCCCACTGTTTTTCTCCCATTCTCCTTGACCCTTCCCTGCGTCTCTCTATCCCTCTTTTCGGAACTTTGTCTATATAATGTTCATTCTTGCCCTTTCTAATTTTCACAAGTACACTGACCTCTGTGTGATATTCATTGACCAGTCATCACCTGTTGCCGCGTCCGTCACTGGGGAGGACATGACAAATGGTTGCACTTTTAACTGAAATCCTGTTCCCTGTGTGACCTGCATGTTCTGTTCATGACCTGTGTCACATGTCTCGCAGCTGCTGCAGCTTTGCCTGCAGGTGTTTCCGAAGTCACAGGTGCAGCCGTCTGACCAAGCTATAGTATGTGGCCACGTTCTCTCATGTTTCAGTTGGGTGAGGTTTTATCTGATTCATGGTCTGAAAAGCACTTGGAGGGACTGTCAAACTGCCTCAAAAATAGACTTGGTCAGCACGAATATTCCATCATCCATATTTCTATGAATCGATATGTGCATATGAAACGATACATGCATGTATATGATGCTATGTTCCATGAAACACCTGATGATGAAATGGACACCTTGGCTGGAATGAGTGGGGAGGGGTGGAGGGACGGTGTAAATGTCATCAGGTGGGATACATTTTCAGGCCGGAGGCCGAATTGCCAAAGAGAGAGAAACTATCCTTCTCCGATCACTTGTATGTCCTCTGTGCATCCAGCCCCTTGTGTCCCCTGGGTAGATTTGTCCCATGTAGATACACCCATAGGCCTCGTATGCTCTCTATTAACGCTAAGGCAGACACTCCCTTACATCACAGTCTATAGGTCTCAGGAGAGACTGACCTGGGATCAGGTAGAAGAGTGGCTGGAATAGGATCTGAGAGGGGGAAGGGAGCTGGGAAATTAAACTAGTATACCGCTGTGGACTATATTTCACCTCACACACTTGATAGTTGTGTTCAACCTACATTAGGTTAGCTGACTGGCTCCAGTTTCGAAGGTAGAGCCATGGTTGGGGAATAGTACTACCACTGAAAGTCAGCCAAAGGTTGTTACACTGGTTTACTGTACATGGATTCAGTTCATCTTCAAGGAGCAACCCAGCGTGCAAATTGTAGCATGGGGACATCATTATTATGTAATATTCTGGTTGATAACCAAATTACAACCAGATAGAGATATTTTTCATGACTAGATTGAGACGCCTGGGAAAGATGACATATTTTGTCCAAGTCACAATCAAAAATAAGCTGAAAGGACGTCCTCAAATCAGTGTTTATGGTATACTACAGTATTCACTGTAGTGTTTTTGCAGACATGACTGTAGTATACTATAGTATTCACTGTAGTGTTTTTGCAGACATGACTGTAGTATACTATAGTATTCACTGTAGAGTTTTTGCAGACATGACTGTAGTATACTATAGTATTCACTGTAGAGTTTTTGCAGACATGACTGTAGTATACTATAGTATTCACTGTAGAGTTTTTGCAGACATGACTGTAATATACTATAGTATTAACTGTAGTGTTTTTGCAAGCATGACTATAGTATACTATAGTATTCACTGTAGTGTTTTTGCAGACATGAGTGTAGTATACTATAATATTCGCTGTCATGTTTTTGCAGACATGACCATAGTACACTATACTATTCACTTAAGTGTTTTTGCAGACATAACTGTAGTGTACTGTAGTATTAATTGTAGTGTTTTTGCAAACTTTACTGTCATTTTCACTGTAGTGTTTCGGTGGACATGACTATAGTATACAGTATTCACTGTAGCATTTTTGCAGAACATGACTGCAGTATACTGTAGTATTCACTGTAGTGCTTTGCAGAACATTAATGTGGTATACTATAATATTCAATGTTGTGTTTCTGTGGACATGACTGTACTACAATATAGTATTCACTGAAGAGTTTTTGTGGACTTTATTGTAGTACTCATTGTAGTATTTTGCTGCCATGACTGTAGTATACTATAATATTCACTTTAGTGTTTTTGTATACTTCACTGTAGATTTCACTATGGTGTTTCTGTGGACATAGATGTAGTAAACAGTAATCACGGATATGACTGCATTATACTGCAGTATTTACTGAATTGTTTTTTCGGATTTTACTGTGAATACTACAGTAAAGTCCTCAAAAACAATACAGTGAATACTATAGTAATGTTTACGTATCTTGCATTACTCATCACATATGTTTATACTGTATCCTATACTATCTACTGTATCTTAGTCAGACATTGCTCATCCATATATCTATATATTCTGAAATCCATTCCTTTACTTAGATTTGTGTGTATTAGTTATTTGTTGTGAAATTGTTAGATATTGCTGCACTGCCGGAACTAGAAGCACAAGCATTTCGCTACACCAGCAATAACATCTGCTAAACACGTGTATGCGACCAATGATTTGATTGATAGTGTAGTACGGTCATGTCCGCAAAAACACTACAGTGAATACTGCATACTACAGTCATGTCCGCAGAAACATTACAGTGAATATTACAGTAAAGTCTGCGAGAACACAACATTACAGTGAATACTATAGTAAACTACAGTCTTGGCCTCAAAAACATTAGTGAATACTACAGTATAGTATGCAATAACACTACAGTGAATACTTAAGTATACTACAGTCATGTCCACAAAAACACTGCAGTGAATATTATAGTAACTACAGTAATGTTCTGATAAAACACGAAAGTGAATACTACAGTATACTACAGTCATGTCCGCAAAAACACTACAGTAAATACTACAGTATACTACAGTCACGTACGCAAAAACACAACAATGAATATTGTAGTATGCTACAGTCATGTCTGCAAAAACATTACAGTGAATACTATAGTGTAGTACTGTCATGTCCACAAAAACACTACAGTGAATACTATAGTATACTACAGTAATCCTACAGTATTCATTGAAGTGAATTCTACAGAAAAAAAAAGAAAAAAAATTGAATTCCCAATGTTAGCAAGAGTTGAAATCAAATGTAAAAACAAAGGGGCAATACTGTAGGCGACTGAAAGGATGTCTCAGTGCTATGCATGTTGTTTGTTTCTGTGAAGAATAGTCTTTATGCAGTGACCTGCTTACCAAAGTCAGCAGAGATGCTGCATTAGCAGCAAACACTTATGTCTCTTGTGCTTGGTGTTTGTTTACAGAAACTTTATCACTTTCGAAAATATTACTACCCCTCCTGACCCCTCATGTTATATTTAGTCCTCCATTTGTTGCTTTGTTTATTTTTCTGTCTCTGGGTGATTGGTTGTAGTATTGTATGTTACAAAGTTTCCTTGGGAAATTTATTTGGCAATTAATAAAAAATTAACTGCTGCATACTAGCAAGGAGTGCACTATAGCGCTAATGGAGTCAAATTTCAAATAAATGCATTAGTCAACAAAACGTGTTCCTTAAAGATGGAAAAAGTCAGATGAATTACTATCCTTTGATGTATGAACATCCTCTAAAGTGGTGCCAACGATGCACTCGAGACATAAGACATATCACAGACCCCAAAAATAGATGACAGGATACTGAAAACAAACCGTCATACCCCAGATTCCACTCTCTCCCTGGGTAAGCTGCTGAACATGTGAAGGAGGAGTGGCAGTGGCCATGGTTGGGGGAATGCTCCCTTTATCCCTATCTGCATTAGCGTAGAGACAGCCCGTCTCCAGAATCAACCACGTCCCATTTACTCCTGATTATGGCATATTAGTGGCTGAGGCCCGGGGAGACAGGAAGCGTTGTCAGGAACGATGTGAAGGTAGATGTGCATCTCCTGTTGATCCAGGAAGACTAATGGCACCCATTAAAGATGAGTCCTGTTTGCTCCACGGGATGACAATGCTAGAGTACACAACACTGTTATTTGGGGACAGATGGAGAAAAAAGGGCAGGAGTAATTCAGATGGAAAGTGGTGTCACACTGAATAGTGAGAGTGGGAGCTGAGAAAGATGACCAAACATGGGTTCCATATTGTGGATGCTAAAATGAGAGGAATCTCAATATGGGGAGGTGTGGCTGGTAGGACACAGATTATTGGATGAGATTTTTTCATCAACAGTGCTAATTAAATGTAGTGTACATCACAATGGGTTTATATCACTATGGACATATTTTTCTGTGGTAGATTCTCTGGCAATGCTTTATTATGGATCATTGTGCGATTCACTGGAGATGTCTGGTCATGAGGATTGTTCCAGGAACATGAAGAGATTAAATGGTGATCACTGAAACACATACCCATGAGGCATATGAGCCATGAACCTATAATAGCATTTAGTGAAGCCTAGTTTGGCCCCTGAGCAAGCCACAGTCAAAACCTCTCTCATCACATCCCCCCTAGGGAGTGTAAAATGTGAGCTGTGTTGTAAATTCTTTGTCTTCACCACTGGAGTTTTACACAGTCGTCAATCTTCTCTCTCACTGGATCACTGGCCCCATACATAATGGCCGTCATCTTGGGGAGCAACTTAAGTGCATTTCACAAAACTAATCTCTCATGGACAGATGTACATAACGTAAATGTATCGTAACATTTATGCAAGATTTTGTATCTGAGTTTCCGAGATTACACAAAACATACAGTGGTGGAGAATGGGTTTTGGTGTGGGGGTAAGATAATGTACGGAGATAGTAATGCTATAGCGGTCTAATGGGAAAAGAGGTGGTTTAGTATCTCTGGATTCCATAGAGAAGGAATCATGGTACATTGAGAAAGACATGGAAAGTGCAGACTCGGGTCCAGGCCTTAACCTGGCATCAAGCTAGTGTCCATATGTGAATTTAAGGTGGGTGGTATGACTATCAGCTCTTTTAACACTTTAAGTTTGGGAATGTGAGAGACATGCTGGAGTTTGACTGTTGCTGCAACCTGTGGCCTAAATACCCATGCTCCCTAACCAAAACCCTCTAGAGGATAGGATCATTTATGTTACTCGCAATTTCACTGTGTCATTGCAGCAGTAGCTGAATTGATAGCATCTTAACTACTTTGCATATTTGAAACTACCAGACAATCATAATATCAGCAAGACATATACAATTATATACAAGGGGCGGCAGGGTAGCCTAGTGGTTAGAGCGTTGGACTAATAACCGGAAGGTTGCAAGTTCAAACCCCCAAGCTGACAAGGTACAAAATCTGTCGTTCTCCCCCTGAACAGGCTGTTAACCCACCGTTCCTAGGCCGTCATTGTTATTAATTGACTTGCCTAGTTAAATAAAATTCCCAGTTTATGCAACAAAACCAAACAGCAAGACATAAAATTCACAGTTAATGCAACAAAACTAACTTGATAATAGGTTTTAAAAATAGGTTATATTTGACTCAACATTCATGACGTACACTAAAGCTTTGTTGGCAGAATAGATGGATGCAGTTCAATGCATGATTAATATAATTCACCAATACATTTCTTGGTAGTCCAAAAAATATTGCTATCAGGTTGTAATTCACAGCTGGCCTGGTACATTGTTTGCTGCCTCCATTCGGGATGAACTGTTTCAGTTTCAATGACTCAATATGAGGACAAAAACTGACAAATGTAAATAAGGCTGGGAATGTCAATACAATCAGACTAGCAAGGGCAATGATCACAAGTCCATCATAACGTGGCTAATAGGCTATCATGTCTATCTATGTAGCAAGCTAAAAACACAGAGCCTAACGTTAGCTAGAGAGCTGGCTAGCTGCTAGGAGAATGTCATGTCATTGAAGGAGTGGGTGAGTGACTGACTTTTCCCCTTCATATCCTTTTTTGGTGGCTATAAACATCTAGAGATACAGGTGTCATTTGGTTAGCTAGCAAGAACTTCAATGACTTAACGTAAACTCACTCACTTTTGTACATCACCTTGGTCCGTAAAATTGACCTTATTTTAGCGCCCAAAAAAACGTAATACTTCCAGATCAACTGTAATGTCAATACCATTGTAAAGCACAATTTCTCCCCTTTCCAATAGAATTCATGCCGAGACCTCCACACTGCCCGTTTCTGCATGATTCAAGAAGGAAATGAGCTCCGTCGGGTCTTTAAAAAAATGGTGAGTAGGGAAGTGAAACTAATGCGTGATAGTGAGAAGGAGATGTAGTTTGGGAAAATTGCTTTTTTTCACTCGATCTGTCCAACTTATCACCTTATCGCCTCTAAAATGTAAATAAAACACTATAAAGAGTTTATATAATGTGTCATTACATACCTATTTGAAGGTTTGTGTTGAATTTGAATCGGGTTTTTAGGGCGGTGCTAAAGTTTTCTTCAGAATTAAACAGTTTTTTTTAGAGTCGTCATTGCTTGCAGTGATGACACAAAAAAAATTACTAGGTATCCCCCATTACCCCCGTCACCGTCCATTTCTTGATTTTAAACGATGAGAGAAGTGCTACACCTGGTGGAGAGAGATTGAAAGACAGAAATAGTTGCTTTATGCGTGCTGTACGTTACGGCATGACACGTCACGATGTAACGGAGGGTCAGTTTTTTCAACTTTTCTCCTTTTCTATAGAGCCATTACCATGTGGATCAACGCTTGAATAGAAACGTAGTTCACACCCCAGATTTTGAAGTCAACACAGTTGCTACAGTCCCATTAGTTTTATTTGCAGCCTCTTATGAATATCGCGATTGTGCACATTTGTACGGAATGGGGTGAGTTTACGTTACCTGGTTAGTTAGTTAGCATATCTGTTTCGCTTTCGCAAATTCACTCTGGCTATCTAGCCAGCTACTCTGATTTCAAAGCAGAGTCACTGATGAATTTACGAATGCGCAACACCTGCTGAATATGCCTGGTGTCAGTAAAAAGTAGGCAAAAAAAGTTATTGTTAGTCACGATACACTCTAGATAACATGTAAACAGCCTAACCAACTCTGCTAGGGTGAGTAAAATTGTCAGAGTGAGGTGTTCTCTCATTTATGTCTGGAAGTAGCTAGTTAGCAAGCTTGCCAACATTAACCAGTTAGCTTGGGTGATTGGTTGGGACCAACATGCATTGGCAGGCAATCTGCAGAAGGACTAGTAGGCTGCAATACAATTCCCCATCGTTTATCAGTGCAATTTTGACAGACAACTAGCTGAAAAAGTTTGAGAGGGTTTATCTAATGTTCCTTTGTTAGATTTTAGCACATCTCACTCTGGCTAGCATTAGTTGTTGATCTTGTTGTTGTTGATGTGCATAACTGAGGGAGAGAGAGCCGACCTTTTCATGGTTGTTTGACCAATAGGACTGTAAAGTTCCCAAATGTAAGAGACTCCCTGTCACATTCTGACATTAGTTCCTTTGTTTTGTCTTTGTTTTAGTATGGTCAAGGGCGTGAGTTGGGGTGGGCAGTCTATGTTCCTTTTTCTATCATTTGGGATTTCTGTGTTTGGCCTGGTATGGTTCTCAATCAGAGGCAGCTGTCAATCGTTGTCCCTGAATGAGAACCATACTTAGGTAGCCTGATTTCACTTTTGAGTTGTGTGTGATTATTTTCCGTGTCCGTGTTTGTTCCCACACAGGACTGTTTCATTCGTTTCGTTCATTCTCTCGTTATTTTGTATTTTATTGTTCAGGCAAATTAACAAGATGAACACTTACCACGCTGCGCATTGGTCCTCCGATCCTTCCTACTACTCCTCTTCATCAGAAGAGGAGGAGGACAGTCGTTACACTCCTGTGGTATTTGTAGAAATCCATTCAGGTGTATTTTGTGGCTTTTGGCGAATGCGTTCTAATCGAGCTGTTGCAACTGTCTGTAAACACACAGTCCAGTTCAAAGTGAATGATGGCAGGCCTGTATGGCAAATGGCTTGTTTGCATAAAGGCCTACTGTAGCTCTGATTGGTTATGGTGCAGAGGTCTGCATAGACTCCGGTCCTGGACAAGAGAGATGTTTTTATTAGGTTTTATTATTTACTGCAATTGTCCAAACGCACTGCCACTTCCCACTCTATATTGCTATAACATTCTCACAAATGCCTTAGTATACGTAACTCCCAAACATTCTAGGAATTTATGAAAATGTGAAAATGACCATATCTAAGTGCTTTTCTTTTAAAGTGTCATATAACTTCCTGGGAGAGCACTGTATATTAACAGATTGTAATAAGATTTCATGTTGCTAAGATGCTGTCAGTTCCACTTTAAAATGCAAACAACTCAAACGCACATAAAACATGCATACTGATGTGCACAAATCATATGGATTGTCATGTAGAACATGGTATAGTCTTAGGTTTTAGGTGTCTCTGCCTGTATCTCTCTCTCTGTCCCTCACAGCTCCCCGCGATCTCCTCTAAAGAAGGACCCATGCATCGCTAAAAGTGCAAACATGTAGTTAAGTCTAAATGTGTCTGGTGTATTTACGTGGGCGACACGTTTTATTACAAGAAAAAAAATGAAAGCATGGAGGAGTGTAATGACAGACCGCTCAGCTAGAAGAGGGGGAGCTGTCACCCGCGTCGCAGCCAGGCACCATCCGAGCCAGCCAAATATTCTTGGTCAGATATATGAGCCACGTAACATTACTTCTTGGTCAGATATATGACCCACGTAACATTACATCTTGGTCAGATATATGAGCCACGTAACATTACTTCTTGGTCAGATATATGAGCCATGTAAACAATACTTCTTGGTCAGATATATGAGCCACGTAACATTACTTCTTGGTCAGATATATGAGCCACGTAACATTACTTCTTGGTCAGATATATGAGCCACGTAACATTACTTCTTGGTCAGATATATGAGCCACGTAACATTACTTCTTGGTCAGATATATGAGCCACGTAACATTACTTCTTGGTCAGATATATGACCCACGTAACATTACATCTTGGTCAGATATATGAGCCACGTAACATTACTTCTTGGTCAGATATATGAGCCATGTAAACAATACTTCTTGGTCAGATATATGAGCCACGTAACATTACTTCTTGGTCAGATATATGAGCCACGTAACATTACTTCTTGGTCAGATATATGAGCCACGTAACATTACTTCTTGGTCAGATATATGAGCCACGTAACATTACTTCTTGGTCAGATATATGAGCCACGTAACATTACTTCTTGGTCAGATATATGAGCCACATAACATTACTTCTTGGTCAGATATATGAGCCGCGTAACATTACTTCTTGGTCAGATATATGAGCCACGTAACATTACTACTTGGTCAGATATATGAGCCACGTAACATTACTTCTTGGTCAGATATATGAGCCACATAACATTACTTCTTGGTCAGATATATGAGCCACGTAACATTACTTCTTGGTCAGATATATGAGCCACGTGACATTACATCTTGGTCAGATATATGAGCCACGTAACATTACTTCTTGGTCAGATATATGAGCCATGTAAACAATACTTCTTGGTCAGATATATGAGCCACGTAACATTACTTCTTGGTCAGATATATGAGCCACGTAACATTACTTCTTGGTCAGATGTATGAGCCACGTAACATTACTTCTTGGTCAGATATATGAGCCACGTAACATTACTTCTTGGTCAGATATATGAGCCACGTAACAAAAGCTGTAACAAGCTTTTTTTTTACGTGCAATTACAGGCATTCAGAGGGGGATTGCTTGCATTGAAGCACTTGCAAAGGGTGCATTTTGGGGGGACTGCTTGACTGCTCTGCACCTTTGTCTTTTCTCTGCTACTATTCTAGGCCTGGAAATGGCCTTTTTACACATGGAGCGTGACAAATGGCTTAACTGCGACATTTAGCCTATGTATGCAGTATAGAGGAAAGGCAGGAGAAAATACATTGTGCATATGCTGGTATTATGTGCTGTGTGAGGTGAAACCTGTTTCCTGTGTCTTTTGTCATATTGTGCTGAGGGGTTTGGCACCCTACACATGGGCTACATATCCCCACTGGATAGATTTTCTTTTCCGCTTTGGCTTTTTGAGCCTTTTGTGTGGCTTTTATAATTGGGCCTTGTTGCACAGGTTGCAAGGCAGATCCTGACTGTGACAGATATGGAAGTCCCTTAGGGGTGTTTGCCTGTTGCAATCAAACACCAACCTTTGTCGGTTTTGTTATTTCATTTATTCATCTTTCGACCTTGGCACCACGGGGTATTGGGTGCAGTTGTTAATCAAACAAAAGATGAAAATGCACTCATACAAGACCATTCATACCAGGAAGGAGCATGGCTCAGTAAATCATTGCTGATTCTTTTATAAATAGGACATTTGATTTAACTCGAAGTTAAACATTTGTTGTTTCCTACTTTACAAAAATGATTTAGGTAAAGCACCAGTCAGTATGTGCTTCACTTTGTACGTCTAGGTTGATATGAGTACTGTCATTCACCTGGCTACTGCTCTCATGAGTTTGTTAAAAGTGCTGGTTATTATGGTGAAGTTTACATTCTATGGGCGTGTCACTGCATGGTGGGAGGAGGATCGGAATGTGGACTTTCAGTAAACCTACCAACATCCAACCACACCCCCTGTCTATGTCCTCACATGACCAAATGACCTCAGGTTGTCATCGTCACAATCACACACTTGCACGCTCGCACACACGTACGTACACACAAACACACACACTAGCACAAACCTGTCAAAGTCAAATGCTACAGACCTCACACCATGCCACAAGGGACCTCACAGACACACACACACACATGCACGCACACCCACCCACAACCTCTCTGGAAGAGTCGCAATGTAACACACACCCACTGACCACACAGCAGTTGTCCACGTCAGTCCAGCAGATGACATGTGAACTCTGAATCCAGTCCAATGTTGGGGAGACTGGGGTTAGTTGTCGCACGGGTTGGTTGTCACAGTACTGTGTAATAAATGTCAAGATAAAAAAATATACGTTCTCCATATGAGAGGTCATCCATGTGGTCAATATAGGTCTAAAATCACAAAATATTGAGAGGAATATTGTCATTTTTTCATGGGTGATTTTTTCATGATTTTTCCACAGCACAGCACAGTCAGTACAGAGTACAGTAAAGTGTACAGTACAGTGCAGTACAGTACAGTAGAGCAAAGTAGAATGCAGTACATTGCAGTAAGGTACAGTTTAATTCAGTAGAGTATAGTACAGTAGAGCAGAGTGCAGTACATTGTACTCTACCCTACTGTGCTGAACTCTACTGTGCAGTATTGAACAGAACTATACTCTACTTTACTGTATCATACTGTGGTTTACTGTAATCTACTATACAGTACTGAACTGAACTATACTCTCCTTTACTTTACCCTACTGCACTCTACTGTACTGAATACACTACTTTTCTTTACTTTACTGTACTTTACTGAACTCTACTGTATACTGTCAAACTTGTTTAACATAGACATCTATAATTGATTCAGATTTGGTTTGGTCCTGAACTGCTTGTCAAAACTCGAAGTCAAGCAACTCCTCTGAGAGTCAGCAACACACACACACATACACACACCTGTTTCAGTTTGAAAAAGCATTCCTTGTTTCCCCCCCCCCCCCCCAAATAAAACCCCACATGTTTACAGCTTTACTTTATTCACTTTATCACTTTCACTGTTTCTTTATTTTATACTATTTTCGACATTGTAGAATAATAGTGAAGACATCAAATCTATGAAATAACACATATGGAATCATGTAGTAACCAAAAAAGTGTTAAACAAATCAAAATCTATTTTATATTTGAGAATCTTCAAATAGCCACTCTTTGCCTTGATGACAACTTTGCACACTCTTAGCATTCACTCAACCAGCTTCACATGGAATGCTTTTCCAACAGTCTTGCAGGAGTTCCCACATATGCTGAGCACTTGTTGGCTGCTTTATCTTCACTCTGCTGTCCAACTCATCCCAAATCATCTCAATTTGGTTGAGGTCAGGTGATTGTGGAGGCTAGGTCATCTGATGCAGGACTCCATCACTGTCCTTCTTGGTAAAATAGCCCTTACACAGTCCTGTTGAAAAACAAATCATAGTCCCACTAAGCCCAAACCAGATGTGATGGCGTACAGCTGCAGAATGCTCTGGTAGCCATGCTGGTTAAGCATGCCTTGAATTCTAAATAAATCACAGACAGTGTCACCAGCAAAGCAGCTCATACCATAACACCCCCTCCTCCATGTTTTACGGTGGAAAATACAAATGCGGGGATCATCCGTTCACCCACACCCCGTCTCACAAAGACAAGGCTGTTGAGACCAAAAATCTCAGATTTCGACACAAGATCAATGGACAGATTTCCACCGGTCTAATGTCCATTGCTCGTGTTTCTTGGCCCAAGCAAGTCTCTTATTATTATTGGTGTCCTTTAGTAGTGTTTCTTTTGCAGCAATTTGACCATGAAGGCCTGTCTCATCTGAACAGTTGAGTTGATGTTGATATGTGTCTGTTACTTGAACTCTGTGAAGCATTTATTTGGGTTGCAATTTCTGAGACTGGTAATTCTAATGAACTTATCCTCTGCAGCAGAGGTAACTCAGGGTCTTCCATTCCTGTGGCAGTCCTCATGAGAGCCAGTTTCATCATAGTGCTTGATGGTTTTTGCTACTGCACTTGAAGAAACGTTCAAAGTTCTTGACATTTTCCATATTGACTAACCTTCATGTCTTAAGTTACGATGGACTGTCATTTCTCCTTCCTTATTTGAGCTGTTCTTGCATAATATGTACTTGGTATTTTACCAAATAGGGCTATCTTCTGTATACCCCCCCCCCCCCCCCCCCCCCCAACCTTGTCACAACCGATTGGCTCAAACACATTAAGGAAAGAAATTCCACAAATTAACTTTTAAGAAGGCACACCTGTAATTGAAATGCATTCCAGGTGACTACCTCTTGAAGCTGGTTGAGAGAATGCCAAGAGTGTGCAAAGCTGTCATCAAAGCAAATGGTGGCTATTTTAAAAATCTCAAATCTCAAATATTTTTGGAATTCTTTAACACTTTTTTGGTTACTACATGATTCCATATATGCTATTTAATAGTTGTGATGTCTTCACTATTATTCTACAATGTAGAAAATAGTAAAATAAAAGGTGTTCTTTTGACCGGTGGTGTACATATTTTCATTAAAAATGTTTTTTTTATTAATTTATTCATATTATTTTATCCTTCCACGAGATGTAGTACCGACACAAATCTAGGGTTGTTACACAAGCCCGCTGGTCGTTCGTTCTATCGGGTCGGTTGCCAGAGACACGACCCAGTCGTTAAGTATTTTTGTTCTGTATCTATGGACACAACCCCGTCGTTCGTTCTAAACGTTCTATTGCCATACTGGCTGGCAGTGTTCCAGAAAAACAACAAAGTACCTGTGTTTGCATTTGTTTAAGCTGTTTTTTAGTGACATTTATTTGGATACATCCATAACAATAGGCTAATGATGTGCGATTTCATCTGGCATTGAACATATGCTCCCTTGTCAGTACACTGTTGTTCAGAAGACATAGCCAACAACACAGCTAACACAATAACTTCAAATTGAAGCTGTAAAGACTGCGAACGAGCTGCAGTTCATTTCGTTTGACCAGGTTTCTATTGATATTTCTTTGTAATATGCCTTCGGAAATTATTCAGACCCCTTGCATTTTCCACATTTTGTTACCTAAGTATTCAGATCCTTTGCAATGAAGTTAGATGCATTCTGTTTCCATTGATCATCCTTGAGATGTTTCTACAACTTGATTGGACATGATTTGGAAAGGCACATACCTGTCTATATAAGGTCCCACAGTTGACAGTGCATGTCAGAGCAAAAACCAAACCAAGGAATTGTCCGTTGAGCCCAGAGACAGGGTTGTGTCAAGGCACAGATCTGGGGAAGGGTACCAAAAAAT
The DNA here is from genome assembly GCF_002021735.2 of Oncorhynchus kisutch. Taxonomy (NCBI): domain Eukaryota; kingdom Metazoa; phylum Chordata; class Actinopteri; order Salmoniformes; family Salmonidae; genus Oncorhynchus; species Oncorhynchus kisutch. Next base: position 29,061,344 of record NC_034175.2, on the reverse strand, counting down.
GTTTGCAGCATTGAAGGTCCCCAAGAACACAGTGGTCTCCATCATTATTAAATGGAATTAGTTTTGAACCATCAAGACTCATCCCAGAGCTAGCCGCCCGGCCAAACTGAGCATTTGTGGGAGAAGGGCCTTGGTCAGGGAGATGACCAAGAACCTGATGGTCACTCAGAACTCTAGAGTTCCTCTGTGGAGATGGGAGAACCTTAAAGAAGGACAACCATGTCCGCAGCACTCCACCAATCAGGTATTTTTGGTAGAATGGCAAGACAGAAGCCACTCATCAGTAAAAGGCACATGACAGCCTATGAGAAACAAGATTACCTGGTCTGATGAACCAAGATTAAACTCTTTGGCCTGAATGCCAAGCGTCACATCTGGAGTAAAAATGACACCATCCCTACAGTGAAACATGGTGGTGGCAGCATCATCCTTTGGGAATGTTTTTCAACTACTGGGACTGGGTGACTAGTCAGGATCGAAGCAAAGATGAACGGAGCAAAGTACAGAGAGATCCTTGATGAAAACCTGCTCTAGAGTGCTCAGGACCTCAGAGTGGAGTGAAGGTTCACTTTCCAACAGGACAACAACGCTTAGCACACAGCCAAGACAACGCAGGAGTCGCTCCGGGACAAGTCTCTGAATGTCCTTGAGTGGCCCACAAGAGCTTGGACTTGAACCCGATTGAACATCTCTGAAGAAACCTTAAAATAGCTGTGCAGCGACACTCCCCAGGCAACCTGACAGAGCTTGAGAGGATCTGCAGAGAAAAATGGGAGAAACTCCCCAAATACAGGTGTGGCAAGCTTGTAGCGTCATACCCAAGGCTGTAATCACTGCCAAAGGTGCTTCAACAAAGTACTGAGTAAAGAGTCTGAATACTTATGTAAATGTGATATTTAAATTTTAAAATTTTGTAAAAAATTCTAAAATCCTGTTTTTGCTTTGTCATTGTGTGGTTTTATGCTTTGTCATTGTGTGTAGATTGTTGAAAATGTCAAGTGGTCTGAATACTTTCCAAATGCATCTCTACTATTACAAAAGATTCTGGGTGGCACCTATATTGTAGGATCAGACTGGCTACTTTCTTTAAGAAGTTCCTATGGATTGGTTGGTGTCATGCAGCGTTTCACTACAGTCATAGATTTTAAGCCTTTTTTGGCCAGTCCCTCTTGAGGGTCACAACTAAGTGCATAGCAGTGGGAACTATGGCAACTACAGCCACAACATTCAATGGAACCACAGCTCCTCCTACTGGTCCCGAGGTTAACTCTCTTCTGGGAAAAAAAAGGAGGATTTACCTTTGGAACATTAACTGATTTAACAGATGACACATATCAGGTTTAACCCCATCATTTGAATGCTGTAAAGAAGTATTCTCTGTTGCTGTGACCTGTCTGGTTAAGGTGTTTGGTCTGCTCCAAAATAGTCAATGAAGGTTCAGGTTCCCATTCATCTCTTCGGACAACATCAATGTTTTGGTTGGACAGATTTATCAGTGCAATGTCTCGACAAGCAATGGAGCACTGGCAAATACCCATATCTCATTGAAAACCACTGTTATGTTGTTTCACTCCAATCATCTTAATGCCAACAAAGCTGACAATACTACAAAGACGGAGCCGTGATGAGAAACTCAAAGCCTTCATTCAGTCTCTAAGAAGAAACATACATACAACTTCACCTCCAGACAGATGATATGGTTGGTGTGAATTCTGTATGTATATAAGATAACTAAGAAGAACCACGATGCCAGACTTTTCGGGTTGTGAGAAAACGAGCGGCAACTGGAGGAGAGTCAAATCCCAGTGATGTGAGTGAGTTTACAGTCCAGACAGAGAGATCAGAGGGGTAAAGGATGGGGGGTAAATGTGCAGAGATCCTGTGCATGTGGGGGTTGTCAGCAGGATTATGGAGTACGAGCACACTTTCATCAGCAGGTAATCCAGCACAGGCTAGAGTTTCGTCCAAATATCTGACAAACCATTCACACAGATACAGTGGAGCTTCGCTTCAGTTTCACAGAAGGAGAGAGCGGAGAGAGCAAAAAGAGAGAGAAAGGGACAGAGAGAGAGAGAGAATAAGATATATATACAATCAAATTTCCCTAGATCTCATGAAATCCACATAAGAACTTATTTGGCATGAGTTTGTTAGTACAGATCAAACATCTTATGATTGTTCTTCAAGTTGGACCCATTAACCTAGAAATTAAGTTTAAAAGTAGAAACCTTTCCTGAAACTGACTTGTTTGTCACTTCTTTGAGTGCAAGGGGAATTCAAGTAATTATTCTCAATCTTTCCAGTGGAACATGGGGTGACCAATTTGTTACACACCACAGATGGGCTAACTTGCGTCACCTCAAGGCCGAATTCCTCAGTGTGTAGAATTCCAAAATAAATTTTTCAACAACCTTGAAATGTTTCCTTTTAGAGCTGTTTCTTCCCCAACCAGCCTCTATAATTAGCCAGAGCAGATCACTGCAGTTCCCTTATCAAGTGTCTGGAGAGAAACGGCAAATGTGAATGGAAAACTGAATGATCGGAAAATGATAGGACATTTCTGAACTTGTCAAAGTTTTCCCCCAGTTTTTTTCCCATTTGTCTAAAAACATGTGGGACATACAGACCAAAACTACCTGCAAGTCAAGAGGTCTTGTTGTGTCATCTGCTCCGTCTCACGATCTCATGACTATAAAATGAAAATAGTAAATACCCCTTAACATTTCCCACATTTTGTTACGTTACAACCTTATTCTAAAATCGATTAAATCAAACAATCTACACACAATACCCCATAATAACAAAGCAAAAATAGGTTTTCCAAAATGCTTGCAAATTTATTATAAAAAATGTTAATACATTTTTTAAAATAATAATATATATCTAAGCAGTTGAAGTTGGAAGTTTACATGAACTTAGGTTGGAGTCATTAAAACTCGTTTTTCAACCACTCCACAAATTTCTTGTAAACAAACTATAGTTTTGGCAAGTCGGTTAGGACATCTACTTTGTGCATGACACAATACATTTTTCCAACAATTGTTTACAGACAGATTATTTCACTTATAATTCATTGGATCAAAATTCCAGTGGGTCAGAAGTTGACATACACTAAATTGACTGTGCCTTTAAACAGCTTGGAAAATTCCAGAAAATTATGTCATGGCTTTAGAAGCTTCTGGTAGGCTAATTGACATCACTTGAGTCAATTGGAGGTGCACCTGTGGATGTATTTCAAGGCCTACCTTCAAACTCAGTGCTTCTTTGCTTGACATCATGGGAAAATCAAAAGAAAGACCTCAGAAAAAAATTGTTCTGTCTCCTAGAGATGAACATACTTTGGTGCGAGAAGTGCAAATCAATCCCAGAACAACAGAAAAGGACCTTGTGAAGATGCTGGAGGAAACAGGTACAAAAGTATCTATATCCACAGTAAAAGGAGATCTATATCGACATAACCTGAAAGGCTGCTCAGCAAGGAAGAAGTCACTGCTCCAAAACCTCCATAAAAAGCCAGACTGCGGTTTGCAACTGTTCATGGGGACAAAGATCGTACTTTTTGGAGAAGTGGACTCTGGTCTGATGAAACAAAATAGAACTGTTTGGCCATAATGACCATCGTTATGTTTGGAGTAAAAAGGGGGAGGCTTGCAAGCAAAAGAACACCATCCCAACCATGAAGGGTGGGGGTGCCAGCATCATGTTGTGGGGGTGCTTTTCTGCAGGAGGGACTTGTGCACTTCACAGAATAGATGGCAGCATGAGGAATTGAAGAATTGTGTGGATATTTTGAACCAACATCTCAAGACATCATGATGTTAAAGCTTGGTCACAAATGAGTCTTCTAAATTAACAATAACCCCAAGCATACTTCCAAAGTTGTGGCGAAATGGCTTAAGTACAACAAAGTCAAGGTATTGGAGTGGCCATCACAAAGCCCTGAACGCAAACCTATAGAAAATGTGTGGGCAGAACTGAAAAACGTGTGCCAGCAAGGAGGCCTACAAACCTGACTCAGTTACACCAGCTCTGTCAGGAGGAATGGGCCAAAATGTACACAACTTATTGTGGGAAGCTTGTGGAAGCCGACACGAAACGTTTGAACCAAGTTAAACAATTTAAAGGCAATGCTACCAAATACTAATTGAGTGAATGTAAACTTCTGAAGCTGAAATATATCATTCTCTCTACTATTATTAATCTGACATTTCACATTCTTAAAATAAAGTGGTGATCCTAACTGCATAAGACAGGGAATTTTTACTAGGATTAAATGTTAGGAATTGTGAAAAACTGAGTTTAAATGTATTTGGCTGAGGTGTATGTAAACTTCTGACTTCAACTGATATATATATATAAATAATTTACATAAGTATACAGACCATTCGCTATAAGACTTGAAATTGAGCTGATGTGCATCCTGTTTCCATTGATCATCCTTGAGAGGTTTCTACAACTTGATTGTAGTCCACCTGTGGTAAATTCAATTGATTGGACATGATTTGGAAAGGCACACACCCGTCTGCATAAGGTCCCAGAGTTCTGATATATGTCAGAGCAAATATGAAGCCATGAGGTCGAAGGAATTGTCCGTATAGCTCGGAGACAGGTTGTGTCGAGGCACAGACCTGGGGAAGGGTACCAAAAAATGCCTGCAGCATTGAAGGTCCCCAAGAACACAGTGGCCTCCATCATTCAAGTTTGTAACCACCAAGGCTCTTCCTAGAGCTGACCGACCGGCCAAACTGAGCAGTCAGGGGAGAGAGGCCTTGGTCAGGGAACTGACCAAGAACCAGATTGTCCCTGACAGAGCTCCAGAGTTCCTCTATGGAGATTGGAGAACCCTCCGGAAGGACAACCATCTCTGCAGTACTCCACTAATCAGGCCTTTATAGTAGAGTGGCCAGACAGAAGCCACTCCTCAGTAAAAGGCACATAACATCCCGCTTGGTGTTTGCACCTAAAGACTCTCAATGAGGAACAAGATTCTCTGGTCTGATGAAACCAAGATTCACCTCTTTGGCCTGAATGGCAAGAATCACGTCTGGAGGAAACCTGGCACCATCCCTACGGTGAAACATGGTGGTGGCAGCATCATGCTGTGGGGATGTTTTTCAGTAGCAGGGACTAGGAGACTAGTCAGGATCGAGGAAAAGATGAATGGTGCAAAGTACAGAGATATCCTTGATTAAAACCTGCTCCAGAGTTCTCAGGACCTCATACTAACAGGACAACAACCTTAAGCACACAGCCAAGCCAACACAGGAGTGGCTTTGGGACAAGTCTGAATGTCCTTGAGTGGCCCAGCCAGAGCCTGGACTTGAACCCGATCAAAAATCTCTGGAGAGACCTGAAAATAGCTGTGCAGCGACGCTCCCTATCTAACCTGACAGAGCTTGAGAGGATCTGCAAAGAAGTGGAGAATCTCCCCAAATACAGGTGTGCCAAGCTTGTAGCGTCATACCCAAGAAGACTGTAATTGCTGCCTAAGTTCAACAAAGTACTGAGTAAAGGGTCTGAATACTTACGTAAATGTTTATTTTTGGGGTATTGTGTGTCGATTAATGAGGATAAAAACATTTTTACATCAATTTTAGAATATGGCTATAACGTAACAAAATGTGGAAAAAGTCAAGGGGTCTGAATACTTTTCAAATGCACTGTTTATACAAAAGTATGTGGACACCCCTTCAAATGTGTAATGATGGGAGGTGAAACATTTTAATAAAACAGCAAAACCGCCGATACACAAGTACACCGATACACAAGTACACAAGAACAATACCACCTGGTGAGTGAACATGGGAGAGTGACATATATATATGGTAGGAAATTATGAATGTCAAATCAAATCAAAGTTTATTTGTCACGAATACAGTGAAATGCTTACTTACATGCTCTAACCAATGGTGCGAAAAAAGAAAAAGAAATCAAAAGTAAAAAGACAACAGTAAAAAGACATTTGAAAAAAAGAGTAGCAAGGCTATATACAGACACCTGTTAGTCAGGCTTATTGAGGTAGTATGTGCATGTAGGTATCGGTAAAGTGACTATGCATATATGATGAACAGAGAGTAGCAGAAGCGTAAAAATATGGGTTGGCGGATGATGGGACACAATGCAGATAGCCCGGTTAGCCAATATGCGGGAGCACTGGTTGGTTGGGACAATTTAGGTAGTATGTACATGAATGTATAGTTAAAGAGACTATGCATATAAGATTAACAGAGAGTAGCAGCAGCGTAAAAGAGGGGTTGGGGGAGGCACACAATGCAAATAGTCCGGGTAACCATTTGGTTACCTGTTCAGGAGTCTTATGGCTTGTGGGTAAAAACTGTTGAGAAGCCTTTTTGTCTTAGACTTGGCACTCCGGTACCGCTTGCCATATGGTAGTAGAGAGAACAGTCTATGACTGGGGTCGTTGGGGTCTTTAACAATTTTTAGGGCCTTCCTCTGACACTGCCTGGTGTAGAGGTCCTGGATGGCAGGCAGCCTTGCCCCAGTGATGTACTGGGCCGTACGCACTACCCTCTGAAGTGCCTTGCGGTCAGAGGCCGAGCAATTGCCTTACCAGAAAGTGATGCAACCGGTCAGGATGCCCTCGATGTTGCAGCTGTAGAACCTTTTGAGGATCTCAGGACCCATGCCAAATCTTTTTAGTTTCCTGAGGGGGAATAGGCTTTGTTGTGCCCTCTTCACGACTGTCTTGGTGTGTTTGGACCAATCTAGTTTGTTGTTGATGTGGACACCAAGGAATTTGAAGCTCTCAACCTGCTCCACTACAGCCCCGTCGATGAGAATGGGGACGTGCTCGATGTTCTTTTTCTTGTAGTCCACAATCATCTCCTTAGTCTTGGTTACGTTGAGGGATAGGTTGTTATTCTGGCACCACCCGGCCAGGTCTCTGACCTCCTCCCTATAGGCTTTCTCGTTGTTGCTGGTGATCAGGCCTACCACTGTTGTGTCGTCAGCAAACTTAATGATGGTGTTTGAGTCCTGCCTGGCCATGCAGTCGTGGGTGAATAGGGAGTACAGTAGTGGACTGAGCATGTACCCCTGGGGAGCTCCAGTGTTGAGGATCAGCGTGGCAGATGTGTTGCTACCTACCCTCACCACCTGGGGGCGGCCTGTCAGGAAGTCCAGGATCCAGTTGCAGAGGGAGGTGTTTAGTCCCAGGATTTTTAGCTTGGTGATGAGCTTTGAGGGTACTATGGTGTTGAACGCTGAGCTGTAGTCAATGAACAGCATTCTCACATAGGTGTTCCTTTTGTCCAGGTGGGAAAGGGCAGTGTGGAGTGCAATAGAGATTGCATCATCTGTAGATCTGTTTGGGCGGTATGTAAATTGGAGTGGGTCTAGGGTTTCTGGGATAATGGTGTTGATGTGAGCCATTACCAGCCTTTCAAATCACTTCATGGCTACAGACGTGAGTGCTACGGGTCTGTAGTCATTTAGGCAGGTTGCCTTTGTGTTCTTGGGCACAGGGACTATGGTGGTCTGCTTGAAGCATGTTGGTATTACAGACTCAATCAGGGACATGTTGAAAATGTCAGTGAAGACACCTGCCAGTTGGTCAGCACATGTCCGGAGCACACGTCCTGCTAATCCGTCTGGCCCCGAAGCCTTGTGTATGTTGACCTGTTTAAAGGTCTTACTCACGTCGGCTACGGAGAGCGTGATCACACAGTCGTCCGGAACAGCTGATGCTCTCATGCATGCCTCAGTGTTGCTTGCCTCGAAGCGAGCATAGAAGTGATTTAGCTCGTCTGGTAGGCTTGTGTCACTGGGCAGCTCGCGGCTGTGCTTCCCTTTGTAGTCTGTAATAGTTTGCAAGCCCTGCCACATCCGACGAGCGTCGGAGCCGGTGTAGTATGATTCAATCTTAGCCCCGTATTGATGCTTTGCCTGTTTGATGGTTTGTAGCAGGGCATAGCGGGATTTCTTGTAAGCCGGGTTAGAGTCCCACACCTTGAAAGCGGCAGCTCTACTCTTTAGCTCAGTGTGAATGTTTCCTGTAATCCATGGCTTCTGGTTGGGGTATGTACGTACAGTCACTGTGGGGATGACGTCCTCAATGCACTTATTGATAAAGCCCATGACTGATGTGGTCTATTCCTCAATGTCATCGTAAGAATCCCGTAACATGTTCCAGTCTGTGATAGCAAAGCAGTACTGTAGTTTAGCATCTGCTTCATCTGACAATTTTTTTATAGACCAAGTCACTGGTGCTTCCTGCTTGAATTTTTGCTTGTAAGCAGGAATCAGGAGGATAGAGTTGTGGTCGGATTTTCCAGATGGAGGGCGAGGGAGAGCTTTGTACGCGTCTCTGTGTGTGGAGTACAGGTGATCTAGAATAGTTTTCCCTCTGGTTGCACATTTAACATGTTGATAGAGATTTGGTAGAACTGATTTAAGTTTCCCTGCATTAAAGTCTCCGGCCACTAGGAGCGCCGCCTCTGGATGAGTGGTTTCCTGTTTGGTAATGGAGTCCAGATGTGAATCATAATGATCATAATGATTCACAGGTGCGCATAATGATGAGTGCCAGTTGTGCGTAATGATGAATCCCAGGACCGGTGGTTAGTACTCTGTCGACGTCGTACGCTGGAGGGGAGGAGCAGAGGTGACAGTATCAGCCCTCTGACATGTGGCTCCAGCTGCTGGATGACCCCGACCAGGGGGACGACCCCGAGGAGCGGACTGGGCGGCGAAGGTGGAAATCACGGATGATGTTGGGGTCCATAATGTCCTCCACCAGAACCCAACACTGCACCTCTGGGCCATACCCCTCCCAGTCCACCAGATACTGGGGCCAACGTCATGAGTCCAGTAGGGATCTGACAGCGTATGTCGGGCTCCCCTCGATGTTCAGGCGGGGTGGAGGTGTGTCGTGGGGGACAGCATCAGCTAGAGGACCAGGAACCACCAGCCTGAGAAGGCAGACATGAAAAGAGGATGAGATGCAGGTTACCCAGTCACTACCGTATGTCACCTCATTGACACTACGGAGAAGTTTCTTGCAGGGCAGGCTTAGTTGGAGGTTCCTGGTAGATAGCCAGATGAGATCCCCAGGATGGAACACAGGGGTCTCACTGCGGTGACAGTCTGCCTGCTCCTTCTGACAATTGATGGCATGCTTGAGTCTCACGTGTGCATTGTTCCACACCTCCTCCGCATGCCAGATCCACTCATTTACCGCAGGAGCCACGGTCTGGCCCGGGTTCCACAGGACCAGGGCTGGCTGGAAACCCAAAACACACTGGAAGGGGGTCAACCCAGTGGAGGTCACCCTGCCGGTCCTGAGTGACTCCTCAGGAACCTCCCCAGCTCCTGATTTATCCTCTCCACCTGCACCTTTTGACTGAGGCCGATACCCGGATGCTAACCTTGACCCCGAGCTTCTCCAAGAAGGCCCTCCATACTCGGGATGTGAATTTTGGGCCACGGTGCGAGATTATGTCCTCCAGAAGGCCATAATGCCTGAAGACCTGCTGGAAGAGTGCCTCAGCGACCTGGAGAGCAGTGGGAAGACCAGGAAGAGGGATTAGTCAACATGACTTGGAGAATCTATCCACTACCACCAGAATGGTGATGAAACCATCAGAAGGGGGAATATCAGTAAAAGTCGGATGGGACCAATGGATGGGACCAAGGTCGCTGAGTCACGGGAAGCGGCAGGATCTTCCCTGCTGGAACATTCCGGGGGGACTTGGTTTGAGCATTCACTGAACAGGAGTTGACATACTGCGTAACATCATTATGGAATGGATGGTGCGAGAAATACCTGGATGTCCAGTGATGACAGCTGTGTGTTGCCAGGTCAGCAGCCGATCCCTTACCCCTGTGGGAATGTAGATGCGCGAGGGAGGACAATTCCGGTGTTCGGGCTCCCTCTCTGGAGCCTGGCGGATGTCCACATCTACGTCCCAAACCACTGCATCCACGACTCGGAAGGATGGGATTATCGGTGCCCTCTGGGCAGGAGCCTCTCCCGAATCGTAGATACGGGACACGGTATCGGCCTTGATGTTCTTAGAACCTGGGCGATAGGTCAGCCTGAAGTCGAACCTGGTGAAGAAGAAGAGGGCCCACATGGCTTGGTGTGGATTCAGTCTCCTCATTGTCCGTATGTACTCAAGGTTCTGATGGTCGGTGAGGATGACGAATGGTTCCTTGGCACCCAGTGTCTCCACTCCTCTAATGCCAACTTCACCGTCAAGAGCTCCCGATTGCCTACGTCATAATTCCTCTCACAATTTTTGTGGGTACCCCTGTCTTGTGACAAAACTTCCCTCACACCCAGATGCGATGCATCTTCCTCAACCACAAAAGGGAGCGTGGGATCTTGGTGTTTTAGCAAGGGGGCGGAGTTGAAACGCCCTTTGAGGAGATGAAAGGCCTCGTCGGCTGCTGGAGTCCAAACCAACCTACGAGGCCCACCCTTGAGAAGGGAAGTGAGAGGGGCGGCGACGGCACTGACGTTCCTGATGAAGCGGTGAAAAAAGTTGGCAAACCCCAAAAACCATTGTAACCCCTTGAAGGTGGTTGGGACTGGCATTGACCTTACCACATCTACCTTCTTGTCACTCCCATCCTCACTCCCTGCAGACTGATTTGGTAGCCCAAGATGGAGACACCCCTCTGGTGGAATTGGTACTTCTCCACCTTGACGAACAGGTGGTTAGCCAAGAGGCGTTCCAGTACTGCTCAAACGTGAGTTATGTGATCTTCCAGGTTGGTTGAGAAGATCAGGATGTCATCGATGTACACAATCACCTGACGTCCAAGCATGTCCCTGAACAACTCGTTGACGAATGCCTGGAACAGTGACGCAGCATTGGCTAAGCCAAAGTGTAAAACCAAGAACTCGTAGTGACCAGACATCGTGCTGAACGCCGCCTTCCAGTCACCCCCCTCCCAGACACGAATGAGATTGCAGGCACTTTGCAGGTCCAGTTTGGGGAAGAACCGGGTCTGCGGAGCTGCTTGATGGCTGACAGCACCAGCAGGAGAGGGTACCGATACTTCATGGTGATGTCATTGAGTCCTCCGTAATCGATACAAAGGCATAATCCTCCCTCCTTGGCCATGAAGAAGAAACCAGCCGACGCAGGGGACGTGGACCTGCGGATTAAACCCTGTTGGAGAGCCTCTTGAATGTAGTCCTCCATAGCCTGGGTCTCAGCCACCGACAGAGGTTAGATGCGTCTGTGCGGAGGTGTAGCACCGGAAAACAGGTCAATGGCACAGTCCCAGGGGCGATGAAGAGGGAGACAGGTATTTGTGTTTATTATGGATTCCCATTAGATGCTGCCAAAGCAGCAGCTACACTTCCTGGGGTCCAGCAACATTAAGGCAGTTTACTAAATTTTTTCACATTTACATTACAATACATTCACAGACTTAGCACACTGTGTGCCCTCAGGTCTCTACTCCACCACATATCTACAGTACTAAATCCATGTGTATGTATAGTGCGTATGTTATCATGTGTGTGTGTGTGTGTGTGTGTGTGTGTGTGTGTGTGTGTGTGTGTGTGTGTGTGTGTGTGTGTGTGTGTGTGTGTGTGTGTGTGTGTGTGTGTGTGTGTGTGTGTGTGTGTGTGTGTCTGTGCCAATGTTTGTGTTGCTTCACAGTCCCCGCAGTTCCATAAGGTGTTTTTTTAATCTGTTTTTTTTAAATCTAATTTTACTACTTGCGTCAGTTACTTGATGTGGAATAGAGTTCCAAGTAGTCATGGCTCTATGTAGTACTGTGTGGCTAACTCCCTAGAAATGCCAGAACCTAGGAAGAAACCTAGAGAGGAACCAGGCTATGAGGGGTGGCCAGTCCTCTTCTGGCTGTGTCGGGTAGAGATAATAATGGAACATGGCCAACATGTTCAAATGTTCATAGATGACCAACAGGGTCAAATAATAATAATCACATTGGTTGAAGAGGGTGCAACAGGTCAGCACCTCAGGAGTAAATGTCAGTTGGCTTTTCATAGCCGATCATTCATGGTATCTCTACCGCTCCTGCTGTCTCTAGAGAGTTGAAAACAGCAGGTCTGGGACAAGGTAACATGTCCTGTTAACAGGTCAGGGTTCCATAACCTCAGGCAGAACAGTTGAAACTGGAACAGCAGCATGACCAGCTGGACTGGGGACAACTAGGAGTCATCAGGCCAGGTAGTCCTGAGACATGGTCCTTGGGCTCAGGTCCTGAGAGAGAGAGAGAAAGAGAGAATACTTCAGACAGGACACGGGATAAGACAGGAGAAATACTCCAGATATAACAGACTGACCCTAGCCCCCTGACACAAACTATTGCAGCATAAATACTGGAGGCTGAGACAGGAGGGGTCGGGAGACACTGTGGCCACGTCCGATGATACCCCGGACTGGGCCAAACAGGCAGGATATAACCCCACCCACTTTTCCACAGCACAGCCCCCACACCATGAGAGGGATATCTTCAACCATCAACTTGCTATCCTGAGACAAGGCAGAGTATAGCCCACAAAGATCTCCCCCACGGCACGAACCCAAGGGTGCTCTTCCATGGCGTCCCTGGGTGGGGTGCACCACTTGAGTGGGTTGAGTCACTGACGTGGTCGTCCTGTCCGGGTTGGCGCCCCCTTCCTAGGGACGGCATGGAAGAGCACCGGTAAGCCAGTGACTCAGCCCGTGTAATAGGGTTTGAGGCAGAGAATCCCATTGGAGAGAGGGGAACCAGCCAGGCAGAGACAGCTAGGGTGGTTCGTTGCTCCAGTGCCTTTCCGTTCACCTTCACACTCCTGGGCCAGACTACACTCAATCATAGAACCTACTGAAGAGATGACTCTTCAATAAAGACTTAAAGGTTAAGACCGAGTCTGCGTCTCTCACATGGTAGGCAGACCATTCTATAAAAATGGAGCTCTATAGGAGAAAGCCCTGCCTCCAGCTGTTTGCTTAGAAATTCTAGGGACAGTAAGGAGGTCTGTGCCTTGTGAACGCAGTGTACCTGTAGTTAGGACCAAATCGGAAAGATAGGTAGGAGCAAGCCCACGTAATGCTTTGTAGGTCAGCAGTAAAACCTTGAAATCAGCCCTAGCCTTAACAGGAAGCCAGTGTAGAGAGGCTTGCACTGGAATGATATGATCACATTTTTTGGTTCTAGTCAAGACTCTAGCAGCCGTGTTTAACACTAACTGAAGTTTATTTTGTGCTGTATCCAGGTAGCCAGAAAGTAGAGCATTGCAGTAGTCTAACCTAGTGACAAAAATATGGATTAATTTTTATGCATCATTTTTGGACAAAGTTTCAGATTTTTGCAATGTTACGTAGATGGAAAAAAGCAGTCCTTGAAACAGTCTTGATATGTTCATCAAAAGAGAGATCAGGGTCCAGAGTAACGTTGAGGTCCTTCACAGTTTATTTGAGACGACTGTACAACCATCAAGATTAATTGTCAGATTCAATAGAAGATCTCTTTGTTTCTTGGGACCTAGAACTAGCATCTCTGTTTTGTCCGAGTTTATAAGTAGAACATTTTCCGCCATCCACTTCCTTATGTCTGAAACACAGGCTTCCAGGGAGGGCAACTTTGGGGCTTCACCATGTTTCATCGAAATGTACAGTTGTGTGTCGTCCACATAGCAGTGAAAGTTAACATCATGTTTCAGAATGACATCACCAAGAGGTAAAATATATAGTGAAAACTATAGTGGTATTAAAACGGAGCCTCGAAGAACACCGAAATTTACAGTTGATTTATCAGAGGACAAACCATCCACAGAGGCAAACTGATATCTTTCCGACAGATAAGATCTAAACCAGGCCAGAAATTGTCCGTGTAGACCAATTTGGGTTTCCAATCTCTCCAAAAGAATGTGGTGATCGATAGTTTCAAAAGCAGCACTAAGGTCTAAGAGCACGAAGACAGATGCAGAGCCTCGGTATGACGTCATTAAAAGGTCATTTACCACCTTCACAAATGCAGTCTCAGTGCAATGATGGGGTCTAAAACCAGACTGAAGTGTTTCGTATACATTGTTTGTCTTCAGGAAGGCAGTGAGTGGCTGCGCAACAGCTTTTTCAAAACATTTTGAGAGGAATGGGTGCTTCGATATAGGCCACTTAGTTTTTGGTTTGGCTTTTTCAAGAGAGGCTTTATTACTGCCACTTTTAGTGAGTTTGGTACACATCCGGTGGATAGAGAGACGTTTATTCAACATAGGAGGGCCAACCACAGGAAGCAGTTCTTTCAGTAGTTTAGTTGGAATAGGGTCCAGTATGCAGCTTGAAGGTTTAGAGGCAAGGATTATTTTCATCATTATGTCAAGAGATTTACAGTGCCTTGCAATAGTATTCAACCCCCTTGGCGTTTTTCCTATTTTCTTTCATTACAACATGTAATTTAAATGGATTTTTATTTGGATTTCATGTAATGGACATACACAAAATAGCCCAAATTGGTGAAGGGTAAATGAAGAAAATAACTTATAAACGGAAAAGTCGTGCTTGCATATGTATTCACCCCCTTTGCTATGAAGCCCCTAAATAAGACCTGGTGCAACCAATTACCTTCAGAAGTCACATAATTAGTTAAATAAAATCCACCTGTCTAAGCGTCACATGATCTAAGCGTCACATGATCTGTCACATGATCTCAGTATATGTACACCTGTTCTGAAAGGCCCCAGAGTCTGCAACACAACTAAGTAAGGGGCACCACCAAGCAAGCGGTACTATGAAGACCAAGGAGCTCTCCAAACAGGTCAGGGACAAAGTTGTGGAGAAGTACAGATCAGGGTTGGGTTATAAGAAAATATCAGAAACTTTGAACATCCCACATAAGCACCATTATTAAAAAATCCATTATTAAAAAATGTTACAAATATGGCACCACAACAAACCTGCCAAGAGAGGGCTGCCCACCAAAACTCACAGACAAGGCAAGGAGGGTATTCATCAGAGAGGCAACAAAGAGACCAAGGATAACCCTGAAGGAATTGCAATGCTCCACAGCGGAGATTGGAGAATCTGTCCATACGACCACTTTAAGCCGTACACTTCATAGAGATGGGCTTTGCAGAAGATTGGCCAGAAAAAAGCCATTGCTTAAAGAAAAAAATAAGTAAACAGGTTTGGACTCCCCAAACATACTGGAGAAGGTTCTCTGGTCAGATGAGACTAAAATTGATATTTTTGTCCATCAAGGAAAATGCTATGTCAGGCGCAAACCCATCACCTCTTATCACCCCGAGAACACCATCCCCACAGTGAAGCATGGTTGTGGCAGCATCATGTTTTTCATCAGCAGGGACTGGGAAACTGGTCAGAATTGAAGGAATGATGGATGGCTCTAAATACAGGGGAATTCTTGAGGGAAACCTGTTTCAGTCATCCAGAGATTTGAGACTGCGACGGAGGATCACCTTCCAGCAGGACAATGACCGTAAGCATACTGCTAAAGCAACACTCGAGTGGTTTAAGAGGAAACATTTAAATGTCTTGGAATGGCCTAGTCAAAGCCCAGACCTCAATCCAATTGAGAATATGTGGTATGACTTAACAGTTGCTGTACACCAGCGGAACCCATCCAACTTGAAGGAGCTGGAGCAGTTTTGCCTTGAAGAATGGGCAAAAATCAATGTGGCTAAATGTGTCAAGCTTATAGAGACATATCCCAAGAGACTTGCAGCTGTAATTGCTGCAAAAGATGGCTCTACAAACTATTGACTTTGGGGGGGTGCATAGTTATGCATGCTCAAGATGTTTTTTTGTCTTATTTATTGTTTGTTTTACAATAAAATATTTTGCATCTTCAAAGTGGTAGGCATGTTGTTTAAATCAAATGATACAACCCCCCCCCCCAAAAAAATATTTTAATTTCAGGTTGTAAGGCAACAAAATAGGAAAAATGCCAAGGTGGTGAATACTTTTGCAAGCCACTGTTGTTAAAAAAAACTTGTGCCTCCCTTGATCCTAGGTTCTGGCAGTGTTGCGCAGACTCAGGACAATTGAGCTTTGAAGGAATACGCTGATTTAAAGAGGAGTCCGTAATTTGCTTTCTAATGATAATGATCTTTTCTTCAAAGAAGTTGCTGCTGAAGTGAAAGCTATCCTCTCTTGGGGAATGCTGCTTTTTATTTAACTTTGTGACAGTATCAAAAATACATTTTGGATTGTTCTTATTTTCCTCAATTAAGTTGGAAGAAATAGGATGATCGAGCAGCAGTGAGGGCTCTTCTATACTACACGGCACTGTCTTTCCAAGCTAGTCGGAAGACTTCCAGTTTGGTGTAGCGCCATTTCTGTTCCAATTTTATGGAAGCTTGCTTCAGAGCTCGGGTACTTTCTGTATACCAGGGAACTAGTTTTATATGACAAATGTTTTTTTTGTTTTTAGGAGTGTGACTGCATCTAGGGTATTACGCAAGGTTAAATTGAGTTCCTCATTTAGGTGGTTAACTGATTTTTTGTACTCTGACGTCTTTGGGTAGGGGGATGGAGTCTGGAAGGGCATCTAGGAATCTTTGGGTTGTCCGAGAATTTATTTTTCTTTTATTTTACCTTTATTTAACCAGGTAGGCAGGTTTTCCTACTTACAAAGCATGTAGAGGTCTGTAATTTCTATCATAGGTACACTTCAACTGTTAGAGACGGAATCTAAAACAAAAATCCAGAAAATCACAGTGTATGATTTTTAAGTAATTAATTTGCATTTTATTGCATGGCATAAGTTTTTGATACATCAGAAAAGCAGAACTTAATATTTGGTACAGAAACATTTGTTTGCAATTACAGAGAGCATACGTTTCCTGTAGTTCTTGACCAGGTTTGCACACACTGCAGCAGGGATTTTGGCCCACTCCTCCATACAGACCTTCTCCAGATCCTTCAGGTTTCGGGGCTGTCGCTGGGCAATACGGACTTTCAGCTCCCTCCAAAGATTATCTATTGGGTTTAGGTCTGGAGACTGGCTAGGCCCCTCCAAGACCTTGAGATGCTTCTTACGGAGCCACTCCTTAGTTGCCCTGGCTGTGTGTTTCTGGTCGTTGTCATGCTGGAAGAACCAGCCACGACCCATCTTCAATGCTCTTACTGAGGGAAGGAAGTTGTTGGCCAAGATCTCGCGATACATGGCCCCATCCATCCTCCCCTCAATATGGTGCAGTCGGCCTGTCTCCTTTGCAGAAAAGCATCCCCAAAGAATGATGTTTCCACCTCCATGCTTCACGGTTGGGATGGTGTTCTTGGGGTTGTACTCATCCTTCTTCATCCTCCAAACATGGCGAGTGGAGTTTAGACCAAAAAGATCTATTTTTGTCTCATCAGACCACATGACCTTCTCCCATTCCTCCTCTGAATCATCCAGATGGTCATTGGCAAACTTCAGACGGGCCTGGACATGTGCTGGCTTGAGCAGGGGGATATTGCATGCGCTGCAGGATTTTAATCCATGACGGCGTAGTGTGTTACTAATGGTTTTCTTTGAGACTGTGGTCCCAGCTCTCTCCAGGTCATTGACCAGGTCCTGCCGTGTAGTTCTGGGCTGATCCCTCACCTTCCTCATGATCATTGATGCCCCACGAGGTGAGATCTTGCATGGAGCCCCAGACCGAGGGTGATTGACCGTCATCTTGAACTTCTTCCATTCTCTAATAATTGCGCCAACAGTTGTTGCCTTCTCACCAAGCTGCTTGCTTATTATCATGTGGCCCATCCCAGCCTTGTGCAGGTCTACAATTTTATCCCTGATGTCCTTACACAGCACTCTGGTCTTGGCCATTGTGGAGAGGTTGGAGACTGTTTGATTGAGTGTGTGGACAGGTGTCTTTTATACAGGTAACAAGTTCAAACAGGTGCTGTTAATACAGTTAATGAGTGGAGAACAGGAGGGCTTCTTAAAGAAAGACTAACAGGTCTGTGAGAGCCGAAATTCTTACTGGTTGGTAGGTGATCAAATACTTATGTCATGCAATAAAATGCAAATGAATTACTTACAAATCATACAATGTGATTTTCTGGATTTTTGTTTTAGATTCCGTCTCTCACAGTTGAAGTGTTCCTATGATTAAAAAATTACAGACCTCTACATGCTTTGTAAGTAGGAAAACCTGCAAAATCGGCAGTGTATCAAATACTCACCACTGTATGTCCTCTCTCAACTTCCGTAAACAACAGCATGCAGTCAACAGATTTTTCCAAACAAGAACGAAGCAGCTATTCACTTTGTTTCTTACATCATTTAGTAGTTTGAATACTGTGAGCACTTGGAAAGCAGTTTTGTTTGGCATGACAAACAAAACTGCATTCCAAATGCCCACTGTATTCCAACTATGAACTTAGAACGATCATTCTATATCTATAGTTACCCATGAGTTTTTATCTATAATCACAAGTAAAATCGCAATCGCAAAATTTGGTACAAAAATGGCAATTTGATTTTTTGGGCCATATCATGCAGCCCTAGGACCAGTGGATTAGAATGTGAGCTTCCCTTATTTTGAAAGACTCTTAAGGCTCTTATCCGGGCTTGAGGGTCCTTGACCACTCTTATGTCTAACCTTTGAGCCACATTATGGCAGAGCATATCAGTTAACGTTCTTACTTCGGACAGGCTCTCCCAGTCCTGCCTGGGCATTTCAGCAATTCTGCCAACTGTCAACACTGCCCAGGTCATGTTCTGGTCATGGCTGGTCTTGAACTTTAGGCTTTAGGAGAGTCAAGTGTGAGCAATCGTAAAGATAATTTGTATTGGTGTGTGTTTGTGTGTGTACACATTCTCAATTATGTCAACATGAATTAATGAGCTAGAGTGTGTATGTGTGTGCAAGTTGGGTTGTGTTAGTATTTATTTACACATGTCCAAATCAGCAATCTAAAATCTCCAACCCCTCGGGTCTCAGAGACCATCCTGCTGACCCCTAATAATGCGGTCCTTTAAAGGTGGTCATAATGGTTCTCAATCCCGTGACTGGGACCATGAAGGATAACAGAGCTTGTTGCCCTCTCCAGTCATATATTGCCCTCTCCAGTCATATATCACCCATATCAGTCCCATGAAGTTGATATCCTCTGCATTTAAACCATCTGCCTTGATCTCAGAGCCCTGCCAGAAATGTGAGCTGGGGGGTTGATAGAGCGATAGGACAATGCTTTGGCTTTGACCCCCGCACAATGTGAGACTGGAGGGTATCCAAAGTGACTCACGCCAAACAAAATTCTGCCCTAGATCCCTGCCTGCCACAGTTACAGGGGGTGTAATTCTCTTTGTGTTACACTTCTCTTAACATATCACTGACCTTTCCAACTGTCACTCTCGGGGAAGGTTGACCAATTAGAATTAAACTTTTCATTTACGGATGACCTTTTTGCATCTCGACTGGTGTTGTTACCATGTCTGCCGACCTTTCCGCAATAAGCAACAGGGACGCTCAGGTGAAGTGTTGAAAAGTAATCAACACTTGTCAGTATCTGGTATCCAAGCACCAAAGCGCAACAATCTCGCGTTGCAAATACATTGTGGTGAACGAGGACACAAGTATCTGTGAATTCGTTTACAAATGTGTAGCTAAATATCACACATATCAAACGCGCCTTTTCAATGACATTGCTATCTTTTAGAATGTTTAAATCGGTCTTATAAACAAGAGTATCCATGTTAGCACTCAGACAAAAAAAGATCACATAATCAGGATCCAAAAATGCCTTTTTGTTCCCCTCGTTACTGTATACATCAACTGTTTGAATACAGTATTTGTTTCTGTGTGTGACCATAGCTAAATTGGTAACTGTTTATCTCTGTCTGTAAAGTGGACGTCTCCCATTTGGCAGAACGGCCAACTTTCCAATATTGACTCTGTCATCGTGCAGACATGTAAGACAGCCAGAGCTGGCAACTTCAGATATTATTGTGAGAAGCTTGGCCTCTGTCCGTTGGTTTCTATGACAGCCATCAAGTCAGTCAAGACCTTTGGCTGTTGTTTTATTTAACCTTCATTCAACTAGGCAAGTCAGTTAAGAACAAATTCGTATTTACAATGATGGCCAAACCCTAACCCGGACGACGCTGGGCCTATTGTGTGCTGCCCTATGGGACTCCCAATCACGGCCAGGTGTGAAACAGCCTGGAATTGAACCAGGGTCTGTGGTGACGCCTCTAGCACTGAGATGCAGTGCCTTAGACCGCTGCACCACTCGGGAGCCCCTTTAAGGTGAGTCAATGTGTGAGTCATCCAAAAGCTTATACCCATTCCTAACGGAGGGGTTGACAATGTATAGTGGACTCCCTCTTTAACTCTGAACTCAAAGTGAAGTCATTGTGCCCCTGAAATAAAAAGCTGTCGTTCTGCCCCTGAACAAGGCAGTTAAACCACTAGGCCGTCATTGTAAATGCGAATTTGTTCTTAACTGACATGCCTAGTTAATTAATAAATAAATAAAAAATAAAAAATGTAAATGTTTGTCTCACAGTGGCACTTGAGGTCACTGGACGTCAGACGGACGGACATCAGTAAGGTCACTGGATGTCTGCACGAAAAGCAGAAGTGATGAGTCAGGAGAGTTGTGTGTGGCCTGTGACAGAAGCAATGTGGAAATGTATAATCATTCAATCACACTCACAGTTGAAGTCGGAAGTTTACATACACCTTAGCCAAATACATTTAAAGTCAGACTTGTGGAGGTCTACAATTTTTTTCTGAGGTCTTGGCTGATTTCTTTTGATTTTCCCATGATGTCAAGCAAAGAGGCACTGAGTTTGAAGGTAGGCCTGAAAGTACATCCACAGGTACACCTCCAATTGACTCAAATGATGTCAATTAGCCTATCAGAAGCTTCTAAAGCCATGACATCCTTTTCTGGAATTTTCCAAGCTGTTTAAAGGCCCACTCAACTTAGTGTATGCAAACTTCTGACCCACTGGAATTGTGATACAGTGAATTATAAGTGAAATAATCTGTCTGTAAACAATTTTTTGAAAAATTACTTGTGTCATGCACAAAGTAGATGTCCTAACCGACTTGCCAAAACTATAGTTTGTTAACAAGAAATTAGTGGAGCGGTTGAAAAACAAGTTTTAATGACTCCAACCTAAGTGTATGTAAACTTCTGACTTCAACTGTATATACGCACACACCTACACACACCCACACATGCACACACACACACCTGGCCCCAGACATACAGCTCTGTAGGCAGCCGTTTAGCGTCAGATGTTCTTATCACATCAGCTGTTCTTTTTATTGGATGCCTCAAAGTAAACTCTACAGTGTAACTTTATAAACACCCACGTAAAAGCTGCAGTAGGACACTAATGCCAGCGTGGCAAAGCTCTGTTTAGAATGATTCATCACTGTGATGAGCTGAGGGGGAATTTATCTAGGGAGCATCCTAGTCCACTGAACCTTACAGCACTAGCATCAGAACTCTGATCAGCACTCTGATATCATTTGGCAATTTATAGTTGATTGCTATCTAATTCCTATGGTACAGGGACTCTGGTCTGGACCTGAATTTGAACCATCCACTCCACCCATCAATTTACCAGAACTACCAAGGAGGTTTGCACTGCCAGCCAAAAGGAATCATAGCCACTGACTCTGTTTTTTCTTTGAACTATATTACATGAGTCCACTGTCCTCTCACATGATTAGCATCAGCTCTCTGGTGGCATTGGCCACTGCATAATTGATGGTCATGTCATTCATGACTCAAATCAAATCAAATTTTATTGGTCCCATACACGTGTCTAGCAGATGTTATTGCGGGTGTAGCGAAAGGCTTGTGTTTCTAGCTCCGACAGTGCAGTAACATCTAACAAGTAATATCTAACAATTCCACAACAACTACCTAATACACACAAATCTAAGTAAAGGAATGGAATTAAGAATATATAAATATATGGACGAGCAATGTCAGAGCGGCATTGACTATGTTACTGTAGAATAGTATAGAATACAGTATATACATGTGAGATGAGTAATGCAAGGTATGTAAACATTATTATAGTGACTAGTGTTCCATTTATTAAAGTGATTTCAAGTCTATGTACATAGGCATCAGCCTCTAATGTGCTAGTTAGTGATGGCTATTTACCAGTCTGATGGCCTTGAGATAGAAACTGTTTTTCATACATGTACATGATCAATTTACCAGTACCAATCATCCCAGCAAGAAAATAGGAATCACATCCAAAGTCCATTCACCATATCGTAATTTAAAATAAGTCATAGATAGGTTGCCCATAGATACTTAATGGCTGATGGCAGAGCCATGAGCAGAGATAACAGTATACAGTGGGTCTATTCTACTCTAACAATGATCAGTGATGAGGGTGCACACAACGGTGTGGTCATATCAGCCAGCAGTGGCGAAGGCAGTGTGACGGCAGTTTTCATTAGTGATATGGGAACCCCTCACAGGTTAGAAGTATAAACCAGCCTCGACCAGGAGGATAATCTTATCACCCTATGATGAGTGGAGAGGACAGAGAGAGACAAAAGAGAGGGGAGTGAGAGGAGAGAGAGGAGCAGTAGTGGAGGCAGTTTGGGGAGACAGTAACCTTAAAGCTTTATTCCTTATTTTGACTTCATTCTACCATTTGGGATGTCATTTACACTGAGTGTACAAAACATTGGGAACATGACAGACTGACCAGGTGAATCCATGTGTAAGCGATGATCCCTTATTGGTGTCACCTCAATCAGTGCAGATGAAGGGGAGGAGACAGGTTAAAGAATGATTTTGAAGCCTTGAGACAATTGAGACACGGATTGTGTATGTGTGCCATTCAGAGGCTGAATGGTCCAGACAAAATAAGTGCCTTTGAACGGGGTATGATAGAAGGTGCCAGGCACACCAGTTTGAGTGTCAAGAACTGCAACGCTGCTGAGTTGTTCATGCTCAACAGTTTCCCTTGTGTATCAAGAATGGTCCACCACCCAAAGGACATCCAGCCAACGTGACACAACTGTGGGAAGCATTCAAGTCAACATGAGCCAGCATCCCTGTGGAACGCTTTCAACACCTTGTATTTGTATTTATTATAGATTCCCATTAGCTGCTGCCAAGGCAGTAGCTACTCCTCCTGGGGTCCAGCAAAATTAAGGCAATTAGTAGTAACCAAGAAAGTGTTAAACAAATCAAAATATATTTTATATTGGATATTCTTCAAAGTAGCCATTGGTACGATGACAGCTTTGCACACTCTTGGCATCCTCTCGAAAAGCTTAATGAGGTAGTCACCTGGCATGCGTTTCAATTAACAGGTATGCCTTGTCAAAAGTTAATTTGCGGAATTCCTGCCTTCTTAATGTGTTTGAGCCAATCAGTTGTGTTGTGACAAGGTAGGGGTGGTGGGGATCCATAATAAAGACAAATACAAAATACTACATGATGTGTTAATGTGTTATTTCATAGTTTTGATGTCTTCACTATTATTGTACAATGTAAAAAGAAAAAAAGAAAGAAAAACTCTTGAATGGGTAGGTGTGTCCAACCTTTTGACTGGTACTGTATGCACAATGTATTTGCGAAGCATTGCAAAGTATCAAGTGATTGATCAAATAATTATACATGAAGTTGGCATATAGGAAAGGCCCTGTAGAAGCTGACCACTGAACATTCCTATTAAACAAGGGGATGATTGTGGTATTGAAGCTAGGTGGAGCATGAAGCGTACAATGTTGCGGGTGGCAGCAGTGCAGCACTGCACGTCCTCTGGACTAATAGGCCTCGCACCCCCTCTCCCCAATAGTCTACCCCCGGACTCTGTGCACAAAAGTACGCCCACTACTCTGACCTAGGACACACTAGCCCAGAAACCATAAGTGTACAATCTGATTGTCTGATCATCGTCATATTTCACTCCAGTTCTGTCGAATTGCTTAGTGTGTCACATCACCTTACTTCCTGGTCATGGTAATTCAGTGTGAAATCACGAAACCGCATCTATCAGCCCGACATGTCCACACCCTTCCTTCATTGCCAGCTGGAACCTGAGGTCCCAGTCTCAGTCTGACGGTGGATGACATAATACAGTATGTTCAAAGTCTGTTCCATAGGCGTACTTTAACTTCCATTCACCATATCAATGTACTCTATGTACTCCTGTGAGCCTACAAAGTCATTTTATGAATGGTTGAATGTTTGAATGGTGAAATGCTGGAATTGCTTCCACTTTTTCAAATCCAATCGTTATTTTGTCACTTCATTCCTAAGAGCATTACAATAATCAGATAAGAGACAAAACTGAAATCTGCACTGCTTGTTAGCATGCTCTATGCTGCATTGCTAGCATGATCTATGCTGCTTTGCTAGTATAGGCCACCCAGCAAACATGATCCTAGCCTACACCAGCCCAACACAGGCTAGCCCACACCAGCCAAACATGGGCTATCCCACACCAAGCCCACACCAGCCCAACATGGGCAAGCCTACACCAACCCAACACAGGCTACCCACACGAGCCCAACACCGGCCAGTCCACACCAAGCCCAACATGGGCTAACCCACACCAGTCCGACACGTGCTAGCCTACAACAGTCCAAGACAGGCTGGCCCACAGCAGTCCGAGACACCAAGCCAAACACGGGCCAGCCCACACCAAGCCCAACATGGGCTATCCCACACCATGCTTAGGGTTGTTGTCCTGATGGAAGGTGAACGTTCGCTCCAATCTGAGGTCCTGAGTGCTCTGGAGCAGGTTTTCATCAAGGATCTATCTGTACTTTGCTTCGTTCAACTTTCCCTCGATCTTGACTAGTCTCCCACTCCCTGCGGCTGAAAAACATCCCGACAGCATGATGCTGCCACTGCCATGCTTCACCATAGAGATGGTGCCAGGTTTCCTCCAGACTTAACAGTTTCTCTTGTAAAACAACATATGTATCATAGCGACAACCAATGCTGGCAGCCTACATGGGGCCAATATTTCAGCCCATATCGGACCCACATCGTGCAAATGTGGACATGTTTGCCTAGTGCACTCTATGCTGCCTGATCTACATTATGCTGCTTTGCTGGCATGTGCTATGTTACTTTGTTAACATGCTACTGTATGCCCTACTTTGTTAGCATGCTCTAGGCTAGGGTTAACAAGCTGGTTCTGTGTGGTTTGGTTTTTCTAGCCTGCTGCTCTCTGAGCTGGTTACTGGCAGGTGGCTCTGACTTTGACCTACTCTCTCCTGCCAGGAGGCAGCTGACAGGCTGGCCTTCTGCCACCAAGGACTTAAGCTGCTGCAACGTGCAGCCGGCCATGTATACGCCTGGGCACAAGCCCAGGGAAGAGGCTTGGCTGGGGGGTGAAGGTGGGTGGAGTGGAGTGGTGCGGAGGTTAACAAGTCTGTCCTCACAGGTCAAGAGCAGCCACTGCTGGGCAAACCCAGAGACCCATTCATAAAAACAGAGAATACTTACTGGACTGTATGCTGATGTGTATATGATCAACTACTGCCTCCAACCACTACCACGGCCAGCAGCTCAAGGATATCCAGGCCACCCACAGAGTAATGTCCTGCTTCAAAAGAGGTTAAATGTAATGGAGTTACATGGTATTTATTGTGGCTGTGGGGTTGAGTTGGGTCCACCCAAGCAGGAAGACTGTATTGTGTGTTGTAATTGGTTATATAATGGGTCATTTGAGGTTGTTAATTGATTTGGTTGTACGTGCCGGCTGTCGGGTCCGGAGTGTCAATCTGCGTCACTTGCAGTGGCTCTAGTGCCAGCACCAGTGCCACCAAGCCTGGCCATAATGGTGAGGGACCCAGAGTCTTGGCAAAGCATTTGTCACAAAAAAAGGAACTGGAAATTCCACAACACCTCGAGTATGAAGTCAACATCTAAACATGACAGTGTAAATGCCAAAAAACAGGCCACAAGAACAGCTTCAGTTAACTTTTTTTTAAAGGAGAGTGGTAGTGGAAGTCTACTCTCCTTAGGTATTTTTATTGTTTTACTGATAGGGATAGACATGAATGTAGGCCAAGAGGAGACAGATATGAGGGGGAAGAGTGTAGACGAGCAGTGGGGTCAAGATTCGATCCTACGTGGAACTGTAAGTTAGCTGTATGTCAGCCCCACAGCAGTGAGTTCTAGGAAAGCAAGCGTGAGAATCGTTCATCTTGTTGGTACTACATTATCATGGTGAGTGTGACCCATGGCCCCATCCCTGGCACCTCTCTCCCCCTACTCTGCCCTCAGACGGTGGTCAGTTGGGCGAGAGGGCGGAGGGCGGAAGGCGGAGGGGATGGAAGGTGCGGGGTTCGTATTAAGGGCAGTAAGTCATAATGATGGGCTGGATTAGTGCCGATGGCAAGGTCACGCAGGTTAATCTCCCGCAGGAAGTTTTGGATCAGAACACAGTGATCCAGTAATCAGTATTCAAGCCCAAAGCGCACACAGAGGTAGAAAGCATTAGAGGGACCATACAATGCATGAGCACTAAAAGAAATAGCTACAAATAGCTTTGCACTAGCACTTAATGTCCCTCTTATAAAGGCACCTGGGTCTAGTCTCATCGATTTTCTCTCTTTTCCAGCCTTCCCGTTGACTGGGAGCCCTATAGGACGTTCTCTGTACTGCAACCTCAGAGAATACATGCACTGACCTGGGTTTTCAATTGGATATGCGCTACGGATCTCTTCAGAAAAAATACTTGAGATCACACAGTTGGAAGACCTTTTCCCTCGTGTATGTCATCTGTGGAATTTGGTTCCATGCAGGTCTTGGCCGGGAAGTTTCCCAGATATATATTGACAATCCCCAGCATCTTCAGAAATATTCGAAACCACATGAGAGGAGAGGTTTAATCCACGTTGGAGAGCTCTGTACAGATGATTGTCTTTGGCTTATATTAAATGTATGGTGCAAGCTACAGGAGATGATACATTTGAATGATGAGGGATTTCAGGGATGTGCTCTACCCTGGCATTTTTATTTCCCCCAGGGAAAATTATCTTATAGAAAGCGCCCGCCTTCCCAAACTACTTAAGACTGTCATTTAGCACATGCACTCAAACTCACACACCCACACACATAAATACCCACGCACACACCCGCACACCCCTTTTCAGTGACTCCAGCTAGAATAACAGCAGGTTTACCTAGCAGCCTGTAAAGAATTCCAGTAAAAAAAGCTGAAAGTTTAAGAAACACCTGAATCCTATTTGCTGAACAGTCTCCAGATTTATTTGAACAGATGACTTCACTTCAGGGGCCATGAATAAAAGCTGTCCAGAACGCTGCAATAGGGCAGAGAACCACCGAGGTGCCAGACATCTGCGGGAAGATGCAGCCGAAGAAGAAGATGGGGTGGAGACGTGAGGAGACAACTAGACTGGCTCATCTCTCTTCAGATGATATATATGGTTTTTAGTCTGACTCAGCTACTTTGGAAGACTAGGCTATATTTGAAAAGTGCAAGTCTGTGATTGTAGGTGCTATGATGTGGGTGTTTACGTCCAGTGCTGTGTTGTGGCTAGACAGCAAAAAAAACAGTGATTGGGATAGTGGGCTATTTTTGCATATCTTTTCCACCATGTCAGCAATCATTGTGTTCAACCACTCATCCCTTAACGGGCATGGCCTATTTCATCCACCTGCAGCACCCTGAGGATGAAACAGACAGAGGGAAAGAAAGAGGCAGGATAAAGCCATCTCCTCACAGCAATGCAGCAGGTGAGGATGGTGGAGGGAGTGAGAGAGAAAGAGGGAGAAAGAGAGACAGTGTCTATGTGAGTATAGTCAAGGATATATTTCTCAATACCAGCCTGTCTCGCTCCCTCAATTCTCTCTCTCTCTCTCTACACTAGCGTAATGAGACAGTGTAACAATGGGGCAAGTGTTGAATTTCTGAGACGAGATTTCCGGACATCGGAAGAGAGAGGAGGGGTTTGATTCCCACATGGGCCCTAATCAGACACTGCACATGACGAACATCACCAGTGTCATTGTGTGTGTGTGTGTGTGTGTGTGTGTGTGTGTGTGTGTGTGTGTGTGTGTGTGTGTGTGTGTGTGTGTGTGCGCGTGCGTGCGTGCACGTGTGTACATGCATGGCTGAGCATGTGTATGTGTGCATGGTGTATTACTGCTTGATCTTGATGACATTTCCAATACAGCATTTCAGAAACATTGAACTCACCAAACACAATGAGTACCTCAAAGTCAAAATCGACCACAGAGTTTGTGGAGCAACTGCCCTTGCCAAGCTCCGATGGGTTCCGCAACAGAATGACAATCGTCCGCTTCATCTGTCCGCTGTCATAGATGGAGCAGGAGGCACCGGCCCATTTCACCAACACAAAGCAGTTCACAAAGTCCCCTACTGCATATTATGCTCAATCTTTCCATCCTATACCACTAAAAAAGACGATCTAACTCCTAATCATTATCCAAAAGCTTCTGAATGCAACACTGTCATTGTTGCATGTGTCTCCATTTTGTTGGCCACGTGACCACTGGATGATGCAATTTAGATTCCTCCCTCTCTGTGGTTTTAATTCAGTTCCACAAGGCCCTCATAGATCTGGCTGATAACTGTATATGAGAACTGCTCATAACCGTATCCCACAGAATCCCCATTGTGCAGCATCCACAGAGCCCACATCACAGGGCTGCATAGGAACACCTGTGTGACATCCTCTATGAGACCTGGGCACCGCATGCCTCCTGTTTTATGTCACAATAAAGACGAGGCTGAGCACTGTGGATGTGTGGGGCTGCGGATGGGGCTGGCAGTGGATGTCATATACTGCACAGCGGCCCGGGAGACGCTGTCCTACTAGGAAGCATCTGCTGTGTGACCTGGCTGTTGTGACTATTCTGAGTTCAGGAGGATTTCTGTGGTAATGTATTGAGGAAAATCTGGAGGTAAAACATACAGTAGACCTACAAACTTGCCACAATATGCTTGTAGGTCTGAACTCTGTTTGGCTAGTTTGCCTCTTCCTCCTGCCACCTCTCCCGTTCACCATTATTGCAAACCTGGAAGTTCCTGAAATTAGCTAAAAATGAGGCATAAGAATTATGTTACAATTAGGATTAAGGTTACGGCTAGGTTTAGGCTTAGTTAGGGTATGGGTAAAGTGGATAAATTGCTTATTGCTGCCCAAAAACAGGGCTTGCCTCTAGAAATTAGGATAACGTCTGTGATAATGCATGGAGGACAGTTGGAAGGCCTTCTCTGAGATCTGGACTGCAGTGTAGCACAGCCAACACATAAACCTGCTAATTTCAGTGTCATATAGACAGAATGGAACATAATGACATGGCATGGCATGAGACACACACACATGCACCCACAGTGAAACATTTTGTTCTGCTTACTGTAATGGGCACATGGAAAATAACATACACAGAAACACAGAGACAAAGCACTGTGGACAGAGATGCTCTGTACCAGGAGAGATTCCTGGACTCCTGCCAGCCTTGATGCTCCTTCCTTACACGTACACCGAACCAGAGCAAGGCTAGAGGAGGGAAAGAAGAGGACCATTTGGAAGAGAGACAGAGAGGAACAGGCTAAATTGTTTTTGTATATGGACTGGAGATGAGTAAGGATGTGTGATGGTTTGGTATTACATGTATGTGTGTGAGAACCTCAGAGGTATAGATAAGTGAATTGGTGTCCCTTGTATAATGTGATTTGATGTGCGGGTTTGATCATGTTTAATCGAACCCATCTCAGAGGGGTGACCCATCCTCTTCTGGTTGTACCGGGGTAGATGTGTGTGTGCATGTGCCACCTTCATAGAACTGAAAAAAGGCATACCAAACCTAGAGGTCATACAGTGGCTTGCAAAAGTATTCACCCCCTGTGGCATTTTTCATAATTTGTTGCCTTACAACCTGGAATTAAAATTGATTTTTTTGGGGGGGGGGGGGGGGTTATTATTTGATTTACACAACATTTGAACATTTGAACTTTGAAGATGCAAAATATTTTTTATTGTGAAACAAATAAATTTTGTATTCAGCCCCCCAAAATTCAATACTTTGTAGAGCCACCTTTTGCAGCAATTACAGCTGCAAGTCTCTTGAGGTATGTCTCTATAAACTTGGCACATCTAGCCACTTGGATTTTTGCCAATTCTTCAAGGCAAAACTGCTCCTGCTCCTTCAAGTTGGATGGGTTCCGCTGGTGTACAGCAAGTCATACCTTTTCCTTTTTTTAAATTAAAAAATAAAAAAATTCAACAAGTTATTTTTTTTCATTTCACTTGACCAATTTGGACTATTTGTGTATGTCCATTAAATTAAATCCAAATTAAAATCCATTTAAATGACATGTTGTAATGAAACAAAATAGGAAAAACGCCAAGGTGTTTGAATACTTTTGCAAGGCACTGTACCAACAAGACACCTACTGTATCGCTTATCCACAAGCCCTATCAGACCGGCATCACCAGCTGTTTATCCCATCACCAAATAAACATGCTTGGCCTATTCTGGAGCACAACATATAATTTCCTTGTGCAACCTAATCTACTGTGACATAGCCATGCTGGTGTTTCAAGGGTAAAGGGAACCCACTAATGGTTGTTGTGAAACTCTGTCTACACTGCCCCTCAGTGGTGGAAAGGGGGAATGACTGCTATGGGCACACACTTCCTCTTGACACAGCTCCGAACCTTGTACACTATTGCATGACTGAAAGTCTTGTTGCATGTTAAGTTCATCATCTTACTCTATGCAGTCTCAATTCTGCACCTCATTACACCCTCCTTTTATTACACATAGGCAAGATATGAACCGCTCCTTCCTGTTAGAATAGAGGTCACACAACAAAATACAAATAAATGATACATTTAGAAATATTACACATGGTTTAATCTCCTCATGGACAGACGCACATAACATTAATTGTTGCAGACAGAGACGGTGATGGAGCTGCCGACCTGTTTCCGCCACTGGTTCTGGTATGATTTCTCTTTCGTCTACCCCAAGAACTTAATCGAGTAGCTGGCGCAAGATTTCAGTTCTGGGTTGCCGAGATTACATATGGGTAAAATACAAAGGTGCAAACAAAATCGATATTCTTCCTGACTCAAATATCTTTGATTGGATCTGGATTGATGGAGTTCCTGCGTGCTTAAAGACATGTCTTTATGTCTTTGGAAGACTTGTTTTTTCCCCCTGAAGGATCAGGATAATCATCAAACAACTCTAATCAAGAATGATCTGAGTGATGGATCAAACGTGACGGAGCAACAGTTTGTCATCTAACTACAGCAGTGCTGTCCCGGAATACCTGTAACCACGCGAAAGTAGCCCCTGCGAGAAACAAAACAACTAATGGAATCAATGGGAATATGACAATGAATGGAGCATTATTCAAAGAGAAGGGACATCCGTTACCTTTTCCTCCAAGCCATAATTGTTATTGTAAAACCAAAAATCTTTGCAACACATAGCTATTCACTAACCCTTGTTTTTTCCCCCCCCCATCTCCTTCCGTATTTTATTATTTTCATGACAGCACAGTAGGAAGCAAAGGGAGACAGGTATGTACAGTACAGGGAGACAGAGAGGAAGGGCACAGACAGTCAGCCTAGCCGGGGCTCAAAACCTGTCACCAGGGGGGGATGTGCGGTCCCTTATTTTTTTTATTGTGTCACTGGTAGCATAATGAAACACACACTGGGAGGGAGTCCACCCCGATAGGCTGGTCAACTGCAGGAGTAGCCAATTGGACGACCTGTTGCATTCAAAGCCTTGGACATGAGAGGGTAACCTGTATGACAGGAGAACAATAAAAATCCACTCTATGCCCCTCTGAGTCTATTTCCCTCTACCCTCTCTTGCACCCATCTCTTTAAATACCACCACGCCAGGATACCAAAGGACCACCAATGCTGATACACTCTATATATTAACTCCCAATGTACAGTTGCAGTACACCCTCAAGATTCACACACCCTTCTGTTGCTCCTCTTCATTGGAGTAGCAGCCATCCAACTTCCGGAAGTCCACACCCCAACTAGCGGATGTCTGGGCATCAGTCTCAATCTTGTCCAGCATGGTGCCAGGGTACCCTCCACAGGTGTGTGTGTGCCCAGGTCCCCATAGATGCCCAGCTTCAGACCGCGGTCATGGAGGTACCTCGCCAGCTTGGCAATGCCCCCAGGGAATCTGGGGTTTTAGAGATGTCAGTGAAGTCATGAATCTCATACCTAATACTGTCCGTTCACAATGCTGTAGTAGATAAGACCTCAAACTCAAGTAAATGTCCTTTATTAACCCATGCTAAGGTATTCATTACAAGCAGCACCGTTTTAGTACACCAGTCTTTAATTAAGGTTGAATGGGAAGAAGAGAAGGAAGAGGAATGCCAAAAATGTAAAGGGTAAGGAAGAGGTAGAAGGCCAGGAAATAAGGAATAAAATCAAAGATGGAGGGAGTTAGGAGGAGAAGAGTGGGAGAGAGGCCAACCTTTGTGGGTCAGGCTGCAGCCGTCCATCTTTATCCCGGAGCAAGGAGGACCAACAGTCATCTATCATGACATGATCATATCCCATCTCTTTCCACCCATCCTCAGCCAAGTCTGTCTGCCATGTCTCTGAAGAGATTCTCGCTGTATGTAGAGATTCATATATTAATATTCGTGCAATTACATTATTTGATGTTAAATGTTCAGCATCCTATTAATATTAGAGTCACTATGAGAAAAAAATGAATCTACAAGTAACCTACAGGCCTACAGTGCCTTGCGAAAGTATTCGGCCCCCTTGAACTTTGCGACCTTTTGCCACATTTCAGGCTTCAAACATAAAGATATACAACTGTATTTTTTTGTGAAGAATCAACAACAAGTGGGACACAATCATGAAGTGGAACGACATTTATTGGATATTTCAAACTTTTTTAAATCAAAAACTGAAAAATTGGGCGTGCAAAATTATTCAGCCCCTTTACTTTCAGTGCAGCAAACTGATTTGGATACAAAAAGATTTCCCAAGCTTTAAACATCCCAAGGAGCACTGTGCAAGCGATAATATTGAAATGGAAGGAGTATCAGACCACTGCAAATCTACGAAGACCTGGCTGTAGTCTTCGTAGATTTGCAGTGGTCTGATACTCCTTCCATTTCAATATTATCGCTTGCACAGTGCTCCTTGAGATGTTTAAAGCTTGGGAAATCTTTTTGTATCCAAATCCGGCTTTAAACTTCTTCACAACAGTATCTCGGACGTGCCTGGTGTGTTCCTTGTTCTTCATGATGCTCTCTGCGCTTTTAACGGACCTCTGAGACTATCACAGTGCAGGTGCATTTATACGGAGACTTGATTACACACAGGTGGATTGTATTTATCATCATTAGTCATTTAGGTCAACATTGGATCATTCAGAGATCCTCACTGAACTTCCCTCTAAACTTTCAGCTCATACAAGGAGAAGACTGATCAGAGATGCAGCCAAGAGGCCCATGATCACTCTGGATGCAGAGATCTACAGCTGAGGTGGGAGACTCTGTCCATAGGACAACAATCAGTCGTATATTGCACAAATCTGGCCTTTATGGAAGTGTGGCAAGAAGAAAGCCATTTCTTAAAGATATCCATAAAAAGTGTCGTTTAAAGTTTGCCACAAGCCACCTTGGAGACACACCAAACATGTTGAAGAAGGTGCTCTGGTCAGATGAAACCAAAATTGAACTTTTTGGCAACAATGCAAAACGTTATGTTTGGCGTAAAAGCAACACAGCTTATCACCCTGAACACACGATCCCCACTGTCAAACATGGTGGTGGCAGCATCATGGTTTGGGCCTGCTTTTCTTCAGCAGGGACAGGGAAGATGGTTAAAATTGATGAGTTTATCAAAATTGGTTATGTTTTCAAATTCTTTGTGGGTCTGTGTAATCTGAGGGAAATATGTGTCTCTAATATGGTCATGCATTTTGCAGGAGGTTAGGAAGTGCAGCTAAATGTCCACCTCATTTTGTGTGCACATAGCCTGTCTTCTTTTGAGAGTCTTGTCTGCCTACGGCGGCCTCTCTCAATAGCAAGGCAATGCTCAATGAGTATGTACATGTCCAAAGCTTTCCTTAATTTTGGGTCAGTCACAGTGGTCAGATATTCTGCCACTTGTGTACTCTCTATTTAGGGCCAAATAGCATTCTAGTTAGATCTGTTTATTCGTAAATTCCTTCCAATATGTCAAATAATAATATTTTTGTTTTCTCATGATTTGGTTGGATCTAAATGTGTTGCTGTTGCAGTCATGGGGGTCTGTGGGGTCTGTTTGTGTTTGTGAACAGAGCCCCAAGACCAGCTTGCTTAGGGGACTCTTCTCTAGGTTAATCTCTCTGTAGGTCATGGCTTTGTTATGAAAGGTTTGGGAATCGCTTCCTTTTAGGTGGTTGTAGAATTTAATAGCTCTTTTCTGGATTTGGATAGTTAGAGGGTATCAACATAATTCTGCTCTGCATGCACTATTTGGTGTTTTACGTTGTACAGGGAGAATGTTTTTGTAGAATTCTGCATGCAGTCTCAATTTGGTGTTTGTCCCATTTTGTGAATTCTTGGTTGGTGAGCGGACCCTAGACCTCACAACCATAAAGGGCAATGGGTTCTGTAACTGATTCAAGTATTTTTTGCCAGATCCTAATTTTTGCAAGATCCTAATGTCGAATTTCATGTTCCTTTTGATGGCATAGAAGGCCCTTCTTGCCTTGTCTCTCAGATCGTTCACAGCTTTTTAGAAGTTACCTGTGATGCTGATTTTTAGGCTGGGGTAAATATATTTTTTGTGTGCTCTGGGGCAACTGTGTCTAGATGGGCCCAGGTCTGACATAATCTGTGCAGAAGATCTAGGTGTTGCTCTAGGACATTCCTTGGTTGAGAGCAGAAGCACCAGATCATCAGCAACAGTAGACCCCCAAATTTGAGTCAAGAGCTTTTTTGACTAACTTTTTTTGGGTTTGTTTGCTTGTCAATTAGGGTGTGCAGGGTGAATACACGACCAGTGGTACGGTATTTGGTAAAAAGGCAATTGACATTTGCTCAGTACATTGTTTTCACTGAGGAAATGTAAGAGACTGCTGTTAATGATAATGCAGAGGATTTTCCCAAGGTTGCTGTTGAACCATATCCAACGGATATCCAACGGATCAAATTTTTCTCCACTTTTGTGGATTGGGGTGATCAGTCCTTGGTTCCAAGTATTGGGGAAGATGCCAGAGCTGAGGATGATGTTAAAGAGTTTAAGTATAGCCAATTGGAATTTGTGGTCAGTATATTTTATCATTTAATTTAGGAATCCGTCATCACCACAGGCCTTTTTGGGTTGGAGGGTTTGTATTTTGTCTAATTGGAGAATCCAGTGTGTTCTGGTAGTCTTTAATAGCTGATTCTAAGATTTGTAATTGATCATGTATATGTTTTTGCTGTTTGTTCTTTGTTATAGAGCTAAAAAAGATTGGAGGGGCGGCAGGGTAGCCTAGTGGTTAGAGCGTTGGACTAGTAACCGCAAGGTTGCAAGTTCAAACCCCCGAGCTGACAAGGTACAAATCTGTCGTTCTGCCCCTGAACAGGCAGTTAACCCACTTTTCCTAGGCCGTCATTGAAAATAAGATTTTGTTCTTAACTGACTTGCCTAGTTAAATAAAGGTAAAATAAAAAATTATCCATACATCTACATTTAGGATAGATAACTCTTTGTGTTGTTCTTTGTTTAGTGTTTTGTTTAGTGTTAGATTCTATAGATTATTCAATTACATTCATCTGATTTCAGACGTGCTGTTCCTGATTTTTCCGTAATGTATTTTTGTACTGTTTTAGTGATTCACCATAGCGAAGGCGTAGACTCAGGTTTTCTGGGTCTCTGTTTTGGTTGAATAGGTTTCTTAATTTCTTTCTTATGTTTTTTGCATTCTTCATGTCACGTTCTTAGTTCTTTTGTGTTTTCCTTGTTTTAGTGTTGGTCAGGACGAGAGCTGGGTGGGCATTCTATGTGTTGTGTGTCTAGGTTGTTTTTCTGTGTTCGGCCTAGTATGGTTGTCAATCAGATGCAGGTGTCGTTAGTTGTCTCTGATTGAGAATATACTTAGGTAGCCTGGGTTTCACTGTGTTTTTGTGGGTGATAGTTTCCGTGTCTGTGTTTTACACCACACGGTACTGTTTTCGGTTTTCGTTATTCACGGTACGTTTATTGTTTTGTATAGAGTGTTCAGTTTATGTGTTTAATAAACAACCATGGACACTTACCACGCCGCATATTGGTCCTTCGATCCTTCTTGCCTCTCCTCTTCAGACAAAGAGGAGGAAAACCATCAAATCAAATCAAATGTATTTATATAGCCCTTCGTACATCAGCTGATATCTCAAAGTGCTGTACAGAAACCCAGCCTAAAACCCCAAACAGCAAGCAATGCAGGTGTAGAAGCACGGTGGCATTACACTTCATCAAACCATTTGTTATTGTTTCAGATTTTCTTAGGTTGTCTCATTGAATCTTTGGGATTTGATAGGAAAGTTTAAATGTAAAATATACTGTTTAGGCGTTCTACAGACAGATTTACACCTTCACTATTACAGTGAATTGTTATAAAGGGATTGATTTTGTTCTTGCCTATTTGTTTTTTTGGTAGGTTTCTACACTACTTTCCTTCCACCTATAGCATTAATATTGTGCAGTTCCTTTGGCTTTATGCCTCATGATTGAATATTGCTCTGTTCAATTAGATTGTGATTTTGCTGTGATCTGATCGGGGTTTTCAGTGGACTGACTGTGAACGCTCTGAGAGACTCTGGGTTGAGGTCAGTGATAAAGTAATCTACAGTACTACTGCCAAGGGATGAGCTGTAGATGTACCTACCATAGGAGACTCCTTGAAGCCTACAATACAGACCCAGCGTGCGACAGAGCTGCAGGAGTTGTGACCCGTTTTTGTTGGTTGTTTTGTCATAGTTGTGTCTATGGGGGGCATATTTGGGAGGGAATACTGTCACCTCCAGGTAGGTGTTTGTCCCCCTGTGTGCTGAGAGTGTCAGCTTCTTGTCCAGTTCTGGCATTTAGGTCACCACAGACTTGTACATGTCCCTGACCTCATCTAGGATGAAGGTGTCATCGTTAAAGTATGGGGATTCTTTTGGGGGGATATAGGTAGTAAACATGAGGAAATTTCTCTCTGTTGAGGTCATTTCCTTATTCATTTCGAGCCAGAATTAAAATGCTTCTGTTTTGACTAATTTAACAGAGTGGGTTAGGTCTGCTCTATACCAAATTAGCATACCGCCTGAGTCTCTTCCCTGTTTCTCACCTGGTAGTTATGTGGATGGGACTACCAGCTCTCTGTAACCTAGAGGGCAACCAGTGGGTCCGTCTCCTCTATACCATGTTTCTTGTAGGATGACAATGTCTGTATTGTCCTAATGTGTCTCTGTGTCCTCCTTGCAGGTTCATGGGGCATAATCACAGTGCACCAGTCCTCTCTGTCCAGCCTGGAGACACTGTGCAAATTCTCTGTAGAGCCTCACAAGACATTGGTAACGATATGGAGCTTTACCACTTCAAACCTGGACAGGCACCCAGAGGCCTCATTCATGATAGTAACCAGAAGTATCCTTACACACCTAGTCGGTTCAGTGGCTTATTGAATGGAGCTCTCACCACCACTATCACAGAGGTCCAGGTTGAGGTTGAAGCTGAGTAATACTGCCAACAAAGTGAACAGCTTCCATTCGCACAGTGAAATATGGCCGTACAAAAATCTCTGTTAGCTTCTCTCACTTCGGTGAGTTCGTGCGAGTGCCCGGCCAAGCATCAGAGAACTGCCTGACCTCTTTCCATCATAGCTGTAGCTGTACTGTAAGCATTTCACAATCATAAATAACTGGCAATACTGTGGCAGTAGCCGGGCAAAGCAACACAAACTTGGGAATGGAACTGAACTGGCAGCTGGAAGGCTGCTGGTCTCTGATCTCATATACCATCTCCTGCCCTTGTGCACTTGGACAAGGCACTCAACCCACCACAATTGCTCTCCGCCGAGGGGCACTGCACTACAGCTCATCCTGCACTTCTCAACATGTGTGTGTGTGTATACGCTCTTAGAAATCTAAATCTATCTAGAACCTAAACACTTTAAAAAACACGTCTTAGTTCCATGTAAAACCCTTTCCACAGAGGGTTCTACATTGAACACAAAAGGGTTCTACTTGGAACCAAAAAGTGTTATCCTATTGGGATAGGCGAAGAACCCTTTAGAAACCTTTTTTCTATGAGTATATAGCTGGGGGTGTTGGGAAAGGCAGGAGACAAATTTTCACTCCTTCCAATGGCGTGGAGAAACAATAACCCTTGCCTTTACAGTAAAGTAAATTACAATTTGAAGCGATTTAAGTCTTGGGGAAAAGCACTATGGAAATGCAATCCATTATTAATGAATCCATATTATAAACATGTCCATTACCACTTCAATTGAGGGGCAGCAATTTAACATATCATTAGAGCCTAAACTGAGTATGAGAATATAAAATAGCATGCTGGTGTAGTGCAACACAAAAGATAGTTATTATGATCATAGTGTCTATTCAATTTTAACATAGCCTTCAGCAGGACATACACATTTCCATTTTTTTGTATCACCTTATTATCCAACATATTTGCATGCAGTTTTGCTTCTTGTGTCTTTAAACTACAGCTGTTTCCCCTTACCACCTCCACACAGTACAACGAAGTACACCCCAATTACTTCAGACTCGCCCAACAGTGTTATTTGAGCAGTCAGCACCATGAGGCCAACATTTCAGCTCCTCCTTCTTTTAGCCCTGTGGACAAAAAGTACATATACAAGTTACGAAACTTAAAGCAGCAATCAGAAGTAGAAACAATAGTAAAGTGGTTGCCCCACCCCTGTTTCTGTAATAAGCTGAGGGATGGGTCTGGAAAAATGTAACCACTCTGAAATTCATAGACAGCGTTATTTTTAATCATGTTTTAAGGCTATATAGTGTTTGTTTCTGTTTTCTTTGTTTACAAATATTGGAGTAAAACAAGCTTATATTTTGGGTTCTTTTTTCTTCTTTTTTTACCCCTTTTTCTCCCCGATTGGTAATTACAGTCTTGTGAAACGTCGCTTGTGAAACGTCGCCGGAAAGCTCTGGGCTGGGAACTGTTGCCGGAAGCTCTGGACTGGGAACTGTCGCTGGAAGCCCTGGACTTGGGAGGAGATAATGGCAGGAGACGAAAGCCTTCCATGGAAGCAGACGCAGGAGGATCAACAGCGACTTCGAAGTTCACGACCACGACGGAAGCCCGAGAGGCAGCCCCCCTCAAAAAATTGGAGGGGGGCACACGGGTTGGTCGGCGAATCTGAGAGCGAAGAGGAATATGGGGATAAACTGAGCGAGGAGTATTGTGAGATAGTTGGGGGGAGTGATGAGGTAGAGTGAATGTTTTGGTGTCTGGAGCAAGACAGTCGCCGTGAGGAGCGTGGGACCACCATGTTGTGCGGAGATACACAATGTGTCTCCAGTGCGCATCCACAGCCCGGTGCATTCTGTGCCAGCTCCTCGCACTTGCAAAAGTGAGCATCCAGCCAGGACGGGTTGTGCCAGCTCAGCGCTCCTGGTCTCCTGTACGCCTCCTCTGTCCAGGATGTCCTCCTGGCCATGCTGCTTGGTCCGTTTGTGGTGGGATCTTCTGTCACGGTCGTTATAAGGAGTGGACCAAGATGCAGCGTGGTATGTTTCCATCCTTTATTTTGGAATAAAAAAACTTTAAAGAACAAACGAAACGTGCCGCTACTATAATGCTCACAGCAAACTATACATAGACAAGATCCCACAAAGCACAATGGGAAATGGCTACCTAAATATGACGATAAACAACGATAAACAGCTGCCTCTGATTGGGAACCATACTCGGCCAACATAGAAATATAATTCACCTAGATAACCCACCCTTAAATCATACCCCGACCTAACCAACATAGAGAATAAAAGCTCTCTATGGTCAGGGTGTGACATGTTAATAATTATATTGTATGTACAAAATATATTTTATTATTATGTAAATCAAGAATAGATATATTCATATTGTCTTTATCTGCATTTATACATATTTAATTTTGTTTATGCTGGAGGCATATGGAATTGTTTTTAGATGGTCATACCATGGATCATTTAGCTATTTGATGTTTTATTTTGAGGCCCCTATAGGTATAGGTATCAACATAAAATATTATAGAATATGGCCTTGTCTACTTTATCCCATAGAAACACATAGAATAACACATTCATACATTCACATTTTACCATTCATAAATGGTAAAACAATAAATAAATAATAAGGAATAAGGTTTTGAAGTGTCTGTCCTATATCTAGAAGATATAAGAAAGCTAAGGAAATATGTATATATTTTTGGACACATATTTAACTATTTTATTTGTTATTTTTTTATCCAGTTACCTTCAGACGAGTCACGTGACACTAGTGGGGGTCGTAGAGCAAAACGGAGAACACCATCGTGTTCGTCAGAGTCTCCCCTTTCCAACGAAAAATTTCCAACGGTTTTACCGTTCGGCTGCCAGAAACATTTTCATGAGAAGACTGATTTTCGGGAGGTCTTCTGGTCTGACAAACAGTGCTGTACTGTAGCCACTTTCCACCGCAGATGCGGAAGGCCAACATAGGCGGTTGTGGTGGATTGAGACGCAGCCCATATCCCCCCCCCCCCAACTGGTAAGTACCTGACCAGAACTGGAGGTAAGACCACACTGCTGTGTCTGATCAACAACTTCTACCCTGATCAAGTCACTGTGATCTGGACAATGGATGAGAAGAGTGTCTCCGGACACTAACAAGACAGCCAGTCCGTACTTATTCCTGATAGGACTTACAGTACAAGCAGCACTCTTACTTTACCCAGCTCCACCTAGGAGTCTGGAGAGAAGTATGTCTGTGTCACGCCCTGACCATAGAGAGCATTTTTAGTCTTTATTTTGGTTAGGTTGGCGTGTGACTAGGGTGGGTAATCTAGGTTGTTTTTTCTATGTTGGCCTGGTATGGTTCCCAATCAGAGGCAGCTGTTTTTCGTTGTCTCTGATTGGGGATCATATTTAGGCAGCCATTCACCCACTGTGTTTTTGTGGGATCTTGTTTATGTGTAGTTGCCTGTGAGCACTTCATTTACTTCACGTTTCGTTCGTTCTTTACTGTTTTTGTGCGTTTCATTCAATAAACATGTGGAACTCATATCACGCTGCTCTTTGGTCCGAATGTTATTACAACAATCGTGACAGTCTGCCAGGTCCTGCATTGAGCCAGAGGGAGCCCATGACTGGAACCCTTCTGAGGAACCAGTGTGTGATGGAGGAGTAGCATCTCTATCTCTGTACTTTCATGAAGTGTAGACATACAGCTGGTGTTTTCACTTCAGCTTTTCAATAGAATGGTTCTGTTACCATAGCTATAAGTGCATTTGACTCCAACTAACAATGTTTCACTTCAGTAGCCTATTTGAGAAGTGTAATTACATTTTCATCTGAAAATGACATT
Organism: Oncorhynchus kisutch; assembly: GCF_002021735.2. Lineage (NCBI taxonomy): Eukaryota > Metazoa > Chordata > Actinopteri > Salmoniformes > Salmonidae > Oncorhynchus > Oncorhynchus kisutch. The sequence goes on along the minus strand of NC_034175.2, from coordinate 29,019,871 downwards.
TGTTAAGAGGCATTTCTCTATTTACACTTACATTAAATGAAACGTTAACACAATGAATCATTACAATCTGTGATGAAATTAAATGGTGTCCACTTGTTTGACAGTATCGTCTTTGCTTGACGATGAACATTTAATTAAAAACATTTTTTTAAATGCCTGAGCGTGATTTTTTTATAGGTTGTTTGATTAGCTTATCGAGGCAAGTGGGAGTGCTGGCATGAAACAGGTTCTACTGCATTGCTCGTGATTGCGACACATACCACAAAGCCACAACACCACACCTCATTCTCCTATTGGATGCTCTGTCAAAAAAAAGACTGCTCACAGAAAAGATCTAGAGAAGATCTGTGGTTCATCCGGGTGCTAATGTTCCCTCTTGATATACAGTATCCTAACCAACCCTGTGCATTTTGATAGATTCCGACACCACTTCCTGACCTGCGTGCACAGTGAGCACCGCTATGGCAAACGTGGCAAACATTCCCATGCACCCTGCGAACATCCAGAAGTTAAATTTGACGATTTCATGAACATGAAGGACATGAACAGGACCAAAGCTAAAAGGACCACAAACACAAACCGGTAGTCCCCGAATGCAAACACCCCAAATCCTGCTGTGACCATGGCGGTCATAATCATGGGTATCCACGAAAACGTCAGGAAATCCACGTATTTCACCACCACTTTGTTGATCTGCTCTTGAATGGTCCTTTGCTCATTTACCTCCATCCAATTTCTCCTCTTTCTCTCCATCTCCTTTCTCTCCCTGCGCTGTGCCTCTGAGGTTATTCTGTGCTCCAGGCCCTCTGTCCTTTCTCCTTCCTTCTCCAATGTGACAATCCTCTGCTCAATCTCCTCTGTCATTATGTCTCTCTTCTTCACCTCCCTCGCCTCCATCTCTCTGAGCTCTCACTCCCTGGCCTCCAGAGAGCTCTGTCCCAGGCGGACACAGGACTCTCTTTGTCTCCATATCAACTTGAAAAGGAAGTGCAAAGCAGGTGTGAGCAGGGTGAACATGCTTAGTGCCCAGAGAAGTCCCACCATCCCTGAGCCCACCACGATTGCCTCAATGACGACTCCAAATGTTGCTCCACTGGCTGTGGTCCTGAGCACCAGCTAGCCCAACTGCGATTCACACAACCACAAATTCTGCCTGGGATGCTCCACCACCACTGCTCCTGGCACCCAGCAATATGGAAGCCATAGCTGCTGCGAATATGACCCCGGCCACCACTGAGGTCATGACTGTAGTTAGTGCCATTGCTCCCAGGAGGGTACCCAGTCCCAAGGGCCTCACAGTCTGGACTCCGTCAGACACAGGCTGAAGCAGGGACCCTGAGGTCATCACTGGCATTCACCGGCTTCTCAGTGGCCCCCAGCACACAGCCTCCCACCACTCCCAGGACAAATCCCAGAGCTGCTTCCAACATGGGGCTCCTGGCCTATGAAACAAAGCAGGAAAAGAGAGGGTCACTTACAAAAACACTGGATGTGGTATAACAGCGTTGTGCTATAGTTTATATATATTGCCTGAAGATGTGTAACAATGAAATATTATGAAAAAGTAAGTAAAGATATCCAATCATCCCTGATATGTAATTGTTAAGTGGTTGGCAATTTGAGTACATTAATCATATTTTTCAATTGTACTAACAGTATTGACAGTATTTATACTGGAGGCCTATCGTATTTGTATTGTACCATGCAACTGAATGAAACCACCATTTGTCACTTCAACCGTGAAGTGCCTGTAGCAAGTGACTGTCAACAGACTTGCTGATCAGGTTTAACCAGCAGAACTGCCATGCATGGTGCCATGATATGTACTGTATATACTGTTCACGTTGCTCACATGGTTCCAACACTTGCAATACTAGGATTTAGCTAATGTTCAAGCACTTTACTGGATATACTGTTTATGTCCCAATACCTTCTCTCTGTTTGCTTACTTGTTTGCTATAAGATGTCCCAAAATAAGTACATGGTCAACATTATTCACAGTGTGCTGTCTGCACGTGATTGCCAAGACAAAACATGAGCTTCCATCTCATTGATAAATAGAATAATTTACATCTTCCAAGGTGTAGTACTTAATGCCAAACATGTCAATTCAATACCACCTATCAAACTATTTGCCTCATATGCTAAATGTGTTGAACACTACCTTATACAGCATGGAGAAATCATTCACCACCACCCCCACTATATGACATTAACGGTTCAGTAAAATGCAGGTGACTTACTCAGCTTTGATGGAACCATGATGATACAGGAAGCTCTGTGCACAGTAGATGAGTTCACTCTTCTTCCAGCAATTACAGTGCAGCCTCTCCACCAGCTCTTTGTCTCAGGTGAGACCCTAGCTCTGTCTGTGTGTGATACAGGTGAAAGTACTCTGCTCCCGAGAGCCTGACCAGGACAGGATATGCCCGTTAACTGTTTCACGAAATCCCCCATCATTCTGTTCATGCTAATTCATCTCCAGGATCTCTACTACATCAAATTAGTATCAATACTCACATGAGCATCGATGTTCTTCCTTTATCTGGCATATGCCCTGACTCCTCCCTGTCCCTATCCTGACTTTCATCCATTCCCTACTGTCTTGGTGCGGGCAAGTTGAGTTGAACTATTCTGTAGTTTGTGAAGGTGAAATAAGATAAAGATATACACACACGCTACAGTAGTAAAGTATTCATCTTTATTAATCAATTGCTTTCTTTCATGAGTGTAATAGAGTGAGTGCCTGTGCTGTTGTAGAAATTGGTTTGAATTTTTAAAAAGGCAGCTCAAATTACAAAATATGTCATTGTATAAGTACATTATGGCAAATTAGACTCGGAAATAGTTCATCAGGGACCATGACCAGAGTGACATCCAACTCCCTGTTCACCCACGACTGCATGGCCAGGCACGACTCCAACACCATCATTAAGTTTGCAGATGACACAACAGTGGTAGGCCTGATCACTGACAATGACGAGACAGCCTATAGGGAGGAGGTCAGAGACCTGGCCGGGTGGTGCCAGAATAACAAACTATCCCTCAACGTAACCAAGACTAAGGAGATTATTGTGGACTACAGGAAAAGGAGGACCGAGCACGCCCCCCATTCTCATCGCCCCCATGTGTTGCTCGCCCTTGTTTACCCCTAGTTGGAGACCAGCCCGTTTTGTGTATACTTATTCTTTATTTTGAGTTTGCAGTGATCTTTATTCTACATCTACTATCTTTATTGGCATGCATTATTTTAGCCTTTGCATTTCCTTGGTTTGCTGTGCCTTTCATTTGTGTGTCTCCTAATTATAGTCTCCTCCCCTTTGGCTGGTCTCCATGGGGATCAGCACACCCTTAATTGACACACCTGAGACTAATGCCCTTAATGAGTCATGTGCCCTGTTCAAAAAGGAGCTCCCAGCTCACTTCAGCCCACTGCTGATGTTGAGAACAACCTCTACTCCTGAGGCTGCCGCTGCCCCCTGACCGCTAGACGACCACAACAGAGTCATGCTGTCACCTAGAGGAGCGATGGAGGACAGAGCTGAATGAATGAGTGCTATAATGCACAAAGCCCAGACGGTCTTTCCTGAACTGAGTGGAGATTAAGTGCTACAGAGAGAATGCTAGCCCCTCCCACCTGCTCTGGTCTTTGTCCCAGTGGCAAGGCAACATGTACCAACGATGGCCTGACGCAACGAGCTATTGGACCGGCAATCTACCCCCTAAAAAATATATATATAGATGGACATCCAATTCTACTTTTAATGAATCTATATTATATTGTATTATAATTTGATCGTAATGGAGTTAATCGGTTCCTCTCTGTCCTCACCCCCCTTTGACCTAAACTTTCTGGCCAATGTTAGCATGGCTCAAGACTTAACTTTTTCATCAGCATCCCAATATACATCTATATTTTTTATATGCCAGGTCGGGTCTACTCTATGACCTATAGGTCATTCATAGTGATTTAAAAGCATAGTGAGAGAGGGCTAAATGGGCTGTCAACTGAGCCAGAAATTCTAATGAAAATGAACACCTCTAAAAAGAACATTGGAATCATATTTAAATCTATTTAGCATAAATGTAGCATACATAATTTATCCTAAATGTAAAACTGCAGCCTAGGTTGTGTATTGGCTTCAGCCTCATGTCCACACTGACGCTGACATGAGGGAGGCAACCAAATCTAGCCAAACATTGAGACTTTTAATTACAAAAATATAGGCTAAATGCCAGTTATCTTTGACAACTATAATGTAGGATAATTAACATTAACATCTAAAGGATTGATTCTGTTGACATAGGCCTACTTGAGGCACAGTTCATTCCAATCAAATGGTCATGAGCAGAGAGAAGGGAGCGGAGAGAAAGGATGGTGCCTGTTTTTGCCCTGCACACATCACCCACCTTACAATCTGAGCGGTGGCAGTCCGCATTCACAATCCTGGTCATATTAGCAACCCATGTTGCTTGTTACATCTGTAGATCTCCCCTCTTCATAACTGATATATACATCTGTGTCACATGAAACCGCTTGCATGTGCAGTGCGCTTTTTTACAGAAGCGGCCTCCTCTTGACAACTCTTCACTCCAAAAATGTGCCGCTTTGTGAGCGTAGGTATTCAAATGAGTAAATACTGTACATTTTAGAAAATGAAAAACAAACAAAAAATATTAGCTAACTACATCTGGCCATTGTATGCAGTGGTGTCTATTCATGGATGCCAAGGAAAGCCAGGCTTTCCCTTAAAATTGACCAATATTTTTTTTAAATCTTTCGTCTCTCTGTTTCATCATTTTCCTTTAGTTCGCAAAAGAGGCTGAATGTATCTCACTGGAGAAAGTATCAGAGCGAGCGAAACAGCGCCCCCTCTGTCCCTGTGTAGGCCATCTATCTGATGCGTCTGGTCAAAAAGAGCATTTGGCCTCCCTTGATGAAAAAGTATTAAATCATATCCAATCAGTGTTGAGCTAAACAGAGTAAGCTCAACTGTGAATGGTCCTGGAGCACCAAAAAAGAAAGTGTCAAGGAAATCCAGTTTGGATTTGGCTTCACTCCAAATCACACTGAGAGCAACACGTCATTGACAGAAACAACTTGAATTGTTTCATCTCGTTGTGTTGTCCTCCAGTGGCTAGCTAGCTAAAATTGTCCCTTTCCGAAATTAACCATGGGATGGAGATAAACATTTGGACTTCTGGTTTTACTTAATTCTCCGTACAGGCCAATGATTATAAAGGCGATTCTGATACAACCACAAATTCATACATTGTGCCCCTGACCTAAGAGGATGGAAGTTCAATTTGTAGCTAGATGTAGAAGGCTAATGTAACTAGCTAATGTTGCCCATGAAAGGAAGTTAGGCTAGCAACCAAACATTTGAGCCACGTAGCCTAGGACAACAAAAAATGTAATTCTGTACTGTATAGACCTTTCGTCAACATGAAAGATAGGAGGATGGCTTTGTAGTAGGGTGAGTCAACATGTGTTTTCTACTCCTATAAATGCACTAACAAACAAATCAGAACCATGGACAGCCATAACATATTTAGTTTACGTTGATTGGACTAAATCGTTTTTGGTATATTTTAGTAGTCACTGTAAGCATAGGTGATTTGCTGAAATTGAAATTGTGCTGGAATAGTGGAGGAAGCTCCTGTTTTCTTTGCAACTAGTGGTAACTCTCCGTGATTCTAAATCTAAAGTTGTTTAGAGTCTGAAAATGTCAGGAACATTAGCTTGCTTGACCATGTTGTAGATCATGTAACTGTTTGTTACGTACAATATGCTTTGTGGACTTCACTATACAGATGTTGTTCTCTGGTTTCGTGATGGAACAAAGGTGTGTCTATTCTGCCACTGTCTTATTGTCTTGGCTTATGCCTATATATCACGGTGGCTAGAAATATGAACTAGCAGGTTATAGAGCAAACAATGCAATTATCACAACACAAACAGCTGAAGTCGGAAGTTTACATACACTTGGGTTGGAGTCATTAAAACGTGTTTTTCAACCACTCAACAAATGTCTTGGTAACAAACTATAGTTTTGGCAAGTCGGTTAGGACATCTACTTTGTGCATGACCGTATGCTACACCAATATTAGTTTCCATTCATACAAACTGTCAAAATGATTTCTCAGCACCAGGTGTGAACTCCTGACACTCAGACCACTGCACTATGCAGTTCACAATGCTCTAGCAGGCCGTGAGAGTACTTGATGATGGTATGAGGTCGGTTGGTTTACACTGCAGAGCCTTCCCCAAACCATAACCCTCTAGGTAGGTACTGCATTGTATAACCTACAAACACTGCTTCCAGCTGCCCCCTTGGGGCGATTATACATTTGAGATATTTATTAACCTGCTGCGGGTATGGTATTTATTAACCTATTTAATCCTCCTGCTGCAGGATTATTTTCATCCTGCGATGACATTTGTCATATTAAGATTCAACAACTGTACCCTGCTTAACATTTTCCTTATGGGAATGCTCACACTAATTTTGAGTTAATCGAGGTGAAAGAGAACAACATTTTAGTCAAATGCAAACTGCAAAGGCAGCATTGATGTCTTCCTCCAGAAACACAAAATCCAAACCTGAAAAGCATCTGGTATCCATAAAAATCCAGAAATCTGTTAAAGAGGACAAATCTATACACATTATGATAATAAACATAGATACTAACATAAATACTATAATAACATAAATACTATTTATGCATAAATAATATATGTGTTCTAACGAAATGTCCATACAAACAATCGAAGTGTCTGACAAATGCAATTCAAAGCGGCAATGACTTTAACATACTGTGGCATACAGCAGGTCAGCCACCAGGGGGAGACTCGTTGAGGCCTGGTGACAGGCGGCGTCTACATCACAAGGCGATGGCTCCCTCTGCTGGACGTGCCAGGTCTCGACGGGCTCTCCGGCGGGAAGTAATTGTGTTTGGTGAGTAATCAAGGGGTTGATTGCTCACCAGCTGGACAAGTCCCATAAAGCTGCCAGAAGGGCAGCACACGGGAGAGGGGACTGGGGGAAAAGAGGTTACTCCCTTATAGTCATGCTCAGTCCCGGAGATAACTGAGGGAGCTCAGTTTTGTTCCCCCCAGGATACAGCAAGACCCGGAGACCCAGAAGACAGTATCCCAGAGGATGATTTTATTTTTGTTTGTTATTGAAATAAACACCCTTGAAAACAAGCTAATCCAACTCTGTCTGTGTCTGATCTGTAAAAACATTTTGACCAAACCCCTTGGTCTGCCACAATACATTGCTTGGAATTTGAGAGTAGGGTAACTCCCCTCGCGGGTCTTGAACACAGGCCACCAGCACCAATGACGAAGAGCCTAAACACTGTTCCAATAAAGGATATCTCTAGGAATAGGGGATGTGCTTATAGAGTCACTATGGTTAGACTCTGATCAGAAGAAACCCTAAAACCCTCCTCCCTATAGGCACTTGTGTCGATCCGAAACAACTTAATAGGTGTAAGCAATAGGGTGAAATTCACTTTGAAGAAAATCTCAATTCTGTTAAAAAGCAGTGGAGGCTCCTCAGAGGAGGATGGGGAGGACCATCCTCCTCAGTGAATTTCATAAAAAATAAATATTGTAAAACATTTCAAAATGTATCCTTTTTAGATAAAACTATACTAGACTATACCAAATTATTGATTAAAACACACTATTTTGCAAAGAATGTCTACAGTAGCCTCAACAGCACTCTGTAGGGTAGCACCATGTTGTAGCTGGAGAGCAGCTAGCTTCCGTCCTCCTCTGTGTACATTGGCTTCCATACAAAATCTAGGAGGCTCATGGTTCTCAACCCCTTCCGTACACTTACACAGTAATTATGACAACTTTCGGAGGATGTCCTCCAACCTACCGGAGTTCTTGCAGCATGAACTGACATGTTGTCCACCCAATCAAAGGTTTAGAGAATGAATCTAGTACTGAAAGCATAAGCTAAAGCTAGCTAGCACGGCAGTGCATACAATGTGAGAGAAAGACAATAGTTGAACATGTTTGAACAAATAAATTTATTCCCAAATGAAGGAAAAGCTACAGAGAAATATATAGAGAGAGATTTCTTCTGGGGTTTTTTTCAGTTTCACTTACTTAGCTAGCAAATGCAGCTAGCTAGATTAGCCTACTGAAACACTTCAAACAGTTAGCTAGCTGGCTATGACTATCCAACACAACACTGGAACTCTTCCAAGTTAAGGTATGCATTTGGTTTTACTAATCGCTGTTACATTGAACTGGGTGAATGGAATATGAATGACAGTCATCCAAAATGCTGTATAGAAATAAAATCATCCTCTCTCATCTAAAACAGCACTGACCGCCACTGGTTAAAAGTATACTCAAGAAAATATTTTATTGATCATAGTGATTCAGAAGTATTATTAAAACAGGTTAATATGCCCCACCAACATTAGACAACTATACAGATAGCCCTTCAATTGCTGAAATAAGTAAATCAAATCAATGATTAGAGAATAGTCAGATTAACTGATACCTGACACAGACCTGGTGGCATAGCAGGAAGATCAAAGTACCGTGAAACAAGAGTTCAAATCCCGGATGAGGACATATTGAATAATAATTACTGTATAAATGAACATGCACAATATAGACATGTATGTCAACGTGTGTAAATATGCAAGTTGATAACAATATATGTTAAAAGTGCTGTGTATGTGTGTGTGAGTATCCCAAACCTTACCAACAGACTTGGAGCTATGACTGGATCAGTGGCCCACCAATCAGGGCCATGATTGGCTCGGTAACAAGATGTGATGTGTAATACATTTCTCTTTGGACACATAAACGTTCTTGCAATGTTCCCATGAAAAATGTCTAGAACATAATATTTTTTTTTTAAACACATTTATTTAACCAGGTAGGCCAGTTGAGAACAAGTTCTCATTTACAACTCCGACCTGGCCAAGATAAAGCATAACAGTGCGACAACAACAACAACAGAGACTTACATATAAACAAAAGTACAGTCAATAACACAAAATAAAAGAAAAATAGAAAGATCTATGTACAGTGTGTGCAAATGTAGAAGAGTAGGGTGGTAGGCAACAAATAGGCCATAGAGGCGAAAATAATTACAATTTAGCATTAATACTGGAGTGATATGTGCAGATAATGATGTGCAAGTAGAGATACTGGGGTGCAAAAGAGCAAGAGAGTAAGTAATAATATGGGGATGAGATATTTGGGTGTGCTATTTACAGATTGGCTGTGTACAGGTACAGTGATCGGTAAGCTGCTCTGACAGCTGATGCTAAAAGTTAGAGAGGGAGATATAAGACTCCAGCTTCAGAGATGTTTGCAATTCGTTCCAGTCATTGGCAGCAGAGAATTGGAAGGAAAGGCAGCCTAAGTAGGTGTTGACTTTGAGGATGACCAGTGAAATATACCTGCTGTAGCGCGTGCTACGGGTGGGTGTTGCTATGGTGAACAGTGAGCTGAGATAAGGCGGAGCTTTACCTAGCAAAGACTTATAGATGGCTCTGTGATAGACGACATCCAGTTTGATGAGTAGAGTGTTGGGGGTTATTTTGTAAATGACAACGCTGAAGACAAGGATCGGTAGGATAGTCAGTTTTACGAAGGTAAGCTTGGCTGCATGAGTGCAAGAGGCTTTGTTGCGAAATAGAAAGCCGATTCTAGATTTAATTTTGGATTGGAGATGCTTAATTTGAGTCTGGAAGGAGTGTTTACACTCTAACCAGACACCTAGGTATTTGTAGTTGTCCACATAGTCTAGGTCAGAACCCTCCAGAGTAGTGATGCTAGTCGGGTGGGAGGGTGCGGGTAGCAATCGGTTGAAGAGCATGCACTTAGTTTTACTAGCATTTAAAAGAAGTTGGAGGCCACGGAAGGAGTGTTGTATGGCATTGAAGCTCGTTTGAAAGTTTGTTAGCACAGAAAACGTTTGACCTCTGTCATTGCCAACAAAGGGTATGTAACAATGTATTGAGATAAACTTTTGTCATTGACCAAATACTTATTTTCCACCATAATTTGCAAATAAATTCATAAAAAATCCTACAATGTGATTTTCAGGATTTTTTTTCTGATTTTGTCTGTCATAGTTGAAGTGTACCTATGATGAAAATTACAGGCCTCTCTCATCTTTTTAAGTAGGAGAACTTGCACAATTGGTGGTTGACTAAATACTTTTTTGCCCCATCAAGGCTTACCTTCAAACTCAGTGCCTCTTTGCTTGACACCATGGGAAAATCAAAAGAAATCAGCCAAGACCTCAGAATAAAAATGGTAGACCTCCACAAGTCTGGTTCATCCTTGGGAACAATTTCCAAATGCCTGAAGGTGCCACGTTCATCTGTACAAACAATAATATGCAAGTATAAACACCATGGGTCCAAGCAACCGTCATACTGCTCAGGAAGGAGATCTGTCTCCTAGAGATGAACGTACCTTGGTGCGAAAAGTGCAAATCAATCCTTGAACAACAGCAAAGGACCGTGTGAAGATTCCAGAGGAAACAGGTGCAAAAGTATCTATATCCACAGTAAAACGAGTCCTATATCGACATAACCTGAAAGGCCGCTCAGCAAGGAAGAAGCCACTGCTCTAAAACCGCCATAAAAAAGTCAGACTACGGTTTTTAACTGCACATGAGGACAAAGATCGTACTTTGTGGAGAAATGTCCTCTGGTCTGAAGAAACAAAAACAGAACTGTTTGGCCATAATGATCATTGTTATGTTTGGAGAAAAAGGGGGAAGCTTGCAAGCCGAAGAACACCATCCCAACCGTGAAGCACAGGGGTGGCAGCATCATGTTGTGGGGGTGCTTTGCTGCAGGAGGGACTGGTGAACTTCTCAAAATAGATGGCATCATGAGGGAGGAAAATTAGGTGGATGTATTGAAGCAACATCTCATGGACAATGACCCCAAGCATACTTCCAAAGTTGTGGCAAAATGGCTTAAGGACAACAAAGTCAAGCTATTGGAGTGGCCATCACAAAGCCCTGATCTCAATCCCATAGAAAATTTGTGGGCAGAACTGAAAAAGCGTGTGTGAGCAAGGAGGCCTACAATCCTGACTCCGTTACACCAGCTCTGTCAGTAGGAATGGGACAAAATTCACCCAACTTGTTGTGTGAAGCTTGTGGAAGGCTACCCAAAATGTTTGACCCAAGTTAAACAATTTAAAGACAATGCTACCAAATACTAATTGAGTGTATGTAAACTTCTGACCCACTGTGTATGTAAACTTCTCCTATTATTCTGACATTTCACATTCTTAAAATAAAGTGGTGATCCTAACTGACCTAAGACAGGGAATTGTTACTAGGATTAAATGTCAGGAATTGTGAAAAACTGAGTTTAAATGTATTTGGCTAAGGTGTATGTAAACTTCCGACTTCAACTGTAGGTCTGTTTGGGTCTAAGGTGTCGCTCCCTTTGAAGAGAGGCAGCTTTCCAATCTTTGGGGATCTCAGACGATACGAAAGAGACGTTGAATAGGTTAGTAATAGTGGTTGCAACAATTTCGGCTGATTATTTTAGAAAGAGAGGGTCCAGATTGTCTAGCCCAGCTGATTTGTAGGGATCCAGATTTTGCATCAGCTGTTTGGATTTGGGTGAAGGAGAAGTGGGGGGGGTTGGGCAAATTGCTGCAGGGGGTGCTGAGGTGTTGGCCGTGGTAAGGGTAGCCAGGTGGAAAGCATGGCCAGCCGTGGAAAAATGCTTATTGAATGCTTATTGAAATTATCGATTATTGTAGATTTATCAGTGGTGACAGTGTTTCCTATCCTCAGTGGGCAGCTGGGAGGAGGTGCTCTTATTCTCCATGGACTTTACAGTGTCCCAAAACCTTTTGGAATTAGTGCTACAGGAAGCAAATTTCTGTTTGAAAAAGCTAGCCTTAGCTTTCCTAACTTACTGAGTACAGTATATTGGTTCCTCTCCTGACTTCCCTGAAAAGATGCATATCGCAGGGGCTATTCGATGCTAATGCAGAACGCCACAGGATGTTTTTCTGCTGGTCAAGGGCAGTCAAGTCTGTGGTGAACCAAGGGCTACATCTGTTCTTAGCATGCTTTTTTAAGAGCAACCAGGCACTTTTGAAGAGGTATCCTCTACTGATGGGATGAGGTCAATATCCTTCCAGGATACCCGGGCCAGGTCGGTTAGAAAAGCCTGCTCGCTGAAGTGTTTTAGGGAGCTTTTGACAGTGATGAGGGGTGGTCATTTGACCGTGGACCCATTACGCACGCAGGCAATGAGGCAGTGATCGCTGAGATCCTGGTTGAAGACAGCAGAGGTGTATTTAGAGGGCAAGTTAGTCAGGAGGATATCTAAGAGGGTGCTCATGGTTACAGATTTTGGGTTGTACCTGGTAGGTTCCTTGAAAAGTTGTGTGAGGTTGAGGGCAACTAGCTTAGATTGTGGATGGCAGGGGTGTTAAGCAAGTCCCAATTTAGGTCACCTAACAGCACAAACTCTGAAGATAGATTGGGGGCGATCAATTCACAAATGGTGTCCAGGGCACAGCTGTGGGCTGAAGGGGATCTATAGCAAGCGGCAACGGTGAGAGACTTGTTTCTGGAAAGGTGGATTTTTAAAAGAAGAAGCTTGAATTGTTTGGGCACAGACATGGATAGCATAACAGAATTCTGCAGGCTATCTCTGCAGTAGATTGTAACTCTGCCCCCTTTGGAAGTTCTATCGGAAAATGTTATAGTTAGGGATGGAAATGTCAGGATTTTTGTTGGCCTTCCTAAGCCAGGATTCAGACACGGCTAGGACATCCGGGTTGGCGGAGTGTGCTGAAACAGTGAATAAAACTAACTTAGGGAGGAGGCTTCTAATGTTAACATGCATGAAACCAATGCTTTTAAGGTTACAGAGGTCAACAAATGAGAGTGCCTGGGGAATGGGAGTGATGCTGGGGGCTACAGGGCCTGGGTTAACCTCTACATCACCAGAGGAACAGAGGAGGAGTAGGATAAGAGTATGGCTAAAGGCTAAAAGAACTGGTCGTCTAGTGCGTTCGGAATAGAGAGTAAAGGGGGCAGGTTTCTTGGCACGAAAGGATAGATTCAAGGCATAATGTACAGACTAGAGTATGGACAAGGGTACAGACCAGGGTACATTAATATCTTATATTTTGAGAACATGGCAACCATGTTCTGTGTATGTTTGGTGAGACGTTGATGGAATATTTTCCTATCCCTCAGTAAACTGGGCACATGCAATTTTCCCCCGAAACATGTCTAGAACATTCATATCTTATTTTCTGAGAACCTGGCAAACATGATCTGTGTATTGTAAATGAGAACTTGTTCTCAACTGGCCTACCTGGGTAAATCAAGGTGAAATAAAAAATTAATAAATAAAAACTATTTGGTGGGATGTTGTAACAAGCTCTCACAGTCTCACGTCAAAATTAGACCGTGTTCATCCGTGTTTCTCAAACGTAAAATATATAAGTTGTTCCAAACGTCAAATTTCGAAGTGTTTAGGGTACATTTATGAATCAACTCCAAATGTTTAATGTTAGGGTTAAGTGTAGGCATTAATTTGGAAATCTTAAGGTCAGGCATTAACTCTGAATGATTAAGGTAAGGGTTAAGGTTTGGGATAGGCTTAAAACAAAAATATATAAAAAATATATATCGCTGGATTCAAATATCCAACCTTTGGCACCAGAGGCAGATGTTTACAACTGTCCTCTATCCCCAACCACAACACCCTAGCAAAACCAAAACCTACTTGAAGGTAACAGTGCTCACTGTTGCCCCTAATGGCCGGTTTCCACATCATCTCCCGACGTCCTCAGACCATCCATATGGATGGACGTTGAACACTGGCTAGTATCACGGGTGACCTGGCTGGACGTTGATGGAATATTCTCCTAACCCACAGAAAACTGGACACATTAATGTTCTTGCAATGTTCCCATGAAACGTGTCTAGAACATTTATCTTCTATTCTGAGAACATGTCAACCATGTTCTGTGTATGTTTGCTGGGACGTTGATGGAGTATTCTCCTAACCCACATAAAACTGGACACGTGAATGTTCTTGCAAAGTTCTCATTTAACGCGTCTAGAACATGAATATCTTACTTTAAACATCTGCAATCTGAGCAGCTAACCGATCGCTGCAGCTGTACATAGTCCATCTGTAAATAGCCCACCCAATTTACCTACCTCATCCCCATAATGTTTTTATTTATTTACTTTTCTGCTCTTTTGCACACCAGTATCTCTACTTGCACATGACCATCTGATCATTTATCACTCCAGTGTTAATCTGCTAAATTGAAATTATTCTCTCCTATGGCCTATTTATTGCCTACCTCCTTATGCCTTTTGCAGACAATGTATATAGACTCTTTTTTTCTACTGTGTTATTGACTTGTTTATTGTTTACTCCATGTGTAACTCTGTGTTGTTGTCTGTTCACACTGCTATGCTTTATCTTGGCCAGGTCGCAGTTGTAAATGAGAAATTGTTCTCAACTAGCCTACCTGGTTAAATAAAGGTGAAATAAATAAATAAAATAAATGTTCTGAGAACATGGCAACCAGTTTCTGTATTTGTTTGGTTGGACGTTGATGGAATATTTTCCTAACCCACAGAAAACTGGAGTTTTTTTCCAGAGTTCCCAGTTGTCTTGAAGGCAGCCTGTTGTTTACAACGTAATCTACTCACGGTCGCATATACCAATTCGTGGCTGCTGCCATCTTGCTAGTTCCGATTTTACTGGGACTACTCTGTCTGTGCACTAGTACAGGAACAGCACTAGCATTAGCCCGAGTAGCAACTTCATCACAAGCATGAGCACATGAAGCTTTTAGGCATTCTGCCAGTGTTGCCAGGGATGTGGATGCACCTCAGGAGACCTTGCAGTTGTATGATATTTTCTATTCAACACAATGCAATCACAACAATACATATGACTTGTTACAAAATGAAAAGTATTCGAGCTGTGTCACAATTAATCAGTCAAATAATCAGTAATTTTTACAAAATGTACACAAATTCAAATGGTACACTGCCTTCAGAAAGTATTCATACCCCTTGACTTATTCCACATTTTGTTGTGTTACAGCCTGAATTCAAAATGGATTCAATGTATTTATTTTGTTCACCCATCTACATACAATACCCCATCATGACAAAGTGAAAGCATATTTGTTGAATTTTAAAAAAATGTATTGAAAATTAAATACATAAAGATCTCATTGACATAAGTATTCAAACCCCTGAGTCAATACATGTTAGAATCACCTTTGGCAGCTATTACAGCTGTTAGTCTTTCTGGGTATGTCTCTAAGAGCTTTGCACACCTAGATTGTACAATATTTTTAAAATTTCTTCAATCTCTGTCAAATTGGTTGTTGATCGTTGCTAGACAACCATTTTCAAGTTTTGCAGTAGATTTTCAAGCAAATTTAATTCAAAACTCTCTCTCGGCCACTCAGGAACATTCACTGTCTTCTTGGTAAGCAACTCCAGTGTAGATTTGGCCTTGTGTTTTAGGTTACTGTCCTGTTGAAAGGCAAATTAATCTCCCAGTGTCTGGTGGAAAGCGATTAACGATTACAAGCATACCCATAACATGATGCAGCCACCACTATGCTTGAAAGTATGGAGAGTTTGTACTCAGTAATATTGGATTTTCCCCAAATATAACACTTTGTATTCAGGACAAAAAGTGAATTGCTTTGACACATTTTTTGCAGTATTACTTTAGTGCCTTATTGCAAAGAGGATGCATGTTATAAAATATTAGAATTTTGTACAGGCTTTCCGTGTACAGGCTTTTACTCTGTCAATTAGGTTACTAATTGTGGAGAAATTACAATATTACAATATAATCCTTAGTTTTCTCCTATCACAGATATTAAACAATGTAAGTGTCATGAAGTCACCATTGGCCTCATGGTGAAATCCCTGAGCGGTTTCCTTCCTCTCCATCAACTAAGTTAGAAAGGACACCTGTATCTTTGCAGTGACTGGGTGTATTGATACACCCTCAAATGTGTAATTAATAACTTCACCATGCTCAAAGTGATATTCAATGTTTGATTTTTTATGTATCTACCAATAGGTGCCCTTCTTTGCGAGGTCTTAGGTCTGTGCGAGTAAATCTGTGTTTGAAATTCACTGCTTGACTGAGGGACCTTACAGATCATTTTATGTGTGGGGTAATGAGGTAATCATTCAAAAATCATGTTAAACACTATTGTTGCACATAGAGTAGGTCCATGCAACTTATTATGTGACTTGTTAAGCAAATGTTTACTCCTGAACTTTAGGCTTGCCATAACAAAGGATTTTAATACTTATTGACTCAAGACATTTCAGTTTTTGTTTATAATTGATTTGCAAAAATGTCTGAATACATAATTCCACTTTGACATTATAGGGTATTGTGCATAGGCCAGTGACCAAAAAAATCGTAATTTAATCCATTGTAAAGCAACAAAATGTGGAAATAATTTCTGAAGGCATATATGCTAATCTAATCCTATTTATTTGTATTCTTTTGTATGTGTTATCTGTAAATAGTTCAATAAAGTTTTCAATTTGAATGATCAACTTCTTTTTTGTTCCAGACAAATACCATCAAGACTTCCAGTGGTGTCAGGTTACATACTGATAGCTGCTGGTCCACTGTCTTGTCAGTTCACCTCCGCTTATAAGAGGATGTAGTTCGACATTTAACATTGCAACCCTGAGGGATTGGTGGAGGAGGAACTCCACTTTACACGACTACAGGATATGATTCGAGATTGGTCGCAGAGTAACAAAGCAATCATAGAGACTGAAACACACAGGAGGACCTCAGGTAAGTGGCATGAGAACACAAACATTAAATGACACTCATGCCAACAGTCACACCTAGATCCAATTTACTGACTGTAAATTGCTCTGGATAAAAGCGTCTGCTAAAATGACCAAAATGTAAATACAAAAATGAACACTTGCAAAGCACTCTGTTTATTTTTTTAAATCAGCTCCATCCCTAAACGAGACCAATTTTTTTTCGGGTTAGACCAAATCGGAACCAACCCTAGACAGATCTATGTTTGGGCCAAATCTGAACCAAGCAACATCTGTGGTTATAGTTCTATATACATATTCTCACATATTCACAGAGTCCACCGGTTTAACAAAGTACAACACATAATATATGTGTAGGGTATTAGCCTTCAGTGCCCATAGGTATTAACCCCCTTTTTCACATTTCATTGTGTTACAAAGTGGATTCAAATTGATTTAATTTAGATTTTTCTTTTCATGATCTTCACAAAATATTCCAAGCGGAAACATTTTCAAGTACATGTTAGAGACACCTTTAGCAGCCATTATAGCTGTGAGTCTTTTTGCCTAAATCCCAAAGAGCTGTGCACATCTGGATTGTGCAATATTTATTTCACTAGGCAAGTCAGTTAAGAACACATTCTTATGTTCAGGGATAGAACAACAGATTTTTACTTTGTCAACTCGGGGATTCAATCTTGCAACCTTTCGGTTACTAGTCCAACACTATAACCACTAGGCTACCTGCCACCGCAATATACTTGACAAAATTGCATGTGTGTGTGTGTGCGTGCGTGCGTGCATGTTTGGAGCAGTCAAGGACCCTCGGGGTGGCTTGCAGGCAGTGTTTTTTGTATAGTACAAATGTTAAAGTTAAATTAGCCAGTAATAATCTTCAGTCAAGTTTGCCTAAAGGTCGGCAGATGGCGATATTAGGGTACGCATACAGCCAGCTATACACTCATATCCCTAGTTCGTACATAAAACATTCTCCATTCAGGCTGCATACTGTTTGTGAAACACCATTTTCCACCACCATGCTAGAGTGGCTAATGGTAGGTAGGTAGGTCGGCTAGCTATAGCAACTTAGTTTAATGCACTGACTGTAAATCGCTCTGGATAAAAAAAAACATCTGCTACATGACAAATGTAAATGTAAAAATTAACACTTGCAAAGCACATTTTTTTTTTTTTTAATGAGCTCCAGCACTTAACAAGACCAAATTTTGTCGGTCCGTACTGGACCAAATCGCTGAGCGCGATACGCAACATCTGGGTCGAGCATTCCTATCCATTAGCCAAGCATGATGGTGGTTTCATAAAGAAAGTACATATATTTCCCCCCAAAAAATCCTGCCTTCTCACCATTAAATCGAGTTAAGGAGGAAATCGACACCTTCGTAGCCTGAATGGAGAATGTCTTACGTATGAACCGGTCCACAGGGGATACAAGTGTATAGCTGGCTGCATGCAGTCCATTTGGATGGTAAGATGAAACGGCTCAATATCGCCATCTGCCGGCCTTTGGACTACAGTCAAGTCAAGTTGGAACTTTTTATACGGAACTAAACATCACGGAACGTTGTTCACGGAATGGTTTCAGTGCTGCACAATAATGGCATCTGTGGAAAAGGCACATGTGGAGAACTCAGCTGTGATATTAGGTAAGCTTTAATCGTTTTTCTTAGAATTGTTCAAAATAAGTATAGGCAGCTAGCTAGATGATTAACCTTGTATCGATGGTCTCTCCCAGACTCAATAGACTGGACTCAAGCCTGGTAGCTAGGCTAGCTATAGCATTGGCACTCTAGCATGATCAGATAATCTATGGCTGTACGTTATGTATCTAAAAAGTTACATTAAACCCTGTGGAGTCTTAAGTAGGCAGATCAACGTACTAGCTAACTATGGTACTTGCTTTTATTCGTCTTCGCTCTGCATTTGAAATATCAAATGGCATTAACGTTCGCTTTACACGCGAAAGGTCCCCGTTTTGGGGGGGCTCCCGAGTGGCGCAGCGGTCTAAGGCATTGCATCTCATTGCTTGATTCGTCACAGACACCCTGGTTCGAATCCAGGCTGTATCACAACCGGCCGTGATTGAGAGTCCCATAGGTTGGCCCAGCGTCTTCCTGGTTTGGCCGGTGTAGGCCGCCATTGTAAATAAGAATTTGTTCTTAACTGACTTGCCTAGTTAATAAAGTGAAATAATAAACCAAAACCTAAAAAGTAGCTAGCCTATGTGACGTAACTTGACTAGTTTAGGGAGCTAACTTAGATAATTGGTTAGCAAGCTGTCTGTGTAAGCTAAACATTTGATCGAATTAATACTTAATGCCCAGCCTTAGATTGTAGCTAGTGTTTATAGAGAAGCATGAACAATGCTAACATTAGGTGTTAATTAACTGTCTGCTGGGTTAAGCTAGATCTGAAATGACAGAGCTAAATTGTTTTGAATTTGCAACCTATTTAAGCCTCGCTATTATTTGTATAAGTCAATATGATAAATGCCTTATTTTCACACATCAGAAGAGGATTCTGAGCCCCAGGAGGACCACAGTGCTGAGAGTGATGATTCTGACAGAGGGAGCGATGGCGGGGGGTCAGAGGATGGAGGGAGCGATGGAGAGGGGTCAGAGGATGGAGGGAGCGATGACGGAGAAGAAGATGGAGAGAGTGATGGGGAGCAGGCTAAGTATGGAGGGAGCGAAGGAGAGAAAGAAGAGGGTGAAGGCAACAGAGAAGCAGATGATGTAGACACCAACCCCAATGCTGGATGGGCGGAGGCCATGGCCAAGATTCTGCAGAAGAAAACGCCAGCGAGCAAACCCAGCATCCTGCTGAAGAACAAAGAGCTGGACAAGATGAAGGAGAAGGAGAAGAAGGAGAGTCTGGAGAGGAAGAAACAGGTACTGTTTATTTTCATGTCTGTACATGTTTGTGTGTCTGTACCTGTGTCAATTTCTCACTTTAATGAACACAGGTATTAAACTGGTTATTGAAATTAGATGAT
The DNA here is from genome assembly GCF_002021735.2 of Oncorhynchus kisutch. NCBI lineage: Eukaryota > Metazoa > Chordata > Actinopteri > Salmoniformes > Salmonidae > Oncorhynchus > Oncorhynchus kisutch. The sequence continues at coordinate 29,000,023 of NC_034175.2, read as the reverse complement.
AGCCTGATAACAGAAATGTCCTTAGACCAGTTCACCTGGCGTTAAATTGCACCCATGGCATTTATTCAGTACAGCTTGCCTGTATGTACATGCTTAATAACTTTTTTTCCCCTGGCCGTCAGACTGATAAAAGGCGAGCTTGGGAGATGATGTGTCGAGAGAAACCAGACGTTGTAAAAGACAGAGAGAATGAGAGGAACCTGCAGAGAGTTGCTACCAGGTACAAACACACGTGTGCCGCTTACAAACCTACAGTGCCTTCAGAAAGTATTCACACCATGTGACTTTTTCCAAATGTTGTCGTGTTAAAGCCTGATTTTAAAATGGATTCAATTTCTATTTTTGGTCACTGGCCTGCACACAATAATGTCAAAGTGGAATTATGTTGTTTTTTTGTTTTGTTTTTTACAAATGAATGAAAAGCTGAAATGTCTTGGATCAATAAGTACAGTGCATTCGGAAAGTATTCAGACACCTTGACTTTTCCCACATTTTGTTACTTTTCAGCCTCATTCTATTATTGATTTCATTGTTTTTACCCCCCTCAATCTACACACAACACCCCATAATGACAGAAAAAAAAGTTTAGATTTTTTTGCAAAAGTATTAAAAGTAAAACACATACCTTATTTACATAAGTATTCAGTACTTTGTTGATGCAATTACAGCCTTGAGTCTTCTTGGGTATGATGCTACAAGCTTAGCCATGCCTATATTTGGGGAGTTTCTCCCATTCTTCTCTGCAGATCCTCTCAAGCTCCTTCAGGTTAGATGAGGAACGTTGCTGCACAGATATTTTGAAGTCACTCCAGAGATGTTCCATCGGGTTCAAGCCCGATCTGGCTGGGCCACTTAAGGACATTCAGAGAGACATGTCCCAAAGCCACTCCTGCATTGTCTTGGCTGTGTGCTTAGGGTCGTTGTCCTGTTGGAAGATGAACCTTCGCCTTAGTCAGAGGTCCTGAGCACTCTGGTGCATGTTTTCATCAAGGATCTCTCTGTACTTTGCTCCCTTCATCTTTCTCTCAATCCTGACTAGTCTCCCAGTCCCTGCTGCTGAAAAACATCCCCACACATGATGCTGCCCCCACCATGCTTCACTGTAGAGATGGTGCCAGGTTTCCTCCAGACATGACACTTGGCATTCAGGCCAAAGTGTTGAATCTTGTTTTCATCAGACCAGTGAATCTTGTTTCTCATGGTCTGAGAGTCCTTTAGGTGTTCCAAGTGGGCTATCATGTGCCTTTTTACTGAGGAATGTCTTTCTGTCTGGCCAGTCTACCATAAAGGCCTGATTGGTGGAGTGCTGCAGAGATGGTTGTCCTTCTGGAATGTTCTCTCATCTCTACAGAGGAAGTCTGGAGCTCTGCCAGAGTGACCACCGGGTTCTTGGTCACCTTCCTGACCAAGGCCCTTCTCCTCCAATTGCTCGGTTTGGCCTGGCGGCCAGCTCTAGGAAGAGTCTTGGTTATTCCAAACTTATTCCATTTAAGAATGATGGAGGCCACTGTTTTTGGACCTTGAATTCTACAGAAATGTTTTGGTACCCTTCCCCAGATTTGTGCCTCAACACAATCTTGTCTCGGAGCTCTACAGACAATTCCTTTGACCTCATGGCTTGGTTTTTGCTCTGACATGCACTGTCAGAATCATGTCTAATTAATTGAATTTACCACAGGCGGACTCCAATCAATTTGTAGAAACATCTCAAAGGTGATCAATGGAAACAGGATGCACCTGAGCTCAATTTCTAGTCTCATAGCAATGGGTCTGAATACTTAAGTAAATAAGGTGTTTTTGCTTTGTCATTATGGGGTGTTGTGTGTAGATTGAGGGATTTTAATTTTATACATTTTTGAGTAAGGCTGTAACATAACATGGAAAAGGTCTAGGGGTCTGAATAGTTTCTGAATGTACTGTATTCAACCCCATTGTTGTAAGGAGTCGCATGATAACTTGCATAAGCTCACTCTGCCATAATAGTGCTTAACATAATTTTTTAATGACTACTGCATCTCTGTACCGCATGCATACAATTATCTTTAAGTTATACAAAAAAAAACAATCTAAGCAGACATTTAATATCCCTTTGGAAGGTGTATCAACACACCAAGTCACAACAAAGATACAGGAGTCCTTCCTAACTCAGTTGCCAGAGAGGAAGGAAACGTCTCAGGGATTTCTCTTTAAAATGGTGACTTTAAAACGGTTAGTTTAATGGCTGTGATAGTAGAAAACTGAGGATGGATCAACAATTTTGTAGCTACTCCACAATACTAACCTAATTGACAGAGTGAAAAGGAAGCCTGTACAGTATACAACTATTCCTGAACATGCACCCTGTTTGCAACAACACACGAAAGTAATACTGCAAAAAATGCAATTAACTTTTTGTCCTGAATACAACACATTACTGAGTACCATGCGCCATATTTTCAAGCATAGAGAAACTAAACAAGAATGGAGCCAAGCACAGGCAAAATCCTTTCCACCAGACACTGGGAGATGAATTCACCTTTCAGCAGGACAATAATCTGACCAAATACACTGGAGTTGCTTACCAAGAAGACAGTGAATGTTCCTGAATGGCCGAGTTAGTTTCAGCTTAAATCTCTTGAAGATCTATGTCAAGACCTGGAAATGGTTGTCTAGTAATGATCAACAACCAACTTGACAGAGCTTGATGAATCTTGAAAAGTATAATGGCCAAATGTTGTACAATTCACGTGTGCAAAGCTCTTAGAGACTTACCCAGAAAGACTCACAGCTGTAATTGCTGCCGATGGTGATTCTAACATGTATTGATTTAGTGGTGTGAATGCTTATGTAAATTGGTTATTTTTAAAATTGGTTAATATTTCTAAACCTGTTTCCATTTTATTATGGGGGTTTGTGTGTAGATGGGTGGGGAAAAAAACACCTTTAAACCATTTTGAATTCACACTGTAACACAACAAAAGGTGTAATTCAACAGCATATCGCTTAAAGATGATACAATGCCTGCCATTTGAGGATGGCGATAACAAAATTATTAGATCAGGAAAAAATCCCATGCATTTATGATTTTGTGCTAAATATAAGCGCCACAAAATATTACAATTAATCTTACAGTGAATTGGCTTTAAATTCTACCAGAATGACAGTGTGATGTGTGTACCTCTCCACAGGGGGGTAGTACAGCTGTTCAACGCTGTGAGGAAACACCAGAAAACGGTGGATGAGAAGGTGAAGGAGGCGGGCGGCTCGGAGAGGAAGAAGGCCAAGCTCCTCTCCTCTGTCTCCAAGAAAGACTTCATCAACGTGCTGCGTGGCACAGAGGGAGGCAGCGAGGTTGTCACCAAGACAGAGAGACAGATGGTGAGTTTCATCCCCGATACCTCTCTCTCCCACTGATGTGTTGTTTTCCCAGAGTTGGTCTTAAGGCAGGTGCTAGATTCACCCCCCCCCCCCCCCCCCCCTAAAGATTTATTGCAGCTAAAGTGTCAATTGCAGCCAGTTGTAGTTGTGCTGAATATAATAGTTTATAATTCCATTCTCCCGGATGCCAGTCGCTGTGCACCAATGCACCTCACTCACATGGCTCTCTCAGCTATATCAATTCTTATTAGTCGGGTCCTTCTCACAGGCCTAGCAGCTCTGAAGTAGCCTACAAGTGAAGACAGACACACTTCTTATCAAATTCTGATGCGCACTTTGAAGATGTTAAAAAAACTGTCCACATTTGCTTTTCCTCAGCCAACAAGACAAGTAAAGAAACAGCAATATCACTCGCCTATGTCAATGTTCTATACCCCATAGTAGGAATGTTAACCTAATCTATTGGTTAGCTTGTCGTTCTGTGCGAGGAAAACAACATTTGAATCAGACTCTGGGGCAGCTGTAGGACGATGGATCCCATATTCATACAACCACTACACATATTTTTTTAAATATTTTTTTTAAGCAATAGATCAAGTTTAGCTTAATTTAGATGAACTTTTTTAAATAATTTTTTTATTTTTTACATTATAAGCAAAGCGCACACAGCAGTAGGCTACATCCAAATGTTCGAATATGCAGTGGTCGAAAAAGTACCTAATTGTCATACTTGAGTAAAAGTAAAGATGCCTTCATAAAAAAGTAAAAGTGAATGTCACCCAGTAAAATAATACTTGAGTAAAAGTCTTAGTGTTTGGTTTTAAATGTACTTAAATATCAAAAATAAAAGTGAAACTATGAATAATTTCAAATTCCTTATATTAAACAAACCAGACAGCATAATTGTATTTATTTTTACATTTACGGATAGCCAGGGGCACACTCCAACCCTCACACATAATTTACAAACTAAGCATTTGTTTTTAGTGAGTCTGCCAGATCTTAGGCGGTAGGGATGGCCAGGCATGTTTTCTTGATAAGTGTGTGAATTGGACAATTTTTCTGTCCTGCTAAGCATATTGTAAATATATATGCTAAGCATATTGTAAATGAGAACTTGTTCTCAACTTGCCTACCTGGTTAAATAAAGGTAAAATAAATAAATAATAAATAAAAAATTCAAAATATAATGAGTACTTTTCGGTGTCAGGGAAAATGAATGGAGTAAAAAATACATTATTTTCTTTAGGTATTGTAGTGAAGTAAAAGTTGTCAAATACCTTAACATTGTCAAGTACATTAAAGTAGAGGTCGACCGATTATGATTTTTCAACGCTGATACTGATTTATTGGAGGACCCAAAAAAGCCGATACCGATTAATCGGTAGATATTTTAATTTTTTTGTAATAATGGCAATTACAACAATACTGAATGAACACTTATTTTTAACTTAATATAATACATCAATAAAATCTATTTAGCCTCAAATAAATAATGAAACATGTTCAATTTGGTTTAAATAATGCAAAAACAGTGTTGGAGAAGAAAGTAAAAGTGCAATATGTGCCAAGTTTATGTTCATGGTAGAAATAGTTTTAGTTACTTAGCTCCGTGGTCCTGGAATTCTCTCCTGAACATTTTAAAACACTTGATCGTTTAAACACTTGATTGATGTATATAATCATAGAAGAGTGTAATTGTTATTAGGCCAGCTGTTTTTGGTCAAGATGTTTGTTTTAATGTAATATGTAATTGTTGTGCTGTATGTGTGTTTATAGTTTTGTTTAATGTTCTGGTAGTGTATGTAAGTTGTTTTGTCTGAAACGTTGTTCCCCCTGCTGCTATTGGACCAGGTCTCTCTTGGAAAAGAGATGTTATCTCAATGAGAAAAAACCTGTATAAATAAAGGTAAAATAAAAAATGTCATAATTATGTACAATTCTAGCAAATTAGTTTGCAACGAGTCACTCGGCCCAAATTGTTGCATATACCCTGACTCTGCGTGCAAGGAACGCAAGAGAAGTGACACAATTTCCCTAGTTAATATTGCCTGCTAACATGGATTTATTTTAACTAAATATGCAGGTTTAAAAATATATATACTTCGGTGTATTGATTTTAAGAAAGGCAAAAGATGTTTATGGTTAGGCACATTTGTGCAACGATTGTGCTTTGTTCAGCAATATACTTTTGTTAATACATCACCCGTTTGGCGAAGTAGGCTGTGATTCGATGATAAATTAACAGGCACTGCATTGATTATATGCAACACAGGACAGGCTAATTAACCTAGTAATATCATCAACTATGTGTAGTTAACTAGTGATTATATGAAGATTGTTCTTTCTAAGATAAGTTTAATGCTAGCTAGCAACTTACCTTGGCTTACTGCACTCGCGTAACAGGTGGTCAGCCTGCCACGCAGTGAACTCATGGAATGCAATGTAATCGGCGTCCACAAATGCCGATTGTTATAAAAACTTTAAATCAGCCCTAATTAATCGGCCAACCTCTAATAAATATAGAGAGAAAATTGCTGCTGTCATACTCTGAGCAGCACCATAGGGACAGTCTGACATACTAACAGGGCCTCTCAGCTTCAGGGTTAGAGGATCAGTGTTATAGCTGGGCTGGCACTGGAGATTGAAGGGTTTAGATTGGGGATTGGCATCAAACTACCATCTATTGTGTCTAGGAAATTTTTCAGACACCCAAACCCAGGATATTTTTCTGGTGATTGACATGGGATTTTAACATTTAAAAAATGCGTCTTGTATAGGGCAGGTCTGTAATAATTGCCACCATAACCGCTTATTTAATGTAATAATTTAATAAATATTATCTGGAGTGGCCTGTTGTGAAGTGTAGTTTCCCTTGATGTCCACATGGTGGCACTGTTGGCTGTGGGATCTTGTGAAACTTTCTTGGAGACTATTGTTATGAGACTTAGGAGTTGGGAGTTATAGTGGTGGTCTATTCTATAAGAAACGGATCATGTATGGGTAATAAGTACCATCTTTGTAAAAAGCTGATATATTTTGTTTGTGTATAGACTGGCAGGGAGGCAGAAGAGAAGCCAGCCTGGAGCGTGCTGAGAGACGACTTTATGATGGGAGCCTCCATGAAGGACTGGGACAAGGAGAGCGACGAGGAGGGGGGTGAGCAGGAGGCACCAGAGGGTGTGGAGGACGACAACAGCGAGTCGGACTGAGCAGACTGGCCCATCTAAGTGTGTGTATGACTGAGCACGCCCAGGACTGTGTGTGTACACAAGACCGTGCCTTTTGAGTCCACTGTGAGGAATGGAGCTGAAGGGTCCTGCATCGCTGAGATCGGCTCAACCCAGCCTCCCTCTCCTCTTCCCCCAGAGGCAGCTCTACCAGGCCCAAAGACCCCTCTTTTGAATTTTCTATATGGAACAAGGAGCTGAAGAAAGACTGCGGTCCAGGTCCTGTTCTGGCCCACAATGCTTTGGGTCAGGATACCTAGTTTGTGTAATGCTGGTGCCCTCTGGCTTGTCAAGGTCCCACTGAACATTTTTCCATCTGAACTCTGCTGTGTATATAGACCCTTTTCCCCCCTAACAGTTGCATGTCCCTCAATAAAAAGCCAGTTGATAAACTTTTCCCTTTTCAGTTTTGTGTTTAATAGTTTTTTGGTGAACTGAGTTATAGCACTGCAAATCAATATTAGGAAGTTGTTCTTAATGTTTTGTACACTGTGTTTATCTAGTTTATTTCATAAATTTTATATATTTATTTTATGCAGTGGTGGAAAAAGTACCCAATTGTCATACTTGAGTAAAAGTGGAGATGCCTTTTAATAGAAAGTTACTCAAGTAAAAGTGGAAGTCAGCCTGTAAAATACTACTTGAGTAAAAAGTATTTGGTTTTAAATATACTTAAGTATTAAAAGTATAAATAATAAAAAATTCCTTGTGTTAAGCAAAGCAGACAGCACCATTTTCTTGTTTTTAAAATGTATGTGTCGCAAGGGTCACATTATTTACAAAAGATGCATTTGTGTTTAGTGAGTCTCTTGATAAGTGCATGAATTTGACAATTTTCCTGTCCTACGCATTCAAAATGTAACTAGTACTTTTGGTTGTCAGTGAAAATGTGTGGAGTAAAAAGTAAGACATTCTTTTGGGAATGTAGTAAAGTACCAGTCAAAAATATAAATAGTAAAGTACAGATACTCCAAAACACTACTTTAGTACTTTAAAGTATTTTTTATTTAAGCACTTGACACCACTGGTTTTTATGTGGTATGGTTGTAGTGATCATATGACAAACAAAAGATGTAGTAGACATGCTCCCTGACTGTCAGAGAATGTGAGATGCCCTACTGAAGACCCCTCGGAGAGGAAAAGTGTGTGCCAGAGAGCATAGAACAGCTGGTGACATTGAGATGCTGTCCCACTACATGAACCTCTCGTTTTGTGCCGCCCACCCCGTTTTACACACTGCTTGCCTGCGTGTGTCTACTGGACGGTTGCCAAGGTGACAGCCCTCACATCGGAGTGACCCTGAGCGCCAAGTTGATGTGGCGACTGCCCAGTGGAAGTTCTGCTGACTCCTCTTTTCTCTTTCCCTTTCGCTTCTTAAAAAAAAAATAATAATAATATTCCTGTCTGACCCTTGCCACACTCACACAAGTAGTGGAAATATTTGCAAAGCGCCCCTATCGCCGCAAGGAGAATGCCGCCACGTCTCAGCCGACCTGTCTCCACTGCTTAGAGCGCCCATTCGTCATGGCAACACTGCGACCTGCCACTATGGAATGCCAGGGCTCTCCTGGCTCTGTTGACACACTGCTAGAGAACCAGCCTGCTATGTCATCTCATCCTCTTCAGTCTATATGGTATTGTCCTCTGTCCCTCTCTATTAGGTCCAGCTGTCCCTTTGCTGCTCTGACCTGGGCCATGTTCATTAGGCACAAAGTAGAAGAAAATGTAGGAATCTAGTGAGGTACGACCTGAATGTGCCCAATAAAACACACTTGTTTTCTGTCATTTTGTCATTGTGCCCAAATGAACACGACCCAAGGGTTTTCCTGAACCGGTGTACAGGGATTGTAGAGATGGAGTTACTAATACAGGTTCACTGGGTGTAAAATAATGATATAGGGATATCTACAGGTGCAGAAGGAGATTAAACATGACAGGGTCACTCACTATATATGTTTAGAGGGCTTTAAAGTAATAATGGTGTTCTGTCTGTGTTACTGTACCGTATACTCTGACCGGTCATGGTGTGTTCAACACAGTGAGCAGGTGTCGGAGAGGACATGCAGGAACTGCCTTCCATGTGTGAGATATCTACCTCTATTCCCAATGCATCTCACACACACACACACACACACACACACACTCACACCTCTTGTTGGCCTAAGATGTCTGTGTGGGTATTGATTTAGTGACAACATCTGGTTTACACCAGTAAGTCCGGGCTCTGAGAGAGTTTCTGAGAGCCTGTCATTGCTGATGAATTGCAGGCTTTGGTTTGGGTGGAGTGGGGTCGGAGGTGTGGGGGCAGGGTGAGAGAGAGGGAGGTTTTAGCAGAGACAGGAAAAAAAAGCCTTGGCAAAGGATGAAAACAGTGGGGTTTTCTTGGGAGCGTAAATGTAAATCAACCTGGCGCATTATGACTGTGAGAGTGAGAATCCAAGAAAATAGAAACAGAGTGGATGCGGGAATGTCCATAAACTCTCATGGCTGAAATGGTGCAGTCCCCCTAAAACAGGTGCAGGGATGACAAGAGAGCTGTAGTGTACCACTCCCTAACAAAGACCCAGGGGAGAACCATTCTAAACATCCCCCATTTAAGAGCTGGATAAAGGGTTTTAAAAATAATGGGCATAGAAAATTACTTGTAGTGGTGATGTTGTTTTTATTGAAGTTATTCAAACTTTACGGGAAGCAGTATTCTTGCCAACTTCTATCGTGTTATTGAGGAGGATTGCGAAAAGAGCATGCATACCCGGAACCCACAAATCAAATCAGCCTTTTTCACGTATTTATCCCGTTCATATCATTTCTCAGGAAGCTCAATTTTATGTTCTTGTAATGTTCTTGTAAGTTTTCATCTGCAAGACGTTTCTTTAGAACCATCCCAGCTCGAATCTGAAATATTTATTGTCTACTTTATCCATTGCAAAATACGGTACCAAAATAAGCGTATGTTGTTACACCGGACTTGTGGATATGGTTATTGAGCTAGTGGACGCCAAATTATACATCTGGCGTTAGGACCCCGTGGTTGCGCGCAGGGACATTGCCCGCTGCATTGTCCGGATGGGCACACTAAACACTCATTACAATAAATCGTCTCGTAACCTGAAGTTGAAGGAGTCCCCCGGCCTGAAAGTGACGACCACAACATCCATTTGAAGAAGAAGGAGCACGTGGTTAAGTACGTCTTATAAATATCCCTCTACAACCGGCCGCATGCTGTTGTGCCACTGGCAACATCAGCTCTGCGGACCGATTTTCAGAGCAAGAAGAGATGGAGGAACGCGTCAACGGTCTACCATTGTATTAAAAGGAAATACCGATTATCTTTATACTTCAACCTACTTGCCATACTTTTGATACACTTTTCCCCGCATTTTCTCAATTTACATTGACCCAACACATGCGTTATAACAACTTTAATAGGTTATATCTCGTCGAGACGACACCTTGCGAGTACCAGGACGGGTTGATTTTTGCACTGTTGTATGTTCTTCTGTCAAGAACCGCGATGCAACTGCTCAGCGAAGCCCACCTTGATCTTGAGATAGAGAAATCAAAGACGGACTTGTGCTGAGCGCGGTACTGGCCACAGTTGGAAAGCTCGCAGCGCTCTGATGCGGTAGAGGTGTGCGCTAACCCACAGGCTACACGTCTGTTCTGCACAACTGGAGATAGCGAGCTAGCTGGTTGTAGTTTGTTTTTACTTCAAGGTTTTTATATTAAACCTTGATTGGCATTTAATGGCCACAATTCGGTATTTTTCGTTTGGACAATTGTAACTTTACGCGCGTTTAGTATGCGTTTATTGTGAAGTGATTGGTAATATCATACATTGCCTACTGCTGCTGTCTGCTCCCCGCAGCCCGTATAACGGATTTTACAGATTAGTTCACTTCCATGGTTGAATGGATTTCCAGGTACAATTTGAAATACTGTGCTGAAACTGGGATCACAAAACTACCACGTTTCCCAATATTTAGGCCACAAGTAGTTAAGTGTGTAAGCCTATATATCCAATATTTAGACTTTTTTTTCATGTTTATATTGCCTTTCCGTTATCTTTAAATAGCCTTTCCAAGGCCGCTTTTGTCTTTTTTTGGTCAAGATTTCAAGACGCTGCTGTAGTCTACTTTTAGAGTTCACAATGAACTACTGCGTTTTAAGTCTTCTCCTGACCATGGATTTAGCCACTGTGGCCGTCAGTTTGTCTACATGCAGTACGCTGGACATGGATCAGTTTATGAAAAAGCGCATAGAAGCCATCCGTGGACAGATACTGAGCAAGTTGAAGCTCACGAGCCCACCGGAGACATACCCCAAGCCCGAGGAGGTGTCGCGGGATATCATCGCCATCTATAACAGCACGAGAGACCTGTTGCAGGAGAAAGCCAACGATCGGGCGGCGACGTGTGAGCGCCAACGAAGCGAGGAGGAGTACTACGCAAAAGAGGTTCACAAAATCGACATGCAACCCCCCTACCCCTCTGAGAGTAAGTGTGTGTTTGTGTGTGTGTGCGCGCCTGAATACGTGCCAGAGCGCACGCGCACCTGTGTAACGGTTTAATGCATAATTGAAAAGCTCCAATAACCAGTAATTACCCACTGGGCACAGAAGTCAGTTCAACGTACATTTGGTTGAGTTGACAGCTAGAGTGAAATCAACAAAACATGTCACCATGTCATTGGATTTAGGTTAAAAGTTGCAAATCCAATCCGTTTTCCCCTGTTCCTTTTGGGGTTGAAATGACATGGAAACAACGTTGATTCAGCAGGTTGTTGCTCAGTGTAGTATTATCTGCAAATTTTTCAAAGATCCCCATTCCCTTTATGTACGTCATGTGTGTTTGTGATTATTTTGGGGGAAACTATACAAACTATTCCTGGCACTGTTGCAGCCAGGCAAGCAAAACAACGATAATGCGAAACCTGCAGGTCGGCCTGTGCTGCTAGAGCTGTCATCGAAAAAAGTAGCCTGACATGAACCTCTCGTGGGATAGGGGGATCGATTTCCTCCCAGGCTGACTCCCGGCGCCGCCTTGACAATGTGTTATTGCATAGTTATGAGGTAGTAGAAGCAGACTACAATGAAACACGGATTCAATATTTACCCCCTCCCCCCATCTCACTCTAAAGAAAGAGTTCGTATTGTGTATGTTGGTACATTTGTAACATAACACGCAAGTTTTCCCTAATGTTATGTTAATTCAGCGTGTCCTTGCCTGAGTCTCTCCAGCCTGGAGCTGCTTTGTAGATAGGGACAGGGTGAGCTCCAAGGACTCATTGACCTCATAGAGAGGCCTATGAGTATTTATCACATTGAAAGAGTGGATTTTATCAGTGATAACCTCTTATTCTCAGTGGACCGCCTCTGAATTCCCGTTTTCCCTGACTGCTATAAACCCAATCAAAATTGATAATACACTCCCACGGCAAGTTCTTCATTGTTTACATGTCAAAAGCATGAAGAGCAGGGCAATCTAAAATATTGTCAGAACAGGTTTGAGACATCAGGTTTTATTCCTTTCATCTCAGGAGGCAGGGGGTGATATTGAGAAAGTGGTGTGTGTGTGTTTTATGTGTAGACCTACACTCCCAAATTGGATTGGATTAATAGGGGTCTTAGACGGCTAACCCTGGGCTCCCAGAGTCACTACAATTACCTAATTTAAAGTTGTTTTTTTCCCCTCACTGCTTTCAAGTAATAAACCACTGTGTTTCTAGCTACATTTTTACACACACATTCATGTTTTCAAAGTCATGGTTGCCTAAACATAATCATATTAAACACTGCTATTGTGCCATTTATTCTGTAATCATTTTTTTCTCCTCCAGATCAAATGTGAGTACACGGCACGGAGAAAAAAATAATTAGGAGATATTTTATATGCCCCAAGGTATATTTTGCATTAAATATTATCCTTGGCCCTGCCCGTTGTATAAATACACCTAAATATGTATAGATCAGGCGATGTGCCAAGCGCAGTCAGGAAGGCATTTGCAGGGTATAAATAATCCTGAGTTAACATTCAGAGAAAAAGGCTGAATTATTTTATTTATCCTTTTTAATCTTCTTCTGACGCTGCTCTACTCTTTAGCTCCTGGGAGGAAAGATGACAAAGAGAGAGACAGGAGAGAGGGAGAGGGAGTCAAACCACCAGTTGTTAGTCCCAAAATGCACAGCCAAAGACGATACGGATGGCTATTTTTTTAACAGTCGACTGTGTGTGTGTGTGTGTGTGTGTGTGATCCAGTGTCAAAGTGTGAATGTCTTTGCCAGCTAATAATGCACACACATACACACAAGGGTACCAATCTTATCTGGTAGGGTGCCAGGAAGTCCTCAGAGGCAGCACTGTGGGGCACCATGGCACTGGAACTCACACTAAAATGTGCACGGGGGAGAGGATGGGCTGTGGAGTGGAGTGGACAAGGGGGAGATGGGTGGGGTTGAGGGGCGGTGTAGTGGGGGCAGAGACATAAGCCTGGCAGGCCCACAGTACACTATTTAAACCAGCAAGCAGGCATTATACATATAATGCCGAATGCTGCCCTGGGCTCTGCTCTGCCACTTGCTGCATGGAAAATTCCAGCAGGAGACGCACTGTTTCTGGGCTGTGGAGTGGTTGGTAGAAAGATAACCTATCCTTCCCCCATCCCAAGCTCTTCCTCATCTCCCCACTCATTTTTGCCCCTCATTGATACTCATTGGCCCCCATTTAAACTCTTCGCAATGTTTGTCTTCTCTCACGCCCCCTTTCCCAATCTCATATGTTCAGGTATGTATGCGTGTGTGTGTGCGTGCTGCATGCATTGCGTGTAGGTGTGCTGCATCTTTTTCAACATTGTCACCTAGGCTATGCGACAGTCTCTCATGATGCTGCATTATGGACTGTACAGTGGCAAGAAAAAGTATATGAACCCTTTGGAAATACCTGGATTTCTGCATAAGTTGGTCATAGAATGTGATCTTCATCTAGGTCACAACAATAGAGAAACACAGTCTGCTTAAACTAATAACACACAAACAATTACATGTTTTCATGTCTTTATTGAACACACTGTGCAAACATTCACAGTGCAGGGTGGAAAAAAGTATGTGAACCCTTGGATTTAATAACTGGTTGACCATCAAACGTTTTCTGTAGTTGCGGATCAGACCTGCACAACGGTCAGGAGGAATTTTGGACCATTTTGGACCACCAAACTGTTTCAGTTTAGCAATATTCTTGGGATGTCTCGTGTGAACTGCTCTCTTGAGGTCATGCCACAGCATCTCAATCGGGTTGAGGTCAGGACTCTGACTGGGCCACTCCAGAAGGTCAGGACTCTGACTGGGCCACTCCAGAAGGTCAGGACTCTGACTGGGCCACTCCAGAAGGTCAGGACTCTGACTGGGCCACTCCAGAAGGTCAGGACTCTGACTGGGCCACTCCAGAAGGTCAGGACTCTGACTGGGCCACTCCAGAAGGTCAGGACTCTGACTGGGCCACTCCAGAAGGTCAGGACTCTGACTGGGCCACTCCAGAAGGTCAGGACTCTGACTGGGCCACTCCAGAAGGTCAGGACTCTGACTGGGCCACTCCAGAAGGTCAGGACTCTGACTGGGCCACTCCAGAAGGTCAGGACTCTGACTGGGCCACTCCAGAAGGCGTATTTTCTTCTGTTTGAAGCCATTATATTGTTGATTTGCTTCTGTGTTTTGGGTCGTTGTCCTGTTGCATCACCCGACTTCTGTTGAACTTCAATTGGTGGACAGATAGCCAAACATTCTCCTGCAAAATGTCTTGATAAATTTGGGAATTCATTTTTCTGTCAATGATAGCAAGCTGTCCACCCCCAGAGGTAGCAAAGCAGCCCCTTCCAAACAACTCAACTGTAGTTTAATCTGTCCACAGAATATTTTGCCAGTAGCTCTGTGGAACATCCAGATGCACTTTTGCAAACTTCAGACATGCAGCAATGTTCTTTTTGGACAGCAGTGGCTTCTTCCGTGGTGCCCTTCCATCAACACCATTCTTGTTTAGTGTTTTACATATCATAAACTCATCAAAAGATATGTTAGCATGTTCCAGAGATTTCTGTAAGTCTTTAGCTGACACTGGGATTCTTCTTAACCTCATTGAGCATTCTGCGCAATGCTTTTGCAGTCATCTTTGCAGGACAGTCACTTCTAGGGAGAGTAGCAACAGTGCTGAACATTCTCCATTTATAGACAGTTTGTCTTACCGTGGACTGATGAACATCAAGGCTTTTAGAGATACTTTGGTAACCCTTTCCAGCTTTATGCAAGTCAACCATTCTTAATCTTAGGTCTTCTGAGATCTCTTTTGTTCGAGGCATGGCTCACATCAGGCAATGCTTCTTATGAATAGCAAACTCAAATTTTGTGAGTGGTTTTTATAGGGCAAGCCAGCTCTAACCAACATCTCCAATTACGTCCCATTGATTGGACTCCAGGTTAGCTGACTCCTGACTCTAATTAGCTTTTGGAGAAGTCATTAGCCTAGGGGTTCACATACTTTTTCCAACCTACACCGTAACTGTTTAAATGATGTATTGAATATAGACAACAAAAATACAATAATTTGTGTTGCTAATTTAAGCACACTATGTTTGTCTATTGTTGTGACTTACATGAAGATCAGATCAAATTTGATTGCCAATTTATGTAGAAATCCAGGTAATTCCAAAGGGTTCAGATACTTTTTCTTGCCACTGTACAAGCTGATACAACATTGGCCTGTTAGCATGCCCTCATTGCCCTATACAGAAATGCTTGTTTAGCATTTGCCCTGCCTGCTCTCTAAGTTATTGTATGTCTCCAGTGTGCTATAGCTCTCCTGTGGACTAGAGCTCTCACAGTGACCCTAGTGTGTTTGTGTGTGTGTGTGTGTGTGTTTGTGTGTGTGTGTGTGTGTCTGTTGGGGATAGTTTTGCCATTCCCTTTTACCGGGGTGTATATATGTTTAAACTATATGTGTTGCTTGCTTTTATAAAATGGGATTTAGATGATGTCATGCACACAGCATCGTTCAAAGTCAGGGGTTAAACGAATGACCTTATTCATTTATCCGCACATTAATTCTGACTTGTTCTTCATGTGCAAACGTTTATTGACTATGATAAATGGTTAGAGAGAAGAAAGCATTATAGCCTAGACTTAGAAGGGTGGCATCGTGAGAGTAGCATCACCTATGCTGTCTTGTCCTTGTGATAAGACAGGAATGCTGGTTGGTTCATATTTAGCAGTGGTGGAAAAAGTACCAATTGTCATATTTGAGTAAAAGTAAAGATACCTTAATAGAAAATGACTCAAGTAAAAGTGAAAGTCACCCAGTAAAATACTACTTCAGTAAAAGGGGTTGAGAAGACATATTTCAGTTGAATGCATTCAGTTGTACAACTGACTAGGTGTCCCCCTTTCCCTTTCCCTAAAAGTATTTGGTTTAAATATACTTAAGTATCAAAAGTAAATGTAATTGCAAAAATATACTTAAGTATCAAAATAAAAGTAAAACTATAAATCATTTAAAATCCCTTATTTTAAGTAAAACTCAGGCATCATTTACAAACAAAGTATTTGTGCTTAGTGAGTCCAGCAGATCACAGGCAGTAGGGATGATAAATGCATGCATTGGACCATTTTCCAGTCCCGATAAGCATTCAAAATGTAAACAGGTACTTTTGGGTTTCAGGGAAAATGTATGGAGTAAAAAAGTACATTATTTTCTTTAGGAATGTAGTAAAGTAAAAGTAGTCAAAAATATAAATATAAATAGTTAAGTCAAGTACAGATACCCCAAAAAAAACTATAAAGTATTTTTTACTTAGGCACTTTACACTTTACAATGCAAACTTTACAATGCAAACTGTTACAGCTGTACTTGAATGTAGAACATTCTGCTCATTATATACTGAACAAAAATATAAACGCAACAATTTCAAAGATGTTACTGAGTTACAGATCATATGAGGAAATCAGTTAATTGAAATAAATAAATTAGGCCCTAATCTATGGATTTCACATGACTTGGGCAAGGGCGCAGCCGCGGTTAGTTCTGGGAGGGCATAGGCCCACCCACTTGGAAGCCAGGCCCAGCCTTTCAGAATGAGTTTTTCCCCACAAAAGGGCTTTATTACAGACATAAATATTCTTCAGCACCCCTCAGATGATCCCTCAGGTGAAGAAGCCGGATGTAGAGGTCCTGGGCTGGCGTGGTTACAAATGGTCTGCGGTTGTGAGGCCGGTTGGACGTACTGCCAAATTCTCTAAAATGACATTGGGGGTGGCTTATGGTAGAGAAATCAACATTAAATTATCTGGAAACAGCTCTGGTGTGCATTCCTGCAGTGATGATGCCAATTGCACACTCCCTCAAAAATGTGACAATACGGCACATTTTAGAGTGGCCTTTTATTGTCCCCAGCACAAGGTGCACCTGTGTAATGATCATGCCGGTTTAATCAGCTTCTTGATATGCCGCACCTGTCAGGTGCAGGGATAATCTTGGCAAAGGAGAAATGCTCACTAACAGGGATGTAAACAAATTTCTGCCCAAAATTTGAGAGAAACACGCTTTCCGTGCGTATGGAACATTTCTATAATATTTTATTTAATCTCATGAAACATGGGACCAACACTTTACATGTTGCGTTTATATTTTTGTACAATATAGAAGTGCAATCCTCGTTCAGAGCAGCCTACTCCTCCCATCATTTTAGTCATATCACTGGAAGTGTTTTGTATTAAACTATATGTGGCATTTGATTTACATTAACGTTAACTTTGGAAATGTACATTGTAGAAAACACGTTTGCATTGTATATAGTGTAGTAAATTGTACTACACTATCTAAACCACACTCAATGCAGTAGACATTGATATGTTGTACTCACAGCAAATCACTAGACATATTTGCAATTTAATGAGTCGTTGTTGGGCAAATATTTCAAAGTGTTTTAAGAGAGGTCAGCTGTTAATAAGGAGCTAACACAGTGAGTGCTGTACCAGCGTAAATAGAGACCACATGTTGATTCTGCCTTTTCTTCAGTCATGTGGATTCAAAGGAGCACTAATTACCTAGCCTTTCAACAACACGTCAGTACATTACACTTCAAACAGGTTCTGAAAATCAAACTTTACATGGTTCAAATAAAAGGCAATTAGTTTGAATCACTTTAGATTTGGAGTGCACCGGTGTTATTTGCTCAGAAAGCCTCATTGATATACGCTGTAGTTTAGTATAGTTAAGTAACAATTTTTTGGGGTGCAGTAAACACAACTCTACTAAGGTAAATTAATTGAAAATGAACCTGATAGAACAATGTCCATGTTGCTAATCTGTGACAAACTATGATGCTGATTAATAAGTCTAGAACCAACAGGACCCTGAACAGCTTCTACACCCAAGCCATAAGACTGCTAAATTAGTAAATTAGTTAACCAATAGATACCCAGACTATCTGCATTGACCCTTTTTCACTAGCTCTTTTGATTCATCACATACGCTGCTGCTACTGTTTAATTATCTATCCTGTTGTCTTTATCCCTACCTACTGTATGTGTACGGTGCATTCGGAAAGTATTCAGACCCCTTCCCCTTTTCCACATTTTGTTACGTTACAGCCTTATTCTAAAATGGATTAAATACATTTTTCTTCTCATCTATCTACAAACAATTTCCCATAATGATGAAGCGAAAACAGGAAGACATTTTATTTTTGCAAATGTATTAAAAAATTTAAAAAACAGAAATACCTTGCTGAATGGAGCAAAGTACAGAGAGATCCTTGATGAAAACCTGCTCCAGAGCACTCAGGACCTCAGACTGGTGTGAAGGTTCACCTTCCAACAGGACAACGACCCTAAGCACACAACCAAAATAACGCAGGAGTGGCTCCAGGACAAGTCTCTGAATGTCCTTGAGTGGCACAGCCAGAGCCCGGACTTGAACCCGATTGAACATCTCTGGAGAGACTTGAAAATAGCTGTGCAGTAATGCTCCCCATCCAACCCGACAGCTTGAGAGGATCTGCAGAGAGGAATGGGAGAATCTCCCCAAATACAGATGTGCCAAGCTTGTAGCATCATACTCAAGAAGACTCGAGGCTGTAATCGCTGCCAAAGGTGCTTCAACAAAGTACTGAGCAAAGGGTTTGAATACTTCTGTAAATGTGATATTTCAGTTTTAACTGTTTTTGCTCTGTCATTATGGGATATTGTGTGTAGATTGATGAGTGGGGAAAAAAACTATTTTAGAATAAGGCTCTAACATAATCAAATGTGGGAAGGGCCCGTAAGTAAGCATGTCACTTAGTCTATACCTGTTGTTCACGAAGCATGTGACAAATACAAATTGATTTGATTTGATATTTTGCTTTTGTCCAGTTTTTTGTTCTTCATAATATAACTCTCCTAAGGTGAGCTAGCTAGCCTAGCGCTGTGTAGAGACATTCTTCTGGTGAGAGTTTGCAGAGGGACCAGATAATAAGAAAGGCCCAGTGTGTGTGTGCCAAGTGTTTGAGTTACATAATGACATCTAATCAGATTTTTACATTTTCTGCAGGAAGGATGTGTCACTTTTGTTATGGGAAGCATGTCAGACTTACATAGGTCTTAAAGACAAATGCACATTTATGAATAGCACTGCTTTTATTAAGATGTAATGGTGTGTATTGTGGGCATGCATGTGTGTGTGTCCATGTTTTCTTACATGTGTGCTTATGTGCATTCAAGCATGTACAGTACCAGTCAAAAGTTTGGACACACCTACTCATTCAAGGGTTTTTCTTTATTTTGACTGTTTTCTTTATTGTAGAATAATAGTGAAGACATCAAAACTACGAATGAACACTTGAAATCGTGTAGTAACCAAAAAAAGTGTTAAACACATCAAAATATATGTTCTTTTTTAGGTTCTTCAAAGTAGCCTTTGCCTTGATGACAGCTTTGTACACTCTTGGCATTCTCTCAACCAGATTCATGAGATAGTCACATGGAATGCATTTCAATTAACAGGTGTGCCTCCTTCTTAGTGTGTTTGACCCAATGAGTTGTGTTGTGACAAGGTAGGGGTGGTATACAGGTGTGGATCAAGGAAAAGGAAGGAAAGGAAAAGCTCAAATAAGCAAAGAGAAACAACAGTCAATCATTACTTTATGACATGAAGGTCAGTCAATCCAGAAAATTAGAAGAACTTTTAACGTTTCTTCAAGAGCAGTCGCAAAAACCATCTAGCTCTATGATGAAACTGGCTCTCATGAGGACCGCCACAGGAAAGAAAGACCCAAAGTTAACTATGCTGCAGAGGATAAGTTCATTAGAGTTAACTGCACCTCAGATTGCAGCCCAAATAAATGCTTTACACAGTTCAAGTAACAGACACATCTCAACATCAACAGTTCAGAGGAGACTGTGTGAATCAGGCCTTTATGGTTGAATTGCTGCAAAGAAACCACAACTAAAGGACACCAATAAGAAGAAGAGACTTGCTTGGGCCAAGAAACATGAGCAATGGGATAATAGACCATTGGAAATCTGTCCTTTGGTCTGATGAGTCCAAATGTGAGATTTTTTAATCCAACCACCGTGTCTTTGTGAGATGCAGAGTAGGTGAACAGATGATCTCCGCATGTGTAGTTCCCACCATGAAGCATGGAGGAAGAGGTGTGATGGTGTGGAGGTGTTTTGCTACTGACTTTGTCAGTGATTTATTTAGAATTCAAGGCACACTTAACCAGCATGGCTACCCCGGCATTCTGCAGCGATACGCCATACCATCTGGTTTGCGCTTAGTGGGACTATCATTTGTTTTCAACAGGACAATGACCTAATACACCTCCAGGCTGTGTAAGGGCTATGTGACCAAGAAGGAGATAGATGGAGTGCTGCATCAGATGACCTGGCCCCCACAATCACTCTTCCACAACCCATATGAGATGGTTTGGGATGAGTTGCACTGCAGAGTGAAGGAAAACCAGACAACAAGTGCTCAAGCATATGTGGGAACTCCTTCAAGACTGTTGGAAAAGCATTCCAGGTGAAGCTGGTTGAGAGAATGCCAAGAGTGTGTTAAGCTGCCATCAAGGCAAAGGGTGGCTGTTTTGAAGAATCTAAAATATATTTTGGTTTAACACTTTTTTTGGTTACTACATGATTCCATATGTGTTATTTCATAGTTTTGATTTATTCAATATTATTCTACAATGTATAAAATAGTAAAAATAAAGAACGTGTAGGTGTGTCCAAACTTTTGACTGGTACTGTATGTGCTTGTGTTCTTGTCTCTGTGTGTACAGTATGTCTGTGTGCCTGTCTAGTATGTTAAAGGTCCAATACAGCCGTTTTTTATCTCATCAAATCATTCTTGGGTAACAATTAGGTACGTTACTAAGATTGTTTTAAATTAAAATGGTCAAAAGAAACTAAAATAGCGTCTTAGCAAAGAGCAATTTCTCAAGCAAGATTTTCGCTAGGACTGTCTGGCAGTGGGCTGAGAGGGGAGAGGGAAAACAAGCTGTTATTGGCAGAGAGGTTTTAAACTATCTTTCTTATTGGTCTATTAACTAATTTACCGCCTGGTGATGTCACCAGGCAGGCCAAAATTCCATCCCACCAAAACAGGCAGAAATTTCAGGCGGTCTTTTGAAACAGCGCTTACACTATTTGCACAATTTCACAGTATTATTCCCTCGTAGTGCAGAAATATAAAGTACAGACAAATCTAGATTTTGACTCTGCACTGGACCTTTTCTATAATATCAGCATCGTTGTTAGTTTGTGTTTGACTCCTGGTGTTTGTGTGTTCGGATGTGTTAGCTCAGTATGCTGAAGGCCTCGTATGTGTTGATCCTGGTGTGTGTGATGGATTGTGTTTAGTGTAAGTGAACACTCTTGCCTATCTCCCCTGCACTGCTGTAAATAAACATGGGCGTGTGTCCGTGTGTGCGTCCGCGCGCGTGTTGCTGCTTTGTGAGGAGAGGGCTGTACAAACAACAGCCAAACAGATGAACACAAACACACTGTGGAGAGCGGGCCCGTTTGAACTATTTTAGGGCAGGTCAAAGCCTCACGCTGTTTGCCACTATTTTTAGCCGCATCTGACTTTCACCAAGCTGTTTCAAGGGAGAGGGACTTTCCTGGGTTTGGTGCCACGATACCTCAAGCAATTGCACGTCGGTCTTGAAGGGATATTGTCCGAAAGCAACTCCTATAGTCAACGTGTTGCCCCTGTATCCCTGTTGTCAGGTATATGGCTGTGATAGGTAATCCTATGTCTTTCTTTGTACTGGGGGCTTTATTGTTGCTGTGTCATGGAGCTGAGTTCCATCATAATGAAACTGTGTTTGCTATGTAATCATAATGCCATGTAGCCTTGGTGTTGTGTAGTTCTTTGAGGTCTACAGTAGGTCTTTGTCTGTGTTCAGTTTCTCTGCTGTTGTGCACCCTGTTGATGTCTCATTGGTGCTCTTGGAGAGGGAGAAGGAGAGAGAGAGAGAGAGACAGAGCCAGGAGGTATCAGCAGCAGCAGCACTGTGGGGTTGTTGTTGAGAATGGGGCTTGATCCTCCGCTAAACTTACGCAAGACCTGGACGCTGCTGCCATTTGAATTGGAGGACAACCGTGGCCAAGTAGCATTGCGTAACCGAGGAAAAGAGAGAAAAAGAAACGGGGGAAAGAGAGAGAAAGAGTAACCACGGTTCCTCCAACGACGTTTGGTGTTGTTTACAACAATGGGACAGGTTCCCATGTAAGATGCTACTCTAACATGACAGTGATAGAAGGGAGTGAGAGCTAGTGCTGTTGTTAGTGGAGGGCAGTTTAGTGAATGTGTACTGCAGAGGGGCACGTTTTATGGGACTGTTGAATGTGTGATTGCGGTTTGTAATGTTATGCAATCGTCGAGCAGAGGATAGTGAATTGCAGTGTGTGTCATAGTGTTCCGAAGGTTTATGTATTCAGCAATTAATGAGGTGAGGTATTCTCCCACTGAGTTTGGACCAGGCCACTGCTACCCAGCATGCATGCACACCCTCTTTCTCTCTCACTCTCACTCTCACTCTCTCTTGCTCGCTCTCGCTTTCTCTCTCTCATACACACATTTAAACACAAACATACACACACCGCCATGGGGTCTCTCTCTTTCTCCTTCCCTCTTACACTATCTCTCCTCATCTTCCTCCCTCGCTGCTCTGTTATGCTGCTTGCTTGTTTTCTGGTTGCCATACAGCAACAGTGGAGAGGGACCATGTGTCTGTCTCTTGGCTGAAGCCCAAAAGCCCCTCTCATCTGAGTCTCTCTCTCTCTCTCTCTCTCTCTCTCTCTCACACACACACTCTCACACTGTGTGTTTCTGTGTATGTGTGTATATACGTTTCTGTGTGTGTGTGTTGGTCTGTTGCTGGGAAAGAGGCCTGTGGAGACTGACAGGCCTTCGTGGAAGGGGCTTCAAAGCACCGGGTATTTTTAGTTCCCAGGGATTATGTGCAGAGTTGTTTTCAATTTGCTATTGGCAGGTGAGTGGCTGGGCGGAGGCGTCTGCAGGGAACGAGACAGGCGGGAGCTCTCTTCCGTCTCACATTCCCTCTCGCTCTTTCTGTCGTCTTCCCCCCCCTTTACTCTCACTCTTCCCCCCTTTACTCTCACTCTTCCCCCACTCTTTCCTCTGTGATCTCCTGTCTGTCTGTCCCTGTTTCGTTCTCGACTTCTCTCTTTATCGCTGTCTCGTTGTTCTCCTATTCCGCCTGACGAGTTCGACTTTTTCAGCCAGTCGCCTTTTCCTCTCCTCTCTCCTCTCCTTTCCTCGACCTCTTCGTTACCATTTCTTGACTAATGTTTCTCTCCTTTCCTATTGCGCATGCTTTTTTTTTTAATCCTCAGATGGTCGTCTTGATTCCACACAGGATCTGTCTCTCCCTCTCTCCCGCTCACCTTTGCGTTCCTCCCTTCTATCTTTTCTCTCCTCTCCACGTCTCCTCATCTCAAATCACATTTTATTTGTCACATGCTTCGTAAACAACAGGGGTAGACTAACAGTGAAATGCTTACTTATGGGCCCTTCCCAACAATGCAGAGAAAAATATAGAAGAAATAATAAGGGATAAATACACAATGTGTAACAGTAACTTGGCTATATACACAGGGTACCAGTTTTTTCATTTCATTTTTTTTTTCATTTAACCTTTATTTAACCAGGTAGGCTAGTTGAGAACAAGTTCTCATTTGCAACTGCGACCTGGCCAAGATAAAGCATAGCAGTGTGAGCAGACAACAAAGAGTTACACATGGAGTAAACAATTAACAAGTCAATAACACAGTAGAAAACAAAGGGGGAGTCTATATACAATGTGTGCAAAAGGCATGAGGAGGTAGGCAAATAATTACAATTTTGCAGATTAACACTGGAGTGATGAATGATCAGATGGTCATGTACAGGTGGAGATATTGGTGTGCAAAAGAGCAGAAAAGTAAATAAATAAAAACAGTATGGGGATGAGGTAGGTGAAAAAGGGTGGGCTATTTACCAATAGACTATGTACAGCTGCAGCGATCGGTTAGCTGCTCAGATAGCTGATGTTTGAAGTTGGTGAGGGAGATAAAAGTCTCCAACTTCAGCGATTTTTGCAATTCGTTCCAGTCACAGGCAGCAGAGTACTGGAACGAAAGGCGGCCAAATGAGGTGTTGGCTTTAGGGATGATCAGTGAGATACACCTGCTGGAGCGCGTGCTACGGATGGGTGTTGCCATCATGACCAGTGAGCTGAGATAAGGCGGAGCTTTACCTAGCATGGACTTGTAGATGACCTGGAGCCAGTGGGTCTGGCGACGAATATGTAGCGAGGGCCAGCCGACTAGAGCATACAAGTCGCAGTGGTGGGTGGTATAAGGTGCTTTAGTGACAAAACGGATGGCACTGTGATAAACTGCATCCAGTTTGCTGAGTAGAGTGTTGGAAGCCATTTTGTAGATGACATCGCCGAAGTCGAGGATCGGTAGGATAGTCAGTTTTACTAGGGTAAGCTTGGCGGCGTGAGTGAAGGAGGCTTTGTTGCGGAATAGAAAGCCGACTCTTGATTTGATTTTCGATTGGAGATGTTTGATATGAGTCTGGAAGGAGAGTTTGCAGTCTAGCCAGACACCTAGGTACTTATAGACGTCCACATATTCTAGGTCGGAACCATCCAGGGTGGTGATGCTAGTCGGGCATGCGGCTGCAGGCAGCGACCGGTTGAAAAGCATGCATTTGGTTTTACTAGCGTTTAAGAGCAGTTGGAGGCCACGGAAGGAGTGTTGTATGGCATTGAAGCTTGTTTGGAGGTTAGATAGCACAGTGTCCAAAGACGGGCCGAAAGTATATAGAATGGTGTCGTCTGCGTAGAGGTGGATCAGGGAATCGCCCGCAGCAAGAGCAACATCATTGATATACACAGAGAAAAGAGTCGGCCCGAGAATTGAACCCTGTGGCACCCCCATAGAGACTGCCAGAGGACCGGACAGCATGCCCTCCGATTTGACGCACTGAACTCTGTCTGCAAAGTAATTGGTGAACCAGGCAAGGCAGTCATCCGAAAAACCGAGGCTCCTGAGTCTGCCGATAAGAATATGGTGATTGACAGAGTCGAAAGCCTTGGCAAGGTCGATGAAGACGGCTGCACAGTACTGTCTTTTATCGATGGCGGTTATGATATTGTTGAGTACCTTGAGTGTGGCTGAGGTGCACCCATGACCGGCTCGGAAACCAGATTGCACAGCGGAGAAGGTACGGTGGGATTCGAGATGGTCAGTGACCTGTTTGTTGACTTGGCTTTCGAAGACCTTAGATAGGCAGGGCAGGATGGATATAGGTCTGTGACAGTTTGGGTCCAGGGTGTCTCCCCCTTTGAAGAGGGGGATGACTGCGGCAGCTTTCCAATCCTTGGGGATCTCAGACGATATGAAAGAGAGGTTGAACAGGCTGGTAATAGGGGTTGCGACAATGGTGGCAGATAGTTTCAGAAATAGAGGGTCCAGATTGTCAAGCCCAGCTGATTTGTACGGGTCCAGGTTTTGCAGCTCTTTCAGAACATCTGCTATCTGGATTTGGTTAAAGGAGAACCTGGAGAGGCTTGGGCGAGGAGCTGCGGGGGGGGGCGGAGCTGTTGGCCGAGGTTGAAGTAGCCAGGCGGAAGGCATGGCCAGCCGTTGAGAAATGCTTATTGAAGTTTTCGATAATCATGGATTTATCAGTGGTGACCGTGTTACCTAGCCTCAGTGCAGTGGGCAGCTGGGAGGAGGTGCTCTTGTTCTCCATGGACTTCACGGTGTCCCAGAACTTTTTGGAGTTGATCCGCAGGGGTACGAGGTAATTGCGGAAGACACAGTGCATTCTGAAAGTATTTACACCATTTCCCTTTTTCCACATTTTGTTATGTTACAGCCTTATTCTAAAATGGATTAAATAAAACATTTTCCTCATCAATCTATACACCATAGCCCATAATGATGGTTTTTAGATCATTTTTGTAACCAAGCCAAGAGGTCGAAGGAATTGTCCGTAGAGCTCCGAGACAGGATTGTGTTGAGGCACAGATCTGGGGAAGGGTACCAAATGCAGCATTGCAGCATTGAAGGTCCCCAAGAACAAAGTGGCCTCCATCATTCTTAAATTGAAGTAGTTTGGAAGCACCAAGACTCTTCCTAGAGCTGGCCGCCCAGCCAAACTGAGCAATCGGGGGAGAAGGGCCTTGGTCAGGGAGGTGACCAAGAACCCGATGGTCACTCTGACATAACTCCAGAGTTCCTCTGTGGAGTTGGGAGAAACAGAAGCCACTCCTCAGTAAAAGGCACAGCCCGCTTGGAGTTTGCGAAAAGGCACCTAAAGGCCCCGCAGACCATGAGAAACCAGATTCTCTGGTCTGATAAAACCAAGATTGAATTCTTTGGCCTGAATGCCAAGCGTCATGTCTGGAGGAAACCTGGAACCATCCCTACGGTGAAGCATGGTGGTGGCAGCATCATGCTGTGGGGATTTTTCAGCAGCAGGGACTGGGAGACTAGTCAGGATCGAGGGAAAGATGGATGGAGCACAGAGAGGTCGTTGATGAAAATCTGCTCCAGATTGGTAGAAAACATTTACAGAAGCCTAAGGCATTGGGTGGTTTAGCTCTACCAAATCTTCAGACATACTATTGGGCTGCAAATTTCAGAGCCCTTTTGTACTGGCTGCAGACTGAGCCTACTGGCCCTAGACCACTCTGGGTCCAGATGGAGTCTGAATCGTGTAAAAACCTGCTGCACTTTCTTCTGTGTTGTGCTCGTCTCTCCCAGTGTCCCCAGGCAAAAGGTGTGTCAACCCAATTGTAAAGCAGTCTCTTAAAATTTGGTATCAGTTCCTTTTAGCCTTCAGCCTCTGAAGCTTTTCTCTATCAGGCCCAATCAATCAGAACATTTTATTTCCTCCATCTTTAAATGATGTGGCTTTTGGCATCCGGCACTCACTAGGCCTCTCCTCGCCCGCCCAATTATTCTTTGATGATACATTTGCCTCTTTTGCTCAGCTACAGGAAAAGTTCAACCTCCCCAATCCCACTTTTTTCCGCTATCTCCAGACTAGGAACTTTATTAGAGCTAACACACCTGAATTTCCCCATAGGCCTGCGAATACAGCTACAGAGAGCATCTTGGAGCTGAACAAGCTTCCTAGGGGCGCAATATCAGATGTATATGCAATGATTAATGACTTACAGAACCCCCGTTTGGTGCCTTTAAAGACCCGATGGGAAAAGGATTTTAGGGGAGGAACTTGGGGAAGTCACCTGGGAATCTGTGCTGCACAGGGTGCATTCGTCCTTTTTAAGCACTAGACACAGCCTCATTCAATTCAATGTGGTTCACCGTATCCACTGGTCCTGGGCCAAACTAGGAAGAATATTCTCAGATTTTGATCCTACCTGTGTCCGATGTAAAACGGAACCAGCCACACTGTATCATACGTTTTGGGGCTGACACAAACTGTCAGGTTTCTGGGAATTAATATTTAAATGTTTCTCTGATATATATGACACTGTTATAGATCCGTCTCCCCTTACAGCCCTTTTTGGAGTACTGCCCATAGGTACCCCCCTGTCAAGAATCCATCGGACACTGTTGCTTATACAACTCTTTTAGCTAGACGGCTAATACTACAGAACTGGAAGATGGCAGCTCCCCCATCTTATAAATATTGGGTGAGAGATGTGTTGTGCTCTCTGAAACTAGAAAAAATTCAATTCACTACACGTGGGAACCCCAAACTGTTTTATGAGGCTTGGGCTCCATTCCGGTCTTACTTTAAACAGTCCATCCTCTGATGGCATTCATATTAAAACAAAATAAGACTGTATTTGAGTCCCCTGTGAGGGGGGGGGGGGCATTAAGGTTGATGATGAGCTTGTGACCTGCGGATGCCTTGTTCATCTTGCCCGGTCAGAGACTAAAATGTGAGCTTGTTTTTCTCTATTTTTATTTTTGTTCACGCTTAGACATTTTAAAAATTATAATAACTTTTTTTTTTTAAAGCATTGTCAACTTTGTTTTCGTTCCAGTGGATGGTCAGTCTGTGGCCATGACTGTCTGTGAGTGACTGCATTTCTCCACCCCTATCCCTTGCCTGCTTACAGGAACAATGGTGAGGTGTCTGCTCTGTCCCTGTACTACTGCCCTTTAACCTTTGTAGCCTTCTGCCCGGTGTGGTTAACTTGTCGGTACGGTATCTTTAAAGCTATTCTTTTTTATTTGTATTTGTTCTAGTTGAGTATATTATTTATATTGTCTTGTGTGTAAAACTGAATAAACAGAAATGAAATAAATCTGCTCCAGAGCGCTTAGGACCTCAGACTGGGGTGAAGGTTCACCTTCCAACTGGACAACGACAGGAGTGGCTTCGGGACAAGTCTCTGAATGTCCTTGAGTGGCCCAGTCAGAGCCCAGACTTGAACCCGATCTAACATTTCTGTTCAGCGACGCTCCCCATCCAACCTGACAAAGCTTGAGAGGATCTGCAGAGAAGAATAGGAGAAACTCCCCAATTACAGGAGTGCCACGCTTGTAGCGTCATACCCAAGAAGACTCGAGGCTGAAATTGCTGTCAAAGATTCTTCAACAAAGTACTGAGTAAAGGTTCTGAATACTTATGTAAATGTGATATTTCAGTTTTTTCTTTGTAATACATTTGGGGCATTGTGTGTAGATTGATGAGGGGAAAAAACATTAATCAATTTTAGAATAAGGCTGTGACGTAACAAAATGTGGAAAACGTCAAGTGGTCTGAATACTTTCTGAATGCACTTTATGTACATATAGGTAGTGACTAGGCAACAGGATAGATAATAAACAGTAACTGCAGCAGTGTATGTGATGAGTCAAAAGAGTTAGTGCGAAGAGAGTCAAATGCAGATACAGGGCTCTATACTGACTTTTCTTTTACAAGGAACATGTGTGTGCCTAAGTGGGAAAAGGTAGACTGGCACAAAGAAATGTTGGAGCACAATGATAAATATTTAAGGTAATAACGCTAGATTCCTTCATTTTTCGAGGCGCACTGGTGCTCCTAAAATAAAAATTCCAGGTTGCACAGGAAAATGTTTAGGCACATGTGTGAGTAAAATGGTCGCACTGTAAAGTCCTGAGATTGTCCGGGTAGCTCTTTAGTTAACTATTAAGTCGTCTTATGGCTTACTCCCGGTAGAAGCTGTTCAGGGTCCTGTTGGTTCCAGACTCGGTGCATCGGTACCACTTGCCGGTCCAGAGTGTGTGAGAGAGAGAACAGACTGTCCGTGCATAGAGGAAACCTGGGGAATCTGAGAGCATGTCTTATAGAAGTGAGAAATGCTCCAAAGTAGGTCAAATAATTTCCCCTTCGGTCTGTCCTGGGATATCTCAGCCCTGCAAACCAATATTTGGTCTCAATTTCCATTTTCAAATGGTAAAAATGACTCTGAGGTAGCAAACAGTTGCATCCGGTAATTTGACAAAAGTCATAAAGCAGACTTTTGGGGAATTTGAACAAACATTTTGATATTTTCCTCGTAATTCATGGCTTGTAGGACCATTCCAACAATGAAGAAAATGAATGTCTCCTCGTAAAATATATACCACTTAATGTCATATTTTATTAAAGCCATATGTTATGCCATAAAGGTCTCCAGGCAACTCAAATGTTTTAATATTACACAAAACACCCTGTAATATCCCCCAGTGTGTGTGTGTGACTGTGTTTGCATGCGCCATGCCAATTTATCTGCTAAAACACTTGCAGGTGTTGTTATGAAATCCTAATAGCCTGTGCTAATATCACAGGATTTTATTGAAACCGCAGTTTTTAGCCTGGTACCAGATCTGCTTGTGCTGTATAGCTAACTTCTGGTTGTTGTCATGCTAAATGTTTAGCATGACAATGATCATAGGAATTGGCAAGACAACACACACATATCTGGGACCAGGCAAGTTTTCTCCGGAGCAGAACCTTGTGAGTTAGGTATTTTAACTTTTGTAGGCACTCTTCAGCTGTTTTTCACTGATTTGCACTGTTTATTATCAGGGAGTAAGGGCAGGAAAAATCTTTCATTCAAAGAGCTTGTTGAATGAGATTTTAATATAGTGTGTAGATCCTAAGTAAAAAACGGTGCAGACATATTTATTGGCTAACCATTAGCAAAAGGAGTCTAGTACTGCTGGAGCAGTGGGCTCAGCCGAAACCAGCACAGACCAACTCCAAATGAAACAGTTTGGCCTTAAATTGCTTTTTTCTTTCTCGAAGGTCAAATGTTTGCCCACTGCAGGTGTTTCACTGAGCTGTGCCAAGCACCGTGAAGTCCCTTTCATGTAAAACAAAATCTCCTTAATGTCGGTCTTAAGGCCAGTTTTAGTGTCATTTCAATATAAACTGAGAGAGTTTTGACAGCTGGAGGCTAGTCTAACTTCTTCTCTCTCTCTCTCACACACACACACACACACACACACACACACACACACACACACACACACACACACACACACACACACACACACACACACACACACACACACACACACACGGTGTACTGTATAAAACCTGCATGTCTGGAGTGCATTAAAGGACAAAGATGATGCTGGCTGCAATTCTGGAACCGCTCCGGGGACAGGAAGCAAGTGGGTGGAGCCAGGGCGCAGGAAGTGTGTGTAGGGTCAGTGGAGGTCAGTGACAGTGTGAGGAGTGAAGGACGCTGGGAGGGGTTGCATTGATTGGCACAGGAACCTGTGACTCTGCTGTTTTGATAACTGCACGGCAGACATTGAGCAGCTCACAGGCCTCCCGGCTCTGGAGCCGTGGGAAAGATGCATATTTAATGTAATTCCCCCAAGATTAACGCTCCTGGAGGCTCTTCAAAGGAGAAAGGGGGGCACCATCATATTCAGTGAATTTCATAGAAATTTAAATAGTGTGGCTGAATAACAAGTTATCCTTATTAGATAAAACTATACTAAATATAATCACATCACCAAATAACTGATACAACTCACTGTTTTGCAATGAATGTCTACAGAAGACTCAACAGCACCTTCTAGGGTAGCACCATGGTGTAGCTGGAAGCAACGTCAGCACAATAACTGTTGTATCATGTAATGGGTTTCCATGGCTGAGCAGCCACACACAATCCTAAGATCACCATGCGCAATGCCATGCTTCAGCTGGAGTGGTGTAAAGCTCACTGCCATTGGACTCTGGAGCAGTGGAAACGCGAGTGATGAATCATGCTTCACCATCTGGCAGTCCGACGGACAAATATAGGTTTGGCGGATGCCAGGAGAACGCTACCTGCCCGAATGCATAGTGCCAACTGTAAAGTTTGGCGGAGGAAGAATAATAGTCTGGGGCTGTTTTTCATGGCTCGGCTAGGCCCCTTAGTTCCAGTGAAGGGAAATCTTAATGCTACAGCATACAATGATGTTCTAGTTGATTCTGTGCTTCCAACTTTGTGGCAGCAGTTTGGGGAAGGCCTTTTCCTGTTTCAGCATGACAATGCCCCTGTGCACAAAGCGAGGTCCACACAGAAATGGTTATTCAAGATTGTTGTGGAAGAACTTGACTGGCCTGCACAAAGCCCTGACATCAGCCCCATTGAACACCTTTGGGATGAATTGGAACGCCTACTGCATGCTAGGCCTAATCGCCCAACATCAGTACCCGACGTCACTAATGCTCTTGTGGCTGAATGGAATCAAGTCCCCACAGCAATGCTCCAACATCTAGTGGAAAGCCTTCCCAGAAGAGGCTGTTATAGCAGCAAAGGGGGGACCAACTCCATATTAATGCCCATAATTTTGGAATTAGATTTTTGGTGAGCAAGTATATACAGTGCCTTCGGAAAGTATTCAGACCCCTTGACTTTTATTCGGTTTTTAATGGGTTTTAGACTTTTTAAAATTAAGTTACAGCCTTATTCAAAAATGTATTGAATAGTTTTTTTCCCTCAATCTGCACACAATATCACATAATGACAAAGTAAAAACAGGTTTTTAGATAAATAACAAAAACGGAAATATCACATTTACATAAGTATTCAGACCCTTTGCTCAGTGCACAGCTATTTTCAGGTCTCTCCAGAGATGTTCTATCGGATTCAAGTCCAGGCTGGGCCACTCAAGGACATTCAGAGACTTGTCCCGAAGCCACTCCTGCTTTGTTTTGTCTGTGTGCTTAGGGTCGTTGTCCTGTTGGAAGGTGAACCTCCGCCCCAGTCTGAGGTCCTGAGCGCTCTGGAGCAAACTTTCATAAAGGATCTCTCTACTTTGCTCCGTTCATATTTGCCCCGATCGGACTAGTCTCGCAGTCGTTGACGCTGAAAAACACCATCACAACATGATGGTGCCACCATCATGCTTCACTGTAGGGATGGTGCCAAGTTTCCTCCAGACGTGACGCTTGGAATTCAGGACTAAATTCAGAATCTTGGTTTCATCAGACCAGAGAATCTTGTTTCTCATGGTCTGAGAGTCTTTAGGTGCCTTTTTGGCAAACTCCAAGCGTGCTGTCATGTGCCTTTTACTGAGAAGTGGCTTCCGTCTGGCCACTCTAACATAAAGGCCTGATTGGTGGAGTGCTGCAGGGATGGTTGTCCTTCTGGAAGGTTCTCCCATCTCCACAGAGGAACTCTAGAGCTCTGTCACCATCAGGTTCTTGGTCATCTACCTGACCAAGGCCCTTCTCCCCTGATTGCTCAGTTTGGCCAGGCGGCCAGCTCTAGGAAGAGTCTCAGTGTTTCCAAACTTCTTACATTTGAGAATGATTGAGGCCACTGTGTTCTTGGGGACCTTTAATGCTGCAGACATTTGTTTGTGCCTCGACACAATCCATTCTTGGAGCTCTACAATTCCTGTGGAAAAAGTCGAGGGGTCTGAATACTTTCTGAAGGCACCGTATATAGGTTGGAATCAATACATGTTATAACAGGGCACATTAAATTGTCTAAGTCTTGGATGTGGCCTAATATACAAGAACCCACCCCACAACCCTGGTGTCACAGGCACCCTCTTCTAGCTAACTCAGCCATTGTAACCACACCAGCCCACTGGTGTTGCTTTAACCTGCCATGGCAATACTCTGTGTCGGCAGCACAAGGTGGAGAGAGAGTCCAGCCATGCCCAGCACACTGCCCTCTCTTTCCTCTCAGGAAGGAAGCTGATGTTTGAAGTATCCTAGGACAAGTTTCTTCCTCCCCGCGCAGGAAGACATTCCTGCTGTATTATTATGAAACAGTATGATCCCTGAAAGGTGGGCCTAGTTTTTTTTCCTCCCTCAGTTGCTTGTGTGACTTGCCACTTGCCAGGGTGGCAGGGTAGCCTAGTGGTTAGAGTGTTGGACTAGTAACCGGAAGGTTGCAAGTTCAAATCCCCGAGCTGACAAGGTACAAATCTGTCGTTCTGCCCCTGAACAGGCAGTTAACCCACTGGCGAACATTGAAAATAAGAATTTGTTCTTAACTGACTTGCCTGGTTGAAAAATTTGATAATATGTAAAGAGTATGTGCTTGTTGTTTATTTTTGAAAAGTCTGTGACAATCATTGCTTGGCTTCTGAATATACATGGGGGCAGTATAGTCTTTTTCTCCCAGCAGCACATGCCTGACTATTTTGCCATTGGCCTGTGATGTCATGGAAGTGATGAGTAATGAATGAAGGGAATGATTAGAGGGATCAGGGGGCTGTCTATACGCTGTGTGTGACAGCTCTCATGTGACATCAGGCTGCTCTGGGAGGAAAGAGGGAACGGAGGCCTTGGTCTGGTTAATGAAAGTATAGTGCCATCCCTCTAACCAACCTACTCACCCCCTCCCAATGAGCCTGCGCTTGGTGTGTTCCGTTCCCGTGTGTGACATCACCACTGCCTCCTCGCTTCTCAATTCCCTAAATGAGCCCGGGTGCAGTGCACAAAGACAGACCACAGCGGCGCCAGTTGTGGTGGATCATTTTGGTGTCACGTTTGTATAAATCAGTGTTACCGTGGTCTGACTGACCCTCGTTCTCGCTCTCTCTGCCACTGAACCTCATGTCAACCAGTGGTTGGCTTATTGAGTCACCCAGAATTCCCCAGTTGACTTGAGGGAGGATGTATTACTGTATTGTGTGTGTGTGTGTGTGTGTGTGTGTGTGTGTGTGTGTGTGTGTGTGTGTGTGTGTGTGTGTGTGTGTGTCTGCTTGACTGTTTACGTTTTGTTGAGTAAAATGACCTATTGTGCAGTAGTTGTGTGTGAGAGAGCATTCCAAATGTATATAACGGATATACAGTAGCTTTGTGTGTGTGCGTGCTTGCGTGTGGTGTTTAGTTTATTACGATCCCCATTAGTTACTGTACATGCAGCAGGTACTATTCCTGGGGTCATATAAAACGTACAAATACGTAACGAAGTACAGAACAGTTATAGACAAGAACAACATGAGATATATGAAATTATATATAAAAAAATATTAAATACATGTTATATAGGAAAGACACATGGAGACAACAAAAAATACTATTTACACACAATTCATATATACATATTCATATTCTTATATACAGTACAGTTAAATTACATCTTTAGAAAGAGGAGGTGCTGTGATACACCATGTATTTTTTATCCGTTTTTTTAAAGCTTAATTGGCGTTTTGCTTGAGTAACATCTGGTGGCAGAGCATTTCACGATGACATGGCTCCATACATAAATGAGCAATGCATTAAATCTGTTTTTGGTTTGTGTACCGTGAAGAAACCCGTTGTGGCGTGTCTGGTGAGGTATGTACTCTACCAGTCAAATGTTTTAGACCACCTACCCATCATTCAAGGGTTTTCCTTTATTTTTCCTATTTTCTACATTGTAGAATAATAGTGGAGACATCAAAACTATGAAATAACACACATGGAATCAAGTAGTAACCAAAAAAGTGTTAAACAAATCAAAATACATTTTAGATTTTAAATTCTTCAAATAGCCACCCTTTTCCTTGATGACAGCTTTGCACACACTTGGTATTCTCTCAACCAGCTGCTTATTCACCTGGAATAAGCATTCCAGGTGAATAAGCATTCACCTGGAATGCTTATTCAACAGTCTTGAAGGAGTTCCCACATATGCTGAGCACTTTTCCCTCACTCTGTGGTCCGATTCATCCCAAACCATCTCAATTTGGTTGAGGTCGGGTGATTGTGGGGGCCAGATCATCTGATGCAGCACTCCATCACTCTCCTTCTTGGTCAAATAGCCCTTACACAGCCTGGAGGTGTTTTGGGTCATTGTCCTATTGAAAAACAAATGATACTCCCACTAAGCCCAAACCAGATGGTATGGCGTATCGCTGCAGAATGCTGTGCCATGCTGGTTAAGTGTGCCTTGAAGTGTCACCAGCAAAGCACCCCCACATCATAACACCTCCTCCTCCATGCTTTACGGTGGGAAATACACATCATCCATTCACCCACATCGCGTCTCACAAAGACACGGCGGTTGGAACCAAAAATCACAAATTTGGACTCCAGACCAAAGAACAAATTTCCACCGGTCTAATGTCCATTTCTGGTGTTTCTTGGACCAAGCAAGTTTCTTCTTCTTATCGGTGTCTTTTAGTAGTGGTTTCTTTGCAACAATTCAACCATGAAGGTCTGATTCACACAGGCTCCTCTGAACAATTGATGTTGAGATGTGTCTGTTACTTGAACTCTGTGAAGCATTTATTTGGGCTGCAATTTCTGAGGTTTTTAACTCTAATGAACTTATCCTCTGCAGCGGAGGTAACTCTGGGTCTTCCATTCCTGTGGTGGTCCTCATAAGAACCAGTTTCATCATAGCGCTTGATGGTTTTTGCGACTGCACTTGAAGAAACTTTCAAAGTTCTTGAAATGTTCCTTATTGACTGACCTTCATGTCATACAGTAATGATGGACTGTCGTTTCTCTTTGCTTATTTGAGCTGTTCTTGCCATAATATGGACTTGGTCTTTTACCAAATAGGGCTATCTTCTGTATACCCCCTACCTTGTCACAACACAACTGATTGGCTCAAACACATTAAGATGGAAAGAAATTCCACAAATTAAATTCTAAGAAGGCACACCTGTTAAATGAAATGCATTCCAGGTGACTACCTCATGATCTGGTTGAGATAATGCCAAGAGTGTGCAAAGCTGTCATCAAGGCAAAGGGGTGGCTATTTGAAGAATCTCAAATATAAAGTATATTTTGATTTGTTTAACACTTTTTTAGTTACTACATGATTCCATATGTGTTATTTCATAGTTTTGAAGTCTTCACTATTATTCTACAATATAGAAAATAGTCAAAATAAAGGAAAACCCTTGAACGAGTAGGTGGTCTAAAACTTTTGACTTGTAGTATATGTCTGTTTGAAGTGTATGCAAATAGATTATATGTGTGCGAATGGATATCCAGACCTGTACATTAGGTGAGTGTATGTTCATTGTGGTTAGTCCAGCTGCCCTATTTCCTGTGCCCTCAGTCAATGCGGCCAGTGTTGTGTTAAGCACAGCGGCATCATTCATGAGGCAGCGCCGCTGTGTAGAAGTTACACACTGCCTTAAGCTGGCCCATTGGGACTTGGAAGTGTGACTTTCTCTGTTGACAGATGGGAAGGAAGCGAGCAAGAGCGTAGTTAGTCTTGGCTCATCTGACTCTCTGGTCACACAGAGAAGGGTTAGTGTTGGCGCGCCCAGTCCATTGGTCACTGGTGCAACACAGAGAGAGAGAAAATGAGAGAGAGAAAAAAGATTGATAGACTGATAAAAAAAAGACAGGATCTGCTCTGAAACATGACCCTGGGACGGGTATTTGGTAGGTGCCTGTGAGAGACCTGAATGGGTCTCTCACTAAGAAGGTCAAAGGTCACATTAGACACAGTCACCTCACACATGCTCCCTCTGACACTAGAGCATTGTCACAGCTTTGTGTTTAACACGCACACAAACCGCACACAAGCAAGCTATTATAATTCAACTAATTTATCTCAGTGTTGAGTAAAGTAAATGGTATTTTGGCTGTCGTTGTCCTTTAAGGTCTGGCTCCAAGTACAACTGCTTAGCAGTTTCTCTCCCCCTTCTCTCCATCCTGTCCTGATGGTCGTTGCGGTTGTATACTCTCTTTAAACAAACCATGGTGGCTGGCTAATCCTGGGCTTCTGCCTAACGTTGCAGCCATCAATTTAAGGCTACGGGCCTCCTAATACACCGTGGTGTAGGGAACTGTCAAGCACACATCACCGCACACATGGTTCCCAGCATTACGTGTGTTGCATTACTTTCTGCGCCCAAGCACACGACTGTCAGGCTCACCACTACACACAAGGTTGTCAGTGCTAAGCGTGTCACCCGGTTCTACTGTGTAAGCTTCTGTCAAACACACGCTTCCACCACACATGGTTTTGAGTTGTGTGAGCGTTACAGTACTACTGTGCAGGTCCCGTATCAGATACTTACGCACATGTTCGGGAGTATTCAGTGAGCGTTACCATGGTACCGGGTTCCTATAGGAACCATGTGAACTGCAGCATTACCCCCAAGTGACCGACGCGGGAGACAGGGAGATGTGTGTGTTAAAATTGCTAGTGAGCGAATGGCATCAAATTCTAATCTGGTGTGTGAGCCATTTTGATAACTGCTGTGAAACTATGAGAATTTGACCATTCTTTGCCTTTTTATAACCTCTCAACTGAACACAGTGAGTGGGGAAGGGTATAAGTAGGGAAGAATTTCCACCCTGTCAGCCATTACATTTGGATTGGTCTGTCTTTACACACACATAAACAAAATCGTCAGTCGTGTTGCTAAACTCCGTCCTCCTTCCTTTGTTTCAGATGTTATCTCTCCCACGCACTACAACCCGTACTACAGACGGCTCACCTTCGACGTGACCTCCATGGAGAAGAATGCCTCTAACCTGGTCAAGGCTGAGCTACGAGTCTTCCGCCTCCAGAACCCCAAGGCCCGCGTGTCTGAACAGAGGATTGAACTGTACCAGGTAAACCTCCCTTCTGTCCTCATCTCTAACCAGGTTTCCATCCAACCTTTTTTTATTTTCTTAGTAAAAACATTTTTAACCCCCTTTTTCTCCCCAATTTTGATCTTGTCTCATCGCTGCAACTCCCCAACGGGCTCGGAAGTACAAAGGTCCAGTCATGCGTCCCCCGAAACATGACCCGCCAAACCGCGCTTCGTAACACCCGTCCGCTTAACCTGTAAACCAGCTGCACCAATGTGTCGGGGGGGGGAAACACCGTTCAAATGACATCCGAAGTCAGCCTGCAGGCGCCCGGCCCGCAACAAGCAGTCGCTAGAGCGCGATCAGCCAAGTAAAGCCCCCCCCCGGCCAAACCCGGATACTATGTGCCGCCCTATTGGACTCCCGATCAAGGCAGGTTGTGATACAGCCTGGGATCAAACCTAGGTCTGTAGTAACGCCACTCGGGAGGCCAATCCAACCTTTTGACGTGAGTGAAGTACATGTTGGATAATTTTTTTTACGACCAGCCTGATGTAAACAGAAAATTTGTCGGTAAACTTTCCAGATGTAGACTAAACAAAATATGCTAGACAAGTTGGCATCTTTTTGTGTCAGTATAATTAATTATGCGAGAACTGTCAGTGGAAATGCTTTTATTCACAAATATTGATATAATAACCATCATATCGAAGTAAACTTGTGTGGTACTCCCACTACGACTTGTCCGGAAAAGCATGCACATTTCCCGCGCATGCCGGATGGACGAGGATTCGGCACTGGGCTCTTCCCCCGCTGCTACTGAGGGAATCCTGGTTAGTTTATTTTCCTCCACTTAGTAATATGTATAAATTCAGCGGGTTGTCTCATCTGATCTTCGGTCGTAGTCAAAGTGAATGGAGTGTGGCCGGGCTTCCGGGGTCACCTTCTCAATCCAGATCAGGTCGGCGGTCGGAGCTCCACGGTCCAAACCTAACCCCGAGCGCTACCCCGGGAACTGCATGCGTAATGTGGGCAGCACAGAAAGACAGAGTCCACCGGCAGCCACGCCCGACCATGCTGGGAACGTGGGCGCCTCCCGCCAAGG
This sequence comes from Oncorhynchus kisutch, assembly GCF_002021735.2. Lineage (NCBI taxonomy): Eukaryota > Metazoa > Chordata > Actinopteri > Salmoniformes > Salmonidae > Oncorhynchus > Oncorhynchus kisutch. Next base: position 28,960,865 of record NC_034175.2, on the reverse strand, counting down.
TGGGAAGGGAAAGGAAGAGAGCACGGGGGAGAGGAGACAGCCGAGGCCCGGGGGCGGCCTGCGACTGCCCCAGCCGCGGAAACCTGGGAGTTCCTATTGATGGCAAAGCGACCCTCAAACAGGCGTAGCCCCAGGAGGAACCTGAGGACCAAGGTGCGTTCGAAGTGTCGATGATCAATGTGTCCTGCAATTCACATTTTTTCTCACAGTTAGCTACGTTCTTCAGCGACGCACAAGCCGAGTGATCCATCGCTGAGAGTTGTACTCTTGTTTTACGCAGAGGCTAGTGGCTAGGCAGTGTTGAGGAGATTGCCCTCCGCCAGAGAAAAAGGCCACAGTTTACGGAGCAAAAAGGTTTGAGGTTGAACGAAAAACATCCGGGAGGGGAGACAATAAACCTGCACCGGGGCGCAGAGCGGTTGGCTAGGTTCCCAGAGCCTCGCGAGGGCCCTGGGTGAGACCCAAGCAGTTTAAATATGGAGACCGAGTCATGAAGACCTGGTTCACCGGCAACCCCCAATCCCCTTCGGACGTGACCGAGGTGCGCCATGTGGCCGTGCCTAACGGGGAAAGGGGGGATGGAGCCGGTCGGGTGCAACCCAGGCGAAATGGTGATGCGGGGAACCGGGCTCAGGCTGGGGCCGAAGCCACCCTCCAGGTCAAGAGCCCCATGCCGAGGGAAGGAAGAGCCAGGGGTCGTGAGCACCCTACCCAACCGACAGCAGTTTTGTTCTTGGAGCACAGCCCCACGCCTGCGGCTGGCAATCCGTTAATGATCCGGAAAACTTTGTTTTTGATCGTCTTCTCGGCGCTCCACCAGGGCCGTGACCGACCTCAGCGGGGCTGATCCGAGGACCTCACTAAACCATCCAATCGGTAGTAGCGACGGGCTGTGTGTACAAAGGGCAGGGACTTAATCAACCAGAGTTTATGACCCGCGCTGGGAATTCCTCGTTCATGGGAAAAAATTGCAATCCCCAATCCATATCACGAGTGGGGTTCAGCGGGTTACCCACGCCTCTCGGCGAAGGGGAGACACACGCTGATCCGCTGAGTGTGGCGCGTGTGCAGCCCCGGACATCTAAGGGCATCACAGACCTGTTATTGCTCAATCTCGTGTGGCTGAACGTCACTTGTTCCTCGAAGGAGTTGGACGCCGACCGCTCTGGGCCGCATAACTAGTTAGCATGCCGGAGTCTCGTTCGTTATCAGGATGAACCAGACAAATGCGCTCCAACAACTAAGAACAGCCATGCACCACCACCCACAGAATCGAGAAAGCTATTAATCTGTCAATACTTTCCGTGTCCCTGCCGGGTGAGGTTTCCGTGTTGAGTCAAATTAAGCCACAGGCTCCACTCCTGGTGGTTCCCTTCCGTCAATTCCTTAAGTTTCAGCTTTGCAACCATACTCCCCCCGGAACCCAAAGACTTTGGTTTCCCGGACGCTGCCCGGCGTGTCATGGGAATAACGCCGCCGGATCACTAGTTGGCATCGTTTATGGTCGGAACTACGACGGCATCTGATCGTCTTCAAACCTCCGACTTTCGTTCTTGATTAATGAAAACATTCTTGGCAAATGCTTTCGTCTGTCTAGCGCAGGTCCAAGAATTTCACCTCGAGCTGCACAATACATATGCCCCCGGCCGTCCTTCTCAATCATGGCCCCAGTTCAGAAGAAAAACCCACAAAATAGAACCGGAGTCATTAGGTTACAGATTAAATAAATGATGATGAACTTCACAGGTTTGTGAAAGTGCAATGTGATGAGCTTGATGCTCCTTTCCAATAAACATTGAGGGTCTTATTCTGGTGACATGATCATCGATGCTTGGCTGCCATTTGACAAATAAAAACAATTAGCACTATTAGCACACCTGACACAGGATGAATGATAATATGGTGTATTCCACAAATATACTACTTTTGTTTTTTAAGTTTTACCACTTGAGACCAGTATGAAATAGATGACTAAATGCTTACCACTAAATGAGTATATGCCATACTTGAGTGTACATGCGTGCACACACACACACACATTATGAAGTTCAGTGTGGGTCAGTAGTGTCGGGAGCCGGGCGGCGCATGGATCAGTCCAGCGTTATTTGTGAGTGGAGAGAGGAGTGTGGAATGCAGAGAGGTGATTTAGAGCCGGTGCTGAGTCTCCGGGGGCTGCGCTCCGGCCCAGCGTCTCCTGCCTCCACACGGTGTAGGACCGTCGGCACCAGCCCATTCCCAGGGCGTGGTGGTGTTTATGTCCAGCCAGGGGAATGACAGGTGACCTAAACACAGCTCAACATGGAGGACTTTCTCACGCCAACACAGGCGGTTGAAAGCGTGTGAGGGAGGACAGATAGAGCCGGTGCAACCAGGGAGAGTTTCTCCAAGGAGATGAACTGATAACCTTCAGTAATACATTCAAGTCGTGCTGTACATGAACTGGACACCCAAAACATTACACGGACGTGTGTAGTTCCACACACATTCAGATACAGAGTGGAATTGAGCCGATACACGATGATGTGTGTCTCAGAGATACAGTGTTACTATACATTAACTACTAGGAAGGTTCTCTCTTTGCCTTGACTGTTGAGGAGTGATCGGGCCCTGAGATGGTTCACTCGCCAGGGCCTAGTGAAAACTAGCCAGGGCCTAGAGGAAAGATAGCTAGGGCCTATATATGTTGAAGTAAGTGACCATCCAGGTAGATGGGCCCCCTTGTCGGTCTCTCATCTCAAGGGTTTGTAAGCAATTGGCCCCAGTCTCTGTAAGCTTACTTTTCAGAGATTTTGACTAGTCTCAACCTCTCTTTTCTTTTTCTCTCACTCTATCTCTCTCTGCCTCTCTCTTGCCTTTCCCCTATCTCTTCTCCCTCCCTCTCTCGTTAGGCTTCCCTGTAGCAGCAGTAGATCACAGTGGTGTAGCAGACAGTGGTAGAGTAGAGAAGCAGTGTTTCTAACATTAAGGAGAGCATGGCCAACATAAATACATGGTTATGAAGGACAGCAGAATAACAACGCTCTGTCCGGCATCTGTTTCCGGCCCAGCTCAGCTCCTCCTAGACCTGCTCAATCGATCAGGGAGAGAGCAGTCTTGGAGACTGGGGGGACCACTACTAGACCCGAGTAACTGAACCAGGAGCGACTTCTGGGACTCTTGCCAGAATTTCCCTCCAGGTTGTTCTCATACATAGGACACGTGTTGTTTCCACAGATTTTGAGTCACAAGGACCTGGCGTCCCCGACGCAGCGCTACATTGACAGCAAGGTGGTGCGCACGCGCACGGAGGGAGAGTGGCTGTCTTTTGACGTGACAGAGGCAGTCAGTGAATGGTTGCTTCATAGAGGTAGGATGCAGAGGTTTTGACCTCCTATACTACAGCTGAATCACTGATCATACATGATGCTGAAATCTCATTGGCCTGTTGTATATGAACAATCCTGTCTATTTTTCCCCCCAGACAGAAACAGTGGATTCAAGATCAGCTTGCACTGTCCATGCTGTACGTTTGTGCCCTCAAACAACTACATCATCCCCAATAAGAGTGAGGAGCTGGAAACCCGCTTTGCAGGTATGTATTGCACAGTATATGTGTGTTACTCTACAGGCATACAGATGCTGTCTTAATTCGACTAATTTCTCACGGCAGGGGAAATGCAGTTAAAGGAAATGTGAATTATTCTGGACATTTTTGAAGGGGATGATACATTTTTCATTCGTGAAAATCAAGTCTGAAATTTTTAAGTGGAAATTAAAAACTTTAGAAGCCTTGAACACTACCATTTGCATTTCCATTTTCTGCGACAACAGAGTGATCAAATAAAGATAGAATATCTGTACATTGAGAGATAAGTACATTGTATTTTACTTTCCTTCATATGTAACTAACTGACATGAATACTTATGCAGCAATGTGTTTGGCAAGTGTAAATAAGAAGCAGATATGCAGTTTGTGTGATTCACTGGTACAGATGATTTGGAGTATGTCCAAAATGGCACACTAGTCACTATATAGTGTACTACTTTTGACCAGAGCCCTATGGGTCCTACACAAATGTTCTATCTTAATTTGATCACTCTGTTGTCGCAGAGAATTTTCCTGCACAGCAGGAAATGCAAATTGTAGTATATTCCAAAGGTTTTAAAAAGCTTTTAAAAAGTGTCATTTCCACTTTAAAATGTCACACTTGATTTCCCCTAACTTGATTTGACATTGTATGAACATGATGGATTTTGATGATATGTATGTGTGATTGACAGGTATAGATGACAGCTTCCACCACAGCGGAGACCTGAAGGTGTATCGGAAGCGGCGCCACAGCGCCCAGGCTCCACACCTGCTCATGATGCTGCTGCCCTCCTACCGCCTAGAGTCCCAGCACAAGAGCCACCGCTCCAAACGAGCCCTGGATGCTGCCTTCTGCTCCAGGTAGTGACCCATAATGACCCCACTGATCCTCACCTGACCTCGACACCACTCTGCTGGCGGGAACTCAACACACACACACAAGCATGTGCGCATGCACACTCACAGCTAATAGATACTGTACACACCGAGTAAATTGTTACCTTCTCTGTCAGCAGCTCACCCTCAGTGACACACACACACACTTGGCAGTTGTTCTTATTGCAGAACTCTCTCTGCTCACAGCTATGCATGTATTCACTCTCTCTTACACACACACACACACACACACACACATACACACACACATACAAACAAACACACGTGTGGCTCCCACAGAACCGTATCCATCCCTCACTCCTAACTCTCTCTGTCTTCCTACGCACAGAAATGTCCAGGATAACTGCTGCTTGCGGTCGCTCTACATCGACTTCAAGAAAGATCTGGGCTGGAGGTGGATCCATGAGCCCAAGGGCTACAATGCTAATTTCTGCGCCGGGGCCTGTCCCTATCTATGGAGTGCTGACACCCAGCATTCCAAGGTGAGAAGTCAAGGGTCAAAGGTTAAATAATCCAAAGGGATTGGTTTAGAGCCAGCAGAGGTCTGAGTGGTAGTAGAGAAGTGGTGAGAGTAGCAGTGTGGAGTAGTGGTCATTGTGGCAGCATTGTGCAGTGGAGTTCTTCTGTAGATCGTCTCATTCCTCGTTTGAGTTTTTTCATAGTTTCAAAGCAGCACTGGTCAAAGACCATTGCCTTTGTCAACATCAAGCCTCATACTCATACCTCTGTGTGTGATTCTTCGCTTCAGGTGCTAGGCCTGTACAACACCATCAACCCGGAGGCGTCAGCATCGCCCTGCTGTGTGTCTCAGGATCTGGAACCTCTCACCATCCTCTACTACATCGGCAAGACCCCCAAGATAGAGCAGCTCTCCAACATGATCGTCAAGTCCTGCAAGTGCAGCTAGGAACTGTGCATATTCAGTCACACACACACACACACACACACACTTGGATACACACACATTCAGTCACACACACATGCACACACGCGTGTATGCACCCACCCACCCACACATATAAATACACATACTGTACATATACACATACACACATTCATCAACAAACACATACTGTACATTCACACAGTCAGTCACACTATTAGTCTCCTGCACTATTAGTCTCCTGCACTATTGTACAGACATATTTGATCTCCTACAAGCACAAGTGGAAAAGGTGCTGAGCAGATCTAGGTACAGAAAACATGTCTCCCGAAACATCCATGCGCACACACACACACACACACACACAGCTGTGGCTTTTGTACAGGTGTGCCTGTGTTTTTGTGTTTAGAAAGGCCCTGATAACATGCCTCACCTCACACACTTGTCACACAAAGACACAAGAGTACGGCAAACACTGGAAAAAAGTATATGTGTCTATATGTGAAATAATACGTCTGAGAAACAAAGACGACCCCCCCGGTTTCAACATTCAAAGCAAGCCATCTCCTTGATTTTGTTTGTCTCGTTTTGCATCCTTTTGAAACTATTGTAATTTTATATTTTGTTTAGATTTTTGATAATTGTATTGCCTATTTAATATCCAGTGTTTTATGGTTAGCCCCCAACACGTTTTCAACTCTCTCGAGAAGTGGTGGATGAATCCACTTCCCAATGTCAGTTTACTAATATGTTATAACATAGTAATGTTATAATCTCATCCCATATGCTGTTTATATGTGCTGTAACAGCCACTTTAGGCAGAAAGAGGCTAGGAGACTGTAAGAGGGAGACTGTAAGAGAGAGACAGAGAACAAAAGAAAATAAGCACACCTAGCATGCCTACCTTTTCAACAGAGACTCATCCTCACACAGGCATACTCAGAAAACACACACACACACCCATCCCAAACACTGCAGCAGGCAACATATTCAAACTCTGCTGGAATGAACAGTTCTGACATTTTGATAACAAAACAACTAAACAAGAAAAGTGTCCCAAAGTAATGTTGAACTCTGTTTACCTTGTGCATTGAATCTTGAATGCTTTAGGAAGCCCAACAGTGATTCCATCAACTACACAAGGTATGTCATCATAAACACAGGTTTAAGATTTCTGTGGATATGTTGGATTGTTCTGAGTAGAACCGGGTTGTCGTTGTCTATATGATGCAGTGGTATGGGAATGTGGAAGTATGTTAGTTAGGGAGGTATACTAGTGTTGTCGTGACAATTAGAGAGAAGGGATACAATAGGTGAGAATGGACAGTAGATGTGACCTGGTTCAGAGATTATCCATGTCCCTTTGAGACCATTCAATTAGGTCTGAGATTACTTTAGGTCAGAGGTCAAAAGGTCATATTTACAGGTGTGCAGTAGTTGTTATGGACACCAGCATTGTATCTGCTCATTTGTATCCGAAAAGCTTTGTCTCGCCCGCCTCCCTCATAGTGTAAAGCCATTATTCAGTCATAGGTTTTTGTCCTTTTGTGGAATAAAAATATTTTTGCATACAAAGAATTGCACTGACGCTATTTTGATTCTGTTTTTTATTTTTGTATTTTTTAATAGTCGTTACTTCCCCCTTATTAAATGAGGAGTGTTGATGATGTGACTTAGAGCAGGAAGTGTAGGTGACACTACCCCGCCCCTAACCCCACCCCCCTTTGTGCACCCGCGCCAGAGGACTTCCTGGAAAACCAGGAAGAGGAGCGAGGCACCAATATTGTCATGATAGAGCTATTATTTTTCATTGTTGTTGTTTACGATGATTATGTTTTTGTTGTTGTTGACCCACTATGATGTATTGTAACACATTATTGTTGTTGTACTCTAGTGGTAAATAAATTATTTAAATTACAAGGGAATAACGCAATTCGCCTTTCCTTTTTGCTGTTAATCTGTGTTAATCAAAGCAGGATATTACATAAATGTTATCAAACCTTGAGAGAGAAGTTTCAAAAACAGATGAATTTGCCACTCCCATTGAGCAAAACAATAACCGTATGATTTTCTTATGCTGCATGAGTGGGCTGTCATTTACATCTCCAACACAAGCACCGAATGCATCTCTCTCTATTTCTTACTGTGAAAAGCTACGGAGTTAAGCTAGAATGGCACGTTGTTAGTACTCCACGAATGTACATTTACAGTGTCTGTCAGAATTGAATAACTCTCCAGAAGGGTAACTACCAGAGATGGACTCAGAAGGGAACGAAAGGGAGTCTGCAGATGAGGAGAAAATAGGGAGTGTGTGCACAGATAGGGTGCAGGAAAGGAAAGAGAGATGGAAGGAGTATGAACAGTATTAATAGGACGTGGGAGGTTTGAGTCAGTCCGTTCTGGTATGACGCTTCTCACCTTGAGAGTGAAAGGGAGACAGGCAGGCTGCCCAGGTAGAAATATGACATGGCAGATATCTAAGTAACCGCTGAGATAAATAAAGACAGTGTGGTCCTAGGCAGAGCTGGACTTTCTGTATGGTAACTCAGGAAGACACACACGCACACACCCTCTAGACCAACCTAGTGCCTGGCTCCACTCTAAAGACATCTGGCCCCTCATAAAACATGTCTCAACATCTCTGCTGGACCCAACGAGACTCTGGCATCATCTGAGCCTGAACCAATGGGGGGGGACAGTTATATTCTCAAATGATCAAGTTGGATACGACTGCAATGTTCAAAACATCGTTCTCAATGCATTTTATTCACGCTTTGAAAACCACAACATCGAGCCGGGTGTGAGGGCCGTCACCGACCCAGAGGACTGGGTGATCTCGCTCTCCAAGGACGACGTGAGAAAGGTCTTTAATCAGGTCAACACCCGCAAGGCCGCGGACCCCGGCAGTATTCCAGGGCGCGTTCCAGCTGGGAGGCATATGCGCAGAACAGCTGGGAGGCATATATATTCACAGTAATTTTAAACCTCTCCCTGTCTGTAAATCCCCACCCGTTTTAAGATGATCACAGTCATCCCTGTTCTTAAGAACTCTAAGGCTTCATTCCACAATGACTACCGCCCTGTAGCACTCACTTCTGTAATCATGAGGTGCTTTGAGAGGCTAGTTATGGCACGCATTAACTCCACCATCCCAGCCACCCTAGACCCACTCCAATTTGCATACACCCCAACAGATCCATAGATGACGCAATTTCAATTGCTCTCCACGGTGCCCTCACCCACTTAGATAAGAGGAAGGAATACACTATGAAACAAAGATAAATTACATAAAGAATGATAGTAAAAAGCTTTGGAGCACCTTAACTTAAATTTTGGGCAAAAAGGCAAACTCCGCTCCATCATTCATTGAATCAGATGGTTCCTTTGTCACAAAACCCACTGATATTGCTTTAAAATTGCCAAGAAACTGAAGATCTCGTACAACGCTGTGTATTACTCCCTTCATAGAACAGCGCAAACTGTCTCTAACCCGAATAGAAAGAGGAGTGGGAGGCCCCGGTGCACAACTGAGCAAGACGACAAGTACATTAGAGTGTCTAGTTTGAGAAACAGTCACCTCACAAGTCCTCAACTGGCAGCTTCATTAAATAGTACCCACAAAACACCAGTCTCAACGTCAACAGTGAAGAGGCGACTCCAGGATGCTGAACTTCTAGGCAGATTTCCTCTGTCCAGTGTCTGTGATCTTTTGCCACACCTTAATGTTTTATTTTCATTGGCCAGTCTGAGATTTGGCTTTTTCTTTGCAACTTCGCCTAGAAGGCCAGTATCCCGGAGTCACCTCTTCAGTTTCTTGGCAATTTCTCGCAAAGTTCTTTGTCTCTGGACATTTTGAGCCTGTAATCGAACCCACAAATGCTAATGCTCCAGATACTCAATTAGTCTAAAGAAGGCCAGTTTTATTGCTTCTTTAATCAGAACAACAGTTTTCAGCTGTGCTAACAAAATTGCAAAAGGGTTTTCTAATGATCAATTAGCCTTTTAAAATTATAAACTTGGATTCGTTAACATAACGTGCCATTGGAACACAGGAGTGAACTGACAAAAAGTGCTCTTCACTGACGAGTCGCAGCTTTGTCTCACCAGGGGTGATGGTTGGATTCGCGTTTATTGTCGAAGGAATGAGCGTTACACTGAGGCCTGTACTCTGGATTGATTTGGAGGTGGAGGGTGCGTCATGGTCTGGAGCGGTGTGTCACAGCATTATCGGACTGAGCTTGTTGTCATTGCAGGTAATCTCAACGCTGTGCTTACAGGGAAGACATCCTCCTTCCTCATGTGGTACACTTCCTGCAGGCTCATCCTGACATGACCCTCCAGCATGACAATGCCACCAGCCATACTGCTCATTCTGTGAGTGATTTCCTGCAAGACAGGAATGTCAGTGTTCTGCCATGGCCAGTGAAGAGCCCGGATCTCAATTCCATTGAGCACGTCTGGGACCTGTTGTATCGGAGGGTGAGGGCTAGGGCCATTCCCCCAGAAATGTCTGGGAACATGCGGGTGCTTGGTGGAAGAGTGGGGTAACATCTCACAGCAATAACTGGCAAATCTGGTGCAGTCCATGAAGAGGAGATGCACTGCGGTAACTAAATGCAGATGGTGGCCACACCAGATACTGACTGTTACTTTTGATTTTGACCCCCCTTTGTTCAGGGACACATTATTAAATTTCTGTTAGTCACATGTCTGTGGAACTTGTTCAGTTTTTGTCTCAGTTGTTGAATCTTGTTATGTTCATACAAATATTTACACATGCTAAATTTGCTGAAAATAAACGCAGAGGACGTTTCTTTTTTTGCTGAGTTTAGTATGCTTACTTACTTTATTGTGTATTTCATATTTCTTATTCTTATTTCTCGTGTTTTTTTTCTAGTAATACGTTGTTATTGATTATTGCATAGTTGGGTTATTGGTTTGCAAGAAAGACATTTCACTGCACTTGTGCAAGTAACATTAAAACTTGAAACAAATAAATTGCAACATGGGTTATTCAATTAACTATTTACAACTATTTAGATATAATATGCAACAATATATCACCAACTACAGTACACAACAACCTTATCACTCATAGTCAAATATTTACAAACCAATTCTTAGGCACGTGTATAGGATACCATCCATAGTAGTGTTATGGTCTTTATGGAGAACATAGGCTGTAGAGAATAACATGTTTTGAAGCTAAACGGGAACTTCCTGGGATTGAGACAGAGTTGTGCTTGGAAAGATAAATGCTCCACTAACTGATGATGTCACAGGTCACAGCAGTGCAAAAATCACTGAACAGTACTGAGTTTATTCCAGCAGTCCCTCCCTGCCCACCCTAATCATTCCTAAGCATCAAGATGGCATCATAATTACTCAGGAATTATTGTCAAACGGAGGACAACCGAGTGACTAACCGTTGAAACCATTAGAAATAATAATTTTTCTTCTAAAGTAGTAGATAGCATTTCGATCATTGCCAGACCTACAGTAGCTAAGAACTTCTAACCTGTTAGGGTTGGGACCACTTTAATGCATCTTCCCATATGTATGCATTCATAAAGTCTTTATAATAGCTACATAAGACATTATGACATCTGTTATAGGCAGTCATAAACATGATGAACAACAGCACAAGATTACCAATGGTTGACAGGTGCAGGGCTATGGGATTCAACTGAGAAACACTAACACACAGCTCAGTGAGTATAGTGCTCTTGGGCTTTAGACATTGACCAGCTGTGGCGGCAGGACGAGCAGTGAACAGCAGAGTCTAACTGGGTTGTCATTTTCTTCTTTGTTCTTTGATTCTCCACATCGCGTCTTACTGTGTCCAGGTGTGGCCTCTCTCTCTCTCTCTCTCTCTCGCTCTCTCTCTCTCTCTCTCTCTCTCTCTCAGGGTTTGTAACATAGGGGGAATGCTGGAGATATCACATGCAATTCTGAGACACCTTTTAATGTCTTATCTGCTTCTCACGTTCCCCCCCGCTGACACACACATAAACAAGCGTACACACACACATGCACACTTTTCTGCTCTAAACACACACGCATGCATATGCACATACACGTACACATTCAATCTTTCTCACACACACGTATACACACATGCATTATTTGTCTTTCTTACACACACACCCATACTGTAAACACCCATACTGCAAACACCCATACTGCACACACCACACACTTTTAGATGTCTGCAATACCTCAGAAGTGTTCTCCCTCCTTGGCATTCATGCACACACACAGAGTGAAAGGCTGAGAGTATCCAGCAGATCAGAGCGAGGGGTTTTGGGGTGAAAGGGCTCCTCCTCCTGAGGGAGTAAAGCGATTTGGTGATTCAGCCGCAGCTGGCGGCACACAATAATATGAAATCAGAGAGAGGCACTCTGAACGGTGACATCAGCATGAAGCAATGCACAGGCCCTGATTATCACAGAGAAAATCTCAGGCTACTTGTCAGAAAATGTATGTCTGTTGACAGTTTGTGTGTGCGTGTGTGTGCATGCGTGCTTGCACGTGTTCGTGCGCGCGCATGTGTGTGCTTGTATTGCTACCCTAATTTTTTATTTATTTTGTCACCTTTATTATTTAACCAGGTAGGCCAGTTGAGAACAAGTTCTCATTTACAATTGCGACCTGGCCGGGTATGGGTACTGGAAATCCCCAAAAGTCCCCACAAGGATAGTAAAACAAGGGACATTTTCCCTCGTGGGTTAGGGGCTAAACGGAAACCTCACCGCTAAACAAAACTATTTGGAATGGGTTTTTTTTCAGTCTACCTACATAACTTTAGTGATGAGAGGTGTTTCATACATAATTGTCCACCATAGCAGTATGATCGCAAATTGAATGGAGTCATGTTTTTGTAGCAATTATGGAGGCCGATTGTGTGTCACCGATTACACAATCACACTAGCAGTGCGTAAATATGGTTGTCCTTGTTCAATAGAGCCATTGGACTTGTCTCAACGATGTTCCTATCTGCCACAACATGCAGCCTGACAGCTATGAAACTGCAGGATTTTCAAACGGGGCGGACAGTTCTTACTGGAGAGGGTCACAGACCCCATGGATCGTGTGTCTGTAACAGACCATCAAAGTTTCGATGCAGATATAGATAGAGGTGTGTTGGAGACGTTCTTCAGAACCTCCAAGATCAATTGGCGGCAGCAGCCTAGACCAGCTTGACCAGGAGGTTAAATGACAAATGAGTAAGTTGTTTTGCTGTCAATAGCTAGCTAGCACTATAATATCTCTTTTCACACGAGGCATTGATCTCCAGTGCAGTGTAATTTCGTGATTGAGTCAGGCCGTAACGGGGCTTGCTAGTACCACTACAAGGCAAGCTAGCCAAGTTGAGCTAGGTAGAATTGTTTGCTATACCCAAAATATACTGTAGCCTAATGTTATAGCTAGATAGCTAGCTAACGTTATTAGAAAGCCTAGATACCCTCAGTGCCTCTTATTAGGAGATTCTTATTAGCAAAACTGGGGAAATGTTTTGACGATGATGACGACGACGAAGAGTAATGGAATGTCTTTGGTTTTATGACACATATTAGTCTTTGAGTACTATACCTGTATGTTGTAGCTAGATTGCTAATGTGTGTCTGTGAGATGTGTAATACCATTCATTGTGCTGCAACAGTAGGAAAGTCTAGTAGCGTTTAATTGTCATTCTCGTACAGGCAATACCGTTTGATGGCCTACGGATTATTTTTGGAGTTAGTTCTATGTGGGGAGAAGCTAGGCACAGGACACCGAATCCCCTTGCCTGTTGGGGCCATACATCCCTCACACAATGGACAGTATGTTGGATACAAATAAGATGTGAAATCTCCTGTTGTATCAAAGTGTCTCCGAACACCTCACTGCACCCACCAAACACACCATATGCAAAGCAGTTCGACACACACAACAACACAGAGTTACACATGGAATGAACAAACATACAGTCAATAATACAGTAGAAAAAGTCTATATATACAGTATGTGCAAATGAGGTAGGATAAGGGAGGCCATGGTGGCAAAGTAATTACAATATAGCAATTAAACACTGGAATGGTAGATGTGCATAAGATGAATGTGCAAGTAGAGATACTGGGGTGCAAAGGAGCAGGATAAATAAAAAATACAGTATGGGGATGAGGTAGTTGGATGGGCTATGTACAGGTGCAATGACCTGTGAGCTGCTCTGACAGCTGGTGCTTAAAGCTAGTGAGGGAGATACGAGTATCCAGCTTCAGTGATTTTTGCAGTTCGTTCCAGTCATTGGCAGCAGAGAACTGGAAGGAAAGGCAGCCAAAGGAAGAATTGGCTTTGGGGGTGACCAGTGAGATAAACCTGCTGGAGCGCGTGCTACGGGTGGGTGCTGCTATGGTGACCAGTTAGCTGAGACCAGGCAGGGATTTACCTAGCAGAGACTTGTAGATGACCTGGAGCCAGTGGGTTTGCCATAACTGTTTCTGCATACCGCTATGTAAACTCACCTCGGTCTCCTGAGCAAATGAGCATTATCTGAATACAATCTATTTATATTTATTTGCTACTGTTTAATTGAAATATGTTTACTTGCCAAGAAATACAAGTTGAAATGATAAACCAACTTTTTTAGCAGTAAGATAGTAGCTACAGCACCTTCAGAATGTATACTCACACCTTGACTTTTTGTTGTTGTTGTGTTACAGCCTGAATTTAAAATTGAATAAATGTAGATGTTTTTTCACTGGCCTAAACAGAATACTCTGTCATGTCAAAGTGGAATTATGTTTTTCACAATTTTTACAAATTAATAAAAAATGAAAATCTGTGTTAGGAGTGTGTATTAGAGGCGAAGTCAGGTGCAGGAGAGGAGAGTGTAGTGAACAGGCACACTTTTTATTCCAGTCCAAAATGACAGCACAAAGTAACATAAAATGTGCCCAAACACGGAACATAGACAAAAACAAATGCACGTAACAATATCCACAATTCCAAAAAACACGTAACACAAACAATCTTACACAAAGACATGATGGGGAACAGAGGAATAAATACATATGGATTGATTGGGGAGTGAAAACCAGGTGTGCAGGGAACAAGACAAAACAAATGGATACATGAAAAATGGAGCGGCGATGGCTAGAAAGCCGGTGACGTCGACCGCCGAACGCCGCCTGAACAAGGAGAGGAGCCGACAATCTGAAATGTATCGAGTCAATAAGTATTAAACCCCTTTTTTATGGAGAGCCTAAATAAGTTCAGGAGTGCAAAATTGCTTAGTCACATAAGTTGTATGGGCTAATAGTGTTTAACATGATTTTTGAATGACTACCTCAACTCTGCACCCCACACATACAATTATCTGTAAGGTCCCTAAGTCGAGCAGTGAATTTCAAACATAGATTCAACCACAAAGACCAGGGAGGATTTACAATGCCTCACAAAGGGCACCTATTGGTAGATAGATGGGTTAAGAAAAAGCAGACGTTGAATATCATTTTGAGCATTGTGAAGTTATTACTTTCGATTGTGCATGAATACTGCTATGTTCACACTGCTATGCTTTATCTTGGCCAGGTCGCAGTTGCAAATGAGAACTTGTTCTCAACTAGCCTACCTGGTTAAATAAAGGTGAAATAAAATAAATAAAATAAAAATAAAAATACACCTGTGATAAGGTGCGTCTCGGTGAGAGGCGCAGGAGAGCAGGGATTTCTGACGGTGGCTATGGGATTTCTGAGAAGCATGTTTAATATATATATATATATATATATATATATATATATATATATATATATGCATAGTCCACCAATACAAAATTGGCACAGATGAAAATCCAAAACTACGCTCTCGAAGGAACAGAAACTCGTGCCAATACACAGAGGAACAACCACAGTTTCGACACTACATACAAGTGCCTAAATAGTGAAGACAATACAGAAACAGTGTGCCAAACGCATGGAATAACAAACTCAGTTCCGAAACTTAACTACACATACGTAATAGCGAAAACAATAAACATTATAGAGATCATCGAACGCAAATACACACAAGCTTAATCCTGCACGAATTAAGGCAGGCAACAGGTGCCCTATATACACACAGAAATAAACGCAATTGAAACCAGGTGTGAAAAGGAACACAGACAAAACAACCAGAAAAGGAAAAAGGGATCGGTGGCGGCTAGTAAACCGGCGACGCCGAGCGCCACCCGAACAGGGAGAGGAGTTAACTTCGGTAGAAGTCGTGACAGTTTAAGGTACACAGTGGGCGGCCTCCCAGGTTTCCCTTGAGCGTCTCACCCAATCGTCTACCACAGGAGCCTCGGACTGGCTCTGATGCCATGGCACCAGGACCGGCTGATAGCCCAACACACATTGGAAGGGCGACAGGTTCGTAGAGGAGTGGCGGAGTGAGTTCTGGGCCATCTCTGCCCAGGGGATGTACTTCGCCCACTCCCCTGGCCGGTCCTGGCAATACGACCGCAGAAACCTACCCACATCCTGGTTCACTCTTTCCACCTGCCCATTACTCTCGGGGTGAAACCCAGAGGTAAGGCTGACCGAGACCCCCAAACGTTCCATGAACGCCTTCCACACCCTGGACGTGAACTGGGGACCCCGATCAGAAACAATATCCTCAGGCACCCCGTAGTGCCGGAAGACGTGAGTAAACAGGGCCTCCGCCGTCTGTAGGGCTGTAGGGAGACCGGGCAAAGGGAGGAGATGACAGGACTTAGAAAACTGATCCACAACGACCAGGATCGTGGTGTTGCCCTGTGATGGTGGCAGATCGGTCAAGAAGTCAACCGACAGGTGTGACCAAGGCCGCTGTGGAACGGGAAGGAGTTGTAACTTCCCTCTGGGCAGGTGCCTAGGAGCCTTGCACTGAGCGCACACTGAGCAGGAGGACACATAAACCCTCACGTCCTTGGCTAAAGTCTGCCTCAGTGTTCTGGGAGCCTGGTCTATAGGAGATGGTAAACCTAAATCGTGTGAAAAACATGGCCCACCTTGCCTGACGAGGGTTCAGTCTCCTCGCTGCCCGAATGTACTCTAGATTACGGTGGTCAGTCCAGATGAAAAAAGGGTGTTGGGCCCCCTCAAGCCAATGTCTCCACACCTTCAGGGCTCTGACAACAGCAAGCAGCTCCCGATCCCCCACGTCATAGTTTCGCTCCGCCGGGCTGAGCTTCCGAGAAAATAAAGCACAGGAGCGGAGCATCGGTGGCGTACCCGAGCACTGGGCGTACCCGGCTCCAACCCCAGCCTCGGATGCGTCCACCTCCACTATGAATGCCAAAGAGGGGTCCGGATGCGCCAGCACGGGAGCCGAGGTAAAAAGAGCCTTCAGGTGACCAAAAGCCCTGTCCGCCTCAGCCGACCATCCCAGACGCGCCGCCCCCCCCCTTCAGCAGTGAAGTAATGGGAGCAGCCACCTGCCCAAAACCCAGGATAAACCTCCTGTAGTAGTTGGCAAACCCTAAGAACCGCTGCACCTCCTTTACCGTGGTTGGAGTCGGCCAATTACGCATGGCTGCAATGCGGTCACCCTCCATCACCAACCCCGATGTGGAAATGGCCTGTTGGAAGAACAAGCATTTCTCAGCCTTGATGTACAGGTCATGCTCCAACAGTCGCCCAAGTACCTTGCGTACAAGAGACACACGCGCGGGGCGTGTAGCGGAATAGACCAGAATATCATCGATGTAAACCACCACACCCTGACCGTGCAGGTCCCTGAGAATCTCGTCTACAAAAGATTGGAAGACTGCTGGAGCATTCTTCAACCCGTACGGCATGACGAGGTACTCATAATGGCCGGATGGTACTAAAAGTTATATGCACTCCTGAGATCCAGTTTTGTGAAAAACCGTGCTCCGTGAAATGACTCAATCGCCGTGGCAATGAGAGGTAGTGGGTAACTATACCCCACCGTGATGGAATTTAGACCTCTATAGTCAATGCACGGACGCAGACCTCCCTCCTTCTTCTTCACAAAAAAGAAACTCGAGGAGGCAGGTGAGATGGAGGGCCGAATGAACCCCTGCCCCAGAGATTCAGATATGTATGTCTCCATAGCCACCGTCTCCTCCTGTGACAGGGGATACACGTGACTCCTGGGAAGTGCAGCGCCTACCAGGAGATTTATCGCACAATCCCCTTGTCGATGAGGTGGTAATTGGGTCGCCTTCTTTTTACAGAAGGCGATAGCCAAATCGGCATATTCTGAGGGAATGCGCACGGTGGAGACTTGCTCTGGACTCTCCACCGTTGTAGCACCGATGGAAACTCCTACACACCTGCCTGAGCACTCCTCCGACCACCCCTGTAGAGCCCTCTGTCTTGCGTGACCATACCCAGTGGAGCCGTGGCCTCCCTGACTAGCCCTGACCCTAATGGTCGGCTATCTAAGGCGTGCACTGGGAAGGGTTTGTCAAGCTGAACAAGGGGAATCCCTAACCTGTGCGCTAAACCGCGGTCAATAAAATTCCCCGCCGCGCCTGAATCTACTAGCGCCTTATGCCGGGAAAGAGGGGAAAATTCAGGAAAAACAATCCATACATACATGTGACCAACAACAGGGGGCTCTGGGTGAGCCTGGTGCCGACTCACCTGAGGTGTCCGGGCAGTGCTCGGCCTGGCGTCTCGACTCCCTGGAGGACCCCCCCAGCACCGGTCAGCAGTGTGCCCTCTGCGACCACAGCTGGCACAGGAAAGGCCCCCTCCTCCGGTCGCCCTCGCTGCAGCACCTCCTAGCTCCATAGGTGTTGGAGTGGTGGAGCTGGGGGATGGAACTGACAGAGCCCGATCTGGACGTCCGCGGATCGCCATAAAGTTGTCCAACCGAATGGACATGTCGATCAACTGGTCCAAGGAGAGGGTGGTGTCTCTACAGGCCAGCTCCCTACGGACGTCCTCACGCAAACTACACCTATAGTGATCGATCAAGGCCCTGTCGTTCCATCCCGCGCCAGCGGCCAAGGTCCGGAACTCTAGAGCAAGATGCCTCAGATGGAACAGCCGTTCACCCGCCGCTCGACCCTCAGGTGGGTGAACGAACACGGCCCGAAAGCGGCGGGTGAACTCTGGGTAGTGGTCCCTCGCCGAGTCAGGATCGTTCCATACCGCGTTGGCCCACTCCAGGGCTTTACCTGAGAGGCAGAAGACAAGGGCGTTCACGCTCTCACCCCCCGAAGGAGCCGGACGAACGGTCGCCAGGTATAGGTCCATCTGGAGTAAGAACCCCTGGCACCCGGCCGCCGTCCCATCGTACTCCCTCAGGAGAGCAAGTCGAATACCACTGTGGGCAATGAAGGAGAGGGTAGTGGTACTGGTTGGGGTGTGGCTGATAAAGGTGTGGGAAGGCCACCTCTCTCCCATCTCTCCATCGTCGCTATCACCTGATCCATGGCGGTCCCCAGCCGGTGTAACACTGCCGTGTGGTGTTGCACTCGCTCCTCCACGGACCCTGGGAGTGCGTCTGCTCCTGCTGTCTCCATAATTTATTGGTGCAGGATTCTGTGATAAGGTGTGTCTCGGTGAGAGGTGTAGGAGTCAGGCGCAGGAGAGCAGGGATTTCTGAGAAGCGGCTAGTAAACCGGCGACGCCGAGCGCCGCCCGAACAGGGAGAGGAGTTACCTTCGGTAGAAGTCGTGACAGTACCCCCCCCCCCCCCCCTTGACGCGCGGCTCCCGCAGCGCGACGACGCCGGCCTTGAGGACACTCCGGTGGACGAGGCGCAGGGCGCTCCGGATGGAGGCGGTGAAACTCCCTTATCATAGGTGGATCCAGTACGTCCTCCACCAGCACCCAGCATCTCTCCTCCGGACCGTACCCCTCTCAGTCCACGAGGTACTGAAGACACACCGAAACACCAAAATACAGGAGTCCTTCCTAACTCAGTTGCCAAATGGGATGGAAACCGCTCAGGGTTTTCACCATGAGGACAATGGCAACTTTAAAACTTTAAGACTTTACAGAGCTTAATTGCTGTCATAGGAGAATGGATGAGGATGGATCAACAACATTGCTGTTACTCCACAATATTAATCTAATTGACAGTTAAAAGAAGGAAGGCTGTACAGATTAAATATATTTCCGAAACATGCATCCTGTTTGCTACAACACACTAAAGCAATACTGCAAATAATGTGGCAAAGCAATTCACTTTTTGTCCTGAATACAAAGTATTATGTTTGGGGCAAATCCAATCCAACACATTACTGAGTACCACGCTCCATATTTTCAAGCATAGTGGTGGCTGCATCATGTTATGGGTATGCTTGTAATCGTTAAGGACTAGGGAGGTTTTGAGGATAAAAAATAAACTAAATGGAGCTAAGCACAGGCAAAATCCTAGAGGAAAACCTGGTTCAGTCTGCTTTCCACCAGACACTGGGAGAAGGATTCACCTATCAGCAGGACACAACATAAAACCCAAGGCAATGAGCACTGTAGTTGCTCACCAAGAAGTCTGGGAAAGTTCCTGAGGGGCTGTTACAGTTTTCACTTTCACAGTTTTCACTTTCATCTACTTGAACATCTATGGTAAGACCTGAAAAAGGTTTTCTAGCAGTGGCAGGGACTGGGAGACTAGTCAGGATCGAGGGAAAATGAGAGAACAGCTGGAGAAAAGTACAGAGAGATCCTTTATGAAAACCTGCATCTTCCAACAGGACAACGACCCTAAGCACACACCCAAGTCTCTGAATGTCCTTGAGTGGCCTAGCCAGAGCCCGGACTTGAACCGGATCGAACATCTCTAAGAGAGACCTGAAAATAGCTGTGTAGCAACACTCCCCGTCCAATCTGACTGAGCTTGAGAGAATCTGCAGAGAAGAAACTCCCTAAATACAGGTGTGCCAAGCTTGTAGTGTCATATCCAAGAATACTCTAGCCTGTAATCACTGCCAAAGGTGCTTCAACAAAGTACAGAGTAAAGTGTCTGAATACTTATGTAAATGTTATATTTCAGTTTTTTTTATTACATTTTATAAATTAGCAAACCTTTCTAAAAACCTGTTTTTGCTATGTTGTTATGGGGTAATGTGTGTAGATTGATGAGGAAAAAAAGAATATAATCAATTTTAGAATAATGCTGTAATTTAACAAAATGTGGGAAAAGTCAAGGGGTCTGAATACTTTCCGAAGGCACTGTATGTACAATAGCTAGCAATATCTATACCACAATGCTATTGTGAGTATACTAGGCATTATATATTATACTACAACATCAGTCTAACTGAATATGGATGTTGTGTTGGCTGAATCTTCCTGGCAGCGTGAACCTCGTTTTGTTTTGGGCAATAGCAGCTGACCTTGGACTCGTTAGCTACAGACTACCAGAACATACAGTATCTAACCGTTAAGCTAGCTAACTAACTACCGCAGAGGCTAAAGTGACTGGCCTATGTGTTCTATTCACAGAGCCCGATTCCATCAACATCTGCAGCGGCATTAAACATCGAGCTCAGCACCAGGAACCTTTGCTAAATCTTTCCATGACTCCATGATGAGCAAATAAATATACTGGAGCTGGGCATAAACATGGTCTGTGTCTTGCTGTCATTAACTTAAAATTGATTGCCATTCAAAATCCTATTTTCCCTAACCTCTAACCCTAAACCTCACGTTAATCCTAACCCTAACCTTAACCCTAACCTTAAAGGGAAATTTCACCTGCTGCTCTTTCACTGTATTTGTCCATTAATATGCTATTGACATACAGTGCCTTGCGAAAGTATTCGGCCCCCTTGAACTTTGCGACCTTTTGCCACATTTCAGGCTTCAAACATAAAGATATAAAACTGTATTTTTTTGTGAAGAATCAACAACAAGTGGGACACAATCATGAAGTGGAACGACATTTCTTGGATATTTCAAACTTTTTTAACAAATCAAAAACTGAAAAATTGGGCGTGCAAAATTGTTCAGCCCCTTTACTTTCAGTGCAGCAAACTCTCTCCAGAAGTTCAGTGAGGATCTCTGAATGATCCAATGTTGACCTAAATGACTAATGATGATAAATACAATCCACCTGTGTGTAATCAAGTCTCCGTATAAAGGCACCTGCACTGTGATAGTCTCAGAGGTCCGTTAAAAGCGCAGAGAGCATCGTGAAGAACAAGGAACACATCAGGCAGGTCCGAGATACTGTTGTGAAGAAGTTTAAAGCCGGATTTGGATACAAAAAGATTTCCCAAGCTTTAAACATCCCAAGGAGCACTGTGCAAGCGATAATATTGAAATGGAAGGAGTATCAGACCACTGCAAATCTACCAAGACCTGGCCGTCCCTCTAAACTTTCAGCTCATACAAGGAGAAGACTGATCAGAGATGCAGCCAAGAGGCCCATGATCACTCTGGATGAACTGCAGAGATCTACAGCTGAGGTTTGGCGTAAAAGCAACACAGCTCATCACCCATCCCCACTGTCAAACATGGTGGTGGCAGCATCATGGTTTGGGCCTGCTTTTCTTCAGCAGGGACAGGGAAGATGGTTAAAATTGATGGGGAAGATGGATGGAGCCAAATACAGGACCATTCTGGAAGAAAACCTGATGGAGTCTGCAAAAGACCTGAGACTGGGACGGAGATTTGTCTTCCAACAAGACAATGATCCAAAACATATAGCAAAATCTACAATGGAATGGTTCAAAAATAAACATATCCAGGTGTTAGAATGGCCAAGTCAAAGTCCAGACCTGAATCCAATCGAGAATCTGTGGAAAGAACTGAAAACTGCTGTTCACAAATGCTCTCCATCCAACCTCACTGAGCTCGAGCTGTTTTGCAAGGAGGAATGGGAAAAAATTTGGTCTCTCGATGTGCAAAACTGATAGAGACATACCCCAAGCGACTTACAGCTGTAATCGCAGCAAAAGGTGGCGCTACAAAGTATTAACTTAAGGGGGCTGAATAATTTTGCACGCCCAATTTTTCAGTTTTTGATTTGTTTAAAAAAGTTTGAAATATCCAATAAATGTTGTTCCACTTCATGATTGTGTCCCACTTGTTGTTGATTCTTCACAAAAAAATACAGTTTTATATCTTTATGTTTGAAGCCTGAAATGTGGCAAAAGGTCGCAAAGTTCAAGGGGGCCGAATACTTTCGCAAGGCACTGTATATGTGTCATATAAATCGAGAATTTCCTCCCTACACGCAAATACAAGCATTTCTGCATCTCACTGATAGAAACGGGCCATCTACATTTCCTGGCTGTAAGCAAACCACAATATTCAGAATTCATAGAGATTTCAGAATGCAGTTCTGACCCTGTCAAGGTGGATCCAGTTGAGAATGGGTATCAAAAGGTAGCTAGCCTATGATCCTCCCGGACTAACCATTCATTCACAGAACGTCAGCTTGCAAGTACCTATTTATTTTTTGTGTCGAAAACAACAGTTGTTGAATGGCAAACAATTTTAAGTCGCCACAATGATCGTGTGTGTGTGCGTGTGCATGTGTGCGTGTGGCCAAGACATTCCTTTGATAGCAATTTGACTGAACTCAATATTACTCAGTTTCAACCTCTTTTCCCCCTTTACCCCTTACTTTCTCTCTCTCCCTCTCCCTCCATCTCTCCCGTGTGGCAGCTGCAATTGCCTGGCAGACAGAGTGTTGTGTTGCGTCTGTAATTACACAGGAAAAGCCAGCTCTCCTTTGAGCTCCGGATTAGCAACTCTCTTTGTGAGCAGACAGAAAGAGGCACAAAAGGAGTCAGATTGAAGTAGCACACAGAATCTAAGTACAAAGTGTTTTTTCCCCCTCTGTCTCCCTTCCCCTTGAGTTTGACAAGCGTCTTGGAGATATTACGATAGAGAGAGGCAGGAAGGGACCCCTGGAGCCCCGGACATTCAATCCCTCCAGCCCCGGCCTGCGCGCGTGCACACACACACACACACTCACTCTGCCTGCCTTTCTCTCGCCAGACAAAGCTCTAAACCAAGCTACTGAACCCCCCCCCCCCCCCACACACAAGCATTATACAGTATGTAAGAACACAGTCACACATTTAGTCAGTCAGTCATTCAGTCACTCAATCACTCCCTGACTCACTCCCTCGCCATCTTCATTCGTTTACATTTACATTTATACCTGTATAAAATGGGCACACACACTTTTACATAAACACCCACATCCAAATACTCCCAGATTAGACCCGGTAGACGGCTGCATTTATTGTTGGAGTGATTTGCTGTTGTGGATTCCAGCCTGTTGTTGAGTTGGGTTGAGAACCGGGGTCTGCTGAAGACTTTAGCTCCACGTTCTCTTCCAGGGTGAGTGTGTAAGGGAAACTCCTGGTGTGTGGTGCGGGTGTGCCACGCAGAGAAGCGTAGCCCAGGGCTATGTGTGTGTGTGCGTATGTGTGTGTGTGCATGCATGTTGTATGCGTGGGTGTGTGTGCATGCACGTATGTGCGTTTGTATGTGTGTGTGGGTGATTGTTCGTGTGTGTGTACGTCTCTGTGTGCACGTCTGTGTTTGTGTAGGTCGGGGATGAGAACATGCGGATTGAGTAACAGCCATTCCATATTGGTTGAGTGACCACCATGTAATATTAGAGTGGTGCGTGTAAAATCCCATTTACCACAATAAACAATAATAATTCAACGTGGATAGCTGTTGAAAGTGAGCTGGATTCCCATTGGCGACAGAGAAGGGAGAGGTGTGTGGGGAGGAGTGGGGTGTAGAGGAGCAGGCTGCACTGGGCATCCATATTACCTCTGATAATAGCGATCTGGGATTGTCATTATCGGGAGGCTGCCAAGACGTCCACAGCAACCAGTGTGGAGTTTAACTCTTCCCTGGTACAGCGCACTAGACCAGAGCTCTGCTTAGAACAATATGGCACACACACACACACATGCATGCACACACACACAGACACACATACACACACACTCACACATTTACAGTATATGACACTCACTGTGGTATTACTCACTAGTAAATGAATAACAACCATGTTTTACCCTTTGAAACTTCTCAATAGTGTAGGTATGTGTGTTAGTGAGTTACAGTATATGTGTTGGTGATTGTGTGTGAGTGACTTGCCCATTTTCCTAGACCTAGACTTCCCCCCCCCCCCCCCACCATGAGGCACACTTAAATGAGCAGGGTCAACCTGCACCCCCTGTTGAGACGGAGGGAGGATGGGAGAAAAAGAGGGTGGAGGGAGACGAAACACCACCTGGTCCTATAGCCAACAGTCAGTCAGACAATGAAAGAGGGAATGAAACGGATGAGAAAGGGAGAGAATTAAAGTGCTTGACAGAGACAAGGCTAGATAGACATAGAGCAAAGCGATAGGAGGGAGATTGTGACAGAGATTAACAGTGTTTGTGAGAGAGAGAGAGAGAGAGAGAGAGAGAGAGAGAGAGAGAGAGAGAGAGAGAGAGAAAGAGAGAGAGAGAGACAGTGAAAAACAGGAGTGTGAGAAAGAGCTGATGTTGGATAGAGGAAATATCATGACAGAGCTGAGGAGTGGAAACTCTACAAGGCTGGTCTCTCGCTCTCTCTGTCCCTCGCGTGCTCTGGCATGGTCGTCACACCGCAACAGCACTCTCTGCTCTGTTTCCCCTCCTTTAAGCAAATTACCTTGCCAGTGTTTTTGGATTCTAAATAAAACATCTGCCGCTGTAGTGGCGGAGGACTCAGGCATAGTCCTGCAGACAGTATTATGTTTTACACAGACACATAGCAGCGCTGGGACTTTCCCATACTTTTATGGGCTGGGGGGGTGGTGGGGGGGTGAGGGGGGGGGGGGGGGGGGGGGGCACACGCTTAGGGGGGGGGGGCAAGGGGTGGAGAGGTCCACTATATTTCCACCATAAGGCCTTATATAGAGGGTTCTTGTCCAGGTGTGAGGTCGAGTGAGTTCCCTCAACTCCCACCCTACAACCATGAAATAGCTTTACGGTTTCATTGAGGTCACCACCCCACTTTGCCACATAGTCAGTTTAATGCCTTGGCTTTATGTACGTTGACATGGCCCTAAACCTTTCTCTGAGTGCGCATTGGGGGAAAACTGGGTGATTGAAAGTTATAGCACACTGGTCGAGAAAGATAGAGAGAGTGGAGAGAGAAAGAGAAACCAAAAAGAGATAGTGAGAGAGAGTCAGAGAAAAAAAACTGAGAGAGAAAAAGAGCAGAAAGAGAGTCTAGAGAGACTGGGATTAAGGCTGAACGGGGAGCCACAGCCGTCCGATTAACCCCTGTGACACGTTGACAGTGTAAGGAAATAATTACCCACAAAAAGGGCTTCTTTGGCTTGGCTGTTGTTCATGAGTTCTCCATACATATTTCAGAACCAGTGCCAACCAGCTGACCTGGTAGACCTGCCCGCTCAGCTTGGGGTCCCACAGGCAGAGCCCTCACCCCCACTTGCCCCCCTGTCCTGCCTGCCCCCCTAACCCAGCGGGTAGGAGAGTAATGACACATAATGACTCACACCCCGGCCCAGCGAAATGAATGGCCCAAAATGACTCGTCGCCAGCCTGTAAGATTAATAGCACTTAATGGTTTGTATTGCCGCCCGTAATCGAGCTGTCACTGGCCCTGCTTGAGGAATAGCAGGACCATGCATCATTTCTCACGCCTCGGGTTCCCTCGGAGCTCCCAGTCGGTCTCATGTCCCCGGGGCCCCCTCTCTCCCACTAGACATGGTAAGTCCTATCTATGGAGTGTAAATGGAGGGTCAAATACATGGTCAGGGCTGAACTTTCTGTGGAGCTTATACTGGGGGGGGGGGGGGGGGTTGATGTCCCCTCTACCACTAGACATGGACTAAGGGGGTGGGGGTTAAAGACATGGTCAGGCCTGTCCCATCTGTGAGAGTCTATAGGGCGGCTTGATGTCTGAGGAAATCCCCCCCACCCCCACGGTCTACTCCACATCTCTCAGGGAGGCACTACCCTTTCATGTGACAGTGTACCTCTGAAGCCAATATATTGTGACTGGGACTGGGGGCATAACCTAGCGTTTGATAGAGTGGGGTCCATACTGTAGCAACAGTACGTGTTGAAGACTTTTTGTCTATAAAGCCCTCTTGCATAAACTTCCTCCTTCCTCCTAAACCTCATTGTTAACCCAAACATTTAAGTTACCAGACCTGGACTCAAGTGAGATAGGTCAATGTGCTTTTAGTTTTTGCGCTTCTCATGTGGAATGATCTCAAAAAGTCCTTGTACAGATACAGTGTGTATAATGTAATTGTTGTTTATTGATGTGTTCATGCAGGGCTAATATGTGAAATAGACAGTGGTCTCAGCATGACTTCATGCTTAAATAAAGGATGATATATATATATATATACTGTATATGTACAGTTGAAGTCGTAAGTTTACATGCACTTGGGTTGTCATTAACATTGTCATTAACAGTCATTAACATTATTTTTCAACCAGTCCACAAATGTCTTGATAACAAACTATAGCTTTGGCAAGTCGCTTAGGACATCTACTTTGCGCATTTTTCCAAAAATTGTTTACAGACAGATTATTTCACTTATAATTCACTGTATCACAATTCCAGTGGGTCAGCGGTTTACATACAATTTACAAGTTGACTGTGCCTTAAAACAGTTTGGAAAATTCCAGAAAATGATGTCATGGCTTTAGAAGCTTCTGATAGCCTAATTGACATCATTTGAGTCAATTGGAGGTGTACCTGTGGATGTATTTCAAGGCCTACCTTCAAATGCAGCACCTCTTTGCTTGACATCATGGGAAAATCTAAAGAAATCAGTCAAGACCTCAGAAAGAAATGGTAGACCTCCACAAGTCTGGTTCATCCTTGGGAGCAATTTCCAAACGCCTGAAGGTACCACGTTCATCTGTTCAAACAATAGTACGCAAGTATAAACACCATGGGACCACGCAGCCGTCATACCGCTCAGGAAGGAGACGCGTTCTGTCTCCTAGAGATTAACGTACTTTGGTGAAAAAAATGCTAAATCAATCCAGAAACAACAGCAAAGGACCTGGAGGAAACAGGTAGAAAAGTATCTATATCCACAGTAAAACGAGTCCTATATTGACATAACCTGAAAGACCGCTCAGCAAGGAAGAAGTCCCTGCTCCAAAACCACCATAAAAAAGCCAGACTGCGGTCTGCTACTGCACATGGGGACAAAGATCGTACTTTTTGGAGAAATATCCTCTGGGCTGATGAAACAAAAACAGAACTGTTTGGCCATAATGACCATTGTTATGTTTGGAGGAAAAAGGGGGATGCTTGCAAGCCGAAGAACACCATCCCAACCGTGAAGCACGCGGGTGGCAGCATCATGTTGTGGGGGTGATTTGCTGCAGGAGCGACTGGTGCTCTTCACAAAATAGATGGCAACATGAGGCAGGAAAATTGTGTGGATATATTGAGGCAACAACTAAAGACATCAGTCAGGAAGTTAAAGCTTGGTCGCAAATGGGTCTTGCAAATGGTCAATGACCACAAGCATACTTCCAAAGTTGTGCCAAAATGGCTTAAGGACAACAAAGTCAAGGTATTGGAGTTGCCATCACAAAGCCCTGACCTCAATCCCACAGAAAATGTATGGGCAGAACTGAAAAAAAGTGTGTGAGCAAGAAGGCCTACAAACCTGTCAGGAGGAATGGGCTACAATTCACCAAACTTATTGTGGGAAGCTTGTGGGAGGCTACATGAAACATTTGACCAAAGTTAAACTATTTAAAGGCAATGCTACCAAATACTAATTGAGTGTATGTAAACTTCAGACCCACTGGGAATGTGATGAAATCATTCTCTCTATTATTATTCTGACATTTCACATTCTTAAAATAAAGTGGTGATCCTAACTGACCTAACACCAGGAATTTTTACTAGGATTAAATGTCAGGAATTGTGAAAAACTGAGTTTAAATGTATTTGGCTGAGGTGTATGTAAACTTCCGACTTCAACTGTATATATTGTAAAACCTGGCATAGGGTTAGTCAAGCTGGGATGTAGTCAAGCTGGGATGTACTATACTATACATATTGAATCTCAGAGGCAATTTATTTCATGTGGATTTGTGGCATAGAAGTTCAATTATTTTTATTATCCTGAACATATAGAAATATTATGTATTGAATAGGTTTGGACATTGACCTTTTCGTCTATCTTCATTATCTTTCAGATCCTGGTCCCCACACACACACACACACACAGAGGATATGATAACATCATTATGTGGATAAACTATGGCTTACAAAAGCAAATGGAGGATCTGGCATTGTTCATCATTCTGAGAGTCCCCTTTTTCTCTCTGAGAACCCAATTACAGTTTTAGTCCTTCTAAAGCTGATGTTTGCTGTTTCAAGCATCAGGGTCACGGTACTCTATCTTGATCACATAAAATCAAAACTAAAGCTTCAGCTCTCTGTTCATAATGGTCTTTTCAGTTTGCAGAAACACTGGACACAGACGACTGACAATGTTTTTGTCCATGAAGTCCTTAGTTCTGTAATCCAGAGTTTGTGTGTGTGTGTGTGTGTGTGTGTGTGTGTGTGTGTGTGTGTGTGTGTGTGTGTGTGTGTGTGTGTGTGTGTGTGTGCAATCGGCAGGTTAGTGTTTTTCGTCATGAATCTTGTTCTAGAGGCAGCTCTGCAGAGTGGTAACGACTTGGCGCAGCCACAAAGGCATAAAATCTGATTCTCAACCTAACCCTTAACCCTAAACTTACCACACTGCTAACCCTAATGCCTAACCCTAACATTAAATTAAGACCAAAAAGCACATTTTTGTTTTCATTCATTTTTACAATATAGCCAATTTTGACTTTGTCTGACATATCTAAGGGGAAATCGCACAGTTCTGCCTCCAGGACAAGACACATGACAATAAATGTCAATCTGCATGAGTGTGTGTCTCTCTCACACACACACACACACACACACACACACACACACACACACACACACACACACACACACACACACACACACACACACACACACACACACACACACACACACACACACACACACACACACACACCCCACACCCCACACCCCACACCCCCCCACCCCCTCTTTCGACAGAGTTGTTTGGGTAGGGCATGTGAGACAGCAGTGTATTGAATAACCCAATACTGCGTTCTCCGTTGTGGAATGGTCCCCCTTATTGAATAGAGCGTTGTCTCCCAGACCGAGTCCCGGCCTTGATTCGGAGCCAGGAAACCCAACTGTCCCTGTCCATCAGTGTGACGAGACCAATGGAGGATAAACCCAACGACCTGGCTGGAGAAGTGCATCCTGGGAAGGGGGTGGGAGTCCAGGGTCCGGGGTGCTTCACTATGTTCGGCTTCCACTTGGGTGGGGAGGGGGAACTTAGCTGCAAATGGATCTACTCCCAAGTTGCTGTGTTATCTCAAAGATAGGCCGTGATTCAACAAAATAAACAAAGCATAAAGCGGTTTTAAATATTTGTCAGTAGACACTGTATGTGTGTATTGTCTGTGTGGGAGAGGAGAACAGGAGTAGTAAGGGATAGCGTGTGATAGACACCATGTGCGGGTGTGTGTTTGTGCAGAACTGCTGGTGAATGTCTGCTTCACTGTCAGCAAGAAGCTCTCTCCTTCTTGTATGAAGGCTGACTGTGGTGTGTCACTGCCTGGGATCAGTCAAGACGCTTGAGTCAGAGCAGCATGGGAACGCTTCCCCACTGGTTCTCCCATCCCTGGGGTGTCTCTCAGAGTGTGTGTGTGTGTGTGTGTGTGTGTGTGTGTGTGTGTGTGTGTGTGTGTGTGTGTGTGTGTGTGTGTGTGTGTGTGTGTGTGTGTGTGTGTGTGTGTGTGTGGGCGTGCGCGCCAGTAACCGAAAGGTCGTTGGTTCGAATACCCGAGCCGACAAGGTGAAAAATCTGTCAATGTGCGCTTGGGCAAGGCGCATAACCATCATTTTCTCCCGGGTGAGGTACTACTATGGCTGACCCTGTAAAACCACACATTTCACTGGACCTGTGTGTGACAATTTATTTAACTAGGCAAGTCAGTTTAGAAAAAAATATTATTTACAATGACGGCCTACCCTGGCCAAACCCGGACGACACTGGGCCAATTGTGCGCCGCCCTATGGGACTCCCCATCACGGCCGGTTGTGATACAGCCCGGAATCAAACCAGGGTCTGTAGTGACACCTCTAGAACTGACAAGCATTGCCTTAAACCGCTGCGCCACTTGGGAGCCCAAACAATAAAACATGTTTTTGATTTTTTTTGTCTCCCCAGTGTCTCTATGTCCAAGTGCCCCTCTCCCCATCCCGGGCCTAGGCAGCTGTCCCCCCCCCAGCCCCAGTCACCCTCTTGTCCCATTGTCAAGGTCAGTGGAGGAAGTGTTTCTCTGTTAGCAGGAAGTAGAGGTCAGAGGTTAATCTGTCTGCTCTGCAGGAGACGATGCACAGGCCTTGCTAAACACAGACAGAGGCAGGGAGCTGTCGTTTATCAAGCTCAATCACACTTGCACTCATTCTCTCTCTCACATACATACAAACATGTACGCACACACATGCACTCATACTTTCACTCTCTCAAGCACACACACACACACACACACACACACACACACACACACACACACACACACACACACACACACACACACACACACACACAGCAGGCTCCCATCCTCACATTGTTTGGTGTGCGTATGACCCGAGGTCCCCTCTAGCGTGGGTTTGAGTCTACTATGATGTCACTTCACAGGCCCTGGGACGATGGTGACCCAGCTTGGCCTGCAGCGGAACGGAATCCCTTTCAATCTCTCTCTCTCCCTCCCCCTGCTCTTGCTCTCTTATCTCGCTTGTTGAGGGGAAAGCTTTTTATCTTTTTCTGTTTGTTGTTTTTATTGTTTTCTCAATGTCACAACTTGATAAACTGCTCGGAAGTGAATCTTAGGGTAGAGTTGTAATCATTTTATTCCCTGCCAATATATACTACATGCTCTCTCAAATACGCACGCACACACAAATATGCTCTCCTTCTCACAAGCAGTGTCCTATAGAACAGTGCTTCCCAAACTGTGGAGTCGGCATGTGGGGCACGGGGGTCCAGCCCCTCACAATATATATATAGTTGAAGTCAGAAATGTACATACACTTTGGTTGGAGTCATTATAACTTGTTTTTCAACCACTCCACAAATTTCTTGTTAACAAACTATAGTTTTGGCAAGTCGGTTAGGACATATACTTTGGACAACAAAGTCAAGGTGTTGGAGTGGCCATCACAAAGCCCTGACCTCAATCCCATAGAAAATGTGTGGGCAGAACTGAAAATGTATGTGTGAGCAAGGAGGTCTACAAACCTGACTCAGTTACACCAGCTCTGTCAGGAGGAATGAGACCAAATTCACCAAACTTATTGTGGAAAGCTTATGGGAGGCTACCTGAAATGTTTGACCCAAGTAAAAAAATTTAAAGGCAATGCTACCAAATACTAATTGAGTGTACGCAAACTTCAGACCCACTGGGAATATGATGATAGAAATAAAAACTGAAATAAATCATTCTCTCTACTATTTTTCTGATTTTTCACATTCTTAAAATAAAGTGGTGATCCTAACTGACCTAACACTGGGAATTTTTAGGATTAGGATTAGATGTCAGGATTAGGATTACATTTTAGGATTAGGATTAAATGTCAGGAATTGTGAAAAACTGAGTCTAAATGCATTTGGCTGAGGTGTATGTAAACCTCCGACTTCAACTGCATATATAGTACCAGTCAAAGTTGAGACAAACCTACTCATTCAAGAGTTTTAATATATATTTTTTAAACATTTTCTACATTGTAGAATAATAGTGAATAAATCAAAACAATGAACTAACAAATATGGAATCATGTAGTAACCAAAAAAGTGTTAAGCAAATCAAAATAGATTTTAGATTTTTCAAAGTATCTATCCTTTGCCTTGATGACAACCTTGCACATTCTTGGCATTCTCTCAACCAGCTTCATGAGGTAGTCACCTGGAATGCATTTCAATTAACAAGTGTGCCTTGTTAAAAGTTAATTTGTGGAATTTCTTTCCTTCTTTATCCGTTTAAACTAATCAGTTGTGTTGTGACAAGTCAGGTTTGGTGTACAGAAGAAGCCATGTTTGGTAAAGACCTAGTGCATATTATTGCAAGGACAGCTTAAATAAGCAAAGAGAAATGACAGTCCATCATTACTTTAAGACAGGAAGGTCAGTCAATCCGGAAAATTTCAAGAACGTTGAGAGTTTCTTCAAGTGCAGGTGCAAAAACCATCTACAAGGTAGAACATAGAACATAGTAAACATAATGTAAAATGACACACCAAATGTATATTTTGGCACGAGAACAGGAGTGAGAGAAGGAATGCCGGTTAGGGAGCGTCTTTAAAGGTGCTATATTTATCAGCATCATAAAAGCTGATAGTATTTCAAAAACATAAAATATACATCCAAGCCAAACTGAAATCTTATCAAAAACAGCTTTTAATTTCCTCAAAACCGGTCATTTTTGTGGGGGAGTTATTGCATTTTCTCCACGGTCCCTAAAGTATTTGCTGCATGAGAGAATTAGCGATGAATTAGATTGAAGAATGCATAATATCGATTTATGACAAAATTCTGGTGAGCAGGGGTTTCATTTAGTCTTCTCGGGCAAAACGTAATGAAAAAAGAGAACCTGCATGTATCTAATTATAGACAAGTTGACCAAAAGCGTACCAAAATGACGGATATTATAAGCAGAAACATTGGCCTATCTAAAAAGGCCTGTCAAAAATCGTTCCGTCATCTCTGACTGTACAGCGTATTTTCTATATTTGTGGGTTAGGGTTGGGTGCGGGCCTCATATTTTCACATATAGTTGAGCAGTTGCGGATGGGTTATTAGCAATTGCGGGTGGGTGCAGCTGAACAAACAGCATTACTAACACACACCCACACAAACACACACACACACACACACACAGGGCAATTCCACCACTTTTCAAATTCATATTCATCATCTCCAGGACCAAACCAGTATCTACATATATGAAAAATGTGAATGTCTATGATCTGTGTTTAAAAATATTTTTTAAAAGCTTCTCTGTGACATCACAGGATAGGATTAAAGGTCAAAAACTGTGATTTTCAAAACCTACAATGAGTTTCTAGCTCAAGGGAGGGTATTTTCTTTCTCCCCACATCACCGTGAATCTGGTGTTTGAAAATCACTGTTATAACTTTTGATGTCATTGGGTAGAACTTTTTAAATGTTATATTTTTTTCTGCAAAACTTAGAAATGCACCGTTTTCACGTACTAAACTCAGCAAAAAAAGAAAACGTCCCTTTTCCAGGACCCTGTGTATCAAAGATCATTTCTAAAAATCAAAATAACTTCACAGATCTTCATTGTAAAGGGTTTAAACACCGTTTCCCATGTTTTTATTTATTTATGTATTTCACCTTTATTTAACCAGGTAGGCTAGTTGAGAACAAGTTCTCATTTACAACTGCGACCTGGTCAAGATAAGTTCAATGAACCATAAACAATTAATGAACAAGCACTTGTGGAACGGTCGTT
The DNA here is from genome assembly GCF_002021735.2 of Oncorhynchus kisutch. Lineage (NCBI taxonomy): Eukaryota > Metazoa > Chordata > Actinopteri > Salmoniformes > Salmonidae > Oncorhynchus > Oncorhynchus kisutch. The sequence goes on along the minus strand of NC_034175.2, from coordinate 28,926,983 downwards.
AAGACACTAACAGCTTACAGACGGTAGGCAATTAAGGTCACAGTTATCAAAACTTAGGACATTAAAGAGGCTTTTCTACTGACTCTGAAAACCACCAAAGAAAGATGCCAGGGTCCCTGCTCATCTGCATGAAAGTGCCTTAGGCATGCTGCAAGGAGGCATGAGGACCTCAGATGTGGCCAGGGCAATAAATTGCAATGTCCGTACTGTGAGACGCCTAAGACAGCACTACAGGGAAACAGGACGGACAGCTGATCGTCCTCGCAGTGGCAGACCACGTGTACCAACACCTGCACAGGATTGATACATCCGAACATCCCACCTGTGGGACAGGTACAGGATGGCAACAACAACTGCCCGAGTTACACCAGGAACGCACAATCCCTCCATCAGTGCTCAGACTGTCCGCAATAGGCTGAGAGAGGCTGGACTGAGGGCTTGTAGGCCTGTTGTAAGGCAGGTCCTCACCAGACATCAGCGGCAACAACATCGCCTATGGGCACAAACCCACCGTCGCTGGACCAGACAAGACTGGCAAAAAGTGCTCTTCTCTGACGAGTCACGGTTTTGTCTCACCAGGGGTGACGGTCGGATTTGCGTTTATCGTTGAAGGAATGAGCGTTACACCGAGGCCTGTACTCTGGAGTGGGATCGATTTGAAGGTGGAGGGTCCGTCATAGTCTGGGGCGGTGTGTCACAGCATCATCGGACTGAGCTTGTTGTCATTGCAGGCTATCTCAAAGCTGTGCGTTACAGGGAAGACATCCTCCTCCCTCATGTGGTACACTTCCTGCAGGCTCATCCTGACATGACCCTCCAGCATGACAATGCCACCAGCCATACTGCTCGTTCTGTGCATGATTTCCTGCAAGACAGGAATGTCAGTGTTCTGCCATGGCCAGCGAAGAGCTCGGATCTCAATCCCATTGAGCATGTCTGGGACCTATTGTATCGGAGGGTGAGGGCTAGGGCCATTCCCCCCAGAAATGTCCGGGTGTCTTGGTGGAAGAGTGGGGTAACATCTCACAGCAAGAACTGGCAAATCTGGTGCAGTCTATGAGGAGGAGATGCAATGCAGTACCTAATGCAGCTGGTGGCCACACCAGATACTGACTGTTTCTTTTGATTTTGACCTCTCCCCCTTTGTTCAGGGACACATTATTCCATTTCTGTTAGTCACATGTCTGTGGAACTTGTTCAGTTTATGTCTCAAGTGTTGAATCTTGTTATGTTCATACAAATATTTACACATGTTAAGTATGCTGAAAATAAACACAGTTGACAGTGAGAGGACGTTTATTTTTTTGCTGAATTTATATGTTGACACGGGTATTGTGCTGGAGATAATGAAAATGAGATTGAAAAGTGGTGGAGTTGCTCTTTAACTCCAACAGATGCATGGTTCCAGGCAGGCTCCCTTTCCGGAGTGTTATGAAAACAGTGGGAAAGAATGTGAAAAATCTGCAGCATTCATACAGAAGACAATAATCTAGCAGGTATGAAGACAGGGGTGGAGAGGGAGAGAGAGAAGATCTACAGAGGAAGAATCTGTAGTATGTGTGCTCTTTCTGTTGTCTCCCTGTCGGAGAAGGGAGAGAGTGGCAGAATGGGGTGCGCGGGAGGAGAAAGGGGGGTAAGTGTCCGTTCCTTTCATTGCGAGCCAAGAGAACACCACAGACAAGGAAGTGTGCGAGTCATGGCGCAGACAGTTAGCCTGGGGACATACTGACTGTTGTGACTGGGGTTCAACTACACAGAACCTCTCTCTCTCACACACACTCTCTTTCTCTAGCACCCACACACATATACACACATACTGTATATGCATACACACACACTGCCCTCTGGCCAGGTCAGCTCACCCATTTAAGTTATGTAGCTGTGCATAGAACCGTCACTGGGCCCAAGACTTGGTGACTGCGCCAATCAGGCAGGCGACATTTGACTGACACACTGCAGTGACTTTCCTCCAACCCTCTATTTACAGACTATTGAGAGGTAGAGGAGGTACTCTGCTCTCCCAAGTTCTTTTCTCTCCAGTTCCCACAATGCCCATTTTATCCTGTGTCCTCATTAGGCGTGTGCTACAAAAGGACTGCCCAGGGTCAACGGAGCACAACACCATGCACTCTACGCACCCTTATATTAACAAAGGTTTCCTGTCTGAAGTACAAGAGTTTCCCTCAGCGAACCACAATAGTTTCCTGGCCCAGCAGCAGCCACGGCCTTTCCTCCCCTTTATCAATGAGGGAGAGGGACAGAGACAGAGACAGAGACAAAGACAGAGAGAGAGAGAGGAGAGAGAGACAAAGGCCTGTGTGAGTATACCTTCACCAGTGTTGTTTGTCTGGCAGACAGGCAGAGACAGACAGACAAGCGCTCAGATAGCCAGACAGACAGGTACATTCTGGTGCAGCCCATAGAGAGAGAGAGGGAAGAAAGAAGAGGAGAGGAGTGGAAAGGGCACGTGACAGAGGCGTCTCCACACCGTCTCCACCATCCGTCTGTACAGAAAGACAATCCGGCGAGGTAGCGTGTGAAGCACAGCTCATCTCCACATCGGAGGAAGTCGCCTCTCTCTCTAGCCCAGTAGCAGGCACCAGCTACCACGTGAACCCAACACCCTCCAGGAGTATACAGGCCCCAAGGTGTCATCCAATACACCTCCCATACAGACAGCACCCTGCCTGGGTGCAAGGTGTTCCTGCAAGCTCAGGAAATTAGTCCAAACATGAATGCCAGAAACGTTTGTGGCAATGAAAATTACTGCATAAGTGAGTACTGTATCTGTGTTTGGATACCAGTGCTTGTTTGTGTGAGTGGGAGAGAGAGTGTGAGAGCAAGGGAGAGCGAGAGAGAGAGAGTGAGTGTGGGAGAGAGTGAAAGAGAGAAGGGGAGAGAGAGAGAGACAGAAACTCGTCTCAGGTTGGAGTTGATCTGACAGCTGGGTAACATTAACCAGCCTGTATATGAAGCAGGGATTATGGAGTTGAGTTATCTGATATGTTCATAGCTCTCAGACCTCTAAAAGCATAATATTTTATTGCACATGGATTTACTATAATGCTAAATGGAGTCAGATAAACATTTTAATAGGCTACTTGCATAGTCTTATCACAGGTCGATTGTGAAGAATATATTGTATAATATCACATATATCAAATATTACCCCATTACACCCTCGCTCTCTATTTTGAAATACACCCACACACGTAAACACACGTAAAGAAGCATCTTCACGGTCTGGAGGACTACTATCTCACTTGTTGTGGTGGTGTGCTACTGCTGTACAGCGGTGTGGTGTGGAAAATATGGCCGTGTCATTCTGGGAACAATGTTGGACTTAAAGAATGACAAAATAACATTACAGACTTATTACTGTTATTTGTCTGGCATTTTACTGGGAAGGGGAACAGCCTTGGCTGCCTTGTTACACCCCCCCCCCCCCCCCCCCCCCAGCAGTGGAGAGTGGAGATCCCCAGGCCATTCCAGCAGCATTAGTCTCCTGATCCAGTGTGAGGCAGGAGATTAATCATAGCGCGGGGAAACACTTGTTAGATATAAATTCTAATAAGGCCGTATAAACCTCATGGAGCAAGCATTAGAAGCATGCAGTGTGGAAAACACTCCAGAAGAGTGTGGGACAGGAGATGGTGGGGAAACGGAGGTCAGAAAAAGGAGGGTGTTTAGGTCTTTCACCTTCGTGTGCAGAAAGAGAGGGGGGGAAGAGAGAAAGAGAGAGAGAGTGACTCCAGGAGCGGGCTAGGCCGAGTTCCCAAAGTGTGGTGTTGATAAGAATGCTATTAGTATAGCTAAGTGACGAGAGTAGGGATGGTCGCTGTCACATTGTTCCCATGAAACCAGATAAATGTGAAAATGACAGTGAGTCCTTCAGGAGAGAGATGGCTATGTGATACAAAATAACTACAAAATAACTACTGTAGTCTCGAACACAGAGATACATTATAAAGTGGAACTGACAGCATTTGAACAACATCAACAACATTATATACACCCCCAGGAAGAATATGACTTTTTTTTCTTCTTTTTTTTGACATTTTCTGAAAAGTGAGCACTTGATATGGTCATTTTCACATTTTCATAAATTCATAGAATGTTTGGGAATGATTGTTCAGCTTTTGCTGCTATGCTTGCACATGTGCATAATATGCTGCAACCTGAATCAAAAAGTATTTAAAAACTCCAAATAACAAAAACGTAGCTATTAGGTTGTTGTAACATCTAAACATGTAAAAAAATATTTATTTATTTATTTTCAACTACAATATATATTGGCTACTATATAGGCTACTGCTCAAATGTTGCTGTAATAGGCTCATGTTTCTCCTTTGCATAGTGTTTTGTTGCAGGTTTTCTTTCCTTGTCAAGCTTTAAAAACGGATGCCAGACCACGACATTTTCTTAGCCTAGCTAGGACTATGGCATGTTCCTGTAGACTTTCCCTCCACTGCGCGCTGAAAACGGGACACGTGAAAGCAGCGCAATTGAAGTTGAATTCACCAATGTGAGCACATCAGGCTGTACTTTCAGAAAGTGGAAGACTCAACTGTTGACTCGTTTATTTTGTGTTTGATACATGTGCGGTAGGAGGCCTATTAGCCACATTATGACTGACTTGTGATCATTGCCGTTGGTAGTTTGATTGTATTGACATTCTTATAAAGTTGGTTTTGAAGCATAAACTGGGAATTTGATATTTTTTACTGATATTATTATAGTCTGTTTGTTTCATATCTGAAAAGAAGTTAAATGCTGTCAGTTCCAGGTATCTAAATGTACATTTAGAGCAAAGTTTAGTTTGAATTCCTGCCTTGCTTGGTCTCCCATCATCCTTTGCAAACGCACAGCGGTGTCAGTAGGCCGAAGAGCCAGTGGCCAAATGAATGAGGACACTGGTGAACAGCGACATCGTTCTGTGCTGGCTAAAGCCAGCAGACATCTTTACTGTAATCCTCCACTGCCAGACTGTACTACTTCTCTCTCTACTTTACGTGCCCCTAGTTCACTAGAGCTGAGGTCAATATAATGACAGAATGGAAAAACTGACTACTCGTTTCTCTCTCTTCCTTATTCTTTCTTTTCGTTTTAACTGTGATGAATTTAATATGTCGAGAAGATCATGAAATCTAACCAAACATGAAAAGCCTGGCCACAACGGCCATAGTTTCCAAGTTTGTTAACTCAGTCAAGTAACTATCCCAGAGCGTTTGAAATGCGTCCATCCACGATAAGTGTGCTGCACTTCCTCTGCAATCTGTTGACCGTGGCCTGTCTTCCACACTTCGGCACTTTCCATTTCCTGCCATATTCGGCCTACATTTCCCACCAATAATGAAAAGAAATCTTCCAGGCTGGATTGTAGACATTTCCCACATTCAGTTGATTGCGTCCATTCATCTCCTTATGCTGTACCACATCGAAATGAGCCACCACGTTATATGTTTATAAGGATTTTATTGGTGGCTAGAAGGATCCTCATCAACCCACGTGTAGGAGATGCACAGCAGCCATTTTTCTGCACTATTGCATGTATCAACCACAGCCTGAGTTGGGGTGGCCATTTTAATTTGCCTATTTATAAGTAGGGGATTACCAAAGTGCCAGCATGGCTTTTGAAATGGGTGGTAACTCCTTTGCTGTGGACCGCCATGGCTGTCTGTCTGTCTGTAAGGCGCCTCCCTGTACGACTTCTGTATTTCCATACAGGTGTTGCACCTCTCCTGAGTTAGGTGTGCCCTTGATTAACTACCTGTCACCTGTTTACACCTTCCTTACACCTGGGCGTGTACCATCTGATCCAACGCCTCGGAGCAGTCACAGCTGGGTCTCATTCTCTCCCTGTTCTCTCTCTGCCTCTTTGGCCCTTTCTTAGTGAGCAGCTTTTGAGCAGCTCTCTTAGTGTGAGCTTAGTGGACAGATAGGAGCCTGAGGCCCCCTTCGTTGTCTGTATGATTGTCTGCTCAGCCCTTTTCACAGCAGATTAGTGTAAAACCCTTCATTACACAGAAAAGGATTAGGTTCCCCTCAGGGGAGAACAGAATAGGGTAGCTTTGGAAGCCGACAGTTTTTATTTGTGACCATAGGCGTGATGCGATGAGACGCATGAGAGGGTGCCAAGCGGAGTGGAGGTGAGAGTGCATGGAAGGGGAGAGAAGGGGATGAGAAGGAGTGAGCAGGGGAGGGGACGGCAAGTCTACCACACTCATACATGCCTCACAGGGGTGTCATGCACCCCCAAAATATGAGGGGGCACAAAGTACGCAAGGATGGATGGTGGGTGGTCCGAAGGGGGGGCCCCCCTCTGTAATTAAGTTGGAGAATTTTGCATTTTTCACCTGAAATCTAGAGTCATTATCATTATACTTAATTCCATGTTCCAAAAAATCTATATTTTTCTGCATATGGATCTCTGGGTAAAGGATTGAAAGGAATGTGAGTCATATTCTGTAGGCTAAATGTAGTTATTGCTTGCTTTTCTAAAAACTCTACCAACCTTGCCAGCAGGCATGCCAGCTAAGATGAACTCTTAGGATCTCTTTTTCTTTCTAGAACCTAAAAGGGTTCTTTGCCTGTCCCCATAGGAGAACCATTTGAAGAACCCTTCTTGATTTCAGGTACCACCCTTTTTGAAACCGAAAATCGTTCTACGTGGACCCAAAAAGGTTTCTCCTATGGGGGCACCTGAATAACTCTTTTGGAACCCTTTTCTCTAAGAGTATAGATAGACAAGCTAGCTACTCTAACTTGATTGATAACCTGAAATGGCTTGTTGGTACCTAGTTATGAGGTTGAGAGATTGGGAATCTGTCTGGGCTAGTTAAAGCCAACTTCATAAAATTGCTAGGTGCCTAGTATTATAACAGGACACCTCTGATGCCATACCTCTGGAATCCTCTAGGTTGAAAATAATAATTTTAAATGAGTCTGTCATGATTTGTGAGTTTGAAACAGGACACACATGTTTTAAAAGATTGGCTTTTGATTTCACTGGGTGGGCCATTTAAATGTGAAAGAATACTGTATATGTGCAGCCTCAAGCTGGGACGTGATCCTGAGACTTATCTGATTCTGGAGACAGATCACATGAGACTGTACTTACACCTGTTTTCCATCCAGCTAAGCTCTTTAAAAAAAAAAAGTTGATTTAATTAAGCACGTCAGTTAAGAACAAATTCTTATTTACAATGAAGGCCTACCCCGGCCAAACCCTAGACGATGCTGGGCCAATTGTTCGCCGCCCTATACAGTAGGACTCCCAATTACGGCCGGTTGTGATACAGCCTGGAATCGAACCAGGGTCTGTAGTGATGCTTCTAGCACTGAGATGCAGTGCCTTAGACCGCTGCGAAACACAGGAGCCCCTAAACAAACTGTGGAAACTCTCTCACACACACACACATCACCCACCCATCTCCATGACTCATTAACTACTCCAATACTTATCTTTTATCTCCTAAACACTGTCAGGATAGAAATAAAGACCTCATGATGGCAACATTACCTTTCAAGTGACAACAACATTTACACTCAACTTTAGGGTTTGTTTTGGCTGACGGAAGGTTAGAGTCACTGTGGTAAGTATGAGAAGGAATGTTGACAGGGTCATAATGCTAACTGATGTCAAACTGTAGAAGCATCATATTTGTGCACATCCACTCTTGGAAGCCCAAACGTTAATGGTTCCCCATAAACATGGCCAACACCATGTCTGCCTACCAAAATCAGAATGTAGACCACAAAACAAAAACGAATGGGCTATCATATCATCGCTGGCAAGCAGACTATCCTCTGGCATAGTAGAGCACAGACAAAGAGCAGAGCAATAACATGTTTGGCACTGTGCTGACTGTGGTGGGTATGATGTGCCATTTCGCTCTGAGGCAGTTGTCAGGTTGCTTGACAGAGTCTCGTGCACTTGACAGAAAACCGCCGTTGACTCATACGTGCACAGACAAGGGTTGCCCTCATCATGATCATCAGCGGCAGCCAAGGGGGCACGTCCCTCATTTTTAGCCTCCATTCATTTCATACACGGTGCCCCCTGTGTGCGCTCCAATCAAGCCCTTTATATCTTCCAAACATATACACAGATATTACATCACACAGCAGGCCAAAGCACAGTGCAACCTTGTTCCTCAACGCAGCACAACACACACAGTCAGTCATCAGATGTGTACAGAGCCTTTCACGGGAGAGAAGGGAGAGGGGGACCAGAGTCCAGGGTCTCCTATGCCCCCCTCCCCCCCAGTGAATGGGGGCTGTAGCCTGGGAGTCCATACACAGCACAGGTCTGTTTCTGTGTGTTAGACCTACAGAGAGTAGATACCCCTGTCCCCAATGTACACACACAGCTACATAAAAACCTCTCGTAAACACAAACACATTCACTCACCAGGCACAGGGCAACGCATTTATAAACGAACACACGCAAACCCCCCACACTCCCCCTTTACCCTCAGAACAGCTTCAATTCGTTGGAGCATGGACTCTACAATGCGTCAAAAAAGTTCCACAGGGATGTTGGCCCATGTTGACTCCAATGTTGATTCAGTAGTAGCTAAGATGGGGAGAAGACTGTCCATAATAAAGCGATGCACTGCCTTCTTGACAGCACTATCAACAAGGCAGGTCATACAGGCCCTAGTTTTGTCGCACCTTGACTACTGTTCAGTCGTGTTGTCAGGTGCCACAAAAAAGGACTTAGGAAAATTGCAATTGGCTCAGAACAGGGCAGCACGGCTGGCCCTTGGATGTACACAGAGAGCTAATAATAATAATATGCATGTCAATCTCTCCTGGCTCAAAGTGGAGGAGAGATTGACTTCATCACTACTTTTATTTATGACATGTTGTATGCACCTAGCTGTCTGCCTAAACTACTGGCACACAGCTTGGACACCCATGCATACCCAGAGTTATGTCAAGTTGGCTGGATGTCCTTTGGGTGGTGGACCATTCTTGATACACATAGGAAACTGTTGAGAGTGAGAGTGCACTTCTTGACACAAACCGGTGCGCCTGGCACCTACTACCATACCCCGTTTAAATCTTTTGTCTTGCTTATTCACCCTCTAAATGGCACACATACACAATCCATATCTCAATTGTCTCAAGGCTTAAAACTCCTTATTTAACCTGTCTCATCCACTTCATCTACACTGATTGAAGTGGATTTAACAAGTGACATCAAATGTATGCAGCTACAGTGATATATGTGCATGCAAAGAGCCAACAACAAGCTGCACAAGAACTCACTACTGTAATGGTCCAGGTTACAACGTGGCTCAGTGACTCGTGTTTGCATCTCAATGTGAAAAAAACTGTTTGCATGTTCTTTACAAAGAGGGCAACTGATGCTACTGAGCCAGATGTCTATGTGTCAGGGGAGAAGCTCCAGGTGGTATCTGATTTTACGTACCTTGGCATCATACTTGATTCCAACCGCTCTTTTAAAAAGCATGTGAAAAAGGTCATTCAGATAACCAAATTCAACCTAGCTAATTTCCGATTTATACGAAATTGTTTGACTACAGAGTTAGCAAAACTGTACTTCAAATCTATGATACTCCCCCACTTAACATACTGCTTGACTAGTTGGGCCCAAGCTTGCTGTACAACATTAAAACCTATTCAGTCTGTCTACAAACAGGCTCTCAAAGTGCTTGATAGGAAGCCCAATAGCCATCATCACTGTTACATCCTCAGAAAGCATGAGCTCCTGAGTTGGGAAAATCTTGTGCAATACAACGACGCATGTCTTGTATTCAAGATCCTAAATGGCCTGGCTCCCACTCCACTCAGTATTTTTGTTAAACAGAAAACCCAAACATATGGCAGCAGATCCACATGAGAGGTGACTGTATAGTTCCCTTAAGGATAAGCACCTTTAGTAAATCCGCTTTCTCTGTGAGAGCTTCCCATGTCTGGAATACACTGCCTTCAGACACACATAACTGCACCACCTATCACACTTTCACAAAATGTATGGTCAATCAGATTTGTGAACATAATCCCTAGCTGTGTATTGTCGCTTTCCATGTTGTCTGTTGTCTGTAGCTTGTGAGGTGTGGAAACACTTTGTTGCTTTTATGAATTTAGTCTTGCTGCTTTTTGTTTTATGTTGCTCTGTCTGTATGCTATGTCTTGCTTGTCCTATGTTGCTCTGTCTGTATGCTATGTCTTGCTTGCCCTATGTTGCTCTGTCTGTATGCTATGTCTTGCTTGTCCTATGTTGCTCTGTGTGTGCCCACTGCTCAATGATTGTCTATATTGTAATTGTTTTTAATAATCTGCCCAGGGGCTGCGGTTGAAAATTAGCCGGCTGGCTAAAACCGGCACTTTTACTGAAACGTTGATTAATGTGCACTGTCCCTGTAAAAAAATTAAAATAAACTCAAGGGATTAAGCTTTCACCTGGATTCACCTGGTCAGTGTGTCATGGAAAGAGCAGATGTTCTTAATTTTTTTTACACTCAGTATACACACATGCTATAGATATACACAAACCCAAAACTACACACATATTATAATACATTGAAATACATACACACTACTACATGCTGACCACACTGGCCGCGTTACAAAATAAATGTACACATACATGTTATTATTATTCAATCATTTTTGCCAAACTGCTCACGCGTGAACGAGTGTCTGCGTAGCCAGGAGCTTTTAGACGTTTGACGTGCTACAAGTCCTGCCTTTCCCATCTCCTCATCGGTTTTTTTACCCCCTTTTTTCTCCCCAATTCTTAGTAGTTACTGTCTTGTCTCATTGCTACAACTCCCATACGGGCTCGGGAGAGACAAAGGTCGAGAGCCACGCGTCCCCCGAAACACAACCCAACCAAGCCGCACTGCTTCTTAACACAGCACTCCTCCAACCTGGAAGCCAGCTGCACCAATGTGTCGGAGGAAACACCTAGTGACCTGGTCAGTGTGCACTTCGCCTTGCCCGCCACAGGAGTTGCTAGTTTGCGTTGAGACAAGGATATCCCTACCGGCCAAACCCTCCCTAACCCGGACGACGCTGGGCCAATTGTGCGTCGCCCCATGGACCTCCTGGTCGCGGCCGGCTGCGACAGAGCCTGGGCTCGAACCCAGAGTCTCTGGTGGCACAGCTAGCACTGCGATGCAGCACATTGGACCACTGCGCCATCGGGGAGGCCCCGTCCTCATGGGAGACCCATGAGGCGGCACACAATTGGCCCAACATCGTTCGGATTAGGGGAAGGATTGGCCAGCAGGGATGTCCTTGTCCCATTGCGCTCTAGCGACTCCTTGTGGCGGGCCGGGTGCCTCCGACACATTGGTGCGGCTGGCTTCCGGGTTAAGTGAGCAGTGTGTCATGAAGCAGTGCGGCTTGGCGGGGTCGTGTTTTGGAGGACTCATGGCTCTCGACCTTCACCTCTCCCGAGTCCGTAAGGAGTTTGTAACAAGTTTGTAACTGTTAATTGAATATCACAAAATTGGGGAGAAAAAGGGGGTAAAAAAATGTTTATAATAATTTAAATGTATATGTAGCCCTATGTTTTGAATTAATCATCACCTTAGAAAGCTCTGTCCATTTTGTTGTGTTAGGCTTTGAAACAACATCCACAACGACCATGTTTTACACTCAGTTTCAACCCGAACTTCTTTCTTCAAATGAATCAATCATAGTGAGGTGAGTTTTAAAAGCACATACTGTTTTGATGTGTTTGATGTGATTTTCTATTGTATTTGCATTGAGTGGTTAGAGGGACAACAGTGCCCCGAGTACCAGGCCATTAGCAACTTGATGATCGTTAGCGAGTTGGATACTTCCAGGGGGCATAAAAGGAGATTACAGTGACTCAATGGTCACGTGGAATTTTACTGTGGTCATGACTCATGACTGCCGGTGTGGCAACAGCCCTAATTGTGACCCGACCCATTCCCCCTTCTCACACACACACACACACACACACACACACACACACACACACACACACACACACACACACACACACACACACACACACACACACACACACACACACACACACACACACACACACACACACACACACACACACACACACAGACACACACACACACAGACACACACATCCGCTCAGTGTTTTCTTTTCATTCCTCTCAGCATAGATCAGAACTGAGGCTGAGGCAATCGCTCCAGGAAAAAAGAGAGAACAAACGAGGAGAAGAAATCATTAGAGCATCCCAACAGACTGCCTGCTTGGCAGAGCTCATTCCGGTTAGCCATAAATCATTAAACCAATCATTAGTGTGCAAGGAACTTTTTTAATAACCGCTAATTAAGTTGATTTGAAAATAACATGTTTATTATTGTTGGTAGTGGCTCTGAGGCGGTTTTGACAGGGTAGTAGAGGTTTGTGATTTAGGGACCCTAAATCAGTAGGCTAAGAGACAGTGACATCAGTGTGTCCACACACCCTCCGATTACAGAACTTAAATGTTGCTTTTCATGAATTTTCCAGGTTGTTTAACAAGACATTGATTACACCAGCTTGCACTTACTGTGCATAACTAATTACTTTTTAATGTCCCACCGTTTAACTCTTTCTCAACACCCATTATATCACATTAAAACAGATGTTGAAATTTACGAAATTACTTTGATTTATAAGAAAAATAGATATATCTTTTCACAGGTAGAAGAGTTGTTCAAGTAGAGTTAGACTCCAGCTACTCACAATGACGCTTGATTCAGACATTTAGCTATTCACTGTTATGACTTCAGCAAGACCACCAAAATATCAGCAAACAAGAACATCAACACTTCATCAGTATAACATACCACCAGAAAACATCACACACTCAATCATGGCTGTCAATATGTCATAACACAATTTTCTTCCATGTATTCATGTCAAGCACAACAAGGGTCATAATTCCTAAATCTGTTGGTCTCGAGGTAAACATTTCCCCCTCTCGCTTCAGCCAAAGGGTTTGTTTGTTGTTTTAGGACTGTGGTACCTCTCTCTCGCCTACTGAAACCCAGACCAGGAAGTCAATGTTATAGGTATTTGTCTTTTGTGTGTGTGTATAGAAAATGTGTGTACAGTATGTATGTATGTATGTATGTATGTATGTATGTATGTATGTATGTATGTATGTATGTATGTATGTACATACGTATGTGTGAGTTGTAAAACAGTGGAGGCTCCTCAGTGGAGGAAGGGGAGGGCTATCCTCCTCATTGAATTTCTGAATTTTTTAAATAGTGAAACATATAAAAACGTATCCTTTTTAGATAAAACTATACTAAATATATTCACATCACCAAATAATTAATTAAAACACACGGTTGGCAATGAAAGTCTACAGTAGTCTCAACAGCAATCTGTAGGGTAGCACCATGGTGTAGCTGGAGGACAGCTAGTTTCCATCCTCCTCTGGGTACATTCACTTCAATACTAAACCTAGGAGGCTCGTGGTTCTCACACATCTTGCAGCATGAACTGAAATGTCCACCCAATCAAAGGATCAGATAATTGATATAGTACTGGAAGCATACGCTACAACTAGCTAGCACTGCAGTGCATAACATCTGGTGAGTAGTTGACTCAAAGAGAGAGAAAGACAATAATTGAACAGTTTTTAACAATTGAATTTCTTCAGATGGGAGAGAGAGAGCACTAACTTTTTTCACTTTCAATTACCTAGCTAGCGAATGCAACTAGCTAGTTTAGCCTACTTAAACACCCAGCTCAAATAGAGAGGGATGCTATGTTATCTGACTGGCTATGCAACTCTTCTGGGTGAATGGAATATGAATGACAGTCATCCAATATGCTGTAATAGAAATAAGGCCATGCTCATTAAAAAAATGATCGTCCTCCCTCATCTTTAACGGCACTGACCGCCACTGATGTAGAGTACAGTAAATGGCTGTGGTGTGGGCAAGGGGAGGGAGTTATCAGGCACAGAGGGTCTTTTGAGCAGAGTGGTGCCAGGGAACTTTCACAATGAGCTCCCAGATGGAAGGCCTGATTACAGATAATGTGCCAGTACGTGCAGCAGAGGCAAAAGAACAAGGGGGCCAAACCCATAGCTCTTGTTTCATGATCTGTCTCTCTCTCTCCCCTGTTGCATCAACCAGCATTTTATTATTAGCATGCCAGAGCCACCATAGCTGTCATAATAACCCAGGTTCCCATCTCTGTGAGCTTCTTCTATGTCTTTAATGACAGGGGATAATAGAGCATTGTTCTCTGTTACTCCCTGGAGGGAGAAAAACAAGCTGAAGTGGGTCCCGCTTACCTGAGCGTGGCTCCCACCAGGGGCCCTTCTCTACTGTTTAAAGGCTAGGACAAATAAACAGCCACCGTGGACGGGTGACATGGAACATTTTATAACTGGGGTAACTTCTTATAACTTCTTCTCTGTAATAAAGTACATTGGAATATGACTTGTCTTGCAGCCTTGCTAACCCACTTTAAATTAGCTAAGCCCCTAGCTGTGTTTGTAAAATGTTTGTCCTTTGTGGAAAATGTACCAGGGGAGGTACTCTCGCCCTTTAAGCAGCATTAGAAATTATAATGTTCTGTGTTTCCACAATATACTTAGGGGAGCCTTTTCAGAACCTCATAACAAACAACCCAACATCCCTGTGAATTGCTGACCAGAGTAGCTAATTCTTTCTGCAATCCTGGGGGGGTTGACATAATAGGCAATTGGGAAAGATTTCAGGCCATGGAATATGCCATGGGTGAAAGGTCATATTGAGTCAGAGATACAGTATGTTGCCCTTTCCAGATTTTGGGGGTCATATAAGAGAGCCTGTGGACAGTAAGGTTGAAGGGGGTTAAAGCCCTCTGTGTCCTACTGGGAGCACATAGAGAGTGATGCCACAAGTGAAGGCAGAGTGAGCTTATTTAATATATATACACTACCGTTCAAAAGTTTGGGGTCACTTAGAAATGTCCTTGTTTTCCATGAAAACATACATGAAATGAGTTGCAAAATGAATAGGAAATATAGTCAAGACATTCACAAGGTTATAAATAATTATATTTCATTGAAATAATAATTGTGTCCTTCAAACTTTGCTTTCGTCAAAGAATCCTCAATTTGCAGTAATTACAGCCTTGCAGACCTTTGGCATTGTAGTTGTCAATTTGTTGAGATAATCTGAAAAGATTTCACCCCATGCTTCCTGAAGCACCTCCCACAAATTGAATTGGATTGATTGGCACTTCTTACGTACCATACCGTCAAGCAGCTCCCACAACAGCTCAATAGGGTTGAGATCCGGTGACTGTGCCGGCCACTCCATTATAGACAGAATACCAGCTGACTGCTTCTTCCCTAAATAGTTCTTGCATAGTTTGGAGCTGTGTTTTGGGTTATTGTCCTGTTGTAGGAGGAAATTGGCTCCAATTAAGCGGCGTTCACAGGGTATGGCATGGCGTTGCAAAATGGAGTGATAGCCTTTGACCTTCAAGATCTCTTTTACCCTGTACAAATCTCTCACTTTACCACCACTAAAGCACCCCCAGACCATCACATTGCCTCCTCCAGAAACTTTTAATTTTTTCTGCATCTCACGAATGTTCTTCTTTGTGATCCGAACACCTCAAACTTAGATTTGTCTGTCCATAACACTTTTCTCCAATCTTCCTCTGTCCGGTGACTGTGTTCTTTTGCCCATCTTAATCTTTTCTTTTTTTGGCCAGTCTGAGATATGTTTTTTTCTTTGCAACTCTGCCTAGAAGGCCAGCATCCACGAGTCGCCTCTTCACTGTTGACGTTGAGACTGGTGTTTTGCAGGTACTTTTTAATGAAGCTGCCAGTTGAGGACTGGTGAGGCGTCTGTTTCTCAAACAAGACTCTCCTAATGTACATATCCTCTTGCTCAGTAGTGCATCGGGGCCTCCCACTCCTCTTTCTATTCTGGTTAGAGCCAGTTTGCGCTGTTCTGTGAAGGGAGTAGTACACAGCGTTGCACGAGATCTTCAGTTTCTCACATGGTATAGCCTTCATTTCTCAGAACAAGAATAGACTGACGAGTTTCAGAAGAAAGTTATTTGTCTCTGGACATTTTGACACAAATGCTGATGCTCCAGATACTCAACTAGTCTAAAGAAGGCTTGTTTTATTGCTTCTTTAATCAGGGCAACTGTTTGCAGCTGTGCTAACATAATTGCAAAAGGGTTTTCTAATGATCAATTAGCCTTTTAAAATGATAAACTTGGATTAACTAACAGAGCATGCCATTATAACACAGGAGTGATGGTTGCTGATAATAGGCCTCTGTACACCCATTAAGAATCAGCCATTTCCAGCTACAATAGTCATTTACAACATTAACCATGTCTATACTGTATTTCTGATACATTTTATGTTATTTTAATGGACAAAAAATGTGCTTTTCTTTCAAAAACAAGAACATTTCTAAGTGACCCCAAACTTTTGAACGGTTGTGTATATTTAACCAAGCAGGATGTAGAAATAACTAGACATCAGTGCCCCGTGTTGTCTGACATCATACTGTAATCAAACAACAATTCTCTCAATAATAAGACCATGGCAGCTGCGTACGATGGTAGCTGTGTCATGGCTGGTTGATCTGGAACCTAGAACCTGGACCTGTAGAACCCTTTCCACATAGGGTTCTACCTGGAACCCAAAAGGGTTCTTTAAAGGATTATCCCATGTGGACAGCCAAAGAACCCTTTCGCAAAATTTTTTTGAAAGAGTGTAGAACATAGAAGCTGGAACTGGAACCTAGAACATTGAACATACAAAACATTAGGCACACCTGCTCTTTCCATGACATAGACTGACTAGATTAATCCAGTTCAAATGAATTGTTAAATTAATTTCAATCAGTGTAGATGAATGGGTGGAGACAGGTTAATGAAGGATTTTTAAGCCTTGAGACAATTGAGGCATGGATTGTGTGTGTGCCATTCAAAGGGTGAATGGGCAAGACAAAATATTTAAGTGCATTTGAACAGGGTATGCTAGTAGGTGCCCGTTTTGAATGTGTAAAGAACTGCAACCCTGCTGGGTTTTTACACGCTCATCAGTTTCCTGTGTGTATCAAGAATGGTCCACCACCCAAAGGACATCCAGACAACTTGACACAACTGTGGGAAGCATTAGAGTCAACATGGGCCAGCATCCCTGTGGAACACTTTGGACACCTTGTAGAGTACACGCCCCAACTCAATATTAGGAAGGTATTCCTATTGTGTTGTACACTCAGTGTATAACATAGAAATGGAATCTGATCTGGTAGAGTGGATACAGTTCTACACACACGTCTCATTAAAAAAATTATCCTCCGTGCATTTCGGCTACCGTGGCAAAGCATAGTAGCCATATTATGGCATAGCATGACTGTGTAAATGCAGGCTTCTACACAAGATTCCTCTTGTTCAAATTCACGTAGCGGTTGGGCACACAAGTGCTCACACGCACGCACGCACACTCAAACGCACATTATACCAAACTTTTTTTTTTTTTAAGTATTGAGTACACTCATAACAGGTGTATGAGGAAATGAGAGAAGGAGACATGGCTGTTCTGCTGTTTGTGTCAGAGGTTTGTGCCATTGGTTTCCCACCTGGGACTCCCAAGCCACCTTAATTCCCTTTATTCCTGTTCCCACAAGAGATCTGAGGGATAAATCATCACAGGACTCTGACTTAGGGTCATCTTACAGCAATAAAGACTCAGAGCACCTGGGTAGTGCAGGTGAGAGACAGCGATATGGAGTTTATCCTTAGAAACCACAAGGTCACTTAGTTCCCACACACACACATGGATGTAATGTAATGAATCGAATGTAATCTCACCTGCTCTCCTACTCCCTTACTGCACTGTACAGAGAGACACATGCACAGTGGTCCTCTGTAGCTCAATTGGTAGAGCAACACCAGGATAATGGGTTCGATTTCCGGGAGCAGCCATATGTTAAATATACAGTATGCACGCATGACTGTAAGTGAATTTGGACAAAAGCGTCTGCTAAATGGCATATATCAAATCAGGTTTTATTTCTCACATGCACAGAATACAACAGGTATTACCGTGAAATTCTTACTTACAAGCCCTTAACCAACAATGCAGTTTTAAGAAAATGCCTTTCCCTAACACAAACACATTCAAATACAGGGAACACTGTGAGACTGTAGGACAAACACAATAAATCAGTCCAATAGCAGACCATCACATAGGCTACAACTGTATGTATGGTACTGTACTGTATATGCATCATATTGTCGACATTGCGTGGGGACCCCATTGAACCACCCCCACTCCAGACCCCCTTGGCCCACCTCTGAGGATCATGTTATACGCCTCTGGAATGGGACCCATGTCTGTTCCTTCACTTATAGCGCACACATTTTCCACACGGCCGGAATATCTTTTACACTTTGTACGATTCCTGAAAAGGTGGAAAATAACCGAGCTGAAGTCCAAGGCAGGGCCTTGTTCACACAGGATTATAAATTACTCGCATAATGTTTGTCTTACTGGGCCAAATCATGTTTATATCATATAAGAAGAAGCAAAAGCATGGTGTTGTTTGTCAGCCAAAGAGTAGCACCATAAATCATTCAAATATCTATGAAATTTCCAACCATGTAAACCCCAGTGATTTAGTCAATATCTGTATCAGGTTTCCAGTTCCTGCAATAGACAGTACAATACAATCATGGCCAAAAGTTTTGAGAATTACACAAATATTAATTTTCACAAAGTCTGCTGCCTCAGTTTGTAAGATGGCAATTTGCATATACTCCAGAATGTTATGAAGAGTGATCAGATTAGTTGCAATTAATTGCAAAGTCCCTCTTTGCCATGCAAATGAACTGAATCCCCCAAAAACATTTCCACTGCATTTCAGCCCTGCCACAAAAGGACCAGCTGACATCATGTCAGTGATTCTCTCGTTAACACAGGTGTGGGTGTTGACGAGGACAAGGCTGGAGATCACTCTGTCATGCTGATTGAGTTCGAATAACAGACTGGAAGCTTCAAAAGGAGGGTAGTGCTTGGAATCATTGTTCTTCCTCTGTCAACCATGGTTACTAGCAAGGAAAGATGTGCCGTCATCATTGCTTTGTGCAAAAAAGGGCTTCGCAGGCAAGGATATTGCTGCTAGTAAGATTGCACCTAAATCAACCATTTATCGGATCATCAAGAACTTCAAGGAGAGCGGTTCAATTGTTGTGAAGAAGGCTTCAGGGCACCCAAGAAAGTTCAGCAAGCGCCATGACCTTCTCCTAAATTTGATTCAGCTGTGGGATCGGGGCACCACCAGTACAGAGCTTGCTCAGGAATGGCAGCAGGCAGGTGTGAGTGCATCTGCACGCACAGTGAGGCAAAGACTTCTGGAGGATGGCCTGGTGTCAAGAAGGGCAGCAAAGAAGCCACTTCTCTCCAGGAAAAACATCAGGGACAGACTAATATTCTGCAAAAGGTACAGGGATTGGACTGCTGAGGACTGGGGTAAAGTCATTTTCTCTGATGAATCCCCTTTCTGATTGTTTGGGTCATCCGGAAAAAAGCTTGTCCGGAGAAGACAAGGTGAGCGCTACCATCAGTCCTGTGTCATGCAACCGTAAAGCATCCTGAGACCATTCATGTGTGGGGTTGCTTCTCAGCCAAGGGAGTGGGCTCACTCACAATTTTGCCCGAAAAACACAGCCATGAATAAAGAATGGTACAAACAATGCTTTTTCCAACATGATGGAGCACCTTGCCGTAAGGCAAAAGTGATAACTAAGTGGCTCGGGGAACAAAACATCGATATTTTGGGTCCATGGCCAGGAAACTCCCCAGACCTGAATCCCATTGAGATCTTGTGGTCAATCCTCAAGAGGCGGGGGGACAAACAAAAAGCCACAAATTCTGACAAACTCCAAGCATTGATTATGCAAGAATAGGCTGCCATCAGTCAGGATGTGGCCCAGAAGTTAATTGACAGCATACCAGGACGGATTGCAGAGGTTTTGAAAAAGAAGGGTCAACACTGCAAATATTGACTCCTTGCATCAACTTCATGTATTGTCAATAAAAGCCTTTGACACTTATGAAATGCTTGTAATTATTATTCAGTATTCCATAGTAACATCTGACAAAAATATCTGAAGACACTGAAGCAGCAAACTTTGTGAAAATTAATATTTGTCATTCTCAAAACTTTTTTCCACGACTGTAGTTGTGGGGTCTTTCTGTACTACAAGATTTTTTACTATACAACTATAACATCTTTGACTATACAACTAACATATCTGCCTATTTTAGTATTTATTTAACCTTTATTTAAGCAGGGAGTCAAGCTGAGACTACGGTCTCATCTCATTTCAAAATCATGGGCATTCATTTGGAGTTGGTCCCCCCTTTGCTACTATAACAGCTTCCACTCTTCTGAGAAGACTTTCCACTATATAGGCTTGCGAAAGTATTCATCTGTCGTGGCATTTTTCCTATTTTGTTGTCTTACAACCTGGAATTGAAATTGATTTTTTTCAGTTTGATTTACACAACATACCTACCACTTTGAAGATGCAAAATAGTTTTTTTTAGAAAAAAAAAAGAAATATGACAAAAAAACTTAACCTGAGCGTGCATAACTATTTAATCCCCCCCCCCCCCCCCCCCAAAGTCACCTTTTGCAGCAACTACAGCTGCAAGTCTCTTGGGGGATGTCTCTATAAGCTTGGCACATCTAGCCACTGGAATTTTTGCCAACTCTTCAAGGCAAAACTGCTCCAGCTCCTTCAAGTTGGATGTGTTCCACTGGTGTACATCAAACTTTAAGTCATACCACAGATTCTCAATTGGATGACTAAGCCATTCCAAGACATTTAAATGTTCTCCCTTAAACCACTCGAGTGTTGCTTTAGCAGTATGCTTACGGTCATTGTCCTGCTGGAAGGTGAACCTCTGTCCCAGTCTCAAATCTCTGGAAGACTGAAACAGGTTTCCCTCAAGAATTTCCCTGTATTTAGCACCATCCATCATTCCTTCAATTCTGACCAGTTTTCCAGTCCCTGCTGATGAAAATGGTGGTGTTCTTGGGGTGAGAGGTGTTGGGTTTGCGCCAGATATAACGTTTTCCTTGATGGCCAAAAAACTCAATTTTAGTCTCATCTGACCAGAGTACCTTCTTCCATATGTTATGTGAGTCTCTCACATGCCTTTTGGCGAACACCAAACGTGTTTGCTTATTTATTTTTTCTTCCACACCGATCTTGACCAACCATTTCTGTATAGACCTCACTTTGTGCACGTGGGCATTATAATGCTGAACTAGGAAAGGGCCTTCCCCAAATTGTTTCCACAAAGTTGGAAGCGCAAGATTGTCTAGAATGTCATTGTATGCTGTAGCGTTAAGATTTCCCTTCACTGGAACTTAGGGGCCTAGCCCGAACAATGAAAAACAGTCCCAGACCATTATTTCTACTTCACCAAACTTTACAGTTGGCACTATAAATTCGGGAAGGTTCTCCTGGCATCCGCCAAACTGAAACTTTTCCTTCGGACTGCCAGATGTTGAAGCATGATTCAACATTCCAGAGAACGCATTTCCATTGTTCCAGGGTCCAATGGTGGCGAGCTTTACACCACTCCAGCGGATGCTTGGCATTGCGCATGGTGATCTTAGGCTTGTGTGCGGCTGCTCGGCCATGGAAGCCCATTTAATGAAGCTCCCGACAAACAGTTATTGTGCAGACGTTGCTTCCAGAGGCAGTTTGGAACTTGGGAGTGAGTGTTGCAACTGAGAACAGACTATATTTGTGCATTACGTGCTTCAGCACCCGGCAGTCCCATTCAGTGAGCTTGTGTGGTCTATTACTTTGCGGCTGAAGTGACCATGTCACAATAACAGCACTTACAGTAGACTGGGGCAGCTCTAGTAGGGCAGAAATGTGGCGAATTGACTTGTTGGAAAGGTGGCATCCTATTACAGTGCCACATTGAAATTCACTGAGCTCTTCAATAAGGCCCTTCTACTGCCAATGTTTGTCTATGGAGATTGCATGGCTGTGTGCTCGATTTTATACACCTGCCAACAACGAGTGTGGCCATAGTTAATAACCATAGTTAATAGCCAAAGTTAATAACCGGATTGAATGCTCACTGAATATTTTTTTTTGCTGCTATTTAACGAAAGACAGGACCTGTTCCTATGGAAGAAGCCTATTTTATTTCTTAATTTCTTAATTAACTAACTGATCAACATGGTTTTTGAAAGATTGTTTTTTGTCAATCCAGACCATCAAAAGTACATATACAAAAATTATCAGATGCATTTTAAGTGATTTGGAAAATAACATACTTGGTTTTACCTGCATTAAGTACTCATTTCAGTTCAACAAAGGCTTTATGCAGGGAAATAGAGGCAGATTGAAACTCTGACAGAGCCTGGTTAGCTGTGGGGGCAATAGCATACACCAGACAACTTTTGCCCCTTTCATATTTGGATGCAAGCCATCCCTCTTGTAAAACTGGCGCCTCTCCCAAAAGTGGTAAACATGTTCAATGTACTCCAAATTCATTGAGGAACAGTAGGATTTAAGCCAGTAGTGTAGCTTGAGGAGATAACTAAAGCATTCTATTGTTGGTAGAGGACCGGAAATGAGAACCCTGCCTATGAGCCCTCTGAAGTCATCTTTTAATTGCTCCAATTTAGGAGGATGGATGACGTTTGTATCAACATGAATGACGACTGTGAGCATTCGGGTGCATCTCAATCGCTCCAGGGACCTGGTGGTAACAGGGGCTCCAGGGAAGCAGAAGGTCCTAGCTTTCATGACCACCACATCCCTAACTATGGAGCTCCATATAGCAACCACCACTGGAGGATGACGAGTGGGTCACTGCGAGCCTGTGGGACGTGCTATGGGGGCTGATCCAGGGGCTGGCCAGCTCTGTAACCCAGGACCAGATCCAGAAAACAATGTGTTATTATGGGAACGTGGTCCAAGGTAGGATCTTCAGTGGCTTCTGCAGAGGAGCCCAATCTCGTAGAGTACCTTGGGTTATCTCCTCGGTCATTTACAATTGTCGCATCAAAAACAGCATACAATCTTAGCGTCTCCTTAGCCAAAGCAAGACATTCTTTTAGGATCCTGTTCTCCTCTAGTAGTTCAATGATCTGGTATTTTGAGGCAACAAGTTGCTTACGCTATTTACAAGTGTAAAAAGTCAGGACACTCTTTTACTCCGGTGAACATTTCACAGGTCTCATATTTCATGGCTACTCCAAATCAGAGGAATCCAACATCCTTATACTTGGGTCAGAAACAGCAGTCCCGGCTACAAGAGGCAACCGCAACACGAAATAAGCTTTTCCGGTGAGGGCTAGGTAACCGAGCTAGCCAAGTAGCCTGCTAAAGTTAGCTCCAGGTAAAGGCAAAATCCAGCCAACACGGTATGGAACAGCACTAAACACTCATAAGTGTAAAATGTACAAAACACAGAAGCACTGTATCGCCATTCAAATGTCCTGCTTCCTGGTCATTGGTGACAGTATTCGAGAGTCACCATTTGTCACTGTCCCATGTAAATGTGAAAGGGTGTGTATGTGCGTGCGTGTGTGAAACTGTATAACATCTATAATTATACAACTATAACATATTTTACTAAACAATGGTTTGTAGAGAATGAAAACAATGTAAACCATATGCCATGGCCGTCTCACATACTAGATCTAAAGTCAAATTAACACTTCTGGCAGATTCTGGAGCTCCTCCTGAGATAGTGTTTTCCATCACCATCAACAAAACACCAAATTATGGAATTTGTTGTGGAAGAATGGTCTCACATTCCTCCAACAAGGTTCCAGACACTTGTAGAATCTATGCCAAGATGCATTGAAGCTGCTGTTCTGGCTCGTGATGGCCCAACACCCTGTTAAGTCACTTTATATTGGTGTTTCCGTTATTTTGGCAGTTACCTGTATTTGACTATACAACTATGACATCTTTGACAATACAACTATAATGTATTTTGCTAAACAACTAGAATATGTTTGACGATACAACTTGTATACCTACCAAACAATGAATGACTAATTGATTCTCACCTGTGAATGCTGTTGTCCCCTGTTTTGCTACATTTACAGCCATCACATTTCCTCCCCCAAGCTCCTGACTCATGTGACATTCTCAGCAATAACATTCCAACCTTTACCGTTATTATCACCTCAACCTGTAACATTACCCGCTGTAACCTTCACTTGTTGGGGATCCTACTTTCCCTAACCCCTAACCCAACCTTAATCCTAACCTGAAACCTTACCCTAACCTTCACCCCTAACCCTCACCCCTAACCCTAACTTCTAACCCAACACCTAACCACTAACCCCTAATCCGACTTCTAACTCTAAACCTAACCCCTAAGCCTAAAATAGCCTTTTACAAGTTGGTTTAATATTCTTGTGAGGACTTCTGGCACTCACAAGTATAGTAAAAACGTGTACACACACAAACACCCACCCACACACACAGAAACTGTTACATAGCACATCTTTACCATGAACTTCTGAAATTCTCCTCTCTGAAACACACCCAAATTGCATTTGTGGGATTCTGCCAGGTTGCTATTGGCACGGGTAGTTGCTATAGTAGCAAACACAACTTTAATTGTGTTTATAATATTCGGCAGCTCTGTTACTCGCAAGTGTTGCAAATCATTATTAAACCTAGTCCTTACATCACCGGGGGATACACATA
The DNA here is from genome assembly GCF_002021735.2 of Oncorhynchus kisutch. NCBI lineage: Eukaryota > Metazoa > Chordata > Actinopteri > Salmoniformes > Salmonidae > Oncorhynchus > Oncorhynchus kisutch. The sequence continues at coordinate 28,902,262 of NC_034175.2, read as the reverse complement.
CATGAAAAGATACGGTTGAAGTCGGAAGTTTACATACACTTAGGTTGGAGTCATTAAAACTCGTTTTTCAACCACTCCACAAATGTCTTGTTAACAAACTATAGTTTTGGCAAGTCGGTTAGGACATCTACTTTGTGCAAGACACAAGTCATTTTTCCAACAATTGTTTACGGACAGATTATTTCACTTATAATTCACTGTATCACAATTCCAGGGGGTCAGACATTTACATACACTAAATTGACTGTGCCATAAAACAGCTTGGAAAATTCCAGAAAATTATGTCATGGCTTTAGAAGCTTCTGATAGGCTAATTGACATCATTTGAGTCAATTGGAGGTTTACCTGTGGATGTATTTCAAGGCCTATGTTCAAACTCAGTGTCTCTTTGATTGACATCATGTGAAAATATAAAGAAATCAGGCAAGACTTCAGAATAAAAAACCTGTATACTTCCACAAGTCTAGTTCATCCTTGGGAGCAATTTCCAAACGTCTGAAGGCACCACGTTCATCAGTACAAACAATAGTACGCAAGTATAAACACCATGGGACCATGCAGCTGTCATACCGCTCAGGAAGGAGACGCGTTCTGTCTCCTAGAGATGAACGTACTTTTGTGCGAAAAGTGCAAATCAATCAAAGAACAACAGCAAAGGACCTTGTGAAGATGCTGGAGGAAACAGGTACAAAAGTATCTATATCCACAGGAAAACGAGTCCCATATCAACATAACCTGAAAGGCCGCTCAGGAAGGAAGAAGACACTGCTGCAAAACCGCCTTAAAAATCCAGACTACGGTTTGCAACTGCACATGGGGACAAAGATCGTACTTTGGGAGAAATGTCCTCTGGTCTGTTGAAACAAAAATAGAACTGTTTGACCATAGTGACCATCATTATGTTCTGAGAAAAATGGTGGATGCTTACAAGCCGAAGAACACCATCGCAATCGTGAAGCACGGAGGTGGCAGCATCATGTTGTGGGGGTGCTTTGCTGCAGGAGGGACTGGTGAACTTCTCAAAATAGATGGCATCATGAGGATGAAAATTATGTGGATATATTGAAGCAACATCTCAAGACATCAGTCAGGAAGTTAAAGCTTGGTCGCAAATGGGTCTTCCAAATGGCCTCAAGCATACATCCAAAGTTGTGGCAATATGGCTTAAGGACAGCAAAGTCAATGTATTGGAGTGACCATCACAAAGCCCTGACCTCAATCACATAGACAATTTGTGGGCAGAACTGAAAAAGCGTGTTTGAGCAAGGAGGCCTACAAACCTGACTCAGTTACACCAGCTCTGTCAGGAGGAATGGGCCAAAATTCACACAACTTATTGTGGGAAGCTTGTGGAAGGCTACCTGAAACATTTTACCTAAGTTAAACAATTTAAAGGCAATGCTACCAAATACTAATTGAGTGTATGTAAACTTCTGACCCACTGGAAATGTGATGAAAGAAATAAAAGCTAAAATACATTTCACATTCTTGAAATAAAGTGGTGATCCTATCGGACCTAAAACAGGGAATGTTTACTAGGATTAAATGTCAGGAATTGTGAAAAACTGAGTTTGAATGTATTTGGCTGAGTTGTATTTAAACGTTCAACTTCAACTGTATGTTGAACATAACATTATTTATTGGCATTTCTTTATAAACAAACATAATAAAACTTGGGTTTCTGACTGCATCTAAAAAGAGAAAGGTTATATTGCACCGTGAGGTTTCCTCCCGTTTTCATCTCAATATTGCAACTCGATTGCAACTCTACTCACTACTATCCACCCTATCACTAACAATACCTCTGACCCTTCACCATTGAACTTTCCACTGCCAGAGAATGTGGCAAACCCAGTCCCAGGCTGCACAGCTAAAATCAGATCAGGGTGTTTAGAGTGGGGGGGGGGGGGGGGCTGTCTCCAAGGACCTCATATGTCACTGCTGTGTTGATAAGTGAGATTTATGACCCTTCACCTTAAAACCTGGCCGCCCAACTATTCTCTCTCCATCACGGCCACTTCTTGTGTTCTTCAGGCCCAAGTGTTTGGAATTCTGCCTCTGTCCCTGGGGAAATCCCTGTCACCTGTCAGTGAAACCCATTCAGTGTTGCATGTGAACCCGTAACTCAAGACTCCAAGTTGATGATCCCCATTGCCCCTTGGCCCCCATACCACCACTCTCTCTCTCTCTCTCTCTCTGAAATCAAGTCACTCCTGTTGGAGGGGGCACCATCATCTTCTGGCCCTTTTTATATTCCGGCTGGCAGATTCCCAGCATCATCTGCTGCTCGGTGGCGACAGGAATAGAAGCTGGGTAGGGATGCTAGAGTGGACATTGGTTAGCAATAGCCCTACAGTGTCATTTTGGAAATTGCCAATGGCAGGTGAGCTGACACGGAATGAAAGCGATAGTCAAAGCTGAGGCTCATGGCCATTTTACCTGAGGTTTCAAGTACTCTACCATGGTGCTACTTCAAAGACACACACAGTCAGGGTCTCAAGGGTGCGTAGACCATGGTGCCAAAGGGCTTTAGATAGACTATGACTTTTTAAAGAGACATAAACAGTCAAACAGTAGCTTGTGCATTGAGTTTAGCCAGGGCTGAGCATCTCAAGACAGAGGCACAAAAAGTAAGGCTACCCTGTTAAGCAGGGGATGTGGCACATTTGCATAACACCACCATGACATTTATTTTGATCAATTATTTGGGGGAAGGGGGGGGGAATAACAAATAACTTCTTATTTTCTTCCCGCGTCTGATTTCAAAGCAAGGTGAGAGGAAGGGCCGGGATGTGGCACTTAGAGCCCCTGGGATGGGACATCAGAATTGAATGATGTGGGAACAGAATGTTTTGGGGTGGGGTAGAGGGGAAAGGGGGAGATTAGATCATGAGTCGGATTTCACATTTCCTCCTGTATCTCTCTCTATTCAGCCAGTCAGATAAACGACAGTGATTCCAATGACTCGGTCGGGGCTTATCTGTTTGAATATAATATAAATTCAATATGGTCTCAGACACAACCAAAATATTACAAGGGTCATTCTAATTTGTTGGGGGGTTCAAATGAGTCATTATACAGAACTGTGTGTTGCATCACTTTCTCTCTGAATTTCTCTCTCTATTTCATGCCCCTCAACATTTTTGCATCCCAGTCATTCTCTATGACAGGTCCTTCAAATCAAAGAGGGAAGCTCCATTCCAGAGGGCCTCCCCCATCCAAAATCAACCCAGAGAGGAGCCTGTGCCGTGCAAAATGCTGTGGTGATGCTCTCACTTCACCCTTTATTTTCCAAAAATACAGTTGGAAGTTGGCCTGAGCGCAAACTGTGACCGCTCACAGCTCAGAAAACACTGCTTCCCCCTTTTCCTGTGTAATAGAAACCTCTCTGAAGTCAGAGCTACAGAAGCTCTGTGTTATGGTTAAATCACAGGCCCGGGGAGAGCAGGTGCTTCCCCAATACTCTGGGGAGACGTTGCCCCTGGTCCTGAGCGCTGGTCTAGGATCAGCTTTCCCTAGCCCAAGTCTGACCTCAACCACTATTAGCTAATGAAGCAAACATTTAGAGGCAAATTCTATACCCCAAGTTTTTCCTGCACTGACAGCAGACTTTCATAGAGGGAACAATGTTAGAGAAGGGAGGCTACAGTAATATGGCAGGGCCAATGGGGTTGATGAGGTGCAGCTATGGATGCAGTGGTATCTGAGAGAGGATAGAGAGAGTGGATATTCATAGCTCTGATAAAAAGGCAAGGAGAGCATAAAGATTATTCCTTCCAAACTCTGCTCTTAAACTTAGATACAACTATCACATCAAAATGGTTGTGTAAACCAAAACTTCTCCATAAAAGTACACTTTTCCCAGTTGACCTTTGTGCTGGCATGTATGCTTCTGATTTTCTCGTTAAGGGAGAGAATGGAGAATACATCCATCCACATCAAAGTGAACCCTGAAAATAAAATCACATCGCCAAAAAATTCCTTGGCCTCCCGTGCACATTCCTCTAAACCCAATACCTCTGCACCGCTGTAGGTAGGAGGAATTATGGATTGGGTACATAATGACAATACATTTACAGATATTAAAGCGAAACCGTCAACAGCTGACTTGGCTGGTTCCAAATTAACATGGGCAGAGGCGGTGGCATTGTTTCTCCGTTAGTTTGCTTGTTAGGAGCCCATTGTGTTTACTTAGGTTTTTTTCTCCGTAAAAAGTTATGGTCGGCCATACTTTTATGTTGGCTGAGTTATGTGGCGCTCTCTGGCAGGGCTGCAGCAGGGACCTTTGAAGTGAGGCCATAAAATGCGGTGAGAGAGCAGCCAAGGCAGCACACTGTATTGTGGGTTGAGGCAGGACACGCAGGTCAGTAGAGTCAGCGGCAACGGCACTATACAGGGTGTGAGGACAGGTCCTGATCATACAGAGACCTGGAGCCTCTGCCAAGAGGACACTAACACCTGTAGTGCATCCACGTCACAGATCACATAGTAGGCATAAATAAATTGTTACTGCACACAGTTCAGAAGCCTTGGCAGTACTACAGTAATAAAACACCGATATCTAGATGACACAAGGCCATACTGTAGATATGTATATTCCCAGAGCTGGGAGTCCAATGATGTCATTCCTATCATGTGTAAGTGTGAGTCAAAGTGGACTGAAGTATGATTCATATGTGACTGCTGTGTTGAGTCCATGTTGAGTCCCTTTGAGTTATGAGTGTACTATGTAAGATCAAACCAATCCCCTTTAGCCTGCCTAACTGGAAAGGGGAGAACAAGTTTCCATTGCTGGCATTTTTCCTTTTGCTAACTAAGTTCCCTCTATAAATAAAAACCCTGTCATGGACCTGAATCACAGAAAGACCTCTGAGTAGGGAGAGTGATGAGCTGTTTAACTCATTGCTCCCCTCAATCTGAGTGTGGTGATTATTTTATCAGCACTGATCGATGTGAAGAAGCTACCTTTCCACGGCAGCCCCCAACGGGCTCACCAGTGAGCTCACATTTAGAGAGAAAAAAGTGAAAAATGAAAGGCAAAAGAAAAACAACAGGGTGAAAAATTGCTGCGATCAAAGTGCTAACTCCCCAGTCAAACTTTCCAATATGATAAAACCAGAAGCAGGAATTAACAGAAGCAAGGATTGTCCTCTACGGCTTAACGTCTCCCATTTTTATTTCACTTTGAAAAATATATATATAGTTAGGAGAGGACAGCATCTGGTGTAAAGCTCTGGGGGATTTGAGTCCCTAAATGAAGACAGATCAGCTATTTCTTTCCCTGAGAAACGTGTGTGTGTGTGTGTGTGTGTGTGTGTGTGGCATGTTTAGTTCTGACTCAGTCTATAACAGCACTACTGAAAAAAATCACAGTTTGATTTACGTCTTCCACAGCTACTGTCGGTGGGCCACCAGAGCCTCTACTGTTTACTGTTTATAACAACCAACCTCTGAAAGCCTGAGAGAGCGCCAAACCCACTGCAATGCTTTACTTACAATCTGACCCCACTCTAAATCTTTATTTTCTTCTCTCTCTCTCTCTCTCTCTCTCTCACTCACTCACTCTCACACTGTCACACACACACAAATACTGAGAGTTTTAACAGATTGTTCAATCTCTTTTGGACTTGTATGTGCTATTGCTATTAGTTATTACTATGAGCCACATGACTTAGCCACTTATAGGGTGCATGGGTTAACCTGAGTTAGAATTTGAATGAGCGAGTGCTTGTTTGTGAGGGGCAGGGGTATGAGTGCTAAAGTTATCTTTGGAACATATTTTTTCACTGTCTGGTTTAAACCTGCAAAAACTCATACATTTGTTATGACACTGCTGCAACGGGTATCTCACGGAAGCAAGGTAGCACACTTTAACACCAACACATGCACACCCAGATGCTATCATAGGCAATAACAAGCAGGTGAGGATAGAGCTGGGCAAGGTAGGCACAGGGACATGAGTACAACACTGATGATAAAGTGTGAGGTGAGATACTTGTCACTTATCAGTCAGCATCACTTATCAGTCAGCATGATACTTATCAGTCAGCAGCATGAATCACTCAGAGGGAATTCATTCCAGCGTGCCATCCAAAACATGAGCCATCCATAACAAGGCCACACAATGGGCTTCAATTAAACATAAAATACATTTTGTTCTTTTGAACAACTCACACAAAACCCACATTAGATGTATTGAATATTTATTTCACCTCTGTCTATGTAGTGAAGCTACTTATACCAAGAAATAATCATGAAAACAATTAAAGCACACATTTGTGGTGCTCACTGATTTAAAAATATATATATATTTTAAAAAAATAGTTTGTTAATGATTGAGTGAATGTGTCATGTTTCACACCATATTCCACATCAACCTCCAAAGAGACCCGTGCATTCCTTTGTCATACAACCATTGTGCAATGTCAAATAAGGAATAAAAGGACAACAACGTTACATGGCACAGACACCATGACCCAGACATGTAGGCCTAATAACAAGTTTCACATCAACAAGCCTGTTCTAAAGAGGGGAGCTTCCCATGTAAAACATGTTAGTGAAAGGTTCATGAATTATTTATAGTCTGTTCTATTACACAAAATGGAGGTAATGACCCCTGAGTGGGTTTATAGTTTTGGTATTTGGCACAGCAAGATAGCCACCCACTTTCAAGCTGATCCCTCTCTGCAACATTATTGAGGGTCAGGGTTGGGATACAGTTTGTGTGGTCCAAGGCAAGTGAAAATGACCCGAATCTGAGTAAAACAGGCCCATGTTTATAAAAGATAAGACCTTAGAATGTGTTTAAACGTATTTGTAGATCCAGACATTCCATTAAATCACTGCACACATGATAGAGCACACTGACATCAGTTTTTGTGGGGCTACTAAAACTCATACTTTAGTGGCTCTAAATAGCATCAGGGGGAAATTGGTCCTTGCCCATGAATTCTGACATACTCATCCTACAAAGGGGAAGTGAAAATGTATTGTAATAATTTACCAAACGTAGCCTTCATAGCTGCCTTGGAGCATACGCATATGCATCGTAAATTCCCTAATCTTTGAGTCTTCCGGATTGAGAAAAATGTGCATTCGGAAACAACCTATCGGGAGTTTAGGTTTTGGTCATCTGTAAACCGCATCTATCCAATCACAGAGGCCTGTCCGTCTGCTCTGTAGTCTCGCAAGACACAGAGAAGTCATGGCTGCCGTACCGAGCAGCAAACTTCTAGGCAAGTGTGTTGCATCTCCAACCGGGAAACACTCCGCGTCGGTCATCTTCTTACACGGCTCAGGTGGTTACGTTTTACACTGCTCCCGATGTTTTAGTGACATTTCTTCAACGGTAACTACGCTGAACTAGCCTCATAATAACTAGGAGTTTTGGTAGGTTAGCGACCTGTAGCCTAGCCTGTAGCATTGCCAGAGTACCTTCGATTTAGATACTGAAAGCTTGTGTACAGTGATGGACAGACAGGACTGGCTGTCTTTTGAAATGTATAACTATACAATGTGGCTTCCACGCAACGGTAACTGCGTTATGATATGGCATACTGTGGCAAATGAATAATGTAGCTTAACAGAAGCTACGTAGATCAATTCAATTGAGTGGTCAGCATTGGGAAATGTTAGTCTAAGGATACTTAATATTTGGGCTTGATCACAAGAGAAAAAAAAAGAATGCTATATGTATTTATCTGATATCTCCCAGATAAAATAAATGTTAAATAAAATAAAAATGTATCAAATATTCACCAGTCAGTAGCATGTGAACGGGATGTTGGTGAAACCAAGGTTCTGCTCTGTAAGCCTCGTGACTGGTGAGTCAGTTATATTGGCTAACTGTTCACTTCTGCCATGCAGGAGACACTGGACGGGGAGTGCGAGCATGGGTCAAAGAGGTTTCGGTACCAGACCTGGCTTTCCCCCACATCAGAGTGGTATATCCCACAGCTCCAGCCAGGTATTTTTATTTGTTTTATTTTACCTTTATTTAAATAGGCAAGAACAAATTCTTATTTTCAATGATGGCCTAGGAACAGTGGGTCAACTGCCTCGTTCAGGGGCAGAACGTCAGATTTTGAACTTGTCAGCTTGGGGATTCGATCTAGCAACCTTTTGGATACTAGTCCAATGCTCTAACCACTAGGCTACCTGCCGCTAAATGCAGTACTGCAGTCAAGCTGCTTGAAACCCCTCAACACACAGACAAAGCCCTTCAACTGTTGTCTTTGAAATAACTGAACTAACCCAGACAGGTGGAACATCTGGGCATCTATTCATAAAGCATCTCAGAGTTGGAGTTTTGATCTAGGATCAGTTTTGCCTTTAAGATAATAATGATTATGATTATACACTGATCAAAAAAATAAAGGGAACACTAAAATAACACATCCTAGATCTGAATGAATTAAATATTCTTATTAAACCATTTTTTCTTAACATAGTTGAATGTGCTGACAACAAAATCACACAAAAATTATCAATGGAAATCAAATCAATCACACCTGGGCTGCAGTCACCTATCCGGACCCGTTTTACTGCCTTCGCGGAGCCCCACCGGGCCTTCACAACTGGACTGCCGACGTTATCTACCCGAAGGAGTTATTCGGCCGGCTCCTCCGTCGCGACGTTACCTGAACGCCCATCTGCGGCCTGCTAACCGTTAGCTGTCTTACCGGCTGCTATCTGAATAGACAATCGGACAATTTTTTATTATTATTTTTTTTTAATTATTTTTTAAATTATTATTATTATATTTTCTTCTTGGGCCTCTATAACTATATCTATTGTTTTTATTTTTGTTGTTGTTGTGTGATTTGGATTAATCCCCTCTACCACACGGAACCCCACTAATCTACTGACGGAACGTAAGGGGTGGCTAACAGACCTCCATCCTATGCTAGCTTGCTACCGATGCCCTGGCTAGCTGTCTAAATCACCAACCAACCTCTCCACTCACCGGACCCTTTTGATCACTCGACTAAGCATGCCTATCCTTAATGTCAATATGTCTTGTCCATTTCTGTTCTGGTTAGTGTTTATTGGCTTATTTCACTGTAGAGCCTCTAGTCCTGCTCACTATACCTTATCCAACCTATTAGTTCCACCACCCACACATGCAATGACATCTCCTGGTTTCAACGATGTTTCTAGAGACAATATCTCTCTCTTCATCACTCAATACCTAGGTTTACCTCCACTGTATTCACATCCTGCCATACATTTGTCTGTACATTATACCTTGATGCTATTTTATCGCCCCCAGAAACCTCCTTTTACTCTATGTTCCAGACGTTCTAGACGACCAATTCTCATAGCTTTTAGCCGTACCCTTATTCTACTCCTCCTATGTTCCTCTGGCGATGTAGAGGTGAATCCAGGCCCTGCAGTGCCTAGCTCCACTCCTATTCCCCAGGCGCTCTCTTTTGACGACTTCTGTAACCGTAATAGCCTTGGTTTCATGCATGTTAACATTAGAAGCCTCCTCCCTAAGTTTGTTCTATTCACTGCTTTAGCACACTCTGCCAACCCGGATGTTCTAGCTGTGTCTGAATCCTGGCTTAGGAAGACCACCAAAAATTCTGAAGTTTTAATTCCAAACTACAACATTTTCAGACAAGATAGAACTGCCAAAGGGGGCGGTGTTGCAATCTACTGCAAAGATAGCCTGCAGAGTTCTGTCCTACTATCCAGGTCTGTACCCAAACAATTTGAACTTCTACTTTTAAAAATCCACCTCTCTAAAAACAAGTCTCTCACCGTTGCCGCCTGCTATAGACCACCCTCTGCCCCCAGCTGTGCTCTGGACACCATATGTGAACTGATTGCCCCCCATCTATCTTCAGAGTTCGTGCTGCTAGGCGACCTAAACTGGAACATGCTTAACACCCCAGCCATCCTACAATCTAAACTTGATGCCCTCAATCTCACACAAATAATCAATGAACCTACCAGGTACCTCCCCAAAACCTTAAACACGGGCACCCTCATAGATATCATCCTAACCAACTTCCCCTCTAAATACACCTCTGCTGTCTTCAACCAAGATCTCAGCGATCACTGCCTCATTGCCTGCATCCGTAATGGGTCAGCGGTCAAACGACCTCCACTCATCACTGTAAAACGCTCCCTGAAACACTTCTGCGAGCAGGCCTTTCTAATCGACCTGGCCGGGGTATCCTGGAAGGATATTGATCTCATCCCGTCAGTAGAGGATGCCTGGATATTTTTAAAAAATGCCTTCCTAACCATCTTAAATAAACATGCCCCATTCAAGAAATTTAGAACCAGGAACAGATACAGCCCTTGGTTCTCCCCAGACCTGACTGCCCTTAACCAACACAAAAACATCCTATGGCGTTCTGCCTTAGCATCGAACAGCCCCCGTGATATGCAGCTGTTCAGGGAAGCTAGAAATCATTATACACAGGCAGTTAGAAAAGCCAAGGCTAGCTTTTTCAAGCAGAAATTTGCTTCCTGCAACACTAACTCAAAAAAGTTCTGGGACACTGTAAAGTCCATGGAGAATAAGAACACCTCCTCCCAGCTGCCCACTGCACTGAAGATAGGAAACACTGTCACCACTGATAAATCCACCATAATTGAGAATTTCAATAAGCATTTTTCTACGGCTGGCCATGCTTTCCACCTGGCTACTCCTACCCCGGACAACAGCACTGCACCCCCAACAGCAACTCGCCCAAGCCTTCCCCATTTCTCCTTCTCCCAAATCCATTCAGCTGATGTTCTGAAAGAGCTGCAAAATCTGGACCCCTACAAATCAGCCGGGCTAGACAATCTGGACCCTTTCTTTCTAAAATTATCTGCCGAAATTGTTGCCACCCCTATTACTAGCCTGTTCAACCTCTCTTTCGTGTCGTCTGAGATTCCCAAAGATTGGAAAGCAGCTGCGGTCATCCCCCTCTTCAAAGGGGGGGACACTCTTGACCCAAACTGCTACAGACCTATATCTATCCTACCGTGCCTTTCTAAGGTCTTCGAAAGCCAAGTCAACAAACAGATTACCGACCATTTCGAATCTCACCATACCTTCTCTGCTATGCAATCTGGTTTCAGAGCTGGTCATGGGTGCACCTCAGCCACGCTCAAGGTCCTAAACGATATCTTAACCACCATCGATAAGAAACATTACTGTGCAGCCGTATTCATTGATCTGGCCAAGGCTTTCGACTCTGTCAATCACCATATCCTCATCGGCAGACTCGACAGCCTTGGTTTCTCAAATGATTGCCTCGCCTGGTTCACCAACTACTTCTCTGATAGAGTTCAGTGTGTCAAGTCGGAGGGTCTGCTGTCCGGACCTCTGGCAGTCTCTATGGGGGTGCCACAGGGTTCAATTCTTGGACCGACTCTCTTCTCTGTATACATCAATGAGGTCGCTCTTGCTGCTGGTGAGTCCCTGATCCACCTCTACGCAGACGACACCATTCTGTATACTTCCGGCCCTTCTTTGGACACTGTGTTAACAACCCTCCAGGCAAGCTTCAATGCCATACAACTCTCCTTCCGTGGCCTCCAATTGCTCTTAAATACAAGTAAAACTAAATGCATGCTCTTCAACCGATCGCTACCTGCACCTACCCGCCTGTCCAACATCACTACTCTGGACGGCTCTGACTTAGAATACGTGGACAACTACAAATACTTAGGTGTCTGGTTAGACTGTAAACTCTCCTTCCAGACCCATATCAAACATCTCCAATCCAAAGTTAAATCTAGAATTGGCTTCCTATTTCGCAACAAAGCATCCTTCACTCATGCTGCCAAACATACCCTTGTAAAACTGACCATCCTACCAATCCTCGACTTTGGCGATGTCATTTACAAAATAGCCTCCAATACCCTACTCAACAAATTGGATGCAGTCTATCACAGTGCAATCCGTTTTATCACCAAAGCCCCATATACTACCCACCATTGCGACCTGTACGCTCTCGTTGGCTGGCCCTCGCTTCATACTCGTCGCCAAACCCACTGGCTCCATGTCATCTACAAGACCCTGCTAGGTAAAGTCCCCCCTTATCTCAGCTCGCTGGTCACCATAGCATCTCCCACCTGTAGCACACGCTCCAGCAGGTATATCTCTCTAGTCACCCCCAAGACCAATTCTTTCTTTGGCCGCCTCTCCTTCCAGTTCTCTGCTGCCAATGACTGGAACGAACTACAAAAATCTCTGAAACTGGAAACACTTATCTCCCTCACTAGCTTTAAGCACCAACTGTCAGAGCAGCTCACAGATTACTGCACCTGTACATAGCCCACCTAAAATTTAGCCCAAACAACTACCTCTTTCCCAACTGTATTTAATTTTTATTTATTTATTTATTTTGCTCCTTTGCACCCCATTATTTTTTTATTTCTACTTTGCACATTCTTCCATTGCAAAACTACCATTCCAGTATTTTACTTGCTATATTGTATTTACTTTGCCATCATGGCCTTTTTTTGCCTTTACCTCCCTTCTCACCTCATTTGCTCACATTGTATATAGACTTGTTTATACTGCATTATTGACTGTATGTTTGTTTTTACTCCATGTGTAACTCTGTGTCGTTTTATCTGTCGAACTGCTTTGCTTTATCTTGGCCAGGTCGCAATTGTAAATGAGAACTTGTTCTCAACTTGCCTACCTGGTTAAATAAAGGTAAAATAAATAAAAAATAAATAAATAAAAATGTATCAACCCATGGAGGTCTGGATTTGGAGTCACGCTCAAAATTAAAGTGGAAAACTACACTACAGTCTGATCCAACTTTGATGTAATGTCCTTAAAACAAGTCAAAATGAAGCTCAGTAGTGTGTTTGTGGCCTCCACGTGCCTGTATGACCTCCCTACAACGCCTGGGCATGCTCCTGATGAGGTGGCGGATGGTCTCCTGAGGGATCTCCTCCCAGATCTGGACTAAAGCATCCGCCAACTCCTGGACAGTCTGTGGTGCAACGTGGCGTTGGTGGATGGAGCGAGACATGATGTCCCAGATGTGCTCAATTGGATTTAGGTCTGGGGAACGGGCGGGCCAGTCCATAGCATCAATGCCTTCCTCTTGCAGGAACTGCTGACACACTCCAGCCACATGATGTCTAGCATTGTGTTGCATTAGGAGGAACCCAGGGCCAACCACACCAGCATATGGTCTCACAAGGGGTCTGAGGATCTCATTTCGGTACCTAATGGCAGTCAGGCTACCTCTGGCGAGCACATGGAGGGCTGTGCGGCCCCCCCAAAAAATGCCACCCAACACAACTGACCCACCGTCAAACCGGTCATGCTGGAGGATGTTGCAGGCAGCAGAACGTTCTCCACGGCGTTTCCAGACTGTCACGTCTGTCACATGTGCTCAGTAGTGTGAACCTGCTTTCATCTGTGAAGAGCACAGGGCACCAGTGGTAAATTTGCTAATCTTGGTGTTCTCTGGCAAATGCCAAACGTCCTGCACGGTGTTGGGCTGTAAGCACAATCCCACCTATGGACGCCGGGCCCTCATACCACCCTCATGGCGTCTGTTTCTGACCGTTTGAGCAGACACATGCACATTTGTGGCCTGCTGGGGGTCATTTTGCAGGGCTCTAGCAGTGCTCCTCCTTGCACAAAGGCAGAGGTAGCGGTCCTGCTGCTGGGTTGTTGCCCTCCTACGGCCTCCTTCACGTCTCCTGCTGTACTGGCCTGTCTCCTGGTAGCGCCTCCATGCTCTGGACACTACGCTGACAGACACAGCAAACCTTCTTGCCACATCTCGCATTGATGTGCCATCCTGGATGAGCTGCAGCACGATATTGTGGAAAGGGGTAAATCTTCTTCTCCTCCTCCCATGTGACCCTCACTACCCAAACCTTTCCTCATTCCATAGCTAAACTTTGAATCTTGTTCTGTCTTCTGTTGATCCCTCAGGCCGTACACACCCATGCGGGGGGCTCTGTCCAATGTGTGGTTTGACCGCTACAAGATATCACACGACTGCCTGGAGCACTTGGAGTCTATAGACGCCATGGCCAACTCCTTGGGAGCGGTTATACAGGAGGAGATCAGGGCAGGAGTACCAAAACACAGGATGATCATAGGTACTGTCTCACACACATACACGCTAATTCTGCTGCTACTAGAGCTGTTTGTTTTATTTCCCTGTCTCTTTCTGACCGTATGTCAGATTTGGCTGTATGGTCTCTCCTTCACTCGTTACCTTCCTCATGACTTCCTAACTCCATGACCCCCTCCTGAATGTGTATTATGCACCCATCCACTTGCCCATTTGCTTGATCTTGCTCTATCTCTCTCTACACACATCACTCTCTCTCTCTCTCTCTTGGCCTTGGTGTTCTCAACTCCCTCTGTCATGATATAAAATGAAGAATGCAAGTTATCAGGTTTCTTTACCCTTTTATACGCTGCCAATTATGAACCGTAAAGTATTTCTGGAGGGATTCTCGAGTTCAGCAAATCCTTTTTCCCAAATAGTTTGGTTATCAGGTTCGCGTGTAAATGACAATGACATAAAACCGCTCGGATCAAGCGCCATAAACACTATTTTAGAACCTAGGTAAGAGTTCCCACAGGAAATATGTGGGGGGGGCCATCGCAAGTTTTATGTCTCTGTAAGAGAACAAATGATAGCATCCATGAAAGGGGAAACCGATGGGAACATTGGGAAAAGGGTCAACCTACAAGCCCTGAAATATATAAATATACGGAAATAGTTGTGAGTAGAAGAGAGAAAAAAGAGCCGAGCGTTTGTGTGAAAGGCCCAGTGTGGAACGCCAGAAAAGCCCCTGAACTCCACTCGAGAAAGTGATTCAAAAAACACATGTTCCTGGGAGAAATATTATCTTCCTAAATCATAACATTTTGTCATTAACTATAAATACTCATTGGAATCAGTCGGCATACTGGAGAAACGGGAGTGGTCTGTACCCGGAGTCCACTTGCAGGGCTGACGGACTGACAAGCGGCAGAACTTTCCATGGAAAAAACTTTTTCAAGTACAAGCCGCCGCCGCAGGCTTGTGTGTTCATGTTTTTCACTCTTTAAAAAAGCATGGATCCGTTGGGAAATCTCAGAAAAGAGAAGCTATCGCCACAGTCATGATTTCACACATATAGGCTCACACACACACACTGAAAACACACAGCAGCACTGTACCAAACAGCACAGCGGAGGGGTATACGAAAGAAGGAGACATTAGAATGTGAATGTATGATTGAGGTTTGTTATCGTGGATTGGCATGAGAGACTGAGAGTATACCAGAAAGACAGTCTCAAAGTATGTACTCTCTTCTTCAGCTGTCCCCATAGGAGAACCCTTTTTGGTTCCAGGTAGAACCCAAAAGGGCTCTACATAGTACCAAAAAGGCTTCTACAAAGGGTTATCCTATGGGAACAGCCAAATAACCCTTTTAGGTTCTAGATAACACCTTTTTTTGGTTCAAGGAGTATAGCCGGTGAAGTAAAGAAAGAAACAGAGAATCTCATGGACAAATGTTTTATTCGTTGGGCAAAGCGTGTGAACTCCCCCCCCATATCTCCATTCTTCCCTTCCCCCTCTTGACAGTATGATGGGTACTTTCACACTTTCCCAGATGTACACCGTGTGCCCAGATGTGCCCAGATGTGTGAGATTAAGGACGGGCTCGTGAACGGATGCCGACTCCTGAGGAGCGAAAAAGCTGATGATGTGGAACTATGGAGTCTGTTTCATTTTTAATGTTTTTTTATTTTCTTTCTCAGTCAAAGGCAGAGTATTTTCCACTTCGGACCGCTTAAACTGCCAGGATGGCTTAAACTACTGTTACTCATACATAATAATAAATGAATATATTTATTATTATGTTCCTATCTTATATTATTGCCAGTATGCACAGTTGGAAAAAATTTGTTTTTTTAAATTTTATTTTATTTTTTTCCTGGGAAAAGCACTTTGGATACAATATTCAATACACATTTTCAGTGAATACCTGTACAAAGACACCTAATGGAACCCAGTGCAATGACATGTTCTGTTTTGTCTTGTTCCTCGTCCAAAGGGGGTTTCTCTATGGGCGGAGCTATGGCCCTCCACCTGGCGTGCCGTTATCACCCTGACGTAGCAGGAGTCTTTGCTCTGTCCAGCTTTCTCAACAAAGACTCTGTAGTATATCAGGTAAGGCAGGCTGTCACTGGTATGTCTACTAAACTGTCCAGACAATATTCTAAATCTTGATTAGAGCGCCAGAAAACTACAACTACCTACTCAACTGTCCTTTGAATGACAGATAGTGGTAGAGAAATATTGGTGTATTGATATACAGTTTCCCAATTCAAAGATGCTCCATGTCAGTCCCAAGATCTTGCATTTATCAGGAGTTGGCTGCACTTGGTTCTGACAGAGATATTGGGCCTATAGAGTGTGCTAGTAAGCAGTCTAGAAGTGTCTGACTGACTATTCTCCCCCTGCTAGGCTGTGGAGGAGCGGGCAAGGGCTGGGAGCCCCCTCCCAGAGCTATTCCAGGGCCATGGGACAGGAGACGAGTTGGTATTCCATAAGTGGGGAGAAGAAACTACGGCCCTGCTGAAGAAGGCTGGGATGACAACCACCTTCCACTCGTTCCCAGGCCTCCAGCACCAGCTTTCCCGGCCAGAGATTGAGCTACTGCGCTCCTGGATCCTCACCAAGCTGCGCCCGGACAGTCTAGATGCCAGTGGGCAGTGACCAGTCAGCCCCACACCACTAAACAGACACATTAACAACACGCTATTAACATGGTAATAACACGTTCACATTATTGAGATGCTTTAAAATGAGCCAAACCAAACGGTACTGCGCTGGCCTGGTAAAGCACTGCCCATAGTTTCTGGAACAAACCTGGAAAAGCGAGCCAGCACGGTCAGGTCGGTACTATAGTGTGAAAAGGATATTAACATGCTGAGTGGGCTGTGGACCACCTCCTCACAACCTCTGTTGGACACAATACCGCTTTTTAAAAAATGTGTCAATAAATGTTTTTTTGTTGTTGCTTGGACACTGTCAGTTGTGCTTGCTTAGTGTCCTCAACAGCTGTGTGGTTCCCTTCAAAAGAGAACCTGTGATAGTTGAGTGTGCTTATAACCACTCCCTCTGCACTTGTACAGTCTCCACTCTTCGTCTGTCTAACTCTGATAGGATATGGGAGCATGCTCTGCCTCCACCCCTATCGTTTAACGAACACTAGAGTCAATTTAGTACCGTTGCTGTAGAGAGAACAGGAATTGTTTAGTCAATCTTGCTCGCTCAGTTTTTTTTTTATACACCATTATCGTTTTGCGCTGGGGAATGTGTTGAACATGTGTGGGGATGGAGGGAGCGGAGGTCTGTTCTGTTTGCTCAGTAGTTCTGCTCCGTAGCACACATCGCCTCATTGATAGTTATTGGGAAGAAGCAGTTAGCTATTCTTCCCTTCTTCCTACCTGCAGCCTCTCTCTCGGCGTTGTGCTTAAGGTAGTCCGGCTGTTGGGCTGCCTTCACTAGTGTAGGGCTGCAGGCCAGGGTCAGAACACAGGAAGATCATGAGTGAGCAGTAGTAACACTTAGGTGCCAAACATAATGAGTTATGGAAATGATTCACGTTTCTTGTGTAGTCCTGGCTATAAATTAAACATCTGTCAACATCAGCAGTCACCCTTTGGAAAATACTTTGAATTATGATTTTTGAAATTGTATCCACAAACCTTTAAAATTAACATTATTTTAATGAGTTTATTATATATTTGTGGTTTACATGATATAGGCTATAACAAATCAGCAACTTAGACATGAATAAGGTGGGGGCCTCCCGGGTGGCGCAGTGATCCAAGACACTGCATCGCAGTGCTAGCTGTGCCACCAGAGACTCTGGGTTCTAGCCCAGGCTCTGTCGCAGCTGGCCGTGACTGGGAGGTCCATGGGGTGACGCACAATTGGCCCAGTGTCGTCCGGGTTAGGGAGGGCTTGGCCAGAAGGGATATCCTTGTCTCATCGCGCACTAGCGACTCCTGTGGTGGGCCGAAGCAGGTCGCCAGGTGTACGGTGTTTCCTCCGACACATTGGTGCGGCTGGCTTCCGGGTTGGATGTGCGTTGTGTCGAGAAGCAGAGGCTTTCGACCTTCGCCTCTCCCGAGTCCGTACGGGAGTTGCAGCGATGACACAAGACTGCAACTACTATCAAATAAAAGACATGAATAAGGTATGAAAAATGATAGCTGCTCAGAACCAGCTAGAGAATGTAACATGGTCCCCCTACACACAAGAACACCAAACCAAAATGTATCTCACTGCAAAGGAAAATGCATGTTTATTACGTCACAGCCGTGCATGCTTTCATTCCAACATATAAACTGTATGTCCAAAATGCTTTGGCATCTAGCTGTTTTTACAGTAGCAGTAAGGCTATTCAAATTCAATTAGAAGTTGGCCTCAACACCATCCACCATTTAGGAAGCGTTCACCTCCAGCATCTGTTTCATCAACGTGTGTTGAACTCAACACTGATTAAAGTCTCTGTGCTCCCACTATACTCTCTCCACTTTCTAATCACCCAACAAATCATGTGCAATGTTTATTTGTCAATCATGCTCTCTCCCCCTTTTCTATCTAGGTTTTTCTTTCTATGTCTCCTTCAACTGGAGAGGATGGAAACGTGAGTATCAGGTGAACTCGGATTAGGCAACAATGTTAAGATCAAACTTAGTGGTTTATTGTGGCTGGGATGGGGGACTGAGAAAGGGAGAAGAGAATGGGGAGGTGGAAGATGGGGGTGCGCTCAGGGCCTCAGCCCATGTCGAGGGGAAGGGAGAGAAAGAAGAGAGGAGGGTGGGAGGTGCGGCCAAAGCAAACAGACTGAGCTCTGAATTTTTCTCTGGCCCTGATCGCTGATTACTTCCAGCTATGTGTGAAAGAATGCTACTGTTGAGCGGCCAGCAGTTCTCCTCCCCTACACCGACTGGCACACTCCTCTTCCCTTGTATGCCTCCTTAGCCATCGCTCCTTACTCGCTCCCTCCCTCCATGCCCCCACACGTTCTCTCTTTTTCTACCTCTCTTCCCCTGGCCAGCGAGAGGCCTGGGCTGTAGCCTATTGCCATTCATGCGTTTTGTGATTTAATGGCGGGAATAGATGTAGGTAATGAAGGATGCCTTGAGCGGTCTACTCCTCTCTAGGTGAAATTTTGGTGAAGAAACAAGTGTTTGTCGACGTCTCTAAAAACGCTTCATTTCGAAACGAGGAGGATACAGCCTTCACCTTGACAACCCACTGTAGACTTTAAGTCCTCTCAACACTCCTTATCCAATACCTTACTTTTCACCACTAATTGGCGTATGATATGCCACTACAACTCCCGTCACTGTTTCTGAGGCTCCTACAATACTAGCGGATCGCAATTACATAGCCACCCTAACTTGTAACTGGCCCCTTAACCCTTAGCCTACCTCACTCCTCTCTCACTGGCATTTCTAACTTCACCCTTCTGTTCTCCACCTTCCCTTCTCTTTGCTTTCTTGTTCTCTCTTTTCCTGAGGTATTCCCCCTTCCTCTCCTCCCCTCCCTCCTCCTCTAAAGTGCGTCCCCTGTCGGCTCAGATGATAATCTGCTTCACGGTGCATGTGTCAGGGGGAAGGAATGCTAATCTGGAAGAGTTGCGGACTGCGAAGTCGGGGCTTTTTTGGCTGCCAGTTTCCACTGTGCACTACTTTCCATGTGGACCTGCTCCAGAGTGGCCAGGCTACAGCAGAAGGAATTCCCGGCTGAGGGAGCCGAGATGTTGAAAGATTCCAGATCACTCATCTGGTCACCCCCCCCCCCCCCCCCCCCCCCAATTAGAGGTCACCACTCAACTGGTCTATCGCAACGCTTGACCATCCGTCGATGATTTGTAATTAGATACTATGGATTCCAATCCAGTATTAAATGATTTGTGGTCTAGGGATTAGATTATTGTTGTAGTGTCTAATATATTCTTCTAACATTTGTTTTGTACAGTGTGCCAGCAAAATTAATTAGGAAATGTGTGAGCAAGAGTGCCAAAATCTGATTGTATTCTCATTTTATTCCAATAGCCCATTTATTGTAGATTAGGATTTATAAATAGTCTGAATTGAAGAATAGGGTCTAACTTGAGTTAATGTTACTTTATAGAAAAACTGTTCTGACCAGCAAAAAATAAGTTCTGAACCGGTTTGACCCCCAGAAAAATGCTGGTTCCTTTCTGTTCCTTTTTTTAACCTGTGAAATACACAGTTTTTGAAAAACATTTAGCTCATTCAATTACTTAACCAATCAGTGTGGGTAGAGCAGGCAAGCTAGTTGTTTACATGCATGATGGACTGACATGTGTAGCCTATGGCGCAAGATGCGACTGACATTTTGCAGAGGGTTGAGGAGGCTTGAAGCGCTGGGCTGACATGCACTATCTGAATTAGTCCCCCCAGAAGAACTGTACCTGGCTTTTACAAGAGGCTGGAGCTGGGCTCTGGACAGAGATGTCACGGGCTGTAGCCAGGGCCAATTTGTGATGGTGATCTCCCCACTCCGAAGAAAGTTAGAGGTAAGTTCAGGTGATTTACACTGAGTATACCAATTAGGAACACCTTTCTAATATTCAGTTGGGGTCATGGACTCTACAAAGTGTCAAAAGCGTACCCCAGGGATGCTGGCCCATATTGACACCAGCTCTCCTTTGGATGGTGGAACATTCTTGATAAACAGGGGAAACTATTGAGTGTGAAAAGCTCTAGCTTTGCAGTTCTTTTTTAAAATATAATATGTTTATTTTCCAAAAAGAGAACGAGATACAAACATTGACTTTCACTGTAGTGTTGAATGGGATGGCAAATTTAGAGGACAAAACAAAACTTAACTCGCATATGCAAAATAAAAATCCTATTAGCTGGTACATATGATAAGACAGCGTATAGTCATTCCAAGCAGTGTAGTTAAACCAGAAGTAAATATTGAGTGGAGTACAGCACAGAGTAGCAGCAGGTCATCAACCCAGTTATGAAGGGGGAATAGACCATTTATCCCGTATCGGCTGCCATATTTTGTAAAACATTGGACTTCTATTGGAAGTATTGTATCGAATCTTTTTCCATTAGCATTACGTATCCTAAATCCGATCATCCTATTTTTTCAACTTAATTGAGGAAAATAAGAACAACCCAAAATGTTGTTTTTTTGATACTGATGCAAAGCTAACCAAAAAGCAACATTCCCCAAGAGAGGATAGCAGTGAAAAATTCATGAACTTCTTTGACGAAAAGATCATGATCATTAGAAAGCAAATTACGGACTCCTCTTTAAATCTGCGTATTCCTCCGAAGCTCAGTTGTCCTGAGTCTGCACAACTCTGCCAGGACCTAGGATCAAGGGAGACACTGAAGTTTTTTAATACTATATGTTGTCACACATTGATGAAAATAATCATGGCCTCTAAACCTTGCATACTGGACCCTATTCTAACTAAACTACTGAAAGAGCTGCTTCCTGTGCTTGGTCCTCCTATGATGAACATAATATATGGCTCTCTATCCACCGGATGTGTACCAAACTCACTAAAAGTGGCAGTAATAAAGCCTCTCTTGAAAAAGCCAAACCTTGACTGAGAAATTATAAAAAACTATCGGCCTATATCGAATCTCCCATTCCTCTCAAAAATGTTAGAAAAAGCTGTTGCACAGCAACTCACTGCTTTCCTGAAGACAAAGAATGTATACATACGCTTCGGTATGATTTTAGACCCCATCATAGCACTGAGACTGCACTTGTGAAGGTGGTAAATTACATTTTAATGGTGTCAGACCGAGGCTCTGCATCTGTCCTCGTGCTCCTAGACATTAGTGCTGCTTTTGATACCATCAATAACCACATTCTTTTGGAAACCCAACTTGGTCTACATGGACAAGTTCTGGCCTGGTTTAGATCTTATCTGTTGGAAAGATATCAGTGGATGGTTTGTCTTCTGACAAATCAACTGTACATTTCGGTGTTCCTCAGGGCTCCGTTTTAAGACCACTATTGTTTTCACTATATATTTTACCTCTTGGGGGATGTCATTTGGAAACATAATCTTAACTTTCACTGCTATGCGGACAACACACAGCTGTACATTTCAATGAAACATGGTGAAGCCCCAAAATTGCCCTCCCTGGAAGCCTGTGTTTCAAACATATGGAAGTGGATGGCGGCAAATGTTCTACTTTTAAACTCTGACAAAACAGAGATGCTAGTTCTAGGTCCCAAGAAACAAAGAGATCTTCTATTGAATCAGACAATTAATCTTGATGGTTGTACAGTCGTCTCAAATTAAACTGTGAAGGACCTCTGCGTTACTCTGGACACTGATCTCTCTTTTGACAAACATATAAAAACTGTTTCAAGGGACAGCTTTCTTCCATCTATGTAACATTGCAAAAATATTAAACTTTCTGTCCAAAAATGATGCAGAAAAATTTATCCATGCTTTTGTCACTTCTAGGTTAGACTACAGCAATGCTCTACTTTTCAGCTACCCGGATAAAGCACTAAATAAACTTCAGTTAGTGCTGAATACGGCTGCTAGAATCTTGAGTAGAAACAAAAGATATGATCATATTACTCCAGTGCTAGCCTCTCTACACTAGCTTCCTGTTAAGGCAAGGGCTGATTTCAAGGTTTTACTGCTAACCTACAAAGCATTACATGGGCTTGCTCGTACCTATCTTTCTGATTTGGTCCTGCCGTACATACCTACACATACCTACGCTACGCTACGCTCACAAGACGCAGGCCTCCTTACTGTCCCTAGAATTTCTAACAGCTGGAGTCAGGGCTTTCTCCTATAGACCTCAATTTTTATGGAATGGTCTGCCTATCCATGTGAGAGAAGCAGACTCGGTCTCGACCTTTAAGTCTTTATTGAAGACTCATCTCTTCAGCAGGTCCTATGATTGAGTCTGGCCCAGGAGTGTGAAGGTGAACGGAAAGGCACTGGAGCAACGAACCTTACTTGCTGTCTCTGCCTGGCTGGTTCCCCTATCTCCACTGGGATTCTCTGCCTCAAACCCTATTACAGGGGGTTAGTCACTGACTTACTGGTGCTCTTCCATGACGTCCCTAGGAGGGGTGAGTCACTTCAGTGGGTTTAGTCACTGACATTGATCTTCCTGTTCGGGTTGGCTCCCCCCCTTGGGTTGTGCCGTGGGGGAGATCTTCGTGGGCCATACTCTGCCTTGTCTCAGAATGGTAAGTTGGTTGTTGAAGACATCCCTCTCGTGGTGTGGGGGCTGTGCTTTGGCAAAGTGGGTGGGGTTATATCCTGCCTGTTTGGCCCTGTCCGGGGGTATCGTCAGATGGGGCCACAGTGTCTCCTGACCCCTCCTGTCTCAGTCTTCAGTATTTATGCTGCAATAGTTTGTCAGGGCTAGGGTCAGTCTGTTATATCTGGAGTATTTATGCTGTCTTATCCGGTGTCCTGTGTGAATTTAAGCATGCTCTCTCTAATTCTCTCTCTCTTATTCATTTATTTATCTCTCTCTCTGAGGACCTGAGCCCTAGGACCATGCCTCAGGACTACCTGGCCTGATGACTCCTTGCTGTCCCCAGTCCACCTGGTTGTGCTGCTGCTCCAGTTTCAACTGTTCTGCCCATGGCTATGGAACCTGACCTGTTCACCGGACGTGCTACCTGTCCTAGACCTGCTGTTTCAACTCTCTAGAGACAGCAGAAGGGGTAGAAATACTCTGAATGATTGGCTATGAAAAGCCAACTGACATTTACCCCTGAGGTGCTGACCTGTTGCACCCTCTACAACCACTGTGATTATTATTATTTGACCCTGATGGTCATCTATGAACATTTGAACATCTTGTCCATGTTCCGTTATAATCTCCACCCGACACAGCCAGAAGAGGACTGGCCACCCCTCGTAGCCTGGTTCCTCTCTAGGTTTCTTCCTAGGTTCTGGCCTTTCTAGGGAGTTTTTCCTAGCCACTGTGCTTCTACACCTGCGTTGCTTGCTGTTTGGGGTTTTAAACTGGGTTTCTGTACAGCACTTTGTGACATCAGCTGATGTAAGAAGGGCTTTATGAATACATTTGATTGATTGATTTCAAAGGTAGGTACAGTCTACAATTTCCAAAATTGCAATATGAGCCTTTTAGCTAATAGAGTACAAAGGGAAACAGCCTTCCCTTCCTGGTTATTCCCATCAACTGTACCAAACAACGATCAATTGGTCTGGGGCTATAACACTAAGGCTTTAGATATGTTATCAAAAATGAGAGCCCAGTAAGCATGTAACTTAAGACAGTCCAAAATAAGTGTGTCAAAGTCTCCTCATCCTGCTTGCACCTCTCACACAGTAGTGAGGTGTCTGGGAATATTTTATGCAGTTTTGTCCTTTGAGTAATGTAACCTGTGTATCACCTTAAACTGAACATGGTTGTGTCTGGCATTCACTGAACTGTGGTTTATATTCATGAGAGATCTTCATCTGAGATTTCTGAACCAAGTTCCTGCTCCCAAGTCCTTTAAATAGTGTCTGTAGATTCCTCTATGTGGGCAGGTAGCACATCATAAAGTCTAGAGACCGACCCTGTTGAATGGGGTTTGACAAGGATAAGGCTATCTAAAAAAACAATTTAAAAAACCTAGATGGCGTAGCAGTCAGATGACTTTGTCCTGTCCCTTGTGTAAATATATTTTTACTTATTTTTCTCTGCATATCTTTTAAAAATATTTTCCTACGCCTCAACTTCTAAATACTCTCCTGCAACCCTCCTCACCCAACGTGGCGTGGATCTGCTTTTTTCTAAAGTATATCTATTTACTTCGGATCTGGAATCCCTCAACTGAAGCCAGCTAACTACCTACCAGCTATCAGTTAGCAAACCATTGCTCGCGGTCATCAGCTAACCTTTAGCTCGGTAAGCTCTCGCCAGTTAGAACAACATGACTCAAACCAGAGCATAACGGACCTATTTCTCTCCATATCCCGGGATTTCTACCGCAGACTGAATATTTTCATCTGGATCTTCGCAACTAGCTAACCGCAAACCCAGGTGACCACTCTTGGCTAGCATTTCCATCCCGGAGTAAGAACCAATTAGCCTGAAGCAAGCCCGGCCAGGGCTCCGGTGCTACCACCGAAGCCCACTCCTGGGCTACAATATCCGGAACCCTTCTACTGCCGGTACGGGGTACAGAACCCCGCCGATCCTCTATGACTGGAATACCGACATAATCTGCCCGAGGACTCCAACAGGCCCCTCAGGCGCGGCGCCCGCTGAAGGCCCATTCTGCTAACCTGCTAGGTCTGCTAGCTACATAGAGCTACCTGGAACCCTACTAACTCCACGACTGGTCTATCGACGTCACCGCACGAAGAGGCAAAAACAGACTTACCCCCATCGCGACGTCCCCCAAAGGCTAACTTGCTAGCCCCAGTCTGCTAACTGCTGGCTTGCCTGCCCTGGTTTGCTAACTGCTAGCCCCTGCTAACTGCTTGCTTGCTAACCCGGTCTGCTAACTGCTAGATTGCCAGCCCCGGCCTACTAACTGTTAGCTTGTTAGCATCGGCCTGCTAACTGCCTGAATCGCCGTGTCCCGAGTCAGCCCAACCACTCACTGGACCCATATGTTCACTTGGCTACGCATGCCTCTTTCTAATATCAATATGCCTCGTCCATTACTGTCCTGGTTAGTTATTACTGTCTTATTTCACTGTAGAGCCTCCAGGCCTGCTCAATATGCCTTAACCTACCATGTTGTTCCACCTCCTACATATGCGATGACATCACCTGGTTTAGACGTCTCTAGAGACTATATCTCTCATCATTACTCAATGCCTAGGTTTACCTCCAATGTACTCACATCCTATCTTACCTTTGTCTGTACACTGTGCCTTGAATCTATGCTATCGAGCCCAGAAACCTGCTCCTTTTACTCTCTGTTCCGAACATGCTAGACAGCGTATAGCATTTAGCCATACCCTTATCCTACTTCTCTTCTGTTCTTCTGGTGATGTAGAGGTTAATCCAGGTCCTGCAGTGCCTAGCCCCACTCCCACTCCCCAGGTGCTCTCATTTGTTGACTTCTTTAAAGGTAAAAGCATTGATTTCATGCATGTTAACATTAGAAGCCTACTCCCTAAATTTGTTTTACTCACTGCTTTAGCACACTCTGCCAACCCGGATGTCTTAGCCGTGTCTGAATCCTGGCTTAGGAAAACCACCAAAATCCCTGAAATCTCCATCGCTAACTATAACATTTTCCGCCAAGATAGAACTGCCAAAGGGGGCGGTGTTGCAATCTACTGCAAAGATAGCCTGCAGAGTTCTGTAGTACTATCCAAGTCTGTACCCAAACAATTCGAGCTTCTACTTCTAAAAATGTACCTTTCCAGAATCAAGTCTCTCACTGTTGCCGCTTGCAATAGACCTCTCTCTGCCCCCAGCTGTGCCCTCGATACCATATGTGTTGTGGATGTCATCCTAACTAACTCGCCCTCCAAATACGCCTCTGCTGTTTTCAATCAATATCTCATCGATCACTGCCTCATTGCCTGCATCCGTAAAGGGCCTGCGACCAAACGACCACCCCTCATCACTGTTAAACGCTCCCTAAAACACTTCTGCGAGCAGGCCTTTCTAATCGACCTGACCGGGGTATCCTGGAATGACATTGACCTCATCGCGTCAGTAGATAATGCCTGGTTATTCTTTAAAAGTGCCTTCCTCACCATCTTAAATGAGCATGCCCCATTCAAAACATGTAGAACTAGGAATAGATATAGTCCTTGGTTCACTCCAGACCTGTCTGCCCTTGACCAGCACAAAAACATCCTGTGGCGTTCTGAATTAGCATCAAATAGCCCCCGTGATATGGAACTTTTCAGGGAAGTTAGGAACAAATATACACAGGCAGAAATATACACAGGCAGTTAGGAAAGCTAAGGCTAGCTTTTTCAAACAGAAAGTTGCATCCTGTGGTACTAACTAAAAAAACGTTCTGGGACACTGTAAAGTCCATGGAGAATAAGGGCACCCCTGTTGACAGCCTTTGAACAGGCGGAATGACTGCGACATCTCCTGATTGGTTACCACGGATGCCACTGGGAGTGCATAAATTATTCTTATCCAATTAATAGATTCCTTTACAAACCCGAAATGCTTCAGAACCTACGACATGTACTTCCACTAAATCTGCCTTCTCTATATCAAGAGCAAATAGCACTACTTCAACTTTATGATCATGATACTGTGGTATCCCGGGAGGTCTATCCCGAGGGTTGGTGATATAGGGGAGGTGCGTACCGTATTTGGCCACTTAGCCGGCAGACACAGCAGTTCTGTATCCTCAGCCAGTCCTGATGCCTCGACTGTCACCTTAAATCGAGCTGGGAAGAAGAATCCATATCGGGTGAATTGCCGCCCTGCATTTCTTGCGCAACTCATCATACTCTTTCCGTTGGTTCCTCACCTCCAAAGTAAGATCTGGGTAGAAAGACACCCTGCCTCGTTGTAGTTAAGGGGGAACTTTTGACTAGCCAGCTTGAGGATGAGTTCCCTGGTCTGGGGATAGTGCAGCCGTGCGATGAATGGCCTTGGTGGCGTGCCTGTGATCTGTGTGCACCATCGATCAGGATGGGCCGTTTGGAATGGGCCGTCACTCCCCAGAAAGATCGGTATCAGCTCCGATACATATTCCGTGGGTTTCCCTTTCTCAGTGTCCTCCTGGATCCCAAATATTTGGATGTTCGGCGTCTTGAATGCGATTCGACCATTTCCAGTCGGGCTTTCAGTGGTTTGTTGTAATTTTTGTCCTGTAGCCTGGCCTCGTGATCGTCTGCTCGACCTCATGCACCCTTGGTTGCCTTCACAGTTTTAGACAAAGACCCAATACTCTTTGAGATATTGGCCAACCTGTGTCCACCTCTTTGCTTAGTGAGTTTATAGCGGCTAGTAGGTCACTTGGAGTAGGTTCTGTGGGGAGCTAGTATCTTCAGCTAACTCCTCGTGGGTCGATGTTGACATTGGTTTGTTTTCTGTCTCATCCAAATTATCTTGTTTAGCGCCCCCTTTTTTGATGCCTTTTCCTTTTGTCACATTGCCAGACAATGTTTGAAGTTATATGTGGTGAGAGATTAAAATAAATATGATTTTGTTTCAAAAGTGAGCAGATCTCTACAAAACACGTCTATTCCATAGCACACTCTCTAGCGCCCCTCCGCGTTACAGTTCTTGACATAAACCGGTGCGCCTGGTACCTAATACCATACTCCATTCAAAGGCACTTAAATGTTTTGTCTTGCCCATTCACCCTCTGAATGGCACACACAGAATCCATGTCTCAATTGTCTCACGGCTTAAAAATCATTAATTATCCTGTCTCCTCCCCTTGATCTACACTGATTGAGATGGATTTAACAAGTGATGTCAATAAGGGATCATAGGTTTCACCTGGATTCACCTGGTCAGTCTATGCCAGGGAAAGTGCAGGTGTTCTTAATGTTTTGTACACTCAGTGTATCTTATCACGTGCCTTTGCATATAGAGAAGATGCTTTGTCAGTTTTGTGGATAACACACACAATTTCACTGTTCTCTCTCCGCCCATCTCTCCTCACGCACACACACTCTCTCCCTCTCCTTTCATTTTGCTCCATTCACCCTCTAACTCTTATAACCTGCTGATGAAGTGAAGCAGTAGGATGCCCGAGAAATTGTTCATAATCAGATGGCAACAGAATGCCGTGTAGTCAGTGATGATAATAATAGCTTGTGTGACTGGCAGACCACCCTGAAGTTCAAAGTATCCAGTGTTTACTTATTTCCATTTTGTTCTTTTTTTAATGCCTTCCAAAAGGCATCATTGGCAGAGTTTAGTGAGAGGACATGAAAACATTATACCTCCTTTACCCCAGAGGCAGTACACAACCACTGGCATGGAGCCTCCATCCAAGGCACTTCTCCATGGGTACGCACCCCACACATTACACCCCTACCCCCATGCCCCTCTATCTCCGGGGCACTTATCCAGCAAGAGATCATTAAGAGGCTTGTTTTAAGCTCATCAGAATAGTTTTAATTAAATTTGTCTGTTCATGTTGCTAAAGAAGGGGGTGTATGACCATTAACACAACATTAACAAGCCCTTAAAAACCAACTCAATACATTATGCATAAAGCTCTAGCCACATAAACAAGCTAACATTACTGTTTGGCAACATTGACATATGGTGCCCTGGACACCATATGTGAATTGATTGTCCCCCGTTAACTTGGCTTAGAACCTTGAGCGTGGCTGAGTTCGTACTGTTAGGTGACATAAACTGGGATATGCTTAACACCCTGGCCATCCTACAATCTAAGATAGATGCCATCAATCTCACACATATGATCAAGGAACCTACCAGGTACAACCCCAAATCTGTAAACACGGGCACCCTCATAGATATCATCCTGACCAACTTGCCCTCTATATACACCTCTGCTGTCTTCAACCAGGATCTCAGCAATCACTGCCTCATTGCCTACGTCCGTAATGGGTACGCGGTCAAACGACCACCCCTCATCACTGTCAAACGCTCCATAAAACACTTCAGCGAGCAGGACTTTCTAATCGACCTGGCCCAGGTATCCTGGAAGGATATTGACCTCATCCCGTCAGTAGAAAATGCCTGGTCATTCTTTTAAAAGTGCTTAAATAACCCATTCCAAAATGTTTTAACTAAGAACAGATATATCGAATATCCCCACGATATGCATCTTTTCAGGGAAGTTAGGAACCAATATATACACAGTCAGTTAGGAAAGCAAAGGCTAGCTTTTTCAAACAGAAATTTGCATACTGTAGCACAAATTCCCAAATGTTTTGGGACACTGTAAAGTCCATGGAGAATAAGAGCACCACCTCCCAGCTGCCCACTACACGGAGGCTAGGAAACACTGTCACCACCGATACATCTACGATAATCAAGAATTTCAATATGCATTTTTCTACAGCTGGCCATGCTTTCCACCTGGCTACCCCTACCCCGGCCAACAGCTCTGCACCCCCCCCCCCCCCCCCGCAGCAACTTGCCCAAGCCCCCCCTCTTCTCCTTCACCCAAATCCAGATAGCTGACGTTCTGAAGGAGCTGCAAAATCTGGACCCCTACAAATCAGCTGGGCTAGACAATCTGGACCCTCTCTTTCTAAATTATCTGCCGCAATTGTTGCAACCCCTATTATTAGCCTGTTCAACCTCTCTTTCGTATCGCCTGAGATCACTAATGATTGGAAAATTGCCGCGGTCATCCCCCTCTTCAAAGGAGGAGACACTCTAGACTCAAACTGTTACAGACCCATATCTATTCTGCCCTGCCTTTCTAAAGTCTTCGAAAGCCAAGTTAACAAACTGATCACCGACAATTTCGAATCCCACCGTACCTTGTCCGCTATGCAATCTGGTTTCCGAGCTGGCCATGGGTGCACCTCAGCCACGCTCAAGGTCCTAAACGATATCATAACCGCCATTGATAAATGACAGTACTGTGCAGCAGTCTTCATCGACCTGACCAAGGCTTTCGACTAAGTCGATCACCCCATTCTTATCGGTAGGCAGTCAAATGACTGCCTCGCCTGGTTCACCAACTACTTCTCAGATAGAGTTCAGTGTGTCAAATCGGAGGGCCTGTTGTCCGCACCTCTGGCAGTCTCTATGGGGGTGCCACAGGGTTAAATTCTCGGGACGACTCTTTTCTCTGTATATATCAAAGTTTTCGGCCTTCGCTGCGGGTGATTCTCTGATCCACCTCTACGCAGACAACACCATTCTGTATACTTCTGGCCTTCCTTTGGACACTATGTTAACAAACCTTCAAATGAGCTTAAATGCCATACAACACTCCTTCCGTGGCCTCCAACTGCTCTTAAATGCTAGTAAAACTAAATGCATGCTCTTCAACCGATCGCTGCCCGCACCTGCCCGCCCGACTAGCATCACTACTCTGGACGATTCTGACTTAGAATATGTGGACAACTATAAATACCTAGGTGTTTGGTTAGACTGTAAACTCTCCTTCCAGACTCACATTAAGAATATCCAATCCAATCCAAACTTAAATCTAGAATCGGTTTCCTATTTCGCAACAAAGCCTCCTTCGCTCATGCTGCTAAACATACCCTCGTAACACTGACTATACTACCAATCCTTGACTTCGGCGATGTCATTTACAAAAATAGCCTCCAACACTCGACTCAGTAAATTGGATGTAGTCTATCATAGTGCCATCCGTTTTGTCACCAAAGCCCCACACAACCACTGCAACTTGTATGCTCTAATTGGCTGGCCCTCGCTTCATATTCGTTGCCAAACCCACTGGCTCCAGGTCATCTGTAAGTCTTTGCTAGGTAAAGACCCGTATTAGCTCACTGGTCACCATAGCAACACCAACCCGTAGCACGCACTCTAGCAGGTACATTTCACTGGTCATCCCCAAAGCCAACACCCCCTTTGGCTGCCTTTCCTTCCAGTTCTCTGCTGCCAATGACTGGAACGAATTGTAAAAATCCCTGAAGCTGGAGACCTACCCTCACTAACTTTAAGCATCAGCTTACTGATCACTGCACCTGTACACAGCCCATCTGTAAATAGCCCATACAACTATCTCATTCCCATATTGTTATTTATTTTTGCTCTTTTGCATCCCAGTGTCCCTACTTGCACATCATCATCTGCACATCTATCACTCCAGTATTAATGCTAAATTGTAATTATTTTGCCTCTATGGCCTATATATTTCCTTACCTCCCTAATCTTACTACATTTGCACACACTGTATATACATTTTTCTATTGTGTTATTGACTATGTTTGTTTATCCCATGTGTTGTTGTGTGTTGCTGTGTTGTTGTTTTTGTCGAACTGCTTTGCTTTATCTTGGCCAGGTCACAGTTGTAAATGAGAACGTGTTCTCAACTGGCCTACCTGGTTAAATAAAGGTGAAATAAAAAATCGATTTTAAAAATGTTATTAAAAAGAAAAATGAAGATGTGAATACCTTGCAACAGATCAGACTCTGGTCTTACGATGATGATGAAACTCGGAGTCGAACTCATAATGCAGGCATTAGTCATTCAGGTTTTTGTGTGTATGTGTGTCCGTCTGTGTGTGTGTCCCCGAGAGTGTATGACAGAGAGACTAGAGATCGAGTGGAGTATGTAGTCTGCTGGTCTGTGTCCGCACTATGCTGCCGTTTATAGGCTTTCCTGTGATTAGAAAAGCAGCTGCAGGCGTCCGCCAGTGTTGACTCAGGGCCCTGCGGGGGCCGCCATGTTTTCTTTCGCTGTTTAGGGGGCTGGGCAGCTGGAGTACCCGGGGTGATAGAAACTCACCAAAGAAAATTTGACGTCCACTGCTTTATTTGAGCCTTTTTGGGTCATCCCTGCCAGAGAAAACCTTCCTGAAGCAGAGAGTGAGGCCAAAATGCAGGATAAACACTAAACCCTCCAATCACAATACGCCCCTCCCTGCTGCCGCTTATTTTGAAGAGGGATCACATTCAAATTTTTCCCTATTAACATTTCAAAGCGTGATCAAATAATGAAATACCTCAAGTTCTCGTGCAAAATGGGTGCACCTTGTTTGAAAGTGAAACCTCGGAACCCAATAGGAGGAGGAAATCTAATTTAATTTCCTCCCTTGTTGTCCATTACAGTGATTCGATTTAAGTGTTTCAAAAGACCTTTGACATCAGAAAGAGAGACACTGAAAGTCCTCTGAAGTTTATACAACTGCCTCGAGTAGGCTCCATTTTTAATAGTGGGCCCTCGTCCAACGTATATATTATTCCAACTTTCTTACTGCCACGAGACAGTGCCTGCTCTGTTCACATAGAGCCCATAGATGGCCCTCCCCATCCGCTACGCTCTGCTCCACACTACTCTACCAAACCAGTCCAATCACACCGCTGCCAGTGGAGCACACACCGATTTGCAGTTCAAGTACATCCCGTGTCTTATGCTGGGATGTGGCATCGTACACTTTTCAAGCTAGCCCTCTCAGGAGCACACTTGTACATTTCTATTTTCATTTCGTTGTTTCATGCTGTTTTCCCAGGAAATACGTAGGTTAATGTAATGTGCAAACAAACACCTTGCCCTTTCATCTTGAAACATTTTGCAGTCGTTACAGTACTGTACAGAAATGTCATGTTATTTAAAACGTGTCTACAGCCACATGGAACTTGAACACAGCGTGACTTGTAGACGTATCCAGAAATTAACCCTAAAAGTATAAGTCGTTGGAGGGGGTTCTACTATGCTAACATATGGAATTCGTTTTAACATGGTGATACCATGGATCATTTCGCTATTTAATTTAGAATTTTAGGACCCCTGTAGGTATATATTAGTTGTAGGCCAAACCGTTCGGGCGCTACATCCAGATTTTCAGGATGTCTCCTGGTCTGACAAACAGTGCTGGAGCTCTCTCACTTTCCTCCGCAAATGCGGAAAGCCGATGTCGGTGGATTGAGACCAATGCAAAAAAACAGATCTTTAATTTAAACAGACTTTTTATGGGGATTTTTGTATTATGTTAATTAGATTGGTGTTCCAGTCGACTCTTATTTATTTTTTTTTATTTTTTTTAAAGATTATGCAAGGCTCCATAATTTCAATTAATGAAACAACCAGTCTGTTTGGCTTGAGACTTGAGAAAAAAAGACTTAAGGACTAAAACATACACTTATGTTTCCTGACCAATCGTGTGGTGTAACAGCAGGTGATGCCAATAGCAGTAGACATTTCTAGAATGCACTCCTGCAGTCTGAGACTGTCCAGTCATTGACACGCAGCGTTGTGCTTCAGACAGAATGTTCCTGTATTTGTCATGGGGTTTTCAGATGGCTGTCACTTGCCAGATTCAGTGCGCTGTGACATTTAGTGCCATTTTCGCAGGGGCGTTTAGGGGCGTGTTGTTTATGAGACCACTGATTGTTTTACCAGAAGATCCTTTTTTTTGTTATAGTTTTATTTTATTTATAGAGGAATAGTCTAAACCTGGGCAGTTGCCCACCCCCCCCCAAAAAAAATCTATTTAATGTATTTCATATGTTAAAGATGATTACCAACATCTTCTTTAATTAATGCGGTGTAGAATGGGTGTGACTACCTCATGCAAATAAAATGGCTGTGTATGTGTGTGTTTATGTGTTGTGTTAGTGAGTATGTTTGCAGTCGCCAGTCAGATGCATCCATCAGGAGGTATAGTCCAGGTGAAAATTGCTAGTCAGCTACCTACGTTCCTCTCTGATGCTGAGACTGTGAAGCGCCGGACTGCCGTTAGTGGTGTGGTGGTTGTCTTATTCATAGCAGGGTTGAAGGGGAGATGTTTGGGACTCAGACCAGATATATTTGGGATCACCACCCCACTACCTCTGTAGGCACACTATCCAGGGAGAGTGGGACTGTACTCTTTCATATCCACTGGTCCCTCTCATCCCAGCATCGAGAAATGGACCTCTAGTTAGCCGATAGCCACGTGTGATCATCACCATCACAGGTAGTCTGCAGACCGGTAACTGACCTCCTAGTAATGAGCCTGACTGCCCATATGTGAGAGCCCCACTGCCCCCCAGCACTGCTGCCTCTGGACTGGTTTGATCAGGGAACAGCTGGAGAGACCCTCTGATTTATTTCACCTCACAGGAGTCAAAATGGCCCCTGCTCGTGTTCACTCTGCTAACTATCCAGTGCTGCGAGAGACAGAGGCCTGCCTGTGAGAGGAGGATGTCTCATCACGGCAAACCAAAGCTCAGTCGAGGATCTTAACACATCAGCCCTGCGGCAAACGCACATAAACGTACATGCTACCTCACTCATAGCACCACACGCAAACCATGCGCTGCTACTGGGGATCAAACCGCATCACGGTGAATCACACAATGTTTGCCCTGGGCTAGACGTATAATTTCATTGTGCTGCTTGCGTCTTAAAGAGTGGGAGGTAGAGAAAGTGGTGCCATCACCAGCAGGGAGCCCCCCACCACAAGCCCCACAACGGGTGTCTGTGACGCGCCACACATGGCTTTAGCTCCAAGGACTGGCTGAGCAAGTTGACCCATATCTCTGTCATCCGATGCGAGTTTACCAGGCCAGACTGTGGGTCTGTGAGAGATACCAGAAATAACCCATGACGCAGTAATATATCATTTCTAAATGTTGACAAGTGAAGATGTGAGTCGTTTTAGACGACTTCAGACTTGTCTATGGAACATAATGATCGTGTTACCCCTGTCCTGCCGCAGCATCGGTTTTCCAACTCTCGCCTCAGCAGGCAAGCCCCATGGTGCTCTAACGGGACAAGACTGTTCAAGTCACCCACAGCGAGACAGAGAGAAAGGGAAGGAGGGAGTCAGACAGAGGGACATAGTTGTTCCACTCACCCTGTCATTTTTTGTGTTTCATTGCCCTTTTGTCAGAAACGAAAAGCCCTTCTCTTAATGCGACCATGTTGTCTTTTCCATGTTTGAGTTCAGAACTCCTTATATTAGACCCAAAATGTCAGCAGCAGCAGGGCCAGGGCGTGTGCACCCAGATTCCCATCATTTGTGTTATTTAATGCCCCGTCCTTCACTCGGGCACCATAGCCACCACTGTGACAAAAAGAAAAAGAGTCAAAATGATTCCGTCTGGTTTCTGGTTTACCGAAATAGAAGTCGAAGGGAAATTACGCCCTGAAAACGCCCCCACTCTCCCGTGGCACCCTGTTCTCACCAGAATGGTATATAGCAGGTTGGGAGAAAGTGCCCATACCAATAGATGGGTTGGTTGTTTAGCAACTAAACCGACACGTGCGCAACTATGGGGCAAAACAGATGGGGTTGGCTTACATTGTTCACAACATGTAAACAATATTTAGTCTCCAATGTTAATTGCAAATGTAAATAAACACACATATTTCTGCCCCATTGAAGCGTGTGCATTGTTTTCGTGACATTGTCAGCTAACCCATCTATGGCCCAGACAGATTGTGACTAAATGGGTGGGCAGAATTGTAGTTAAGGTTCGCCACCAAGGCTTTCTTGTAGGCCAGACTCTACGCACATGGCACAAAGCACAGTATGATTAAAAACAATGATGTGTGACACACAAACAAGCATCCTACTGCTGGTTATATATAGTTTGGTTGACATGCAGGGCTTTGCGTCACAGCCTCAATAACATGTCTGTGGCTTTCCGTACATCTAGGCTGCCAGGGTCCAGTTCTGCTCTGTGTCTACTGTCTACTGTCCGGTGGGCACGAGCCAGGAGAGTCAGAGCTTCAACTGTGTTCTGCCAGCAAATTCAACATACGGTATCTATTGTGCGTGTGTGTGTGTGTGTGTGTGTGTGGTGGTGTGCCAATTAACATTGAAATATTTAGCCTACT
Source organism: Oncorhynchus kisutch (assembly GCF_002021735.2). Classification (NCBI taxonomy): domain Eukaryota; kingdom Metazoa; phylum Chordata; class Actinopteri; order Salmoniformes; family Salmonidae; genus Oncorhynchus; species Oncorhynchus kisutch. The sequence continues at coordinate 28,865,864 of NC_034175.2, read as the reverse complement.
ATTTTATATGTATAGGACATGCTTGTGTGAGGCATTGCAGGGTTATGCTTTTTTTAAAGAGTTTTGTTTTGTTTACCCTGGGAGATTTTGCTCATGAAAAGGAAAAACATATACTTTTACATCCTTCATTTCTTGTCTGTTGTTGTTTTTCCCCTCTTGTTTATGTGGCCTTCTAATTTGGGCTCTGGCTTATTTACACACACATCCACAGACAGGGCCACTTTTAGCAGTGTGCGACAGATTTCCACTCCAGCCGTGGGCCGGCTGACTCCATGGCTGACGTCAGTGCAGAGGGGCCCCGGCGCAGACACTTGTGGTGTGAGTGTGTGGGATGGGATACAGGGTTTTCTCGCTGGAAATCCCGGCTTACTCACTGCCTGGCTCATTGTGGCTAGGTCACCACTGGCTTGGGTTTGCTGCTAGGGTAAGAGCTTAGACACTAGACTAGACTAAGACACATGGGCTTTAGTCTCATCGGGTGTCATTCCATCCCATGTAATCTGATTATATTTGACCTCTCCTGCGAGGAGAGTTATGACGTTTTGAAATGGCATTGGCAGAGACCATTAGAACACCAATGTTTAGAAAGACATAGGCCTGCCAGGTTTTTTGGGTAGGACTTGGCGTCTACAGAGGCACACCCCGCTATCAAGTCCACAGCCTATGTCTGTCTGTGCGTATGTGGCTATATGTATATATGTGTGTGTGTGTTTGTTTAATCTGTGCCAGCAAGACTGCCTGGCAAGCATACCACCCTGAGTTGGTGAGACGGGTCAGCAGTGTTTAAACAATGGCCAGATGAGAATAAACAGAGCATGGCCACAGGATGGTATGGGAGGGAGGTAGAGATGAGGTTCTAGTTCACATTTAAAAACTGACTCACTCCCAGACATGGGGGTGAATCATTCCAGAATAAGGGGCCCTACAATTAAAGTCCCTGACACACATTTTTGCTGTTTTCTTTCCAGCCCATCCCAACAGCTTCTCATCAAAAACAAACACTCTTTTTCTTTCTTCTCTAGACTCCTTGGGGTCTGCCCACCACAAAATTTAACTCAGGGCGGATCATGTTTTACTATACATTCGACCACCAACAATTTTAAGCAGTATTCTTATTTTTCGTCTTATGTTGCCATGTCATGGGGTTGTAGCCACATGAACACACACACACTCTCACACACACACTCACAAAGAGACAGGGTTGAGCGCAAATTAAAATGAATGTACATTTTATGTGTGGAATTTAAAGCTAACCCCTAACCCTTCCAATTCAAACTGGTTGTGATAGGAGTGAGTGGGAGAGAAGTAATGTGTGGACCGAAACATGCTGAAGCAATAATACTCTCTAATGTGTTCCATCTCTGATAAAGCACTGTACCTGGTGCCGCTCTGGCTACCACTCCACCTCATACAATCACACTGCTAGACGACAGCACTCTCCCATACACACACAGTCACTCAATCCCAAAGCACATAGTCACTCCATCACCCATATGCTGTACTCACCTCAAATACACAGCCACACATGCAGTACACTCAAAGACAAATTCACTCACCACACTGCAAAGACACACAGGAAGAGACATAAGCACACTACACTGTTCCAGTTCTATGCCACACAATTACACTCACTCTTACAAACACACAGAATCAAAGTCAAACATGAAATAGCCTACACACACATGCATGCAGACATAGTCTATTTCTTGTACCATGTATGGTGCTGTACAAAAGGTATGTTACACATTTTGTTCAAAGTGGTTCCTCGCTCTTTGTCGGTTCCCAATAATGGATGAAAAGACCTTGAGTGGTCGTATATCATTCATATAAAACGTTTTATATCTATAGAGAGGACCATACGATAATGAGGAATTCCTCCTCTCCCATCCAAGATAGGGCTGAGAGATGGAGATGAGTAGACAGGAGGTTTAAGTCAAAGGCAGCTGGCCTGGCCTCCACTGCTGTGCGGTATGCTGCTGTGATGTGGCTATGAAAGGTGAGGCTTCTGGGCTGCAGAGGCTACCAGGAGGGGGCGACTTCTGGGTTCAAACTAAAGCTCTGCTACCTGACCCGAGCCCGACGGGCGCCGACATTATACGTTGGGTTTTCATCAATTTGTACAATAATTTACTCATTTTCAAAACATTATTGTTACAAATTCCAATTTGTTGTGGCTAACGTAAGCCAGCACAAAATGTATTTCATACATTTTGAATTCAGGCTGTAACACAACAAAATGAGAAATAAGTCAATGGGGAAGGAATACTTTCTGAAGGCACTATATGGGGTTTAGTGTGTGTGTGTGTGTGTGTGTGGGGGGGGGGGGGGTCTCTTTTATATCTCAGTTGTTTGCCATGCTGATAGAGGCAAAGGCAGGTATAATGTTTGCCCTGCTTGTCTGTTTCACATTATTGCTTAACTGTACTACATTTAAGACTGTATTTTATGTGCTTTAGACCCCGGGAAACCTTTTCATCTGGGAGAATGTGTTTTTTTCCCCTCCCTAATTTGAAATGCTTGATCTTCAACACACCTGAAGCAGCAACGGGAGAGGCCTGCCTTTATAGTGGAAACATGCATGTTTTATGATTTCTATCTCACACCTTTGAAATCCATTTAAAGCCGCCGCTCTCTGATACCATAACTGTATCCAACTGGGTGAGTTTGAAGTGTTTTTTTACATGAGAAGTGAAGAGAAATGCAAAGAAGATCAATGTTTCCCTGTAATTCGACATGGCAGTATCTGAACCAGTGGTCCCACACAGCCTGGTCTCATAGACTAGACGTAACATAGTAAATGTAAATGCGGGACACTCAAATTAGTAGTAATTATTATGATATGTTACATTTGGTATGGTTACATAAGACAGAAGGTTACATAAAGGCAAAAACAAAAGTAGGATGGTTGGTCAGGGTGGATGTGTAGGCATACGATGCAAACGTTCAAATCTCATCACGTACCACTTTAGCATTTTAGTTAGTTAGCAACTTTGCAACTACTTTCTACTTTTTAGCTATTTTGCAACTACTTAGCATGTTAGCTAATCCTTCCCCTAATCCTTTTACCTAACTCCTAACCTTAACCCTAACCTTAAACCCTAACCCCTAGCCTAGCTAATGTTAGCATTAGCCACATCACATTGGAATTCGGAACATATCATATATTTTGCAAATTTGTAAAATATTGTATGGATTGCAATTTGTAATATATTGAACAAATTGCGATTTGTAACATTTCATACGAATTGTAATTCGTAACATCATATGAAATGGATAATGGACATCCACAAATCAATACATACCATACGAATCATAACATATCATACTAATTGGAGTGTTCCGCATTTACTATGCTACGTCCTACCCCTGAGTCCCTGTTGTCCCACAAGGTTTGATCCATGAACTCACATATCCATTCATATTGTTTTAGTAGTCTCATTTGAACAGGAGTCCCCAATGCTCTGTGCAGACCAGGCTGACTGGCCAGCCAACAAAACCCACCCGCTGAGACACATGACCCTGGTCTGCATTATTACTGTATTACTGTATTATCAAGGTACGCCAAAACAATCACCATGATGGGACAGATAATCATGGTCACTTGCTTAGTCACCACTATGGAGAAAGACAAACTTCCCCCTCGCTGTCTAGCCATTTTGCCCCATGCCACCAGTCAACTCCTCAGACAAATTGAAACCATTTTACTGGTCTGGCAAGGGGCATACCCACGGGGTATGTGCGTTGTCGGGAGGACAGGAGGTGAAAAAAAGAGAAAGAGGTGGTGTTTGTTCCTCTTCATGGAGTTTGAGACACGGGCCTGTCTGGGGAATTCATTTCCTGCTGGGCTGGGCTGCGATGTAGGTGAGAGGTGGGAGTTGGGTTTCCTGCCTTGTGCTGATGTAGGGGTGGGCCGTGGGGTGGAGGAGGCTGGCTGGAGGGCGGGGGTGTATTTGGGGAAATGTCTGAATCGGCTTCACAATTTGGTGAGAAGAATGACGTTTCGGAGGGGTGAATGGGTTGCACAAACATGGCTGCTGACCTTTTAGGGCGTCATTTTGTCTCACTGATGGAACTCAGCATTTTCAGCACAATGATGACTGATACTTGCCCCTTCGCTCTCTCATATAGACAAATAAACCAGGGATGGCTGGCTGGACAGACAGCATTTAGAGAGTTTCACAATGAAACACATACTGCCATTGTGAAGTGGCCTTGGACTTTACTGGAGAAACCATAGACCTCTGAGTCTGAGAGGTCTGAGACTTTCCCCCCTATCTGTGATAACTGGCTCGGATGTGTGGGAAGGTTGTGCTGCTTCAACTGAATCAGAATGTAGGTTAGATCAACAACATGGGGACTTCCACCACTATACAGCAAGAATTTGCCAGACACACAGTGCCACCTGTTGGCCAAACACACTGTGAGTGAGTGCACAACATGCACACATTTGTTTTCAGTGAAAGCCTTAAAGACATGTTCCGGTACTTTAGCGACTAAGGAAGTAATCTTTAAGCCTCCCTCTTTGGGCTGGATGTGTCAATGTCTAGTTCATACTGCTGGAGCTGCAGGAGGTAGGAACACAAGCATTTCGCTACACGCGCAATAATATCTGCTGAATATATGTATGCAACAAATCAAATTTGACTTGATTGGGTGTAGTTCATACATGTGTAGCAGCTGTCCAGAGAAGACAAGATGACTGGTCTCGACACCAGTAGTGTAACAGATGTGATCATACTTTGTGACTGTCCAGCCAGCGATGCCATTTGATTTTTGCTTATTCTGACAATAGACACAAGGAAGCGCATTAGAAGTGCAGGACAACAATATGTTTATGGATGTAGATTTCTTGATTTGTCACTTGCATGTCAATATTAGTCTGGGTATATTGAAATCAAACATAACAATGACAAAAATAGTACAAAGGAAGCACATTAGATGTAATGATTTGATTTGTGTTTATTCTGACAATAGACATTAGATGTGCAGGACAACAGTATGTTGATGGCTGTAGATTTGTGATTTGTCTGTTAGAATGGAAATAACTGAATTAGCAGGGAGCTAACATGACCATTACAATTAGAGCATGCTAGCTAACTCGCTCATACAGCAATAACATACAAAAGTAGATCATAGGATGCCCCCAATATCTAAAAGGTACCATACACATATATACTGTATATACAGATCAGGACATGTGCATAGTGAACTCATACACATATATAATGTATATACAGATCAGGACATGTGCATAGTGAACTCATACACATATATACTGTATATACAGATCAGGACATGTGCATAGTGAACTCATACACATATATACTGTATATACAGATCAGGACATGTGCATAGTGAACTCGTACACATATATACTGTATATACAGATCAGGACATGTGCATAGTGAACTCGTACACATATATACTGTATATACAGATCAGGACATGTGCATAGTGAACTCGTACACATATATACTGTATATACAGATCAGGACATGTGCATAGTGAACTCGTACACATATATACTGTATATACAGATCAGGACATGTGCATAGTGAACTCGTACACATATATACTGTATATACAGATCAGGACATGTGCATAGTGAACTCGTACACATATATACTGTATATACAGATCAGGACATGTGCATAGTGAACTCGTACACATATATACTGTATATACAGATCAGGACATGTGCATAGTGAACTCGTACACATATATACTGTATATACAGATCAGGACATGTGCATAGTGAACTCGTACACATATATACTGTATATACAGATCAGGACATGTGCATAGTGAACTCGTACACATATAAATATGAAAATAGAATACAGTATTTCAGAACGTGACCTACCACTTCAATGTCAATATCAGAGTGGGAAGAATTTCAATTTGCGATCTCCCCCTATCTGCAAGCATGACCAAAGGCATAACACCTCATTGATATGTATATTCAACCAACCAAAATGAATACTGTATATAGATTTCTTTTTTTCTATTGTGTAATTGACTGTACGCTTGTTTATTCCATGTGTAACTCAACCTTGTTTGTGTCGCACTGCTTTGCTTTATCTTGGCCAGGTCGAAGATGTGACTGAAAACTTGTTCTCAACTAGCTTACCTGGTTAAATAAAGGTGAAATAAAAAATCTAATAAACATCCAATACATATTTATGCAGTGTCAAGTGGAAACGTAACCAACCTTGTTACACATTCATAATCAACTTGCAGAATGACTGTCTTACCTCATTTAGCCACCAAACTGTTTTCTTGAAGTTGTCCTGTGTCATTTTCCCTACATTTTCCCCATATGGGACAGCCCCCTAGCAATTCGTGTTCTAGCCAATGAGCTTCAGCCCCTCGCATTTGAGTGACAGCTAGCAGGAGGCCTGCCCAGTATTATCAAATGAGGTTGCAGGAAGGGCCCAACGACTCAGTGTACATTAGAGAGAGAGAGAGCAATGAGGTGGTGCACATATCTGCACATAGTACACATTTTTCGGGGACTACTTTCAGAACTACTGGCTAAAAAGTATACAAAAGTACCAGAGAATCTCTTTAAATGCCCAGTGCAATCAAAAATGTGATTTTCCTGTGTTTTATACTGTATATACTATAATATTGTGCCTTGTTCAGTGGCAGAACAACAGATTTTTAGCCTGTCAGCTCAGGGATTTGATCTCTAACCACTAGGCTACCTGTAAGAGCTGTTTGAAAAGATTGCCTAGAATTTCTGACTGTTTTGGTGGGATGGAGTTTTGGCCTGCCTGGTTAATAGAACAATAAGAAAGAGTTCCAAACCTTTCTGCCAAGAACAGCTCGTTTTCAGTTCCCTTCCCCAATCAGACCACTCCCAGACAGTCCTAACAAAATTCTTGCTTGAGAAATGTCTCTTTTGCTAAAAAGCCATTTTTGTTTATTTTTGATCATTTTAATTGAAAACAATCCCTGTAAGGTACTTAATTGTTACCCAGAAATGATTTGATATTGAAATAAAACCATCTGCATTCGACCTTTAATAAAGGGTATATTCTGCCTGTTTGTTTTAGAGAGAGTGTACAAATGACACACTGCGGCTGTAACAGAAATTGAAGAGGTAGAGAGCCCACACTCCTTGACATTCTACCCATCAGAGGCCTTGATGTTGAGGGAGGAAAATTGGCAAGTCAATTCTGATCAAACAAATTGTAGTCCAACTGCTGGCTTGGTTTAAGGCTAAAACCCCATCCAGTGTGCCGTGTATGCCAAAGCCAAACAATATTGCGGCCAACATGCCAGCAATGCATGCCTCTCAAGGTTTCTTGTTCCCTCAAGAAGTGTCTTTGTTGTCACTGGCAAAGCACCTATAAAGGTTATGATGTGAACTGGTGGGACCAAACATTTAAAATGTCCCAGATTGCAAAGTTCACGGTAGATAATGTCCATTCTACACCTCTAATTTGTATATAAAATGTTTTCAACCTTGTACCCTACTATTATGCCCCGGGGCTCATGTTCAAGAAGGGTAATCATTTAAAAAAGAAGTTTTGCAATGGGAAACTAAAATTCAACTTTCTTATTGGATATGTCCATGTAGACCCTCCCTGTTTTAGTCCGTTGTGTTCCATTCGGTGCTTAATGAGCACGTCCCAGTGTATCACAGCAACCTTTCCATCTCTGCAACAACGCAAGTACTTAGGCCAGGCATGTAGAGGAATGGTGGTGAGACTAGGGGCCAGAACCAAGCTGTTACATAGTCAGGTACCCAAACAGGCTGGTGGCATTATTTTAAAGAGTGTGAAGAAAGCGGAAGAGAAAGTCATTAAAGCTCTTTAGTTGAAGGCCATTAAGCCTCGACAAAAGAGATTCCAATAAAGTGTTTAATTGGTTGAAACAAACACAGATGAACTATACAGCTTGATGATAGTGTTAGTCGGCCATTTGAAACAAACCAAGCACTCTCCATGGTGCTTTGGTCGAGAATGTGCAAGAATCTTGAATTCCATGCTACAAAAGACCATACAATGCTGATATACAGTATGTATACTCTGCAAGACACAGAAAACCATCACATACACTGGATCATAGCCTGCCTCATCTTTTATTTAGGATCATTATCTCATTCTATCTTAGCTAACTTGTGTTAAAATGTCACGTGAGTGACTAGACCATTAACATGAATCAGTCGGTCCAGCTCTGACGAATCAGAGCCAGCCCTGGGCCCAGACTGAATGGTTGTACACAAACACATCTACGGAGCTGTGTGGAGCAGAAAAAAAGACCACCCTTCCATCTGTCAATCTGGTTTAATGTCGAAATAGGCCTGAAAGGAGACGATTAGAGATCCTTTACAGGTGCCTTCAGAGCAGAACTCAAATTGGCAGGTCTTTCAACATTGGAAATAGAGCTAAAGGGGAGTCCACCAACCTAATTGATTTAGTTTTTCCTGAAGGTCATGATGCCCTGTTGCCTGGCCTGCTTCCCAGTCTGGGATGAACAACATTAGATAGACATTTGGTTAATGATGCCAACTAGTGGACAAAGCAGGAAACACAGGCCTCACTGGAATCTGGTATAGAAAATCCACACAGAAATGTTATCCAGCCAACTTGCTAAAATTACAAGTGTGTGTTTATGTATGCACAGGACAGATGGAAACTGACAGAAGAGCAATGATTTAAGTAGATTTATAATTTTAAATTATTTCTTAAATAGCTATGATAACAAAGGCCCAACCCCTTGCACATTCATGATGATATAGATCTGAAGTTGAGCCTTTAACTCCCCACCATGGTATAAAAGCAAAAAGAAGATTGTTACAGATCAAGAAAAAAAGGAAAATAAATCTTGTGTCTCACAGAATTGGGGGTGGAAGGAGCACAGATGGTTCCCTGGGGGGGGGGGGGGGGAATAAATGATGCAGGGAATCTTGCTGGGTTAAGAGGGAGTAAATGGCTATAGTAGATGTAGTCCAGGGTTGGGCAAGTGTGGTTCAAATGTTCCACGGTTTGGTTAAGTGTGGTACGATGGCTATAGGTAGGAGATCGATGCGTGTTCCAGGATTGAGTGGTGTCAGGGTGGCTTCCTCTGAGGTTGTTGTTGAAGATTGTAGGGCTAGTAGTGGTTGTAGGGCAGTCTGATTCTGTCCTTCTCCTTAACTCCCTGTCAATGTCTAAATGAATCCTGGGAAGAGGTGCTGCAGGAGCAGGACAGCTCCCACCACCATGAGGCCACAGAAGAACAGCACCAGCCAGATAGGGAAGGATCCTGGGATGGTGGAGATGCAGAGAGAGAGAACGAAGGAGGGTGAGGGAAAAGACAATACTACTCACAATGCTAAAATCAATGCTACCAATTCAAACCACTTACTTCGGTTGCGTACAGTGTGCATCTGACAGCGGCAGTCCACAGCCACACTCAACATGGCTGCCTCGTTGTTCCCTTTGAGGCTCTGGCCTTTGGGAGTGTCAGGCAGGAAGGCCAGATCGGTCACCACAATGCCGTGGGACTCCTGCACATAGTACAACTTCTACAGAGACAAGATAAATAGGGAGTTACACAGGGATATGCTAAGGCAGCTAATTATTTGTGTGTGTGTGTGTGTCTACCTGTAGTGAAAAGGCAATATAGATTGCTACTGATCCCGTCACTGTCCCAAGGCCAAGAAAGGTTCCAGAGTCACTGTGGAACACAGCGAGAACAAACAGGAGCCACTGACTCTGGTTAACAGGGAAGAACAAATATCTAATACAAACACATTTATTCAGGGCTAGGTGGTATACCCTATTTTAATATATATCAGTATTGATGCACAGACCAGTTTGAGTTTTTAACTTATCCTTCTGTAACGGTATTTCAATGTTTGGTTCATTAAATGTGATACACCACCTCGTTTTTAGTTTACTCCGCTACGCTCAGTTGATGTTAGACCACGAGATCATTTGCCAACAGTTTAAATTCGTTTTTTAACCTTTATTTAACTAGGCAAGTCAGTTAAAAAGAAATTCTTATTTTCAATGACGGCCTAGGAACACTGCCTTCAGGGGAAGAACATATGTTTACCCTGTCAGCTCGGGGATTCGATCTTGCAACCTTTTGGTTACTAGTCCAACGCTCTAACCACTAGGCTACCTGCCGCCCCGAATCTCTCTTCAGTCTGCATGGTCAATGTAGCAGATGCAACAATATGTTGATGACAGTGACACTGCTTTCCACATTGCCTGTTAATATAAGCATTCTAGAAATACACTATTCGTTTGTGCATCTTAATGTCTGCAAACAGCCAGTTTATTTTCTTGTGGGGGAAAAACAATTGTGTTCGTCCCTAATGCTAATCACTAATTAGCTGGATAGCTAATAAATGTACTGAGTTAGAGCAAATATAGCCTGACAGGAGTGATGGTGTAGGCCTAAATCAGCATGTTGTTATCAAGGGACCTAATGTTTGACAACAACAAAAAATCCCCACACCAGTACACCACCACCAACAGCCTGTACCATTGACACCAGGCAGGACGAGTCCATCGATTACGTTTACATCAAATCAGGACTCTACCATCAGCATGACGCAACAACATTCGTTAGACCAGGCAATGTTTTTCCACTCCTCAATTGTCCCATGTTGGCGATCGCGTGGCCGCTTCTTCTTGTTTTTAGCTGATAGGAGTGGAACCCGGTGTGGTCGTCTGGTGCAATAGCCCATCCATTAGAAGGCTTGACGAGTTGTGCGTTTCGAGTTGCCATTGCACACCACTGTTGTACTGCGCCGTTATTTGTTAAGAGTGCGAGATTCTTGCCATTTTCCTTCGAACTTTCTCATCAACGAGCTGTTTCACAGGACTGTTGCTGACTGGTGCAACCAACATCCATTCTCGGTAAACACTAGACAATATTGTGCGTGAAAAGCCCAGGAGGGCGGACGTTTCAGACACTGGATCCGGCGTACCTGGCACCGACGATAAACCAAGCTACAAAAGTAACTTACAGTTGAAGTCGGAAGTTTACATAAACCTTAGCCAAATACATTTAAACACAGTTTTTCACAATTCCTGACATTTAATCCTAGTATTTTTTTAAAGTTTTAGGTCGGTTAGGATCACCACTTTATTTTAAGAATGTGAAAAGTCCGAATAATACTACAGAGAATTATTTATTTCAGCTTTTATTTATTTAATCACATTCCCAGTGGGCCAGAAGTTTACATGCATTCAATTAGTATTTGGTATCATTGCCTTTAAATTGATTAACTTGGGTCAAACGTTTCAGGTAGCCTTCCACAAGCTTCTCACAATAAGTGGGGTGAATTTTGGCCCATTCCTTCTGACAGAGCTGGTGTAACTGAGTCAGGTTTGTAGGCCTCCTTGCTCAAACACACTTTTTCAGTTCTGCCCACATATTTTCTATAGGTTTGAGGTCAAGGCTTTGTGATGGCCACTCCAATACCTTGACTTTGTTGTCCTTAAGCCATTTTGCTACAACTTTGGAAGTATGCTTTGGGTCATTGTCCATTTGGAAAACCCATTTGCTACCAAGCCTCAACTTCCTGACTTATGTCTTGAAATGTTTCTTCAACATATACACATAATTTTCATCCTCATGAAACCATATATTTTGTGAAGTGCACCAGCCACTCCTGCAGCAAAGCACCCCCACAACATGATGCTGCCACCCCCGTGCTTCACGGTTGGGATGGTGTTCTTTGGCTTGCAAGCCTCCCCCTAGTTCCTCCAAACATTATGATGGTCCTTATGGCCAAACAGTTCTATTTTTGTTTCATCAGACCAGAGGACATTTCTCCAAAAAGTATGATTTTTGTCCCCATGTGCAGTTGCAAACCGTAGTATGTCTTTTTTATGGCGGTTTTGGAGCAGTGGCTTCCTTGCTGAGCGGCCTATCAGGTTATGTCGATATAGGACTCGTTTTACTGTGGATATAGATCCTTTTGTACCCGTTTCCTCCAGCATCTTCACAAGGTCCTTTGCTGTTGTTCTGGGATTGATTTGCACTTTTCGCACAAAAGTACATTAATCTCTAGGAGACAGAAAACGTCTCCTTCCTGAGCAGTATGACGGCTGCGTGGTCCCATGGTAATTATACTTGTTCATCTGTACAAAAAAATACTACACGTGGTACCTTCAGGCATTTGGAAATTGCTCCAAAGGATGAACCAGACTTGTGGAGGTCTTTAAAAAAATGTATCCTGAGGTCTTGGCTGATTTCCTTTGATTTTCCTACGATGTCAAGCAAAGAGACACTGAGTATGAAGGTAGGCCTTGATATACATCCACAGGTGCACCTCCAATTGACTCAAATTATGTCAATTAGCCTATCAGAAGCTTCTAAAGCCATGACATAATTTTCTGGAATTGTCCAAGCTGATTAAAAGCACAGTCAACTTAGTGTATGTAAACGTCTGACTCACTGGAATTGTGATACAGTGAATTAATCTGTCTAAACAATTGTTGGAAAAATGACTTGTGTCATTAAAGTACATGTCCTAACCGACTTGCCAAAACTATAATTTGTTAACAAGAAATGTGTGGAGTGGTAGGAAAAAAATGTTTTAATGACTCCAACCTAAGTGTACGTAAACTTCCTACTTCAACTGTAGGTCCCTCGTTTTGCCCATTCTAATGTTCAATCGAACAGTAACTGGAAGCCTCGATGCTGGTCTGCCTGCTTTATATTGCAAGCCACGGCCGCATAACTCACGGTCTGTAGGAGCAATCCAATTTTCGTAAACGGGGTGATGTACCTAATAAACTCTCCAGTGAGTGCGGAATTAGAATAATCATTCTATTTCCATGATTACAACAGTTCACCCGAGTGTTTTGATCTAAATCGCAAGTCAAATCACAATTGCAATATTTAGATAAAAACACAAGGCCTTGGTTTTTTTTGCACATATTGTGCGCCCCTACATGGCATTGTGGAAATTATGCAAAAATAGATCAACTTTTGGTTTGTTTGATTGTACAGACTAGAGAAAGACCCTTTGAAAATAACTTTATGTGTAGCCACCCTATGATCATGCACAACTCAAAACAAATTTAGAAATGTTAATATTCAAAAACATAAAATAACATAAATGTGAAAAATATTGTGAAATTATATTTTGGCCATATCGCCCGGCCCTACATTTATGATACAGTAACGTCAGAGAAATACCTGCAATGAGCAGTTAAGCGACCTTATCAGAGATGAACAAATAAGGCTCTTTCTCAATTCATCTTTGCTCAATTACTCGCATCCTTTATGATTTTCCTCCTCGCCTTCTCAAAATGCATTGGAAAAGAAGGTCTGAAGTGAGGGACATTCTCCAATATGGTTCAGAAGGGGGCAAGGAAATAGGATGCAGATAATCAAGGAAAGATTAATTGAATCCTAGGTATCCTCTCCATCCTTCCTCACCTGACAGCCAGGGTGGAGATGACCTCAGTGCCGCAGGGGTTCGTCAGCATGGGTAGGAAGTTCTGGCCGTCCCATTTAGAGAGGTAGCATTGTGGAGGTTTTCTGTCTCGTTTGTGGGGGATCTGGACGGTGTAGAGCCTCATGTTGTCTTTCTGGTCCTCGACTTTTCCAAACCTACACGGGAGAGCAAAAAAACAAACTCAGCAAAAAAAGAAACGTCCCTTTTTCAGGACCTCTGTCTTTCAAAAATAATTCATAAAAATCCAAATAACTTCACAGATCGTCATTGTAAAGGGTTTATACACCGTTTCCCATGCTTGTTCAATGAACCATAAACAATGAATGAACATGCACCTGTGGAACGGTCGTTAAGAAACTAACAGCTTACAGACAGTAGGTAATTAAGGTCACAGTTATGAAAACTTAGGACACTAGAGAGGCCTTTCTACTGACTCTGAAAAACACAAAAAGAAAGATGTCCAGGGTCCCTGCTCATCTGCATGAACGTGCCTTAGGCATGCTGCAAGGAGGCATGAGGACCTCAGATGTGGCCAGGGCAATAAATTGCAATATCCCTACTGTGAGACGCCTAAGACAGCGCTACAGGGAAACAGGACGGACATCTGATCATCCTCGCAGTGGCAGACCACGAGTAACAACACCTGCACAGGATCGGAATATCCAAACATCACGCCTGCGGGACAGATACAGGATGGCAACAACAACTGCCCTAGTTACACCAGGAACGCACAATCCCTCCATCAGTGCTCAAACTGTCCGCAATAGGCTGAGAGGGGCTGGACTGAGGGCTTGTAGGCCTGTTGTAAGGCAGGTCCTCACCAGACATCACCAGCAACAACGTCGCTGGACCAGACAGGACTGGCAAAAAGTGCTCTTCACTGACGAGTCACAGTTTGTCTCACCAGGGGTGATGGTCGGATTCGTGTTTATCGTCAAAGGAATTAGCGGCACACAGATGCCTGTACTCTGGGAGTGGGATCGATTTGGAGGTGGAGGGTCCGTCATGGTGTGGGGCGGTGTGTCACAGCATCATCAGACTGAGCTTGTTGTCATTGCAGGCAACCGCAGCGCACAGGGGAAGACATCCTCCTCCCTCATGTGGTACACTTCCTGCAGGCTCATCCTGGCATGAACCTCCAGCATGACAAAGCCACCAGCCATACTGATCGTTCTGCGTGTGATTTCCTGCAAGACAGGAATGTCAGTGTTCTGCCATGGTGCAGTCCATGAGGAGATGCACTGCAGTACTTAATGCAGCTGGTGGCCAGACCAGATATTGACTGTTACTTTTGATTTTGACCCACCTTTGTTCAGGGACACATTATTCAATTTCTGTTAGTCACGCGTCTGTGGAACTTGTTCAGTTTATGTCTCATTTGTTCAATGTTGTTATGGTCATACAAATATTTACACCTTGTTATGTTTGCTGAAAATAAATGCAGTTGACAGTGAGAGGACATTTCTTTTTTTGCTGAGTTTATGTGGTATGCTAGTGGGACCAGAGCCATATGTCAGTGATGTTACAGGGTATGTGAATATTCGTAGGAGAAAGGGGTATGTGCTTGCCTGCAAGCCATATAGCGGTATGACTTTGCTGCTATCTGAGGCATCTTCTCATGCCAACAGAGGCTCATGGCCAGCTGGTTGCCACTCCATATACTGCAGGCAAAGTCCCGGCCCACTGTCACAAGGTGCTACACAGAAACACAAAATAACACACAGGTCAGAAAATACTTACCAGTTTAGCTTACACATGATGTTTATAACCTCTTTATTACTGTGATTCCAACAGACAGACATCGGGATCATATACTTATTAGCTGGTTAGTACCTTGTTATTCGGACTGATGTCCAAGTCTTCAATTTCCCCCTCATGGGCTTTGAAGTTCAACTTCTCTTTTAAGGAGGGGTACTGGTGAAAGAGTTTAGGCATTACAGTCAAGCTCAAAACCTGCACAGTAACAATTGGGGAGAAGTCTCAACATGGCAGCCATTTTGTCATAACTTAAACTCACTTCCCACACTCTGATGTGTCCGTCTGTTCCGCCAGTCAGTAGGAGGCTGAGATCGGGACTGAACCTCACACACTTCTGGAGGGGGTCCTGGGGATTGAGGTCCGACTGCACCTCCCCAAACGTGTCAACAGAGATCTGGGTGGTGTTATCCTTCATCTCGGACACATTGCCCCTAGCAGCAGCAGCTCCCTCACTACCCTTACCCCCTTTCCCAGCTCGTCTCCTAGCTGCGCCCTGCTCACTGCCACCCCCTGCTGGAAAATAAGGGGCGTAGTGATGTGTTCATGTTAGGCAGTGTTGCCCAATCATTCTCTTTGGGACCCAAAGGGGTGCACATTTTAATTCTCCCCCCCCCCCCCCCCTACCACAAACAGAGGTGATTTAAATAATCAAAGGCTTGATGATGAGTTGATAGATTAATTAGTTGTTAGATTAATTAAGTGTGTTAGGGCTAGAGCAAAAATCATAATGTGCAGACCTTTGGGTCACCAGGACAAGGATTGAGAAACACAGATGTAATAGATGAAATGTAAGATTGGAATGACGTTACAGTAAATGTATCTGCAAAGATAATTTGAACTTTGTATATAAAGAGGTTTATAAAAGTGAATGGCAGGTTTTTGGGGGTGTTCCTTCCTTACCGTCCTTGGCTGCGGCCTTGCCCCTGGTCTGGCGTTGTCTGAAGCGCATGAGGCTGCATTTGCCGTCCTGCCCTGCGGCGATCACATCCCCACCTATTGCCAGGTTCATGGTGGCACGCGTGTCTGTGTCATGAGAGTGCACCAGGGTGGCACAGTGCTGGTCTCCTACCAACTCCAAACCCAGGAAGTGCTGAAAAAAGACAGTCCCAACTTTACTTAGCAAATACGGTACAACATTCCTCAGATTTAATTAGATCAAAATAAATGCTGAATCACACATCTACAATGTTTCTGCATTTTCACACTTACAGAATACATGCAATGTAAAAAGATGTACGAAAAGACTAGAAATTGAGAGATTGTACCCATAGAGCAGAACCATTACATGATCACCTAAACATTCAGTAGCTTACCACTGCATTCTTTATGCCCGTCTTGGAAGCACCTCCCCCTCCTGCAGTGATCACCCATCCTGTTTTGGGGTCGACTTTGATTGTGTAGAGGGGGAAGGGGGCCCTATACAGGTCTGGCATCCTCCATTTGCCCATGGCCCTTGAAGGAATCAATCCACTTCACAGCAAATTCCTTGTCTGTAGAAACAGATGCATGAGAACTCAAAATACAAATTAAAAAAACATAATTACACAATAGTAGCTAGATCCTCGCTTTGAGCAATGCTGGCGTACTTACATACACGAGCGTTGCTTTCAATTGTATTTGGTTGCACAAAACAGTCCATGGGAAGCCAGAAGTTAAATACACATTTCAGACAACTTAGGATGTTGCACACCCTTGGCTGAACGCGGTTTGCAACATCCTAAATTGTCCGAAATGGTGGTGGACAAATTGTGTATTAAGACAGTACACATATTTTTCCTGTTTTAGAAGATACTGACCCTACCATTACACGTGTTTACACTGAGCCGCACTGAGGGCGGAACACAATAATGGTTACATTATTGTAGAGGTACAATCTGGAGTACAGTGGCGTATCCCATCCCTGCATTGAGGTATGTTTTCCGACCCATATCTCCCCCCGGCTCCATAGTGTTACACGTGTTTACACTGAGCCGCACTGAGGGCGGAACACAATAATGGTTACATTACATTACATTATTGTAACCATTATTGTGTTCCGCCCTCAGTGCGGCTCAGTGTAAACACGTGTAACACTATGGAGCCGGGGGGAGATATGGGTCGGAAAACATACCTCAATGCAGGGATGGGATACGCCACTGTACTCCAGATTGTACCTTTATCCATACTACACCATTGGGAAGATTGAAATACTGCTAGTTTTCCTGGGAAACTGCTCTTTTCGGCTAGCTGAAGATGAAAAGTGACGTTTTCTTGAAACTGGCAGTATTTCAATCTTCTCGATGGAGCAGTGTGGATAAAGGTAACATTTGGAGTACAGTGGCATATCCCATTCCTGCAATGAGGTAATATAATAATAAGAATAATATCATGACATATGATCTCAGGTGTAAACAAGAGTAACGGTAGGGATGGTATATTCTGCCTGGCAAGCCTAACGCGCTTGCTACATCGTTTACTAACTAACTGGAACAGGTTTTGTTCTTTTAATGTTAGTTCGCTAAACATCCCATCGCGAAAGTCTTGTTAGCTAGCTAAATAATATGGAAATCTCAGCAATTGTCACTGCACAATACATCTGAACAATACCGTTTATCTAGATAGCTAACTCGCCATCTAAGCTTTTAGCATGCCCTCCAACCATTAGCTACTCGAGCATGAATGGTGTAGTGGATGCCAATATATTTGAGGTCTTGCAAACTCCACCTGTGTACTCTGCTCCGATTTCTCTCCTGACGCCAATTATTTCAATTCGTTGGCTATTATTCCCATGATGAGCTGTCACTGGCTGCACACGTCTAATGAAAATAACGCTCAAGTTGCTAGCTAGGTAGCCAGCTTGCTACTTCCCTACAAACACGTCAGCAGCGTGCAACCTGAGCGATCACGTCATTAAAGACGCCCCTGTACGTACGCTGTCAAATATTTTTTTTGTAGAACTATCTCGCTAGAAAGTAATCATGGTGGGCAGAGCTAAGCACGACCTAGCGAGATCCTATTGGTGCGTTCTAGCATTATTTGCATATTCCCCTTAGGGAACGCCTACTCTGTGAAGTGCGCGTGCTCAATAACTCAATTCGCCCTTACTCTACTAAACAGCGCATTTTTATACATTTATTTTTTAACTTTGGCATAATGTGAAGTCTACAGAACTTGATCCACTCTGTTCGTAACAGATTCTAGTTTGGGGAACAGAAAACCGTGTTAAGATTAAATGTTTTAATCGATGAGAAAATTTGCAGAACGTTGGCCAAAATCCATCTCACTTCCATCTTCTCCCACTGCCAGCCATTGGGCTTCCTCTAATAACCATATTTGGTGGTGAGTGGAAATCCTAACCGGATGCTTCAGATTGATATATCCGGTGAAACGTCTGTCTCATTGTTCTGTGACACTGTATTGATTGAACAGTATTGTTGTTGTTTTTGCTAAATACAATAAACATTTTAATAGCATTGCAAAACAAGAGCCAAATATTTGCAACACATGTTTTACATAGATGTATTCTCTTCTACATAGACCTAAAACCTTCTGCAGAAAATATTTGCACAGGCCTATATTGGCCAAACAATGTATTGATAATAACACTTTCCTTGTGCAAATAATGGGTTTCTTCTTTGTCCTCTGTGGCCAATGCCATGGGAAACAATATGCACATCAGATGTCCTATTCTGATTCTGCCCAACAGGGTCATTCAAAGAGTTACAGTGTATCGGCTTAATCACATGAGAGGGATGATGAAAAATATGGTCTCTCTCTAAAACAATCATGCATTCATAGTGATACTGAGAGAATGGTTGTGATATTGTCATAGGACAATGTTTATTTATGAATCTAGAGAAAACATGATGAGAGACATGGTTAAACACAATAAACAGGCTCCATTTGTCACTCTCTTCCCTTGCCCATTTGTTACATGGCAGAGATTATTCTGAAAACCGGACTTGTAAAATCCGCTTTAGCAAAGCAATCAATTGTTATGCCTCCGAATAAAATCAGGACATTACATAATCATCTGTCAACTGTTAAAGGATGTGCCCTAATCCATTGCCTCCCATAACCTGTGTCTAATTTTGCACACCATCGCCATCTGTCCTACCTCAGCCTTTGCTGGCGCTAAAGAGCACTCGTTTAATAATTATTGTTGGCTGTTCTCCAGGGGAAATCTGTCTCTCCAAGGCAACATCAGTCTTGGAATCCAGCAATTAATTAATCACTTTTACAGAGAGGTTTACCTACAAGCCTCGTCTATTCTCAATTGGCTGCATCACTCTAGGCACATATAGGTAGCGGTGGGTTAATTCTCCATGATTAGCACAGCTTCAAAAATATGTTCACACGTGTTCTCGTGGCCTATAACCTCTGCTTCCTTGACAAAATCCACACCCCAAGCTATAGAGGGATGAATACAGGTATGATTGTTCAATTTGGGCCTGAGAGGCAGGGAGATGTTGTTGATGAGTTCTTTTCCAGTAAAAAAGGTCAATGGTCTGGGTATTGATCACACGTTCAATACAGGGTTTCAGTGGAATAATCAATACAGGTCTCATGGCGGTGTCAACGAAAGAAGCCGGTCTCGGGCAGGTTCTGCACAGCCAGTAGTGTTTCTGGGACACAAACAAATGACCAGACACAACAACCGGAACACATCTCATAATCAAAAAATAAGAATAAAAGAACGATGCCATATGGTGCATGAACAGCCCTGGAGGTCAGCCCTGGACTTGACTCAGTTCCTGCTCCACATACACATCGTTTGGCATTTTACTGCATCGTTAGGAGCGTTTCGCTTCACCCGCTGTAAGATTTGCTAAATTGTGTAAGCAACCTTTGATTTGAAACAGGGTGGGCGTTGTGTGTGTCTAAAATAAACTGATGTTGTGTAGTGGGCTGCTGCTCTTGTTTGGATTGTTCAAGCCGATGGGGGAACAGCTGTCGATAAGTAGCTATAAATTGTTCCCTCTCAAAGACTGGTTCAAGTGACATGCATATTTATTTCATGGTGCTTGTTGGATCTAGGGGTAGGCCCAGGCTTCCAACCTTTTTTTTCGTTCTTTTTTCAAATGAAACTATAGAAGTAGATAATTTGATGCGATAATGGTCAGAGTCAATTAATGTGCTCAGACGTTGTGTTGGTATGGCCAGGAGGCAGAAAAACACTATGCGAACTTTAGTGGCAATTAATCAATAAAATGAAATCAAGTATCATATTAGAGCATGCTCGACCAGTCATAATGAATAACCATAGGCTATTTACATGTAGTTATCCTATTTGGAATTGTCTGTCCCTATTTCTGACTTTGTACATGGGAAGCAAGGGGAGTGGGTGATCTAAAGAGGGGGACGGGCTTATCGGGGGTAGAAAGTGAAGATCGAGGGCGAAATAGCAGAGCTGTTCCGTGTTTTCTGCAGAAGGCGAGAGTCCATTGTAGTCTATTGCTCGTCGAGAGGGACATGGACAGGTTATTCTTATAACAAACACCCCAAATGCACTGTTTTGATTACAAGTGACATCTAATCCTTACAAGAGCGAGCACCACCTATAGGAGATCGAAAGTGTGTTTTTTTCCCCCCATTGCTCGGTAAACGGATGCAACAATATGCGGATGGTTTTTACATCATCTGGTACAAAATCTCTGTTCACAGGCGGCATCTTAAAAAGGATAGATAGACCGGAGATGCCAAACGTCGAGTCACTGGAGAATGAAAACCTACATTGAAAGATCACGTTCATCTTTGGCCATCGACACATGTTAAATGGATACAGAATGGGTAAATAATGACGCTTATTGTTTTCAGTCATTCAATCATTTATATGGGTATGACAATAGCGGTCCTCTATAACACCTTTTCAAAATAGAAATATAGCCAAACGATTTAACCCTGAAATCACAGGCAACAAACTCATCAATATGTGTAATGAGGGCAAGAAATATGATATCCCTGTACTTTAGGCTGGGAAACCGCGTTGCTTAATAATAGGGCAAAAAGACTGTTAAGTATTTTAAATGGATAGCCACGATGGTGTAATTTTGGACATCCATTTTACAAGTTCTATCTTTTTTCTCTCTTTGATAGAGCGCAACATGTAGCCTATTTCCTGTGTGCGCTGTAAAATCAGAAGTCACGCATAGTTCTCCGGGGATATTCTCAACTGAGGACAGAGGCGCAGTTTTCTCAAGATAAATATTGGTAGGGAACGACAGACATTGCTCTCAGTATCAGTCTGTCAACTGCAAAGAAAAAACGAACCTAGGCCTCTTTTGCACAACTTGCACAGGCTGTCCATATTTCCCAGTAACTTTCTTAAAAATCCCTTTTTTTCCCAACGTGGATTGCTAGTCAGGTGACATCTCAGGTGGGGGGGCCGCAATTCATGATCAAACGGCATCCCATATTCTTCACTTCTTTTGAGTTTTCACCATGGAAACCCCATGTGAACAATGGTGATGACCTTGATACAATGAATATAAAAGAGAAGGGTGTCAATGTAAAAAAGTTTTGCATTCGAAAAGAAACAAAGCTACATTATCGCCCTCACTTTATTCTTAGTGAGTTTTCCATGGGCTCACTTAAGGAAAATTAACATGGTCCAGGAGACCCTTCAAATCTCCTTTTGTCTTAAGTCTACATTTGGAGGACATTGGATTGGTGAATCAACTGACAGAATCAACTGACCCTGTCAGAGACGTGTACCTAACGAATATGTGAGGAAAGCTATTCCAAAGTGCAGGGCCTGACAATCAAGACACTACGTGTGATTTAAAGGACATTTGTGACACCTCAGGGCAAAGGGTTCAGTTTACACACATGAGAATAAAAGGGAACCCGATGAGAGAGCACGATGTAGGCCTGCGTTTGAACCTTACAACAGTACCTTGAGGAATTTTACACCTGCAGAACTACAAACAGATTCCCACTTTTTTTTTACGACGAGGTCACAGGAAGAATACAAAACTTAGTCAGCATTCAAGATGCCTCGCAACCGGGCCTTCTCAGAGCCGGAGTACTCAGCAGAGTATTCAGCGGACTGCTCTGTGACCCTACCATCGGACCCGGGCCAGGCCGTGGGGCGCACGCACGAGGTAACGGTTCGCAGCCAAGGGTGCTGCCTCTGCCTACCACGCTTCATGCGTCTCACCTTTGCACCCGAGTCTCTGGAGAACCTCTATCAGACCTATTTCCGCCGGCAGCGACACGAAACCCTGCTGGTTCTGGTTGTGTTTGCTGCCCTGTTTGACAGCTACATCATTGTCATGTGCGCTGTGGTCTACACGGGTGAAAAGCTGGCCTCTGTGGTGGTGGCATCAGTGGGCCTGGCATCAGACATCCTACTCTATGTGTTGTGCTGCTACGGCCTGCTACCCGACCGCATCTCACGACGTGTGGTGCCCTACGCCCTGTGGGTGCTCATAGCGGCCCAGATCTTCTGCTACCTGGGCCTGAACTATGCCCGCTTCCACCAGGCCAGTGACACAGTGGGCTGGCAGGCCTTTTTTAGCTTCTCCTTCTTCCTGACACTGCCCTTGCGGCTCACGCCCATTGTGCTGATCACATCCGTGTCATGCGGGGTCCACACCCTGGTGCTGGGGGTCACCATTGCACAGCAGCAGCAGGAGGATATCCAGGGGGCTGCCCTCGGGAGACAGGTGAGAGTGGGGATGGGGCTGAGGACACACCTTGGGTGGGGGATGAGTTGCAGTGGGAGTGGGTGATGGGGATTGAAGTTGCAGGTGGAGAGCGAGACAGGTGAGAGTGGTTCAGGAAACACCTGGGGTGGGTGGACACGAGTTGGATGGAGTTGGAGACAGGCAGGTGTGTGTGGGGTGGGGGGGTAGATAGTAGGGTGGCAGGTAGAGAGAGGTGAACAGATCTTGTGAAGTAGCTCATAAAAGAAAATATCTAGGAACAATGCAACATGCCATACTTGCAACACAAGGAACGATGAGCAATTACTAGGCTATATACAGTAGATTTAATAAGAGGCTGATATAGTTCAAATGACAGTGCAGGTAAGTCATGCTAGCTTTCCTGATCACATCAAATGGTGTGTTGAAATAATTTTATCATGCAGAAGATTAGCCTCCAGTCTGTACTATTTATGTCACGTTATGCCCCGTAATTGTCTTACAGCATCTATAATGAATAGGCATTACTGATGAGTCTACAAACAGGCTCAATGTATCAAATTTTTCGGTGACAGAGCAGAGGCTGAGAATAGACTGAGGTTTGAGTGTCTCCTAACAATTAGAGGTAGAATTATCAATGGCAAAAAAAAAGCCTCTGTGGTTTCGTCATTTGTCGATACTGTTCTCAAAAGGTCCACAGTTTTTGGTTCTCAGTATGCTCACGTCTTCTTTAATCATAATCTCACAGTAATCCAATGAGAGGCAGGCAGCCAAATAAAAGGCCAACGCCCCCTATCGGAGCTTCAGTCTCGGCGAATCAAAATGTTATTCAATGACAAAACAGTGCAGTATCCAAACTTTGTTTGAAATGTAACTCATCAGCAGCCACCTCACTGCAACCTCTACGAGTTTGGTAATAGTTTAGAGTGCTGGTTTCTTTTTGCCTGTCTGCCACATTCATGAATGCAGAAAGTCCGTAAGATACCACTAGCCTAGGTCGTGATAAGTCTACACAAGGGTCCTCCCCACAGGGTTCAGAGTGTGTGTGCATGCGTCCGTATGTCAAATCAAATTTGTATTTGTCACATGCTTCGTAAACACAGGTGTAGACTAACAGTTAAAGGCTTACTGTGCGTGCCTGTTTGTGTGTTTATTTGATTTTATAGTGCATGTGTTGTGTGTAAGTAAGTGTGTGTGTGTGTGTGTCTAATGACTCTTGCGCTCTCCAGCTGCTGGCCAACATAGTGATCTATGTGTGTGCGATCACTGTGGGCGTCATGTCCTACTACATGACAGACCGGAAACACCGCAAGGCCTTCCTGGAAGCACGGCAGTCTCTGGAGGTCAAGCTCAATCTGGAGGAACAGAGCCAGCAACAGGTGAGACTGACAGACTGAGACAGGGAGGAAGTGTTTGCAAAAACATATGGCGGGAGGACAGAGGGGCATATACAACATATTCAGAGAGAGAAAAGTGAGAGGTTAGTAGGTTTGAGTGGTAGGTTAGAGAATGGGGGTGGGCAATAAGGAGTGTGTGGCAGTGCCAGAGTAGTGCCCTGGTTTGAATGTATGTGATTCTGATTCAGACTAGTTGTCTTTATGTTGAAGCCAAATTGAATTTAAACACAATTCTTAGTATCTACAGTTCAATTTGATCTACTGTTATACTACACTAAGCTAGTTAAATGTGTTAGCGTGCGTGTGCGTGTGTGTGTGTGTGTGTGTACACTTTGTCTGTTTGAGTTAGCGCTGTGTCAGCAGTCATTTCCCCTCCCTCCCCCTGTCTCACAGCTGTGGCCAATGGGCATTCTTGATTGCTACTATTTATGGACCAGAGGGTCACTGCTATAGAGAGCTGAGAGGAAAGGGGTGATTATGGAGGAAAGGAAGGAAGGAAGGAGGGAGGAAAGGAAGGAGGGGGCAAAGGTGTGTGTGTGTGTGTGTGTGTGTGAGAAGGGCTGATAAGACCACGAGAGGAGAAACTCCCAGAATACTAATGGAGAAGCATGGGCTGCTGGGAGACAAGGACCGCCAGCCAATCAAGGAGCATCCGGTCGCTGCAGGTTACCATGGCGACCTGCCTCCTGAGACGATGTCCGCAGTAATCACTCTGCTGACTCTCTTGCCCATTTTTTTGTCTCTCTCGGTCAGGTTTTGATAAGAACGTAGAAAAACCCTGCCACGTTATTTGTTTTCCTCCCTCCGTGTGTGTGAACTCAAGGCTTTTGTTTCCCTGATGCGTTTGTGTTTTCCAATGTTTATGTTTCTAGTCTTGGATCATCAAGGGTGGAATCTGTTCAGATGGACTTATGATGATGAGTGATAGTTTTAGGCCAATCAGATTTGTGTACAGGTACAGTGCTTTTAACAGAGAGAAAAGTTCAAGGGCTGTATTTTGGCTGACCATGTCTATGTACTGTGTAATATGTGATTATATATCATGTTTATATGTTGGATGTTTATTATTTTATCAGCGAGTCATACTGCGATCAATGTCTCTTTTGTCTCAATGTCTCTTTTACAGATGAGCCTTAAATGACAGAAAATACACGCATCAAAATGCAAACTGAAAGAAAAACATGGTAAAAAAAACAACACATTCATCTGTAATAAGCCTTTGTAAGGTAAAAAATTTTAAAATCATTCTCAATCAGCTTTCTGAATTCCCCTAGAGGCACCCAAATATCAAATCTAAGAACATTTTGAACATTTTTATTCCACAGATAAAGTGCAAGGAAACTTAAAGCTGATTTACCTAACTCGGTGGCAACCAGAGGAATTTCTTGAGTTAGTCATCCCTGAGACCGGGTGTGGTAACTCGCATGTCTAGTAAAGAAGTTAGGTACAGTCTGACTTTTTGTAAAAGGGCTTTCTAAATAAAAACATAGCAACGTATCAACCAACCTCAATCGACGGGACAGTAGTGGAGAGGGTAGTAAGTTGTAAGTTCCTCGGCGTACACATCACGGGCAAACTGAATTAGTCCACCCACACAGACAGCGTGGTGAAGAAGGCGCAGCTAGTATCACTAGCCACTTTAAACAATGCCACTTTTATATGTTTACATTTATATGTCTACATTACTCATCTCATATGTAGATACTGTACTCGATACCATCTACTGCATCTTGCCTATGCCGTTCTGTACCATCACTCATTCATATATATTTATGTACATATTCTTCATCCCTTTACACTTGTGTATAAGGTAGTTGTTGTGAAATTGTTAGGTTAGATTACTCGTTGGTTATTACTGCATTGTCGGAACTAGAAGCACAAGCATTTCACTACACTCGCATTAACATCTGCTAACCATGTGTATGTGACAAATCAAATTTGTTTTGATTTGATACGTGACTTCAGAGGTCCAACCAACTGTCTGTCGGACCCCAAGAAGACTACCTGTCGCTAATGGGGATCCTAATAAATCGAATGAATGCATTGATGAGTACAAATATTTTAGCCTGTAATAAAGCGCAGTGCGCTATGACAAACTGCATCTAACAGCATCTATTGAAGTGGCAGCTGACTTCACATAGATGATGTCGCCATAGTCTAGGACCGATAGGAACGTCGACTGAATAATCTGCGTTCCACTATTTAGCGAGAGGCAGGACCCATTTCCATAGAAGGAGCCCATTTTTTATTCTCAGCTTCTTAAGTCATCGATATGCTTTTTTAAAAGGCAGCTTTAAATCTATCCAGATATTTGTAAGCAGCGACCCAATCAATATGGACACCATCCAAATGACATGCTAAAATCAGAGTTATTTTGTTGTGCTCTGGAGAACAACATATACTTGCTTTTACCTGAATGCAATACTAATTCCAGGTCAATAAAGTATTTCTGTAATACAATGAAGGCAGACTAGTTCAGACAGAGCCTGGTCAACCGTGGGGGCAATAGCATGCACAACAGTATCATCGGCATATGAGTGCAGGTTTTTTTAAGGAGTCGATATTGTTAATGTAAAAAGCACAGGATCAGAATCGACCCCTGTAGGACAGCTTTCGTAATATCTAGGAAACCTGATTTGACACCATCAGTAGATATACACATTGAGATTTATCTGTCAAGTCATTTTAAAACCAGTTACATGCAATCTGGTCTAGGTCAATTGAGGAAAGCCTCTGAATTAGCCATGAGTGATCAAAAGTATGGAAAGCCTTTGACAGGTCAATGAAGAGGGCAGCACAATGTTGCCTTTTATCCATACAGTTAACCGCATCATTTATAACTTAAGGATGCAGCAGAGATAGTGCTATGACCTGGTCTAGAACTCAGCTGATGTACATTTAGAATACATTTCAAAGTCAAGAAAGATCTTAGCTGAGAATGAATCAAGGATTCTAATATTTTTAGCTAGGCAAGAAAGTTTAGAAATAGGGTGATTTTGAATTATTTAGATCACAAGGGTCCGCACGTTTGTGAAGGGGGGAGTACATGGGCCGCCTTCCAAACCTTGGGGATAGTACCAGATATAATCATCAGGTAAAAAAATATGGGTTAATGATTCAGTAATCAGGGGGGCAGAGAGCTGCAGCAACAATGGATCAAGCATATCAGCCCCAGTGGATTTTATTTTACCAGTCTTAAGCAAGGCACATCACATATAGTAAATTTTTAAAATAAAAACAAAGATTCACGAGAAGTTGATTGATTAACCATCAAGTCAGCTAGAGGCTGGCAGAGGAAGAGCAGAGGATTGACACACCAAGGTCAATTAAACAACAATTTCTCGCAAATAAAAAGCCTGCCAAGATAAAATTATGATTAAAAGCATCACTTATCCCATTCTTCTCAGTTATGATGCCAGAGTCAGATAGAACTTGCTTAGGAAGGGAAGAGGAATTTGTACGCTTCAGTGAATTTACTGTTTTCCAAAATTTTGAAGGATAACCAACTGTCGGATATAGAGCTTAAAAGGTAGCTTGATTTAGCTTTCTTAATCGAGATAGTACATCTGTTTCGCAAGTTTACATACACTCAATTAGTATTTGGTAGCATTGCCTTTAAATTGTTGGGTCAAATGTTGGGTCAAATGTTTCAGGTAGCCTTCCACAAGCTTCCCAAAAGAAGTTGGGTGAATTTTGGACCATTCCTCCTGACAGAGCCTGTGTAACTGAGTCAGGTTTGTAGGCCTCCTTGCTCGCACACGCTTTTTCAGTTCTGCCCACAAATTTTCTATAGGTTTGAGGTCAAGGCTTTGTGATGGCCACTCCAATACCTTGACTTTGTTGTCCTTAAGCCATTTTGCCACAACTTTGGAAGTATGCTTTGGGTCATTGTCCATTTGGAAAACCCATTTGCTACCAAGCTTCAACTTCCTGACTTGTGTCTTGAAATGTTGCTTCAACATATCCGCATAATTTTCATCCCTCATGATGCCATCTATTTTGTGAAGTGCATCAGTCCCCCCTGCAGCAGAGCACCCCCACAACATGACGCTGCCACCCCCGCGCTTCACGGTTGGGATGGTGTTCTTCGGCTTGCAAGTCTCCCCCTATTTCCTCCAATCATAACAATGGTCATTATGGCCAAACAATTCTATTTTTGTTTCATCAGACCAGATTACATTTTCCCAAATAGTACGATCTTTGTATCAATGTGCAGTTGCAAACCGTAGTCTGGCTTTTTTATGTGTCATGTTCGTTGAAAGGAATGGACCAAGGTGCAGCGTGGTAGGCGTACATTTTCCTTTATTAAATGAACACCGAACAAAAATACCAAACGAAACCTGAAGCTAAATAATAGTGCTGACATGCAACTATCCATAGACAAGATCCCACAAATAACAATGGGGAAATGGCTACCTAAATATGATCCCCAATCAGAGACAACGATAAACAGCTGCCTCTGATTGGGAATCATATCAGGCCATTATAGAAATACAATTCACCTAGATGACCCACCCAAGTCACTATCACGCCCCAACCAACACAGAGAATAAACAGCTTACTATGGTCAGGGCGTGACATTATGACGGTTTTGGAGTAGTGGCTTCTTCGTTGCTGAGCGGCCTTTCAGGTTATGTCGATATAGGACTCGTTTTACTGTGGATATAGATACTTTTGTACCTGTTTCTTCCAGCATCTTCACAAGGTCCTTTGCTGTTGTTCTGGGATTGATTTGCACTTTTTGCACCAAAGTACGTTCATCTCTAGGAGACAGAACTCCTTCCTGAGCGGTATGACGGCTGTGTGGTCCCATGGTGTTTATACTTGTGTACTATTGTTTGTACAAATGAATGTGGTACCTTCAGGCGTTTGGAAATTGCTCACAATGATGAACCAGACTTGTGGAGGTCTACAATGGTTTTTCTGAGGTCTTGGCAGATTTATTTTGTTGATTTTCCCATCATGTCAAGAAAAAGGGCACTGAGTTTGAAGGTAGGCCTTGAAATACATCCACAGGTACACCTCCAATTGACTCAAATGATATAAATTAGCCTATTAGAAGCTTCTAACGCCATGACATAATTTTCGGGAATTTTCCAAGCTGTTTAAAGGCACAGTCAACTTAGTGAATGACATCCACTTTTGATCCACTGGGATTGTGATACAGTGAATTATAAGTGAAATAACCTATCTGTAAACAATTGTTGGAAGAATTACTTGTGTCATGCACACAGTAGATGTCCTAACCGACTTGCTAAAACTATAGTTTGTTAACAAAAAAATTGTGGAGTGGTTGAAAAACAAGTTTTAATGACTCCAACCAAGTGTATGTAAACTTCCGACTTCAACTGTATATACTGTATATTGCATCCTTCACTATCTAAAACAGAGTGATGGCCTCTACTAAAAAGAGGAGTATCTCATCAGCTTTATATAGGCTGGGCCTACTATATTTATTTATGTCTCAACGTACTTAATATTACGCACATTGCTTATATTTACAACAGGAATATAGCCTACCTGGCTGGCATGAAAATAAACAACAGGGTAAAGCATCCTCCATTCGCTATTTAAGTGCATAGATGACATGTAATTTTTACTGCTGCCCCTGTTTTGAAACGGGTGCATGATAATGTTCCATTCTAAATCAAAACAAAATTCACACATATATATTATTTAGTACATGTGAAGACAATATTAAATCAAGAATAGTCTGATGGGTGACAATATTAGCTTATCACTTGTGAATGATGTAATTATCATTTCTGAATGATTCCCAGCATAAGAAACAAAGCCTTTTTTTGCGACCTTTTGAAATCATAGTCGCACACCTCATGTAGCCTAACCCATGGGCCTATATGTTTTAATAATGTTTGTATCGCAACTAAAGTGGACAAGTAACTTCTTAAAATGAAGCACATGAATCCTCTTTACAAGGGGTGTAGAGCCTAACTGGCATACATAAGCAGCATGTGAGTTTCAAGTTTGGGGAAGATAATATTCACCATAAAAATGCATCTTTATAATAAAAGCATTACATGCATAATTGCATTTGTGGTCACTTTTGATAATGGTGTTTTCCGCTAATGGAACGTTCACACTTGTAGCCTACTACCATGTGCACATTGCTGTACTTATAATGTGAAGAAAAATTCTAATAGTTTATCAGCATTTTAAGCTAAACGTTCTGATCGGTTGCATCAGTCTCATTGTTTCGACTTTTGTACTATGGGGGATAGCAGATTGACATAGGCTAGTGCTTTTGCTGTTCGTTGTGCCTACTCATCTTGTTGGCTAACTAAAAGTAAATGTGGACAGTTCTTACAATATCTTCAATATGCACCTCGAAATTGGATAAGGATGTGTGCAGTTGTATCCCCGACGTGTCTGTCTTCACTTGTAGCCTGTGAGAAAGACTGATCATGTGATAGAGCGTGCAGCACTCAAGGAGAAGCGCACAATGGCCACTGTCCGCAAAAGGCATGGATTCTTTAGGGTGCATTACAGCCACACAAAGTGGATGGCGCCGTGAAATTCTGGGCATTATCAAATGCTTGTCAAATTGTGAATGAGATGTAATGTGATGTAGTGTGTACAGCCTGTGCAAAAAAAACAAAGCAGGGCTCATGCCTTTCAAGCAACCTTTTTCAAATCATTTTTAGAGTCATTTTTACAATGTATTAACAATCAAAACATATAGCCCAACGTTTGTAGAACAACTACAGTTACAATAATAACTCAAAATTAAACATATAGGAATACCTATTTCTTTGTTAAAACCTCTTAAGGATCCGCCCCTTTTTTTACATTTTCACCTAAAATGACATACCCAAATCTCACTGCCTGTAGCTCAGGATATGCAAGGATAAGCAAGGATATGCATATTCTTGATACCATTTGAAAGGGAACACTGGGAGAATATAAACATTATATCTGGTAAAAGATAATACAAAGAAAAAAACTTATTTGAAATGCAAGAGAAAGGGCTATAATGTATTATTCCAGCCATGGACTTCTAAGCAAATCCTGTCTACATTTTCTTTATATTATGCTTCTGTCTAAAATAGATCATGGATTTATTGTGACGGTGTAGGGTATATTACATGGATTTATTAAACTTTTTTAAAATGTAGATGTTCCAAAGGTCTGCATCAGTGGCTTGTAGGCTATATGTGTAAGCCAGGAGATGCTAAATGTGTTTGTTAATTAGCGGTCAATTACCCTGAAACTGACAGTTATTTGCTTGACAATCAGCGGCTGATGAAATTTCGGGACCGCCACATCCCTAGTCTCTCCAGAGATGTTCGATCGGGTTCAAGATCGGGCTCTGGCAGGGCCACTCAAGGACATTCAGAGACTTGTCCTTAAGCCACTCCTGCATTGACTTGGCTGTGTGCTTAAGGTCATTGTCCTGTTGGAAGTGAACCTTCACCCCAGTCTGAGGTCCTGACTGCTCTGGAGCAGCTTTTCATCTAGGATCTCTCTGTACTTTGCGCCGTTCATCTTTCTCTTGATCCTAACTTGTCTCCCAGTCCCTGACGCTTTTAAACATCCCCACAGCATGATGCTGCCACCACCATGCTTCACCGTAGGGATGGTGCCAGGTTTCCTCCAGACGTGACGATTGGTGGCAGCACCAAATAGTTCAATCTTGGTTTTATCAGACCAGATAATCTTGTTTCTCATGGTCTGAGAGTCTTTTAGCTGCCTTTTGACAAACTCCCAAGTGGGCTGTCATGTGCCTTTTTACTGAGGAGTGGCTTCTGTCTGGCCACTCTACCATAAAGGCCTGATTAGTGGAGTGCTGCAGAGATGGTTGTCCTTCTGGAAGGTTCTCACATCACCACAGAGGAGCTCTGTCAGAGTGACAATCGGGTTCTTGGTTACCTCTCTGACCAAAGCTCTTCTCCCCTGATTGTTCAGTTTGGCTGGGGGGCCAGCTCAAGGAGGTCTTGGTGGTTCCAAACTTCTTACATTTAAGAAATGCTGCAGAAATGTTTTGGTACTCTTCCCCAGACCTGTGCTTCGAGACAATCCTGTCTCCAAATGCAATCAGTCATCCATGTTTATTTCGTTACGGTATTTATTTTTCCAAGATCTATTGGTTGAAGGTTGATCAAAGTAGATATAATTGGAAGTGAATGCTTTGGGATGGCAACGGAAAGCTTCCTTTGCTACGGAAGGTGGTTTAATTAGGTCATTGAATCTTTTTTTTATTGATTCTGATTGAGCATTGATTGATTTTAGCTGCCAATCACACAACATGTAAGTGCCTTTATTGTAAGCCGTGCGCTATTGAGGCTCTTTGGAGTCTCCTCATATCCACTGAAACCTCACCACTCTCCCTGTCCTCCACAGGAGCGTCTCTTGCTGTCCATCCTGCCCAAGCATATAGCAGACGAGATGTTGCAGGACATGAAGAAGAAAGAAGCCAGTCAGACTGGACAGAAGGAGATGCAGCAGTTCAACACCATGTACATGTATCGCCACGAAAACGTCAGGTACGACACAGTGGCCAGACTCTCTATGTGCAATCTATAGACCTATGGCGAGGAGAGCATAACTTATAGAGTACACTGTGTTCTATAATAAAGAGGCAGGATATCTAATAGGATGACGTGATGACAGCATGTATCCCCTTTCTCCTGCAGTATTTTGTTTGCAGACATTGTGGGATTCACTCAGCTGTCATCATCATGCAGTGCCCATGAGCTGGTCAAGCTCCTCAATGAACTGTTTGCCCGCTTTGACAAGCTGGCTGCCGTGAGTCACACACACACACACACACCCACAGACAAATAATGTCTTACTGACAAGAAAAATGTATATTGGTTGGCATGTATTTATACTAATATTTTAAACAGATTTATTTATAGATTCAAGTCAATTTACATGAGTAGTCACATCATTTCACATATAGATGAAATCACTTTGAATGTTCCAGCCCCTCCACTAACTACCTCACTGTGTGTGTGTGTTTCTGTGTAGAAATACCACCAGTTGAGAATAAAGATCCTGGGCGACTGTTACTACTGCATCTGTGGCCTGCCAGACTACAGAGAGGACCACGCTGCCTGCTCCATCATGATGGGCCTGGCCATGGTGGAGGCCATTTCGTGAGTACCACCCAATAATGGCAATGTGGACTGTAGAAACTGTAGAGTGGTTTGTGGTATAGGGCTGCATGTCAAAGGGCATCCTATTCACTCACTTATTCTCTCCTATTCATTCACTCACTTAATATTTTCTACCAAGGTTTGATGAGCTTTTAAGTCTAAACCTTTCAGTTTTCTGAATGACCTCCGTTTCAGACATGTTCACATCTCAGAGGTGCTTCTGTACTTGTGGTGAATAGGGTGTCATTTGAGATTTGCACAGAGTAGGAATAATGTGATGTGCTGGAGGCAAAACGAATGGTAGGGGAAAGACTGGCTAGGGTGGTTCTTCTTGGCTCTGTGTCACGGTGACTGTGTTGTCCTGTAGGTATGTTCGTGAGAAGACCGGGACAGATGTGGACATGCGTGTGGGGGTACACACTGGCACTGTCCTGGGGGGCGTCCTGGGACAGAAGCGGTGGCAGTATGACGTCTGGTCCACTGACGTCACCGTGGCCAATAAGATGGAGGCGGGAGGAATACCAGGGTAAGAAGGAACTGGTTTAAACCCCTCTAAGTTATTACATTTCCTTAAATCTATTTACAGATATTTACTACAACTTTAGATGATGCGCAGGCAAGATTGACCTGCCTCATGCACTCATATTTGTCAAATGTGTTTGTGCCCAATACAAACACTCTACACCTATTGCTAGCAATAAGTCATGAATTATGAAGTCGGTAAGGAAATGTTGATTTACTGAATATCAATTAAGCGGGTGACAGCGGGAATTATTCAAAGTTTGCAATAGGGAGGGCATAGGGTCAGCCCCCACCCGTTCTGCCATTGATAGACCAGGCTCTCTGACCTCTAGCCTATAACCCCTGACCTTTGCGGCAGGCGTGTGCACATCTCCCAGGCCACCATGGAGTGTCTGCACGGGGAGTTTGATATGGAGCCGGGGAACGGGGGTGACCGCTGTGAGTACCTGAAGGAGAGGGGCATCGACTCCTACCTGGTGGTGGTGCCCAAGGGCCCCTTGGGAAAGAACGGCATCAACGGGGTGGTGAGTATTGCCTCAGCACCTAGTTTTATTCAACCTTTATTCTTACAGGTTCGTCTTACTGAGATAAAACCTCTGTAAAACTTTATTTTACAACCAGGTAGTACTTACTAAGAAATAACTTTTGTCTTTTACTTTGATACCAGTCTCCAATTTTGTTGAAATCTTTGAGGTAATTACCAAGCGTAGTTTCCTAGTTAATACCATGAAAATACCAGGTAAGTAACAGCTTACAACAGGCTGTAAAAGAAAGTGTAACAAAATGTCAATATATGTTTTTCTCCAGATTCCTCCTGTCAACACACCACAGTCACTGTAACACACCTCACATTCTCTCTCTTCTCTCCCCCTCTCTCTCCTCCTTCCTGTCTCTTCGTTTCCTATCAGAAGTTGTCTGTGATGTCGTCCAATGGGAACTCTCCATTGTTGATCAACACCACTGAGTGTAATGGGAGTGTCCACACAGCCTGCACCACACCAGACGACCCAGAGGAGCTGGACACACGGGTAACGTATGACCTTTACGGTAACCCCTAACACACAGGATTGCAACTCAATGTGCTACAAGTGCACAGTGAATGCAGGCCTTTTGTTCCAGGATTAGTACACCTATTCAAATGATTAACTAATCATTGTCTTATATTTAGACCTCGATTTGTTTATTCAGGGGTGTTATAGCACTGGGCTAGTACAAAAACCTCCAAATGCTTTGGCTGTCTCCAAGACAGGAGTTGCTCCAAAGTGTGCTACCTTCTCTACTTCAAACCAGAATGAAGAGTGGCTCCACCCAGATTCTCCGCCCTTCTCATTAAGTGTGCATTTGCACACTCCCCATCATGGATCTAAAAACATTGAATTGGTGTAAGTATTGGCTGGAGAGAGCTTCGACCATTGTTCAATCCATGAGAGGGAGTGTGCACGTGCACTTTTTAGAAGAAGTGTGGAGAATCGGGGTGCATCCAGTGAGTGGTGTAATGACAGACGAGGAATGCCACCTTCTTGTGACCCCAGGTGGTGAACCCTTCGTTCCCCAACCCTCGGCGGAGGCTAAGACTGCGGGACCTGGCCGAGAGGGTGATTGATGCCCAAGAGAACGAACAGGAGCTCAACAAACTGCTCAATGAGGCACTGCTGGAGAGAGAGACCGTACAAGCGTGAGTAGACCGAGAGGGAGGGTGTGTGTGGGGTTGCAAAATTCCAGGAACTTTAAATAAATTCCCTGGTTTTCCTGAAATCCTGGTTGGAAGATTCTGGATTTCATGCTTATTCCCTCCTGATTTTGGGAATCCCCCAACTGGGCATTTATTTAAAATTCCCTTAATTTTGCCAGCCTTTGTATATCTATGAATGTGTGTGTGTGTGATAGTCAGAGGGTGTGTGAGTGAGCCTTGTGCAGCCAGGTATGAATCCTCTGTTATGTGAGCAGACAGACTGTGTGAACCCTCCCTCTCTACCCTGTCAGTCTGAAGGGGAAACGCACCAACCGTCTGTCCCTGCGCTTTGTGGACCCTGAGCTGGAGACCCGCTACTCCGTAGAAAAGGAGAAGCAGAGCGGAGCTGCCTTCAGCTGCTCCTGTGTAGTGCTCCTGTTCACTGCAGCCATGGAGGTCCTCATAGACCCTCGGTGAGTTCACCTAATCTCTCGTTCTCTCTCTCTCTCTCTGTCTGTCTCTCTCTCTCTCTCTCGTTCTCTCTCTCTCTCTCTCTCTCTCTTCCGTTCCTTATGTTCTGTGTGTTCTTGCGGTTGACAGGATGATAGCAAACTACGTGACCCTAGCTGTGGGAGAGGTCCTACTGCTCGTCCTAACTGTCTGCTCTCTGGCGGCCATCTTCCCTCGAGTGAGTGCCCCTTCCCCCAGCTCCACTATCACACTTTGCTCGACATCCAACCAGAGAGCAGCTAGCCTTTCAGAGCGAGCAACAGTTAACCCACAGCCAAATCTGAATTTATCATAGAACATTTGCCACAACATAAGAAATCTGTTGTGGTATACTCTTGAGTAAAAAAATAACGTAGTTGTGATAGTGGATCAGCATACCGTAGTTAAATAACTTTTTAAATGTGCTAAGCATCTCATGATGCTGTGCATTTGATGTGTACAGACACTCCCAATGTTACGTAAGCTGAATGTGGTAAAGAATGTGTCTAATCAGCAACCCATACGTTCGTTCTTTTGTCACGCATCAGCACTTTTGATCTAACCTCATGAGCCAGGTCATGGAAAGTCAAATTTATTGACTTCTACAGACAGTTATGTAGCTACCACTATCGACTGCTCCCATCACCCTAACAGCAACACTCCTCCCCCATCCCCACACTGCCCACAAGGGTTTTGAACCTGGTGCACGGTGCACTCTATCTGTGCACCCTGTGCAATGCAGACACACAGTCACACACACGCATACAGTGCATTCGGAAAGTATTCAGGCTTTTTCCACATTTTGTTACGTTACAGCCTTATTCTAAAATAGATTAAATAGTTTTTTCCCTCTCATCAGTCTACACACGACACCCCATAATGACAAAGCAAAAACAGGTTCAGAGACTTGTCCCGAAGCCACTCCTGCATTGTCTTGGCTGTGTGCTTAGGGTCCTTGTCCTGTTGGGAGGGGAACTTTCACCCCCAGTCTAATGTTGTGAACACTCTGGAGCAGGTTTTCATCAAGGATCTCTCTCTACTTTGCTCCATTCATCTTTCCCTTGATCCTGACTAGTCTCCCAGTCCCTGCCATTGAAAAACATCCCCACAGCATGATGCTGCCACCACCATGCTTCACCGTAGGGATGGTGCCAGGTTTCCTCCAGATGTGACGCTTGGCATTCAGGCCAAAGAGTTCAATTTTGGTTTCATCAGACCAGAGAATCTTGTTTCTCATGATCTGAGTCTTTTAGTTACCTTTTAGGAAACTACAAGCGGGCTGTCATGCCTTTTTACTGATTGGTGGAGTGCTGCAGAGATAATTGTTCTTCTGGAAGAACTCTGGAGCTCTGTCAGAGTGACAATTGGGTTCTTGGTCATCTCCCTGACGCAGCGGTCTAAGGCACTGCATCTCAGTGCTAGAGGTGTTCGATCCCGGGCTGTATCACAACCGGCCATGATCGAGAGTCCCATAGGGCGACTCACAATTGGCCCAGCATCGTCTGGCCTAGGGGAGGGTTTGGAGTAGATTGATGAGGAAAAATATATAATTGTATCAATTTTAGAATAAGGCTGTAAGGTAACAATGTGTAAAAAGGGAAGGGGTCTGAATACTTCCCGAATGCACTGTACACACATAAACAAACAGATGAACAACTATTATATCAACTATTATATCAAGGGTGAAATGCATGTCCATGTCAACATGTCTGAGCCTGTCCCAGTACAATGTCAACCACACGAACACCAGAAACCACACACACTCACACACACACACACTTTACCCCAGAGCGTATAAGCAAGAGCTTTTAGTGCTACATAAGAAATGCTTTTACTTGAGGCTGTATGGGCCAGATTATTGTTCAGCTGCCGTAGAGAATGTACTGTACCCAATGAGATCAGATTTAACCATTGGAGATCTGAGTCCCCTCGCATGACGGTAGTTCCAATCCAGTGACTATTCTTTATCTATGGAAAATCAATCCCTCCTCATCATATATAGATGTTCATAGAGAAGCCCTCTGGTTGAACTGATGCATGACTCCTAATGGCATGATTGATGGTTCAATGAGGAAAACCAATATGTCTCGTCCTCAGTTTGTCCCAGCTCATCTGAAATGACCGTTGACAGATACAGCACTGGGTAGTTGTATACTGTTCTGCCACTAACATGAAAGTCACTATAGGAGATGTAGGATCTTAATTTGAACACTCAGAAACACAGTTTTTTATTTATTTAACTAGTCAGTTAAAAACAAATTCTTATTTACAATGACGGCCTACTGTTGCAGGACAACTTTCCTGCCATGCAGGAAATGTACAACTTGTAGTGTGTTTGAGGTTTAAAAAGGCTTCTGAAGTTTACCACTTTGACATTTCAGACTTGAATTTCTCTTATGAGAAATGTATCAGCCCCCTACAAAAATGTCCAGTAATTATAATCCACATAATTCACACTTCCTGT
The DNA here is from genome assembly GCF_002021735.2 of Oncorhynchus kisutch. NCBI lineage: Eukaryota > Metazoa > Chordata > Actinopteri > Salmoniformes > Salmonidae > Oncorhynchus > Oncorhynchus kisutch. The sequence continues at coordinate 28,827,404 of NC_034175.2, read as the reverse complement.
TGCTGCAGGATTATTTTCCTGCTGTAGCAAACTGGTGCAAATGAATATCCTTCATCTGTACAAACTCACTAGGAGAAATACCCTGACCGCTACTATGGTTTCCGTCTGACGATGCGTTTGAAAACTGAACATGATTACGATGACGATTACAATTGCATTGCTTTGTTGGTTATAGCGAGCAAAGACGACTGTCACCATCAATCATAGTTTAAAACGTTTTTAATATTCCGCCATTGCCCCACATATACCACGGGTGTCATAAAAGAGTGTTGTAAAACATTACTCAGAACCACATCAATACAACGATGATAGATGGATAGATATTACTGGTGAGTTCACGTGACTGGTTAATGATATTACTGTTGATGGCCAACATGTTATTTTCCCACCTAGGTTTTCCCTAAGAGGCTGGTGTCTTTCTCTACATGGATCGACCACACCCGCTGGGCACGGAACACATGGGCCATGGCAGCAATCTTCATCCTCACCATGGCCGACATTGTGGACATGGTGAGAAATCGCTAGTCCAGTAGAAGAAATCACAACACTGGCTTTCTGGTGTTGGAATGATGCAGTAGCATGCCAACACACAAGCCTTTCTCATAAAGCTGGGTTTGACTTAAGGGTCTATTTTTGGTATTGACTTGCACGCATACCGTCCATAAGCAACAGCACGCGTTGCAGTTAAATGTTTTAAATTCATAATAAAGCAACAAGATGGGAGTGAAACCAAGGGGTCCATATAAGCTTGGAGGAAGCACTAGAAATCGATCTTGCGTTGACATTTGGCCTCTATCCCCTCTCTGTCCACGCCGTGTAGCTGAGCTGTCCCCGTCCCTCTGGAAACGCCACAATGGCTCCTCCTTCCTCTGTTGTCCAATCCAGGGCAGAGGGCTGTCTGGACAACCCCAAGTACTACAGCTACATCGCCGTGCTGGCACTCATGGCGACCACCATGCTGGTACAGGTCAGCCACATGGTCAAGGTCACACTCATGCTCCTCATCACCATAGCAACGGGCATCGTCAACATCTACAGCTGGAGGGACATATTTGACCGCTACGATATGGCCCGCTTCCAGGACTACAGGTGGATGTGGTTGTGGTGTTATAGGCTGTAGAACAGATGTGGGTGGTGGTCATCAGTTTATGGATGTGTGGTCATCATTTCGTTTCAATTAGTAAAACTGGAATTGGAATTTCAGTTGACTGAATTGAAATGAAATTGACCACAACTCTTGAGTGTCATGTTTAGTGTGATTATTGTTGTTCTGTAAACAATGTGAGCATGCTTGTGATTTCTGATGATCTCTGTGCTCTGTTTTTGAGGTCTTACCTGGTTCCCTCCAAATATGCCATGACTATCATGATCTTCATCATGATGATCAGCTTCTACTACTTTTCTCGACATGTAAGTTACCACGGCAGAAGTCGACTAGTTATATACCTTCCAAGTCGTCACCACTTCTCTATTCTCCACACGTTCTGCTTCTCCTCCTTTCTTGTTGACCTCTCCATCTCTATTTGAACCTCTTTCCTGTCTCCTGCCACCATGTCCCTGACTTTAGGTGGAGAAGCTAGCACGTACTCTGTTCTTGTGGAAGATTGAGGTCCATGAGCAGAAGGAGAAGGTGTATGAGATGAGGCGCTGGAACGAGGCGCTGGTCACTAACATGCTGCCAGAGCACGTAGCACGCCACTTCCTGGGCTCCAAGAAAAGGGACGAGGTGAGACAACTTCACTACTGTACATACAATATCTGGTTCCCCCTTCATGTCATCCAAAAAGTTATACTTTTCAGTCATCTGTCCATAGAATATTCTTCCAAGAGTCTTGATGATCTTCCAGGTATGTTTTGGCAAACTTTAGTCAACTTTTTGGACGACATGGGCCCCATTATGTCTGGCAAAAACCAAGCACTGCATTCCACAGTAAGAACCTCATACCAACGGTCAAGCATGGTGGTGGTAGTGTGAGGGTTTGGGGACGTATCCAATTTGTTTTGTTATTTGTAAACTCAGGTTTCCTTAATCTAATATTAGGTTTTGGTTGAAGATCTGATAACATTCAGTATAAAGAATATGCAAAAATATAGAAATTCCCAGGGCTCTAAATTCAAAAATTTAATTGGTGGCACTGAAAATATATTTTTTAATCGATTGAAATATAGCCTACAGTATGTTGGGCCTTGAAGTATGCTAGCTACTTCTGAAGCACATGTTGTGCCCTTGAAACTAATATGGAAACCTGTAAATGCATTTAGGAGTATATGCGACCAAAATTGTCACACTTTATAGCCCTGACCGTAGCTACAATGTAAATACGAGGGATGTGACGGTAATGGAATTTTGGATGAAAGTTATTAGTCAGCCAAATAGACATGTTCACTGTTATAACCGTTCTAATAGCAAAACAATTAGAATACATGTACAAAACATGAGTCTACACTGAGTGTACAAAACATTAGGAACCCCTTCCTAATATTGAGTTGGACCCCCTTTTGCCTCAGAACAGCCTGGACTCTGTGTTCCACAGATGCTGGCCCAAGTTGACTCCAATGCTTCCCACAGTTGTGTGAAGTTGGCTGGATGTCCTTTGGGTTTTGCACTATTCTTGATTTCACACTGTTGAGTGTGGAAAAAACCCAGCAGTGTTGCAGTTCTTGACATACTCAAACCGGTGAGCCTGGCACCTACTACAAATACCCGGTTCAAAGGCACTTTAAATATTTTGTCTTGCCCATTCACCCTCTGAATGGCACACATACACAATCCATGTCTCAAGGCTTAAAAATCCTTCTTTAACCTGTCTCCTGCTGGAGACATCAATAATGGATCATAGCTTTCATCTGGATTCACCTGGTCAGTCTGTCATGGAAAGAGCCAGGTGTCCCTAATGTTTTGTACACTCAGTGAATATATTTTTTAAGACGCACATTTTCTCCTGTCTTCTGCATGTGCTGCTGCTGCAGGGAGTGGGGTGTTGCCTAGGCAACCGATGCCTCGTTTGCTACAACACCTTGCATGTTTCAGCAAGGAGAAACAAAGTTTCATCACGTTGCAGAGTCCATGTTGCAGCAGAAACGGACTCAATTGCGCTAATGGCCGGCCATCCCGTCTTCAGTCAGCTGATCATATACAGTACCAGTCAAAAGTTTGGACACACCTACTCATTCAAGGGTTTTTATTTTTTATATTTTCTACGTTGTAGAATAATAGTGAAGACATCAAAACTATGAAATAACACATGGAATCATGTAGTAAGCAAAAATGTATATAATTTATATTTGAGATTCGTCAAAGTAGCCAACCATTGCCTTGACGACAGCTTTCACACTCTTGGAATTCTCTCAACCCGCTTCACCTGGAATGCTTTTCCAACAGTCTTGAAGGAGTTCACCCCAAACTATCTCAATTGGGTTGAGGTCGGGTGATTGTGGAAGCCAGGTCATCTGATGGAGCACTCCATCACTCTCCTTCTTGGTCAAATAGCCCTTACACAGCCTGGAGGTGTGTTGGGTCATTGTCCTGTTGAAAAACAAGTGATAGTACCACTAAGCGCAACCCAGATGGGATGACGTAGCGCTGCAGAATTCTGGGGTAGCCATGCTGGTTAAGTGTGCCTTGAATTCTAAATAAATCACTGACAGTGTCACCAGAAAAGCACCCCCACACCTCCTCTTCCATGCCTCAAGGTGGGAACCACACATGAGCAGATCATCCGTTCACCTACTCTGCATCTCACAAAGACACGGCGGCTGGAGTCAAAAATCTAATTTGGAGTCATCAGACCAAAGGACAGATTTGCACCGGTCTAAATGTCAATTTCTCATGTTTCTTGGCCCAAGCAAATCTCTTTTTATTATTGTTGTCTTTTAGTAATAGTTTCTTTGCAGCAATTTGACCATGGAGGCCTGATTCACGCAGTCTTCTCTGAACAGTTGATGTTGAGATGTGTCTGTTACATTTATTTGGGCTAGTTTGAGAAACCGATGCCTCAGAAGTCCTCAACTGGCAGCTTCATTAAATAGTACCCGCAAAACACCCGTCTCAACGTCAACAGTAAAGAGATGACTCCGGGATGCTGGCCTTCTAGGCAGAGTTCCTCTGTCCAGTGTCTGTGTTCTTTTGCCCATCTTAATCTTTTCTTTTTTATTGGCCAGTCTGAGATATGGCTTTTTCTTTGCAACTCTGCCTAGAAGGCCAGCATCCCGGAGTCGCCTCTTCATTGTTGACACTGAGACTGGTGTTTTGCGGGCACTATTTAATGAAGCTGCCAGTTGAGGACTTGTGAGGTGTCTGTTTCTCAAACTAGACACTAATTTACTTGTCCTCTTGCTCAGTTGTGCACCGGGGCCTCCCACTCTTTCTATTTTGGTTAGAGGCCGTTTGTGCTGTTCTGTGAAGGAAGTAGTGCACAGCGTTGTACGAGATCTTCAGGTTTTTTGCAATTTGTCGCATGGAATAGCCTTAATTTCTCAAAACAAGAATAGACTGACGAGTTTCAGAAGAAAGTTATTTGTTTTCTGGCCATTTTGAGCCTGTAATCAAACCCACAAATGCTGATGCTCCAGATACTCAACTACTCTAACGAAGGCCAGTTTAATTGCGACAACAGTTTGCAGCTGTGCTAACATAACTGCAAAAGGGTTTTCTAATGATCAATTAACCTTTTAAAATGCTAAACTTGGATTAGCTAACACAACATGCCATTGGAACACAGGAGTGATCGTTGCTGATAATGGGCCTCTGTATGCCTATGTAGATGATAAAAAATCTTCCGTTTCCAGCTACAATAGTCATTTACAACATTATTCATGTCTACACTGATTTCTGATCAATTTGATGTTATTTTAGTGGACAAACAAATTGCTTTTCTTTCAAAAACAAGGACATTTCTAAGTGACCCAAACTTTTGAATGGTAGTGTAAATATATATATATTTATATATCTATATTTTTTTAACGGATATGACAGTTCTTTAATTGTCATGACGGTCTTCATCCATAACCATCGTTTATATGGTAATTGTGCCAGCCCTAGTAAATACATACCTTTTAAGGCAGTCAATGTGAAGTGGGACCAATACATGTATAGTTGAGAAAGAGGTATCAGCCATGGTCACTGTGTGCGGTGATGTTACCATGTTATCACAGTGGTAAGGTTTGTTCAGCTGTTGCAAAGTTTATACCTGGAGTTATGCTCTTGACTTATCTATGTCTGTACATCTGTTAATCTGAAATATATATATAAACTCCTTCCAGGAGCTGTACAGCCAGTCATATGATGAGATTGGGGTGATGTTCGCCTCCATCCCCAACTTCTCGGACTTCTACACAGAGGAGAGCATCAACAATGGGGGGATTGAGTGCCTCAGGTTCCTCAACGAAATCATCTCAGATTTTGACAGCGTAAGAAGCTCATGAATGCATCATTTCCACTTGTGACTTGTAACAGTCATGCAAATGTTGAAACTAGCTTGCTATGACAATGGAAGTACTGTATGTTATTGCTCCCTATTCCCGAGGCATGTATAGGAATTAAAGATGCTGCCTAATACTTTGAGACTTGACCTTTCAACCCGTGACCTTTAACCTCTGACAGCTCCTGGACGAGTCTCAGTTCCGCTGCATCACCAAAATCAAAACCATTGGCAGCACCTACATGGCAGCATCAGGAGTCACTCCCGACGTCAGCAACGGCTACGCCTGTCTGAAGGTTAGCTCATTACCATGGTCATCAGCCACTGGGTCTGGGTCAGAGGCTTAAGCTAGCCGTGTAAACTATATCATGTATGACATAATCATGTGAACTCCTATAGCCAAACAGCAGAATTCCCGATGAACTCAGTCTTGGGTATCTTATAGTGTTTGTGGTAGCAGGTCAGAAATGTGATCAAGAGCTTTGGGACTGATCTTTTACAGAGGATATGTTAATTTTATGGGTGATGATGATCGTAGTGGTGGTGATGATCAAATTAATTCACTTGAAACTTGATGATGAGGATGGTTACGGTAGAGGGCTCTGTTGTGCAGAAAGAAGAGCTGACTGACAGAGAGCGCTGGCAGCATTTGGCAGATCTGGCTGACTTTGCTCTGGCCATGAAGGTCTCGCTCATGAACATCAACTACCAGTCCTTCAACAACTTTATGCTACGCATAGGTCAGTGCTAACTTTTCAGCCATATATTTTAAGGTGAGAGAAGAATGGAGAGTGTGTCCTAGTTTTGTACAGCATGCATATCATGTATCCCATACTTCCTCCTTTCCTCAGGTTTGAATAAAGGGGGGGTTCTGGCAGGAGTGATTGGTGCCCGGAAGCCTCACTATGACATCTGGGGAAACACTGTGAATGTGGCCAGTCGCATGGAGTCCACAGGGGTCATGGGTAACATCCAGGTAAGGCCTCTCCATAACAGGGTGCGACGAGATGCAGGATGGGATAAGTATTGAGGTGACAACCAAACAATCAGTTATAGCTGTAGCGCATTGGCCCGTAAGGTCGTTGATGTACCTGATTTCTGGTGAGGACTGAGCAGGAGCACTTGATAGCCTACAATGATTGATACATTGCAGTCGCCTGCAAGATCTCGAAACCACATACAGCAATCTGATACCTGACTGCGCAGTCGATGATGTGGCATGCAACCATTGGTTGACTGCAATGTAGTCGGCCTGGAATTGTTGTTTCCCAGATGGCTATAATAACACAAGAATAATCCTACTTTGTTTGATTACTATTTAGATCTTGGGGTTTGACATCAGGGAATAGTTTTAAGTGGATTACCAAATCTGGGTAGAAAACACATGTTGGATGGATTCATCACCTACAATTTGGTGTGATTCTACTGCCCCCAGGTGGTGGAAGATTGTTACCACATCTTGAAGGAGTACGGATTCCGTTTTGTGAGGAGGGGACCTATCTTTGTGAAGGGGAAAGGAGAGCTGCTTACCTACTTTCTGAAGGGTAGAGAAAAACAGGGCTCCTTCATCAACGGCTCCTCGGTCACCCTGCCACACCAAGTGGTGGACAACTCCTGACCTGCGTGTCAATGCTCACAGAAACACACATGCATAATCAGAAATATACATTGTAATGTATAAGTGAGATCTGAATTCATGCTTATACCAACACTCTTTCAGAATTGCAAAGTATGTCAGAGGATATGGACATCTTGCAAAGAAAGAAGATTTGTCCTGCCTCCCCCTCCCCCACCCTGCCTGTTCAAATACTTTTTTTTGCAAACTACAAAGCTTTTGAAAATAGTGCTCAGCTATTTGCACTACAGACTTATGAACACATATCACGGTACTGTATAGTCACACATAGTTACACACAGTCTTAGACAAACACTCTTATTCAGAAACACAGTCTGACAAACACACATTCATGTACTCACTGCAATGCCATCCTTACGACGCGCTCAAGCCAGATGCATCATGGCTGTTGGACTAAATGCCTCATTTTGAATACTTTCCCCCTTTTACAAAATACTTTATATTTGGAAAAGAATGGATTTCATTGTGTTTGTTACAGTATCTCCAAACTGCTTGGAGATGGCGATGACCTGAGATAAGATGGTAGAGGTGTGTGTGTGTGTGTGTGTGTGTGTGTGTGTGTGTGTGTGTGTGTGTGTGTGTGTGTGTGTGTGTGTGTGTGTGTGTGTGTGTGTGTGTGTGTGTGTGTGTGTGTGTGTGCTGAATAAGCCTGCAGTGAAAGTATTCTTTCTCACTTTTTTCTGATCCGGACTCAAGTAACATGCCATGCCCTTTTTTTCTATTAGCTATGAATTTGGAACACATGCCTTCTATGTTCTCCCCCCCACCCCCCCCCCCCATCACTTCTTTACGGCATCTGAGTCTATGCTGACAGTGGGCACAGAACCCAGGTGTGAGTCCTCAGGTGTGAAATTGGCGACAGGTTGAATGTTTTTGTGTTTTTTTGGAGGCATTGCAGGTGTGCGCATGCACGTTGACAAGCAAGAGTGATTCATGGTATTTTAGAGTTTGTGGTCACCAGGTCTTTGTGAGTAGCTGACACCTGTGGTCATGGGTATTCCGGTGGATAGAAATGCAGTGCCCTGAAAAAAGTATTTTCCCCCTTTTTGGATTTCCTCTGTTATTACATGTTTTTGATACTGAATTAGCAGATCTTCAACTAAAACCTTATATTAGAAAAAGGGAACCTGAGTTTACAACAAACAAACAAAAACATATTTTATTTATTTAATTAACAACGTTATGCAACACCCAATTCCCCTGTGTGAAAAAAGGTATTGACCCCTTACACTCAATAACTGGTTGTGCCACCTTTAGCTGCAAATGTCTGCAACCAAATGCTTCCTCTAGTTGTGGATCAGTCTCTCACGTCGCTGTGGAGGAATTTTGGCCCACTCTTGCATGCAGAACTTCTTTAACTCAGCGACATTTGTGGGTTTTCAAGCATGAACTGCTCATTTCATGTCCTGCCACAACATCTCAATTGGGATTAGGTCTGGACTTTGACTAGGCCATTCCACAACTTCAATTTTGTTGCTTTTTAGTCATTTTAAAGTAGACTTGACTTTTGGATTAAAGTTGACTAACGTTTGCCAAAAGACACCTGGAAGATCATCAAGGCTCTTGGAAGAATGTTCTATGAACAGATGAGTCAAGCGTATAACTTTTTGGAAGACATGGGTCCCATTATGCCTGACGAAAAACCAAACACTGCATACCACGGTAAGAACCTTGTACCAATAGTCAAGCATGGTGGTGGTAGTGTGATGCTTTGGGGATGCTTTGCTGCCTCAGGACCTGGATGACTTGCCTTAATAGAAGGAACCATAAATTGTGCTCTGTATCAAATAAAAGGTTATTGGTCACATACACATATTTAGCAGATGTTATTGTGGGTGTAGCAAAATGCTTGCTGTATCAGTGAATTCTACAGGAGAATGTCAGGCTTTCTGTGAGCTGAAGCACAGCTGGGTCATGCAGCAAGACAATAATCCAAAACACACAATCCATGGCTAAAAAGCAACAAATTTGAAGTTTTGTAATGGCCTAGACAAAGTCCAGACCTAATCCCAATTGAGATGTTGTGGCAGGACTTGAAATGAGCAGTTCATGCTTGAAAACCCACAAACGTCGCTGAGTTAAAGCAGTTCTGCATAGAAGAGTGGGCCAAAATTCCTCCACAGCGACGTGAGAGACTGAGCAAGAACTAAAGGAAGTGTTTGATTGGAGTCATTGCAGCTAAAGGTGCCACAAACAGTTATTGAGTGTAAGGGGAAATTACTTTTTCACATGAGCATTGGGTGTTGCATAACTATGTTTCTGAAATCAATTAAATAAGTATGTAATTGTTGTGTTATTTGTTGACTCAGGTCCCCTTTATCTAATATTAGATTTTGGTTGAAGATCTGATAATATTCTGTATAAAAACAAAAATGCAAAAGTAGAGAATTAAGGGGGAAAATTACTTTTCCACGGCACTGTATGTTTGTTTGTTTGTGTATATGTAAGGTGGATATGTGGACAGTATTGCAGGTGAGTTTCTTTTGCTCGTATTGTGTCCCCGTCAGTGTCTTTTCTCTGAAATTGGATGGAAGTGCAATAGTTTATTCTTCTACAACCCTCTGTCCTCGCTTGCCCCTTACACAAATTAAAACATTCCTGGCCCTTTTAATATTTTTATAACTAAGTTTAATTCATGCTGAGATTCTATTTACAGTGAAGGGATAAAGGACTAATGAGTCTCTAAGTTGTACATACAGTTTACTGTTCATTAACTTAATTTATTGCAGTTGTCAGGGACAGATTTCCTTTTTTTAAACCAATGTAAAAGTGCCAATGTTGAAGGAATGGCTTTGGTCCCTGTACATGTGGCCAAAATGCAGGTCTTTGCTGTTTCTCGATTTGTATTTTAAAGAACCTCAGGCTTGGGAATAAAATGGCACTTTGAATGGTCTGTAAACTATCTGTGTTTGAGTTGAAAGATAAGTTATTAATGTATTTCATTTAAATTATTTGTCATTTTCAAGTGTATTGATAAAAAAAAACGAAATGAAACCATGGTCCCTAATACGTTCTTTATTTAGTGTCTTTTGAGTAGGTCTGTTGTCTCCTCTTTGGATAGCATAAAGTTGTTGTATATGTTGAGAGTGTGACATCCAATCCATTTCATGCAGAAGTTGCAGAACCTAATGAACACAATATGTTGAAAAGACATTTCAACCAATTTTGCTTGTTGAGAAGAGATCCCCTTTTTGATGTAGCTTGAAAGAAAACTTAAAGGGGAAACCTGCAATTGCAACTTCCAGTTTTAGACTTTTAAATGAATGATATATAATCATTAAATTATGCTACCTGGGGTGGCAGGTAGCCTAGTGGTTAGAGCATTGGGCCAGAATCCCTTTGCTGACCAGGTAAAAATATGTTGTTCTTCCCCTGAACAAGGCAGTTAACCAACTGTTCCCCAGTAGGCCATCAATGTAAATAAGAATTTGTTCTTCACTGACTTGCCTAGTAAAATAAAGGTAAAACATTAAAAAATATATACCCATTGATTATTGAATAGAACAAGTCTCATGACAAGTCTCATGACCTTAGGTCAATTGTCGTACCCCACACAAACTGAAAATATAAACTGTAAACAATGTAATTTGAAACAAAAGCTCTCAACCTTAATTCTATCATTTTGACGTCATGGATGGTCATCCCTTGCATCCATAGCTCTTGTCTATGAATTTGAGAGTGGTTGCATTTGGTTACAGTGGTTACAGCAGGACGGTCACTGTTATTGTTAGAACTGCAGATTCACCCTTTTATCGTAAACAAGTTGTCATTTTCCCAATAGAAAATGAATCAAAATATAAAAAGGTCTATTAACTTGTGAAACAAACAAAGATCAGTATGAACTTCAAGTGGGCCACAAATGGACTACCCGGACACAAGGTAGTGTCGGAATTTCCGGTGACGTCATTGCGTCTCAATATCCATAATGAATCTGCAGCTGACTGGAGAGCAACAATAACAAGAGAAGCTCCGCGATAAAAACGAGTTATTGTCTCGTCTCTGACACCTTTGCCAGCATTCTGTCACCAACGCCTTGGCGAATTAACTCTGGCCTCCGCTTCCTCCGACTCGGAAACCGGCGGAGTGTCGCCGCCACCGCGGAAGAAATACCGAGCTTCGGTGGTGGAGGGAGCAGGGGAGCTTGGGGCTGCAATTGGGTCAGCGGCCCTGTCTACAGTTGTGGGGATTTTAACTTTTCCCAATTCACCCGTTGCTCCTGTCATTCGATTAAATCCTCATAGTGTAGCCCACATCTACATTAATAACATGCAGGCCAACGGGGCAGGACAGGGTCAAGATTCGGAGCTGTCCTGCCTAAACAACAGTGCGCAAAACGGAGAGCCGTCCTCCGCCGGGGGAGCTCACACTAACGTTAATGGACTATCCACAACAAACAATGGGAACTCTGTCAGTAACAACGTCGGTATCCCAGCCCCAGCAGCATCCAACAACGCCGTGTCTTCGGATGCAAACTCCGTGAAAAAGAAGAAGCGTCTCTCTCAGTCAGAGGAAGATGTCATTAGACTTATAGGGCAACATTTACACGATTTAGGACTTAAGTAAGTAACGTTCGCTAACTTCCTAGCTAGCTGTCAGCTGATGCTAAATCGTGTCCTTCATAATAAGCGCGAATAAAGCAAGTCGTCATGTTGACAGCGACTAGTTCGGTGAGATAAACAGAGTTTTGTAGAGGTCACATTGAATACAGCACGGGTCCTTTAGAAAATTGATGAAGGGAGAAAGATTGCACAGTTTAGCTGGTCTTGGTAGGACGCTGTCTACCGTTAACTGTTACTTTGGGGTCCAGAAATGGGACTTCATGAAATGACAAGAACATGGGAGTTTTCTCGTTACGTAGCCTAACACTTCCCTAATCATCAGCCATATGCAGACTTTTTATATATATACAGTATATAGGACCAAAAAAAGCCAATACCGATTAATCGGCCGATTTATGTATATATATATATATATGTGTGTGTGGTATGTATGTATGTATGTAATAATGACAATTACAACAATACTGAATGAGCAGTGAACACTTATTTTAACTTAATATAATACACAAAATCAATTTAGTCTCCAATAAAAAATGAAACATGTTAAAGTTGGTTTTAATTATGCAAAAACAGTGTTGGAGAAGAAAGTAAAAGTGCAATATGTGCCATGTAAAAAGCTAGCGTCTAAGTTCCTTGCTCAAAACATGAGAACATATGAAAGCTGCTGGTTTCTTTTAACATGACTATTCAATATTCCCAGTTAAGATGATTTAGGTTGTAGTTATTATAGGACTATTTCTCTCTATACCATTTGTATTTCATAAAACCTTGACTATTGGATGTTCTTATAGACACCATAGTATTGCCAGCCTAATCTCGGGAGTTGATAGGCTTGAAGTCATAAACAGTGCTGTGATTCAAGCATTGCGAAGAGCTGCTGGCAAATGCAGGAAAGTGCTGTTTGAATGAATGCTTATGAGCCTGCTGCTGCCTACCACTGCCCAGTCAGACTGCTCTATCAAATATCAAATCATAGACTTAATTCTAATATAAACACACAGAAATACGAGCCTTAGGTCATTAATATGGTCAAATCCGGAGACTATCATTTCGAAAACAAAATGTTTATTCTTTCAGTGAAATATGGAACGTTCTGTATTTTATCGAACGGGTGGCAACCCTAAGTCTAAATATTGCTGTTACATTGCACAACCTTCAATGTTAGGTCATAATTATGTAAAATTCTGGCAAATTAATTATGGTCTTTGTTGGGAAGAAATGGTCTTCACACAGTTCGCAACGAGCCAGGCGACCCAACTGCTGCATATACCGACTCTGCTTACACTGAACGCAAGAGAAGTGACACAATTTCAGGCACCGCATTGATTGTATGCAATGCAGGACAAGCTAGTTAAACTGGTAATATCATCAACCATGTGTAGTTAACTAGTGATTATGTTTCGATTGATTGTTTTTTTATAAGATAAGTTTAATGCTAGCCTAGCAACATACCATGGCTCCTTGCTGCCTGCACTCGCGTAACAGGTGGTCAGCCTGCCACGCAGTCTCCTCGGGGATTGCAATATAATCGGCCATAATCGGCGTCCAAAAATGCAGATTACTGATTGTTATGAAAACTTGAAATCGGCCCTAATTAATCACCCATTCCGGTTAATCGGTCAACATCTAATATATATATAATTTTTTTAAAGTGTATTTAAAAATATGCTTACAGTAACATTACTCTTGCGAGTTGCCAAGACCATGGAAACTGGAAAATCTTGTCCAGAATACATTGAGAATGTTTGGTTTCTTGATAGTATTTGCATGTCAGTCAAGCCACAAGATCACGTGAAATCGATCTGTTTTCATGAAGAATTTTGAAAATTGAACTGTCATCATATTTGCCTCCAACTTTAAAGATCTGTCTACATATTTGATACAGCACAAGTCTAATTGTTTAGGACTTTGGCAAGTCATTGATGAAGATACAATGATCACCCTATCAGGCATTGTGATATTGTACTTGACCAAGTAATAAGTTAGTAGACATGATTCAAATGAATTATTTCTTTATTGTTGAATTCCTCTACATAAAATAATGCTATTTGACATTTGAAAATACATTGTATTTTTCCTTTGCACATGCTTTCCCTTTCCCTCTCATCTACAGTCAGACAGTGGACCTGTTGATGCAGGAGTCTGGCTGCAGACTGGAGCATTCCTCTGCCACGAAGTTCTGCAACCATGTGGTGGAAGGAGAGTGGGACAAGGTGATGAAACCATTTGAGATGTTTTTATTTTTTAAGTCCTCTAACTTTAGAGGTACACAAAACATCTATTCTACATGTTGACTTATTTTATTCATTCCTCTCAAACGTTTTAAACAACAATTTCGCTTATTAAGTTGAAATGTACAGTAGTTAGAAAAATCGAAAATAACCCGTGTCTATTTTTGGGGTTTGAATATAGGCTGAAAGTGACCTGAGTGAGCTGAAAGCATTGATGCATTCTCCAAGTGCTATTGTGGTAAGCCCAACAATGTTACAGTTAGTGCTGAGTGGTTGGTGCGTTTTGAGGTCTGTTTCGGTTCGATTATATATCAAATAAAATAATCACTGTTTTCAATGATTGTTTTTAACATTAAATGCACTATGCATTATGTGGGTTGAATGCTGTAACAACATAGAGACCAAAAAAAATTAAAATAAAAGTCCCATGATGGTAAGGACTGCCCATTACTGCTTATCACTTATTAACCATAATCTATTCACATTTAATAAAATATTTCAGTTTTTCTGTATGTTACATTTGTTTTAGGCCTATTTGATGGCAATTATTTAATTCAACGCCATCTCTGTAGAGCTGATGCTTATGCTGTCTGACAAAATGACTATTTTAGTGGTTCTTCGCAGTAAATAAAGCATACTTTTATGACTGCTGAATACCAACTACCAATCTTAGATGATGTATTTTCAGGTATCGATACCTCACGAAGCAACTGCTCTCTATCCCTCTTGATTGCACATTCTCTCTCTCGTTTGTCATTGTAGGTAATTACCATGTGTTCTGCACAAAACTATGTAGAATATTGGCCTGTTGGAAACTCCCTACTACATTGGGCAGTTCGGGCTTGATCTGATTTATCTCTAGAGAAACTGCGCATTGCGCTCACAGAAAAAACCTGAATTCAAATAATTGAACTGACATCTTTCAATTAGTTGTTTAAAAAGCAAAAAATGACCAACATTTTGGTTAATCACTCAGCACTAGCTACAGTTGAATGCGGACAAGAGTAAAAGAGTAGGATGTGTAGGCTACATTTTCCTCACAGACAACCATTTTGATATGTTTTAAGATGCATGTGCTTAACTCATAATGCACTCATATTTGTACATATCCTTTCCTCCCCCGCCCATCTTATTTTCTCCTCTATAGCGGATGAAGTTCCTGCTCCTGCAGCAGAAGTATCTGGAGTATCTGGAGGATGCCAAGGTCCTGGAGGCGTTGCAGGTCCTGAGAGCTGAGCTCACTCCCCTCAAGTACAACACAGAGCGTATCCACATCCTGAGCGGGTAGCTACCTCTGATCACAGTCCTAATGCCCTACCCCACCCTAAAGGAATAGCCTAGATCACAGAGCTAAGCCTCTTTTGAAATTGAAACCGCTGTCACTTGTAGTTCCTTTTAAAACGGAGTTGATCCATGTCCATTGCAATGTGTGACAACTAACTATTCCATCAGTGAGGAGTGTTTGTGTTGGAGTACAGCCAATCCTCGTTCAGTATGGTCGATGGTATGGGATTTGATTATAGACACATTTTTGACTCCAATTAGAATTTTAGCTGATTTTGACTGAATAATGGGATTCCCTGTCTGTCTTCGCGGTGCTGGGGGTGAGTCCTGCAGGGCAGCCTAATGCTGATGACATCTATTTCCAAGGTACTTGATGTGCAGCCATGCAGAGGACCTGAGAGCAAAGGCAGAGTGGGAGGGTAAAGGCACTGCCTCCCGCACTAAACTCCTGGACAAGTTACAGAGTGAGTGCCATCTTACGCGCACACATACACACCCACACATACACATCTCACACACACACATACCACATCCTCAAATACAACATCCTCACATTCAGCCTACCCCCCCAGTTTTGTTTAAGATGAGTACACCTTTATTATCAAATGAATTCCTCTTGTTGGGTTCTGAGAATATAAAATATACTTATTCATGTCACTGAGGGAGAGAGGGAAATGTATAACGTATACATTCTGTCCGGATATGTTATTGTTAGCCATCAGGGATCCTATGGGAGGAGAAAAGACAGTCTGGTATGAGTCGAAATGACACCTGTGAATGAGTGAGCACTTTGGGATAGAGGTCAGGTCGAATGAAGTGAGGAAGAACAGATATCACTACGGTTCTGTCTAGCAACAGAGATGCATTGGCTGTTCAGGTGTGTAGGACGAGACTCAGCCTAGGAGAAAGGGTTAAATATCAGTACTTGTGTGAATATGTCTTTTGTCTTATGCAGCTGTATCGGCCCAATGGGTGAATAAACTTGGTTTCAGCTTTATTAAGCGTCCGTGAGTTTTCACAGGTTCATGTGGAACCTAAAACTCCAGCTTGGACACAGATATTTTGTTCCTCTTCTTTTCCGAGTGACATTTTAAGGATAGAATCTCTTTTAAACAATTTATCTCTCTCCCACTCTCTTTGTTCCCCTCATTCCAATCTTATCACACTGTGCCTCATTCCCTCCCATCTCCTGTCCTGCAGCATACCTGCCTCCCTCTGTGATGCTGCCTCCGCGCCGGCTGCAGACCCTGCTGAGGCAGGCTGTGGAGCTGCAGAGAGAGCGCTGCCTCTACCACAACACCAAGCTGGACAGTGGCCTGGACTCTGTGTCCCTCCTCCTGGACCACGCCTGCAGCCGGTAAGGCTCTTCATTCTATACTCTGTCTGTAGTTGTCTGTCCTTCCTGTGTTCATTCCCTTAATTTGGCCGTCAAAATTGCCTTGCCTTGGACCTCAGCTGTTGTTGTAATGGTCTTACTTCCCAGTAATATTTTGTTTTGCTTCTATTGTGGTTGTTATGTCACAAGATTGTATGTGAATGGATTCACACGCAATTAACTAACGTTCGTTTTCTGACGTTCACATTGGGAAGTGCTTCATTTAAACCGATGCAAAAACCTTAGCGCATTGCCACTATCTGCCCTGGATTTTTTTTTAATTATTAGCTACCCATGCTAGCTGGGTAGAACGTTCAGGGTGATAAGGTCTATTCCTGGAATTAACAAAACCTTATTATCTCCTATATGTCCTCTCTCCATGACGTCTGAGTGTTGTTATCTACAGGAAACAGTTCCCTTGTTACACCCAGCAGATCCTCACCGAACACTGCAATGAAGTGTGGTTCTGCAAGTTCTCCAATGACGGCACCAAACTCGCCACGGGATCCAAAGACACCACAGTCATCGTGTGGCATGTCAACACAGTAGGAGCCTTTCTCATTACAGACGAACCATGATCATGCTGATAAGTGTATCAGGTTTTAGTAAACAGAGCATAAGAGAGGGGGGTTTCAAAGGGGTGGTGGAGGCGGGAAGATGTGAACTTTGGGGGAAATGATTAGCTGAGGTGATAACTGTGCTGCTGATTGACAGGAGAGTCACCAGTTGAAACTGATGAAGACTCTTGAGGGCCACGCCTACGGTGTCTCATACCTGGCCTGGAGCCCCGATGACACTTACTTGATTGCCTGTGGCCCCGATGACTGCTCAGAGCTGTGGCTGTGGAACGTACAGGTAACGTTGGATTTACTTTTTTATCCAGAATGCTTGTTGTTGGAAAGATCAAAAGTCCTCTACAAAGTCCTATTCCTCAATGATTGTGTTGTGGAAGTCATCTCTAATTTACCCACATCTTACTCTCACCAGGATGGAAATGGTAGTTGTTATTGTCATGTTATTACTAGGCATTAATAAAAAGGTTAAAGGTAGTTTTTTTTAAAGTCCTCCCTGCTCACTCACCCATGTCTCTTGTCATTGGCCAGACGGGTGAGTTGCGGACAAAGATGAGCCAATCACACGAGGACAGTCTGACCAGTGTGGCCTGGAATCCAGACGGCAAGCGCTTCGTCACCGGAGGCCAGAGGGGCCAGTTCTACCAGTGTGTGAGTGTCTTCCATCAGGGTGTGACCTGTCTGTCCCAGCATAAGGGCAGATTGAGCTATTGTGTGTGTTGGACTAATCAGTGCATTGAGGTTGATACAACCTTATCCCCAGGATCTGGATGGTAACCTGCTGGACTCGTGGGAAGGAGTAAGGGTTCAGTGCCTGTGGTGCCTGGGTGACGCTCGGACCGTCCTGGCATCAGACACACACCAGCGTATCCGTGGTTACAACTTTGAGGACCTTACGGACAGAAACATGTAAGTTAGTCCCATCCGTATCTAGTCATATCTAATCACCAGGCCCATCCTGTGCTTATGCAAGTTCTGTCATTTTAATTTGTCTGTTTGTGCTGCACTTCCACAGAGTCCAGGAGGACCATCCAATCATGTCTTTCACAGTTTCAAAGAACGGGAGGTTAGCTCTGCTGAATGTGGCTACTCAGGTGAGTGGTTTGGCTTTTCTTGGGGGGGGGTTGGTTCAGATTATGTTGAGCTGTCAGAGAGTGCACCGGTCTGTCTGTGTTGTAGGGTGTGCACCTGTGGGACCTACATGACCGGGTGCTGGTGAGGAAGTATCAGGGCGTGACACAGGGCTTCTACACCATCCACTCCTGCTTTGGAGGACACAACGAAGACTTCATCGCCAGTGGGAGTGAGGGTAAGGCCACGTCCCCTTCTAGTCGATCTCATCTGAGTCCAAATTATGCTTTGACATTACTTTCAGTACTATTTGTAAACCTGTCAGTATAACAACACTAACTCACTCACACGTCAGGGCAGTTTATTAGCTCATGCAACGGAAAACGTTTGCAAAGGAAAATGAATGTTTTTTTTTTAGGAAGGCCAGGTAGTCCCTCCCTGTTTCAGCCTGTTTTCTTCCATTTGTTGCCTAATGAACATGGCCCAGGAAAAGGTAGAGGAGAATATGTAACACTCGCATTGAATGGTTTATGCCGTGTGTCCATCTACAGATCACAAAGTGTACATCTGGCACAGGCGCAGTGAGCTGCCCATCGCAGAGTTGACAGGTCATACACGTACAGTGAATTGTGTGAGCTGGAATCCTGTAGTGCCCGGTCTCCTGGCCAGCGCCTCAGACGACGGCACCGTTCGAATCTGGGGGCCCGCCCCTTTCCTTGATGTCCAGGACGCTGAGGGGCTAAACGGTACAGATTTATTTGACTGGTCATCATACTTTAACTAGTGGTCTAGAGCCCACTTTATATCTGCCATTTTTATTTGACCTTTATTTAACTAGGCAAGTCAGTTAAGAACAAATTCTTATTTTCAATGACGGCCTAGGAACAGTGGGTTAACTGCCTGTTCAGGGGTAGAATGACAGATTTGTACCTCAGGGATTTGAACTTGCAACCTTTCGGTTACTTGTCCAACACTCTAACCACTAGGCTACCCTATGTTTTTAGGTTCAGTGTCTATTATTACCATAGCCTCTACACTGTAATTATGAGACAAAATGTGGTGTAAAAAGACCATTTGTAGGCTTTTAAGTCTTATGTTGGGGTGGACCAAGAAGAAAAAGTAATATATATATGCAAATGCTCTGCTATAATGAACTCTACGTATAGCATTGTTGGGAGATTTAGAAAGCCAATAGTCAATCAATCAACAATGTAAAAAATATATTTATGTTTAACTTACAATATGTAGATCCTATAGGATTAGACGGGTTCAGATTTTATGTGAGCAGCACAGAAATCATGAGGGTGGTTTACGGCGATAGGTGGGATGGACTGAGAGTAGCTGAGGGGTGGGGTTAAGGTGATAGGTGGGATGGACTGAGAGTAGCTGAGATGTGGTTTTAAAAGCTCATGTTCTATAATAGTTATGACTGACAACGCAAGGTATAAGTACTATTCTATATAGATGTAATGTATAGAAAAATATCAAATTATTTTATTCTTGCTATGTAACTACTGTAAAAAAATATATGTGTATGTAAAATGTGTGTAGACTGCATGTAAAAACAAAATTTAAAAAACTGTAAAAACTAAGTTTATTTTTGTAGTCCGAAGAAGGGGATGGGCATAAATAAATGTTTAAAAAATAAACGATAAATTAAAATGCTCTTCTGTTTCTCTCTCTCCATGAAAGAATGTAGCATGGACAGCTGATGGTGACCTTGGAGCAGAAGACACTACTTCTCGAATCCAGGAGAACAACACTAGACTCTAACAAATGAAGCAGAGAAACTATTGCATTTTGACAGCTGCTTTCTGGAGGTTTGGCCCTGGGGCTGTGCTCCGGCGGCAGGTGATAACGTCACACACACACGGAGCTGTCAGACAAATCACAGAAATTAACTGATTACCCAGCAGCCACCTTGACTGTGACATCCCACCTCCTCTTACCTGTCTCCCATCTCTTACCTGTGTGGCTCACAGTGTCTGATGTCTGCACCTCCTGTGTTCAGCCAGGCCCCATCCTCTTTTGTCTCGGAGCTAACCCCAGGACTGCCACCTTTCACCTGCCTCGTTGAGAGTTTATTATTTATTATTGATAATATTATTTATTGTCATGATTAGTACGTTGATATATATAGAGAGGGCTGTAGTGGTGGAGAGTGATAAGGGTATATATAGTGCTGTGAAACTATTTGCTCCCTTTCTAATTGTCTCCTTTTGCTTATTTTTGATACTGAATGCTATCAGATCTTCAATCAAAACTGAATATTAGATCAAGGGAACCTGAGTGAATAAATAACACAACCGTTACATATTTATTTTCATAAACAAAGTTGTGCAACACCCCTGTTTGATAAAGTAATTGCCCACTTACACTCAGTAGCTGGTTGTGCCACCTTGACCTAGAATGACTCGAACCAAACGTTTCCTGTCGTTGTTAATTAGTCTCTCATGTCGCTGTGGAGGAATTTTGGCCCACTCTTCCATGCAGAACTGCTTTAACTCAGTGGCATTTGTGGGTTTTCAAGCATGAAATGCTAGTTTCAAATCCTGCCACAACATCTCAATTGGGATTAGGTCTGGACTTAGACTAGGCCATTCCAAAACTTCAAATTTGTTTCTTTTTAGCCATTTTCATGTAGGCTTGATTGTATGTTTTGGATCATGTCTTGCTGCATGGCCCAGCTGGGTTTCCGCTTCAGCTCACGGAGGGATAGCCTGACAATCTCCTGTAGAATTCTGATACAGAGCGGAATTCATGGTTTGTTCTATTAAGGCAAGTCACCCAGGTCCTGAGGCAGCAAAGCATCCCCAAACCATCACATTACCACCCTCATGCTTAAGGTTTTTATTGTGGAATGCAGTGTTTGGTTTTCGTCAGGTGTTATTGGACCCATGTCTTCATAAAAGTTATACTTTTGAAAAGTCTGTCCATAGAACATTCATCCTAGAGTCTTGAGGATAATCCAGGTACTTTGTTGGCAAACTTGAGTCAACTTTTTGGATGAGAAGGGTCCCATTATGTTCTGCGAAACCAAACACTGCATTCCACAGTAAGAAACTCATAACAAGGTCAAGCATGGTGGTGGTAGTGTGATGGGTTGGGGATGCTTTGCTGCCTCAGGATCTAGACTTCCCTTAATAGAAGGAACCATGAATTCTGCTCTGTATCAGATAATTCTACAGGAGAATATCAGCCATTGGTCTGTGAGCTGAAGCTGAAGAGCAGCTGGGTCATGCAGCAAGGCAATGATCCGACACACACAATCAAGTCTACATGAAAATGGTTAAAAAGTAACAAATTTGACGTTTTGGAATGGATTAGTCAAAGTCCAGACTTAATCCCAATTGAGATGACACAAGCAGTTCATGCTTGAAACCCCCCAAAATGTTCTGCGTACAAGAGTGGGTGAAAATTCCTCCACAGCGATGTGAGACTGATCAACAACTACAGGAAGCATTTGGGTGCAGTCATTGCAGCTAAAGGTGGCACAACCAGTTATGGAGTTTAAGGGGGCAATAGCTTTTTAACACAGGGGAATACTTTGTTAATTGAGTTTTCTTGTAAACTCAGGTTCCCTTCATCTAATATTAGGTTTTGGTTGAAGATTTGATAACATTCACTATCAGAAATATGCAAAAATAGAGGAAATCACAAAGGGGGCAAATACTTTTCACAGCACTGTATATCTATGTTGTTTTTCCAACAGGAAAGCCATTTTTTATTGGTTTATTCATTGCTGCCTCTAATAAACGTCTCAACGTATATGAGATTGGTTTTCACACGCTGGAAATATTTACGTTTTTTTTAATTTAACCTCAAACTTTTAGCAATTTTTAAATGATAGGACTTACAGGCATTTGAACTGAATCGGATGGATATAAAATCCACACATCTAAGTGAATCTTGGAGGTGCTTGTATGGTTATGATGTTTACGTTTGTTTGGTGTTTTTTTAACACAGTAAAATATCATTTTAAATTGGATGTAGCTTTGTTTCCCCGAATTGGTGGGATGGTGAGATTGATGTGCATGTTGCTTAGGCCTCACTGCGGCCAGAAGAAACCATTTTGACCACCAGTGGTTCACAGCTAAATAACATTTGATTATATGGTGGCTATGCTCTTACTCTTCAGTCTCCTTGCTAGACCTAGTGAAGCACGTGCTGAGGCTAACTTTCTAATGGGAACGTTTAGGAGGTTATAGTTGTGGAGAGGTTAGGTAGTGGGGGAAGGACTTGCTTAAACTTGCTGTTTGAACTGGGTTGTATCAGCAATGGGGTTGACTGGGTTTTCCTTGACTTTGATCTCATTTATGTGTCCACCATTGTGCTGTTTTCATTTTACCTCCATTTCCCTCTTCTCTCCTTGCCTCTCACTTGTTCCCTCGTCTTTAGCGCATACGTTTTTGGTGTTATCCACTTTTTTCTCTAGCTGTGGTGAAATTAGCATTTATTTGCTAATTGGTTTCTTTTTCATTGTCCTGATTTGTTATGTGTTCATTACAGGCTGACATAATTTTTTAAAATTTTATGGCTTTTGTGAATTTTGTTACTATCGTTTTCTGTTTCATGTATCACTTCATCTCATATTCCCTCTTCAACCATTTCATTTTCTATAAGTTAATTTATTTGACCACAATTAATCATGTATGTGTAATGCATTTGTACACAAGTGTATCAGATAATTATGAACATGTACAAATTGTTCATTTTGGACAGTCAAGCAAAATAAGCTTTTCTGATATAGTATGCGCTTTATATCTGTATATGTTATGGCATGTATAATGAGAGTGCAAGAACAGCATATAGGCTCAGCATTTAACCGTGACACAGATCTCCCCTGCCCACAGGTCATTACAGCCACCACCAGCTTGTTCTGTTACAGAAGACTGATAGATATAAAAGACACACCTCAGTACAGATCAAACAGCAAAACAATCACAGATGTGGTGTTCTAGGTTCAGCTTATGCAAGTTTTTGTTCTTTTGAGACTTACCTTATTTTGGGGCTTATTTCCCACTCCTTGCTGTAAACGCTTGGCGAAGTGAGAAGCCATCGTTAGGTTTGTTTGTTAGTGGCCAGGTTCGGAAGAATCCATTTTGCATTTAAATGTGTTATTACAAAAAGTGATTGTACTGTTATGTAATGTCGTGTAGAAGATATGTATGTATATTTTCAATAAAGCATTCAGGGTTTTAAGACCGCGAGTGACGTTAATGATTAGCAGCTTACGAAACACAGCCACAGAAATGATTATATTCTCAGAACATGCGTAAATCTCCCCAGGTTTCACTTTGTATTAGCCCTACCTCAATACGGGTTGATACAATCTCACCAGAAAAAGACACCCAAGTGTTCTCTTTCAAGTTTATTTATTTAAGAAACCCCACAAATTATTTTCAAAAGCAAAAATGAAACTTGACAGTCATTTTAGTCTGAGTTAAACAATCGGAAACACGCACCCTTCCCCATGGAGTACATTTGGCTGGAACATGGTCATTCTCAAACTGTACAAATAAAGTGTTCACATTGACATACATAGTGATGTGTAATAAATGTGCTTCTGTCATACATGTAATACAACTATCATACAGACGAGGGCTTTGATTCAATCTGAAGCGCGATACAAATTTAAAAGACAATGTTCCATGTCAGCTCAATTGGAAATGGCCTTAAATTAAATTGCGCTTCAGCGCTATGGATTGAATCGAGCCCAAGGTTATATTGCCCATTGATACACAGTCAGAGTGATAAAACCATTTTCCAATTCAGCTGCATGTATTCCCCTGAGAACACTTTTTGTTTTATAATACCAATCAAATGTGCACCTTTCAGCAGTCAGGGGATGTCAGATCTATAACTTATTGATGTTAAGAGAGACTGCAAGAAAATATAATAGAACTAGATCGCCAAAACGCAGGTTAGTATTCTGCAAAGGATATTCAATTCAAGGATTTTCCAGCATGTTGACAAGATAAAAAAATAAAAAAATGGACAATCAAATATGGCATTCGCCATGCTGCAAGAGGATGTTCTAGCTGTTGTGATTGGCTCTTGGCTGTAAATGCTAAATCGTATGCACCTGTACGATTGTCATGTTTTCCATCTGCCCAGAGAAGCAGTGCATGGACAGCATTGTTGGACACAGGCTGAACGAAAGAACACACACATACCCACGTGCACAAGCGAGCGCGCACACAATTCCAGGGCAGTTATGAGAACACAGAAGGAGGGGGGGGGGGGTGTAAGGTCATGTGACTCCAGCTGAGCAGAGGACTGAGGACCAGGACATATTGAACACCACATACTGATTAGTTTGTGATTTGGCCAATTGGATTAAAACAGCCATGGGGATCTCAATCGTTGATCAGTGCCAGGATCATGCTGTGGAGGAGAAAGGAAGTGTGTGACAAGTGATGAAGTGACTATAAAACTAAACTTAATCTCAGGCTAAACATCAAAGTTATCCTGTACTAAGCAATAAATGAAGAAGCAGTAAGATTAGCTACGTTAGTACTGTAACATATGACAGCGGCTGACATATAGAATACCAGACAGGAAGGGCCAGTCTCTTACCTGTACAGGTAGATGAAGAAGCAGAGCAGGTGGAAGCCGAGTTTGATCATGGACTCTTTCATGTGAGACTTTAGTTGTCCCCGGTTGTGGATCTCAGTGGGGTCAAACACCCCCATGTTTCCCATGGGCACCTTCCAAACCCTGTCAGATAAACAATAGGTAGAGGAAAACTAACAACACTTGAGACAAAAGAACAACTGCTTGGGGTTGGGATATATCTCTAAGAGTTGGGGAGTTTGAAAAGGGCTTACATGGGCTAGGGTAGTTATAGTATTATTGTGGGTGCTGGACTTCCTGCTGAGCAGGATGTCAAGTTCAATCACTTCCTCCTGGGGGAAGTTCAATAACATCAGTGATTTCTGGGGGAAGGCAGACACAGTGAGCCACCTAGTCTGGATTGGTGAAGAGATAGAGAATGTGGAGTTGTAGGTACCTGGGAACCATCATGGACAGCACACCCTCTGTTAATGCCAACACTCATACACCTCATACACACATCATACACCTGCCATATAGAGAGTGTGCTGGCTTTCTGTTTCCTGGCCTGGTACGGTGGGCAGTCAGTGGCTAATAAGGGTGTCCTCAGGCAGACTGTGAACCTGGGGTTCAAGCTCTGCGGGCTGCAATGCAGGGGGCTTCAGAGCCACTATGATAAACAGGCAAGGGACAAGGCCAAGAGCATCATAGAGGAACCCACACACAATCTTGCCCAATGATTTGAGCTGCTGCCCTCCAGAAGGCGATTAAGGGTCTCACTGTTCAGTAAGAATAGGAGGAAGGCAAGTTTCATTCCAGTAGCCTGGTAAACAGTGGGACCTAGGACAGACGCAGGCCCAATACACGGTCAGACACTAGAATATGTGAAAATGGAAATGTGTGATTTGTATACTAACTTTCCAGTTTTCAGTACTGCATGTAATTTATTGTGTTGTGTTTGTATGCTGACGTCACAAAATTAATTTCAATGTAAATTAAAAAATAAAGTGTATCGTAAGGTTTACACACAGCCACTGATGACATCTCTGCGTGGACCCCCTCACTCCTCATACACAAAAGTGGCTTTACTGTTCACATAAGAAAAGAAGTTGCCGTTGATCATTAACATTCAGTTGTCATCTCAAACAGCAGGTACGGCGTATTTACCTGTACATGTTCCAGGTGGCCACAGGCAGGTTGAGTAGGAAGACAAACCAGTGCAGCGAGACGAGCATCAGCACTGTTGCCAGGGCCTGGCCTACCAGCTCTGGTACAACCCACTGCAGATACACATTATGAAAAGTATAAGCATACAGGACACAATAGATAAAAAGACAACGGGCCACAGAAGTATAAGTCAGGAAGTTGAAAGTTACTAACTACATGTAGGGTAAATCCATTTGAATTCAGTAACTTTTTGACTGCACCTCTTTTGATTTGAATGAAACCTTCCATCCTATTTAACCGTTGTAGAAATGCTCATAAAGTGACTTTTTGGACCTGAATTCCAAAACATTCACGAAATAAAGGTGCTCAAAGTTAACCCATTTTGCATACCCCCCCCCCCCATACCACGTCGTCATCACTGGAAAAGATAAACGGATTAGATTTATATCATTTAAAAGCTTACAAACAGGGTTGTCAAATTGTTTGATAATTTGTAGATTTTTTTTTGTAATATATATATATATATATTTTTTACCTTTGTCGATTATCTAAAAACGCTATTCGCATATGCTGTAGCTTAGACCCTATTTGACAAGATTTTTGTGTTGTGTCATCGGTTAAGACACAACATGCTCCTGAATAAAGGGCGGGTGTCATGTTTTGGCTGATAAATGTACAAATATGGGAATACAATTTAAACGTCAAATTTCAAATGGTACCACAAAGATGGTTGGAGGGCCACACATCAGCGAATGTTGAATGGAAAGGGTATACCTGTTGTTTCAAATTATACTGTCAATCGTCCATAGGATACCTATTGAAACCATAGAAATATAGATAATAGAATTGGCATAACTATTTACGTTGACAGTCGATGATGGGCGGTCATCTTGGTGGTAGTAATTAGAGGTTAAAATGTCAATTCAATTTAAATGTTAATAGTATACCAGCGAAATTGCAGTGGTCTGAAGGGATAGTTCCATTCTATGAATTATATTTCTATGATTGAAATGACACCCAACCTGTATTCAAGAGCATGTTGTGTCTCAACCGATGGCGGGCACAAGACAGAAACCTTAGATGATGTGAAATAGGATATATGAGAATATGAAAATATTTGCAGTATATTCCGTTTTTTTATCCTTTACATTAAAAGCTTTTTTTTTAATGACAATTTATATTCAATTTTTTTTCTCTCCAAGAAATAAAATAGTTTGACAAAACTGTTTGTAAGCTTTTAAATTATATTAAATTATATTATTTCCAGTGAAGAAGACATTGATGTCTCATGGTATGGTGGGGTACGCAAAATTGGTAAACTGTTAGCATCTTTACAGTGCCTTGCGAAAGTATTCGGCCCCCTTGAACTTTGCGACCTTTTGCCACATTTCAGGCTTCAAACATAAAGATATAAAACTGTATTTTTTTGTGAAGAATCAACAACAAGTGGGACACAATCATGAAGTGGAACGACATTTATTGGATATTTCAAACTTTTTCAACAAATCAAAAACTGAAAAATTGGGCGTGCAAAATTATTCAGCCCCTTTACTTTCAGTGCAGCAAACTCTCTCCAGAAGTTCAGTGAGGATCTCTGAATGAGCCAATGTTGACCTAAATGACTAATGATGATAAATACAATCCACCTGTGTGTAATCAAGTCTCCGTATAAATGCACCTGCACTGTGATAGTCTCAGAGGTCCGTTAAAAGCGCAGAGAGCATCATGAAGAACAAGGAACACACCAGGCAGGTCCGAGATACTGTTGTGAAGAAGTTTAAAGCCGGATTTGGATACAAAAAGATTTCCCAAGCTTTAAACATCCCAAGGAGCACTGTGCAAGCGATAATATTGAAATGGAAGGAGTATCAGACCACTGCAAATCTACCAAGACCTGGCCGTCCCTCTAAACTTTCAGCTCATACAAGGAGAAGACTGATCAGAGATGCAGCCAAGAGGCCCATGATCACTCTGGATGAACTGCAGAGATCTACAGCTGAGGTGGGAGACTCTGTCCATAGGACAACAATCAGTCGTATATTGCACAAATCTGGCCTTTATGGAAGAGTGGCAAGAAGAAAGCCATTTCTTAAAGATATCCATAAAAAGTGTTGTTTAAAGTTTGCCACAAGCCACCTGGGAGACACACCAAACATGTGGAAGAAGGTGCTCTGGTCAGATGAAACCAAAATTGAACTTTTTGGCAACAATGCAAAACGTTATGTTTGGCGTAAAAGCAACACAGCTCATCACCCTGAACACACCATCCCCACTGTCAAACATGGTGGTGGCAGCATCATGGTTTGGGCCTGCTTTTCTTCAGCAGGGACAGGGAAGATGGTTAAAATTGATGGGAAGATGGATGGAGCCAAATACAGGACCATTCTGGAAGAAAACCTGATGGAGTCTGCAAAAGACCTGAGACTGGGACGGAGATTTGTCTTCCAACAAGACAATGATCCAAAACATAAAGCAAAATCTACAATGGAATGGTTCAAAAATAAACATATCCAGGTGTTAGAATGGCCAAGTCAAAGTCCAGACCTGAATCCAATCGAGAATCTGTGGAAAGAACTGAAAACTGCTGTTCACAAATGCTCTCCATCCAACCTCACTGAGCTCGAGCTGTTTTGCAAGGAGGAATGGGAAAACATTTCAGTCTCTTGATGTGCAAAACTGATAGAGACATACCCCAAGCGACTTACAGCTGTAATCGCAGCAAAACGTGGCGCTACAAAGTATTAACTTAAGGGGGCTGAATAATTTTGCACGCCCAATTTTTCTGTTTTTGATTTGTTAAAAAAGTTTGAAATATCCAATAAATGTCGTTCCACTTCATGATTGTGTCCCACTTGTTGTTGATTCTTCACAAAAAAATACAGTTTTATATCTTTATGTTTGAAGCCTGAAATGTGGCAAAACGTCGCAAAGTTCAAGGGGGCCGAATACTTTCGCAAGGCACTGTATCTCCTGAACCTTTTGGCAATCAGGTCCAAAAAGTCACTTTCTGACCACTTTTCCCATGGGCAAACATGTCTGGAAAGTTTAGTTTAAATCAAAAAGGGATCCTGACAAAAAAGTGATTTCATTCAAATGGATTTAGGGATGGATCAACATTTAGAGAATGGTAACCTGAAGGAAAATGGGGGAGGGTCATGCTTTATCAATTTTAGTCAAGGGGAGGGGTTAGTATTTTCTTAATCTAGTTCAGGGGACGGTTATGTAATTTGTAATACACTGCTCAAAAAAATAAAGGGAACACTTAAACAGCACAATGTAACTCCAAGTCAATCACACTTCTGTGAAATCAAACTGTCCACCTAGGAAGCAATACTGATTGACAATAAATTTCACATGCTTTTGTGCAAATGGAATAGACAACAGGTGGAAATTATAGGCAATTAGCAAGACACCCCCAATAAAGGAGTGGTTCTGCAGGTGGGGACCACAGACCACTTCTCAGTTCCTATGCTTCCTGGCTGATGTTTTGGTCACTTTTGAATGCTGGCGGTGCTTTCACTCTAGTGGTAGCATGAGACGGAGTCTACAACCCACACAAGTGGCTCAGGTAGTGCAGCTCATCCAGGATGGTACATCAATGCGAGCTGTGGCAAGAAGGTTTGCTGTGTCTGTCAGTGTAGTGTCCAGAGCATGGAGGCGCTACCAGGAGACAGGCCAGTACATCAGGAGACGTGGAGGAGGCCGTCGGAGGGCAACAACCCAGCAGCAGGACCGCTAACTCCGCATTTGTGCAAGGAGGAGCAGGAGGAGCACTGCCAGAGCCCTGCAAAATGACTTCCAGCAGGCCACAAATGTGCATGTGTCTGCTCAAACAGTCAGAAACAGACTCCATGAGGGTGGAGGCCTGGCGTCCACAGGTGGGGGTTGAGCTTACAGCCCAACACCGTGCAGGATGTTTGGCATTTGCCAGAGAACACCAAGATTTGCAAATTCGCCACTGGCACCCTGTGCTCTTCACAGATGAAAGCAGGTTCACACTGAGCACATGTGACAGACGTGACAGAGTGTGGAGACGCCGTGGAGAACGTTCTGCTGCCTGCAACATCCTCCAGCATGACCAGTTTGGCGGTGGGTCAGTCATGGTGTGGGGTGGCATTTCTTTGGGGGGCCGCACAGCCCTCCATGTGCTCGCCAGAGGTAGCCTGACTGCCATTAGGTACCGAGATGAGATCCTCAGACCCCTTGTGAGACCATATGCTGGTGCGGTTGGCCCTGGGTTCCTTCTAATGCAAGACAATGCTAGACCTCATGTGGCTGGAGTGTGCCATCAGTTCCTGCAAGAGGAAGGCATTGATGCTATGGACTGGCCCGCCCGTTCCCCAGACCTGAATCCAATTGAGCACATCTGGGACATCATGTCTCGCTCCATCCACAGACTGTCCAGGAGTTGGTGGATGCTTTAGTCCAGGTCTGGGAGGAGATCCCTCAGGAGACCATCCGCCACCTCATCAGGAGCATGCCCAGGCGTTGTAGGGAGGTCATACAGGCACGTGGAGGCCACAAACACTACTGAGCCTCATTTTGACTTGTTTTAAAGGCCATTATTACATCAATGTTGGATCAACCTGTAGTGTGGTTTTCTACTTTAATGTTGAGTGTGACTCCAAATCCAGACCTCCATGAGTTGATAAATTTGATTTCCATTGATAGTGTTAGTGTGATTTTGTTGTCAGCACATTCAACTATGTAAAGAAAAAAGTATTTAATAAGAATATTTCATTCATTCAGATCTAGGATGTGTTATTTTAGTGTTCCCTTTATTTTTTTGAGCAGTGTAGATTGAAATGTCAATATGTCTCTGAGATTTAGAAGTAGTTGCTTATTAGGCTATATATCGATGTGTGTCCGATACCGCCCCTCATCTCTGATTCTCCGCTGGGCACTCAATATCAAGTGTGCCTATATGCTATTTAGTGTGGTCTCAAATCAAATGAGCCATAGCATATAGGCTATTTAGCGTGGTCTCAATCAAATGATCCATAGCCTATCGGCTATGAAGTGCATGCTTGAGAAGCACAGAGCAAAGTTATATTTCTAAGATAGCTGCTGGGATGGTGTAAATGAAACTAGGCTGCATTACACACTGCAATGGATAATCCAACCCTGAGCCCCGGCCTGCTCTGCTTTTCCTAATCAAAAATGTTTTTGTTTGCTGTCTAACCAATGGCTGTGCTGTGTAGGACTACAGTGGCAGTTCAGGAGAGTCAAAGTTGCTATCCACTTTGTGTGTTAATTAGTATTTTGGGTATAGGGGAGGGCTGATTTTTTTAAGCGTTCAGGGAGGGTTTAGGTCAAATCTATTTTACTGTAGGGAGGGCCAGCCATTTTCATTTCAGAGAGGTCCGATTTTCTATTTTTAATATTTCACTCCCTTAAACCTATACCAACATTAACAAAATATGAGGTTCTGTCTCATGTCAGCTCTGCACTCAGGTGCACAGCTTGTACTTATCATGAGTCCTATAGAGTACCACAGTATGATTCATAATACCCATGGAATCAAGCGGTCGAACAGGGAAATGGTTCCAATACATTTTCCACCATTGCTTTTTCCCCATAGGGGATTTCAGAAACACTTAAAATAGTCAAAGCAATGTTTTTTTGTCACTTGCGCCAAATACAACAAGTGTAGTAGACCTTACAGTGAAATGCTTACTAGCCAACAGGGCAAATTTTAAGTAAAAAATAGTTATTAGGTGAACAATAGATAAGTAAATCTTTTTTTTTTAAACAACAGTAAAAAGACATTGAAAAATAACAGTGGTGAGGCTATATACAGGCACTGGTTAGTCAGGCTAATTGAGCTAGTATGCACATGTAGGTATGGTTAAAGTGACTATGCATATATGATAAACAGAGTAGCAGTAGCGTAAAAGAGAGGTTGGCGGGTGGTGGGACACAATGCAGATAGTTTGGGTAGCCAATGTGCGGCCGCACCGGTTAGTCGGGCTAATTGAGGTAGTATGTACACGAATGTAAAGTTAAAGTGACTATCCATATATGATAAATAGAGAGTAGCAACGTAAAAGAGGGGTTGGGGGGGGGGGGGGGGTCCCGGTAGCCATTTGATTACCTGTTCAGGAGTCTTACGGCTTGGGGGTAAAAGCTGTTGAGAAGCCTTTGGGTCCTAGACTTGGCGCTCCGGTACCGCTTGCCATGCGGTAGTAGAGAGAACAGTCTATGACTGGGGTGGCTGGGGTCTTTGACAATTTTTAGGGCCTTCCTCTGACACTGCCTGGTGTAGAGGTCCTGGATGGCAGGCAGCTTAGCCCCAGTGATGTACTGGGCCGTACGCACTACCCTCTGTAGTGCCTTGCGGTCGGAGGTCGAGCAGTTGCCGTACAAGGCAGTGATGCAAACAGTCAGGATGCTCTCGATGTTGCAGCTGTAGAACCTTTTGAGGATCTGAGGACCCGATGCAAAATCTTTTTAGTTTCCTGAGGGGAATAGGCTTTGTCGTTCTCTTCACAACTGTCTTGGTGTGTTTGAACCATTCTAGTTTGTTGGTGATGTGGACACCAAGGAACTTGAAGCTCTCAACCTGCTCCACTACAGCCCTGTCGATGAGAATGGTGGCGTGAACGGTCCTCCTTTTCCTGTAGTCCACAATCATCTCCTTAGTCTTGGTTACGTTGAGGGATAGGTTGTTATTCTTGCACCACCCGGCCAGGTCTCTGACCTCCACCCTATAGGCTGTCTTGTTGTTGTCGGTGATCAGGCCTACCACTGTTGTGTTGTCTGCAAACTTAATGACGGGTTCTTTGACAATTAATGATGGTGTTGGAGTCATGCCTGGCCACGCAGTCGTGGGTGAACAGGGAGTACAGGAGGGGACTGAGCAAGCACCCCTGAGGGGCTCCAGTGTTGAGGATCAGCGTGGCAGATGTGTTGCTACCTACCCTCACCACCTGGGGGCGGCCCGTCAGGGAGCCCAGGATCCAGTTGCAGAGGGAGGTGTTTAGTCCCAGGGTCCTTAGCTTAGTGATGAGCTTTGAGGGTACTATGCTGTTGAATGCTGAGCTGTAGTCAATGAATAGCGCTCTCAGGTAGGTGTTCCTTTTGTCTAGGTGGGAAAGGTCAGTGTGGAGTGCAATAGAGTTTGCATCATCTGTGGATCTGTTTGGGTGGTATGCAAATTGAGTGGGTCTAGGGTTTCTGGGATAGTGGTGTTGATGTGAGCCATTACCAGCCTTTCGAAGCACTTCATGGCTACGGACGTGAGTGCTACGGGTGGGTTTCCTTAAGTGTTCTTGGGCACAGGAACTATGGTGGTCTGCTTGAAACATGTTGGTATTACAGACTCAATCAGGGACATGTTGAAAATGTCAGTGAAGACACCTGCCAGTTGGTCAGCCCGGAGCACACGTCCTGGTAATCCGTCTGGCCCTGCGGCCTTGTGATTGTTAACCTGTTTAAAGATCTTACTCACAGCGGCTACAGAGAGCGTGATCACAGTCGTCCGGAACAGCTGATGCTCTCATGCATGCATAAGGGCTGTGTTTCATGTAGGCTTACCCTCACGTGACTTTTTGATAACTGTGTAAATCTCTCTAGGATAAAGTGACTTTTATCAATATATTTGCCTGTATTTACCCACCAAAAATGAAATGCTAATTAGCTGCTAATGTGGCTATCATAAAGAACTACAAATGCAATGATAATCTGGACGGGACTGCCGAATCAAGGCAAAGGTGGGAATCTCTGGAACTATCTAATGTTAGGTAAATGTAGTAATGAGTAAATTGGCTAAATGTATTTAAATGGACAATTATGTGAACTGCCTTATGCAAGTTTTAAATTGACACAATACCTGTTAGCAAAGGTGTCAGCTTGCGATGTTCTGCAGGAGCTTGCAGGGATTTGTCGTTTTGCATGTCTACTTTGATCTTAATTTTAATTTTCAAATCATAGTAAATAAAGCATAATATATTGATAAGTCACCTTGTCCGAGATAGATTTACATGGTTATCAAAGCATGGCGACAGGGTAAGCCTACACGAAACCCAGCCCTTATTTGAAGTGTTTCTAAAAAATCCCCTATGGGAAAAATTAATGGTTGAAAACGATTGAAACCACTTTCCTGTTATCCAGGTTTTATGGGTATTATGACACCTCCACTGTGGGGCTCTATGGCACCCCACATCCCTTTTTGCAGTTGGAAATGCCCTGACCCTACCCAAATGGTCTGTCTAAACTTAAATACACTTCGTTTGCAATTGGATTTTGGAACTTAATAAAAATGCTCCGCCATTTCCTGGTTGCTAAAATTCTACGTTAGCTAATTTCAGTTTCTCATAAAACAAGCCAGTATAGTGTAGAGAATCATTGTAGCGTCTAAACTGCTGTGAAATATATTTTCCATAACGAAAAATATTGTATTTTCAGCTGTTTGAATGAAGATGGTGTACAAAACCTAAAGTAAAGACGAGACAACTAAATGTAAAGGAAGCATAGGATGCGCATACACAACAGATCTACCCTTTCTTAGACTTGCTTTCAATGAGAATGACAGGTCTATAACCAGTGGCCAAAAAGTTACATATTGCAGCTTTAACTTTCATATCAGCGATGAAAAACCACAAAAGATACACTTACATACAGTACACAGTTTGGCAAAGTTACACCTTGCTGTGTAATTATTTTATTTTTTAAATACTCCAGACGGAATCTAATGTTCCAATGAAGGGAGTTCGATTTAGCTCGCCCGGTTAACCCGTTCTGTGGTCAAAAATAATGATTGCATTCGTTTTGACCACAGGCTGCCTCCCGGATTTGTGGAGTGGGTAACAAGGTGGGACATCTCTCTTTATTAGCTGGGTGCTCTGCCAGCAATTACCTAAAACGAAATCCCAAATTCAAGATCATTGGGAAACGCCGGCACACCAAAATGTGGCCCGGTGATGCTCGATTTACGATTCACAAGTGTATCTTTTGGTATTTGAAATATTATTTATCGCTAATGTGAAAGCTAAATCCCAGAGGTTTCCAAAGCCTTATCGCAAACGAGATTGAATGTTTCTAACCGTTAAAACAGTGTCGGGATTATATCATTTACAGTGAACCAGTGGTGGTCTACACCTTTAACCGTGAGCCCCAAAGGAAGGCTATGCCCCCTGGGTTCTCGAGAGCCAGCTAGCTGTGTGTGCATGCAAATATATATATATTTGAAAGATGCTTACTCTGTTTAACTTCGAACAGCAGGCTCGTGCATTGATGTAGTCACACTCTAGATCGGAGAGGGTAATTATCTATTCATGAAGTTAAGGTATGTAAACTGTCTGGGCAGAGATGCATCAGGCTAGCTATACAGTAACATTTTCTCTATATTCTGAATGTCAGCTAACTCAAGCGTGGAAGCCATTGAATGTGTGAGAAACAAGGGCTGACAGTCTAAGCGTACAGTAACCACTGAACTTTTGCTAGGGGAAAAAACAAGCTGCAGATACCGCATCTAAAATATGTCAACACTGCTGTTGACAGCCAGAAGAACGGCATTTTAAAGTGCAAAGGACGAACAGGACGTTGGCTCACTGGCCCTGGCTGGATAGTTCGCCAACGTCCGTTTATCAAGACAGAGCAGCACGGATTGGATTGATCCGGATTGATGCCAACGTTAACTAGCACCGTCTGCCACAGACAGGTGCCCACAAAGCACGAGCGCTAAAAACGTATTGATCATAACAAAGCATACCAATAGTGATCCAGTACACAACGTATTGTCTAACGTTCAAGCAAAGGATACGAAGTACACAGCCAGAAAAATCAAAGCACAGCAGTCGACCAGCGATAGAATGAACACAGCCGCCTCCATCTTTCGTCTTCCGCATTCACTGCTATTTCCTGTTATTTTGAAAATAGGTGCAAATTGTTAGTTAGCTTTTACCTATGCTGCCACCTCTCGTACTGTAGTAGATAGTACAAACTACCGCCCATGAGACAGACCTACAGTATAATACAAATCAAAATAGCCTACAATACAAAGCATAGCCTGCAGTGAACTACATGCAGTTCAACTAGCACCGCAAGTTTAAGACCATATGCTATTCTCCTTCTTTACGTCTGGTCTTAACAAGAGATGGGTCACCGTTGTTTGATACTGGTTTCCTTTATTTATTTGGCGTGGACTACGGCCAAATAGTAACCTGTGTTTAGTTTGGTTAATAAACTGGGAATTCGTAAACGCAATCCATTAGTTAATTTAGGATCTAGCCAGGTCATTACAATATTTTTACTGACCAGAATATGACGTATTTTTCTGACCACCATATGAGCAGTTGGTCATAATTGTGACCTCTATATTATGTCCTATGTTATGCAGCCAACTGGTCACAGTTAAGATCTCATCATAACCTGGTAACGAACACCTGACTACAGCTTGTTACCTACACTCTTAGAAAAAAAAAGGTTCCAAAAGGGTTCTTCAGCTGTCCACGTAGAACCCTCTGTGGAAAGGGTTCTACCTGGAACCAAAAAGGTTTTTTCAAAGGGTTATTTTATGGGGACAGCCGATGAACTCTTTTAGGATTGAGATACCACTTGATAGTTTTTTGAAAATCAACTCAGCCAAATCTCAGAGTTCTATTTAACCAGGTCAGTAACTCGGTTGCTCTGCAACAACACAGCTGATGTTCATATTTTTAGCTAGCTAGCTTGTCTGAAATCCAGCAGCTAACCTCTGTAGCTAGCTAGCTAGCTAGCTAACACCAGTCAGCTAACGAACAGGCAAAGAAAGGTAAGTAGCTATATTTGTTTATGGAAGGTTTATTACATACATTTTATTTTTATTTCACCTTTATTTAACCAGGTAGGCTAGTTGAGAACAAGTTCTCATTTACAACTGCGACCTGGCCAAGATAAAGCATAGCAGTGTGAACAGACAACACAGAGTTACACATGGAGTAAACAATTAACAAGTCAATAACCCAGTAGAAAAAAATGAAAAAAATAGTATATACATTGTGTGCAAAAGGCATGAGGAGGTAGGCGAATAATTACAATTTTGCAGATTAACACTGGAGTGATAAATTATCAGATGGTCATGTACAGGTAGAGATACTGGTGTGCAAAAGAGCAGAAAAGTAAATAAATATAAACAGTATGGGGATGAGGTAGGTAAATTGGGTGGGCTATTTACCGATAGACTATGTACAGCTGCAGCGATCGGTTAGCTGCTCAGATAGCATATGTTTGAAGTTGGTGAGGGAGATAAAAGTCTCCAACTTCAGCGATTTTTGCAATTCGTTCCAGTCACAGGCAGCAGAGAACTGTAATGAAAGGCGGCCAAATGAGGTGTTGGCTTTAGGGATGATCAGTGAGATACACCTGCTGGAGCGCGTGCTACGGGTGGGTGTTGCCATCGTGACCAGTGAACTGAGATAAGGCGGAGCTTTACCTAGCATGGACTTGTAGATGACCTGGAGCCAGTGGGTCTGGCGACGAATATGTAGCGAGGGCCAGCCGACTAGAACATACAGGTCGCAGTGGTGGGTGGTATAAGGTGCTTTAGTAACAAAACGGAAAGCACTGTGATAAACTGCATCCAGTTTGCTGAGTTGAGTATTGGAAGCTATTTTGTAGATGACATCGCCGAAGTCGAGGATCGGTAGGATAGTCCGTTTTACTAGGGTATGTTTGGCGGCGTGAGTGAAGGAGGCTTTGTTGCGGAATAGAAAGCCGACTCTAGATTTGATTTTAGATTGGAGATGTTTGATATGAGTCTGGAAGGAGAGTTTACAGTCTAGTCAGACACCTACAGTGCCTTGCGAAAGTATTCGGCCCCCTTGAACTTTGCGACATTTCAGGCTTCAAACATAAAGATATAAAACTGTATTTTTTTGTGAAGAATCAACAACAAGTGGGATACAATCATGAAGTGGAACGACATTTATTGGATATTTCAAACTTTTTTAACAAATCAAAAACTGAAAAATTGGGCGTGCAAAATTATTCAGCCCCTTTACTTTCAGTGCAGCAAACTCTCTCCAGAAGTTCAGTGAGGATCTCTGAATGATCCAATGTTGACCTAAATGACTAATGATGATAAATACAATCCACCTGTGTGTAATCAAGTCTCCGTATAAATGCACCTGCACTGTGATAGTCTCAGAGGTCCGTTAAAAGCGCAGAGAGCATCATGAAGAACAAGGAACACACCAGGCAAGTCCGAGATACTGTTGTGAAGAAGTTTAAAGCCGGATTTGGATACAAAAAGATTTCCCAAGCTTTAAACATCCCAAGGGGCACTGTGCAAGCGATAATATTGAAATGGAAGGAGTATCAGACCACTGCAAATCTACCAAGACCTGGCCGTCCCTCTAAACTTTCAGCTCATACAAGGAGAAGACTGATCAGAGATGCAGCCAAGAGGCCCATGATCACTCTGGATGAACTCCAGAGATCTACAGCTGAGGTGGGAGACTCTGTCCATAGGACAACAATCAGTTGTATATTGCACAAATCTGGCCTTTATGGAAGAGTGACAAGAAGAAAGCCATTTCTTAAAGATATCCATAAAAAGTGTTGTTTAAAGTTTGCCACAAGCCACCTGGGAGACACACCAAACATGTGGAAGAAGGTGCTCTGGTCAGATGAAACCAAAATTGAACTTTTTGGCAACAATGCAAAACGTTATGTTTGGCGTAAAAGCAACACAGCTCATCACCCTGAACACACATCCCCACTGTCAAACATGGTGGTGGCAGCATCATGGTTTGGGCCTGCTTTTCTTCAGCAGGGACAGGGAAGATGGTTAAAATTGATGGGAAGATGGATGGAGCCAAATACAGGACCATTCTGGAAGAAAACCTGATGGAGTCTGCAAAAGACCTGAGACTGGGACGGAGATTTGTCTTCCAACAAGACAATGATCCAAAACATAAAGCAAAATCTACAATGGAATGGTTCAAAAATAAACATATCCAGGTGTTAGAATGGCCAAGTAAAAGTCCAGACCTGAATCCAATCGAGAATCTGTGGAAAGAACTGAAAACTGCTGTTCACAAATGCTCTCCATCCAACCTCACTGAGCTCGAGCTGTTTTGCAAGGAGGAATGGGAAAAAATTTCGGTCTCTCGATGTGCAAAACTGATAGAGACATACCCCAAGCGACTTACAGCTGTAATCGCAGCAAAAGGTGGCGCTACAAAGTATTAACTTAAGGGGGCTGAATAATTTTGCACGCCCAATTTTTCAGTTTTTGATTTGTTAAAAAAGTTTGAAATATCCAATAAATGTCGTTCCACTTCATGATTGTGTCCCACTTGTTGTTGATTCTTCACAAAAAAATACAGTTTTATATCTTTATGTTTGAAGCCTGAAATGTGGCAAAAGGTCGCAAAGTTCAAGGGGGCCAAATACTTTCGCAAGGCACTGTAGGTACTTATAGATGTCCACATATTCTAGGTCGGAACCATCCAGGGTGGTGATGTTAGTCAGGCGTGCAGGTGCAGGCAGCGAATGGTTGAAAAGCATGCATTTGGTTTTACTAGCGTTTAAGAGCAGTTGGAGGCCACGGAAGGAGTGTTGTATGTTGTTGAAGCTCGTTTGGAGGATAGATAGCACAGTGTCCAAGGAAGGGCCGGAAGTATACAGAATGGTGTCGTCTGCGTAGAGGTGGATCAGGGAATCGCCCGCAGCAAGAGCAACATCATTGATATATACAGAGAAAAGATTCAGCCCGAGAATTGAACCCTGTGGCACCCCCATAGAGACTGCCAGAGGACCGGACAACATGCCCTCCGATTTGACACACTGAACTCTGTCTGCAAAGTAGTTGGTGAATCAGGCAAGGCAGTCATTAGAAAAACCGAGGCTACTGAGTCTGCCGATAAGAATATGGTGATTGACAGAGTCGAAAGCCTTGGCCAGGTCGATGAAGACGGCTGCACAGTACTGTCTTTTATCGATGGCGGTTATGATATCGTTTAGTACCTTGAGCGTGGCTGAAGTGCACCCGTGACCGGCTCGGAAACCAGATTGCACAGCGGAGAAGGTACGGTGGGATTCGAGATGGTCAGTGACCTGTTTGTTGACTTGGCTTTCGAAGACCTTAGATAGGCAGGGCAGGATGGATATAGGTCTGTAACAGTTTGGGTCCAGGGTGTCTCCCCCTTTGAAGAGGGGGATGATTGCGGCAGCTTTCCAATCCTTGGGGATCCCAGACGATATGAAAGAGAGGTTGAACAGGCTGGTAATAGGGATTGCGACAATGGCGGCGGATAGTTTCAGAAATAGAGAGTCCAGATTGTCAAGCCCAGCTGATTTGTACGGGTCCAGGTTTTGCAGCTCTTTCAGAAAATCTGCCATCTGGATTTGGGTAAAGGAGAGGCTTAGGCGAGTAGCTGCGGGGGGGCGGAGCTGTTGGCCGAGGTTGGAGTAGCCAGGAGGAAGGCATGGCCAGCCATTGAGAAATGCTTGTTGAAGTTTTTGATAATCATGGATTTATTGGTGGTGACCGTGTTACCTAGCCTCAGTGCAGTGGGCAGCTGGGAGGAGGTGCTCTTGTTCTCCATGGACTTTACAGTGTCCCAGAACTTTTTGGAGTTAGAGCTACAGGATACAAATTTCTGCCTGAAGAAGCTGGCTTTGGCTTTCCTGGCTGACTGCGTGTATTGGTTCCTGACTTCCCTGAACAGTTGCATATTGCGGGGACTATTCGATGCTATTGCAGTCCGCCATTAGCTAGCTAGCTAGAGTCAGACATCAACAGCGTTAGTTTACATCCAAATGCCAGTCCTACATTTTTGCAACACTACTAGTAGCTAGCTACTCCATAGTCCAAGTTACAGTAAGAGCTAGCTACCTTCAGCCACATTTCTCTGTCAGACAGGACACTACTCAAACTGCTGTGAAAACAAATGGCTTGCTAATGATATTAACAGCGCCTCTGGCTCTGTTGTGTAGTGACTGCAGTCTGCAAATTCATGTTTGGTAGCATCAGAAAAACTCACCAGTTTAACATCCATAATGTCCATCTTAGTTCTTATTGCAGGACTTTGACTGTGGGAAATCACCTTTCCAACCAGTCTATTGTGTGTATTGACCATTCATACTGCTCTCTACAGCCTAACCTATGAATTGTGCACCCATGAAATGGGGTATCTGCATTCATAGTGGCACTCAGAACACAACTGTGTAGAGTTTACACAAATATTAACGTCTTAGCTCTTATTGTGCAGAAAAAACACTAATTAGTAAAACAAAGAGAAACTAAATAATTGTAGCTGAGTGTGTCCACAACATAAACACATGAAAAGTAAGAAATATGTAGTCACATTTCTGAAGGACGCACACTGGCCTTGGCTAAAACAAAGCATGCTAACTAAAGGAAATCACAGGAGATGACTGGAACTTGTAACTTTTCTCTCGTTACTTCCTTCTCCTCAGAGCTGGAGAACGCCCAGCATGCTCTGCTTCACATCACTGGTGGGCAGAGCTACAGCTCTACTACTTTGAGCTAATATTTATTCTCTGTGGCCTTTTGTAACAAGTAAAGCGACACAGTGGGAGGGACATTATTGGAGAAAGTGGATCCCTGCCTTTTGGCTGTAGTCTCAGGCTGGGTAGAAAATAATTTGGGAACTGTTAAATCTGTAAAGGTAGCTCGAAGTGGACTTGTGATGTTTTTCTGTTCAGAGGAGCGGATGTCTTGCTTCACGTGACTAGGGACAAGACCTGTGACTTGCTTTTCTTATTCAGAGCAGGAAGACTTTGAAAGGAGTGATTACTGCAGTGGCATTGAGGTGGAGCAACTGAAATTGAAAATTCTCTGTGTCTGTGACACCCTCCGATTGGTGCGACGCAGACCAGGTAGTGAGCTTGGTGAAACTGAGGAGACATTGTCTGTCCTTTTGAGTTTTGAAACAGAACCTTTACCTGATAAAGTCATGTTAGGATATGTCAGATATCCAGTGAGTCCAAATAACTTGTGCCGAACCCACTAAGGTGTTTCAGATGCCAAGCTTATGGTCATGTTGCAGAAGTGTGTAGGAGGGAGATTAGGATATGTGAGAAGTGTCCAGGAGATCATGGGACGAAGGAATTTGTAGTATCGGCGGGAAAAACTGAGTGTGGGGGGGCTTATGTTGCTGGGGATCAGAAGAGAGAGAGAGAAAGGTATGAGAGAGAGAAAGGTTGAAGTTGCCAGGGTCAGAGTAGAACAGAAGG
Organism: Oncorhynchus kisutch; assembly: GCF_002021735.2. Classification (NCBI taxonomy): domain Eukaryota; kingdom Metazoa; phylum Chordata; class Actinopteri; order Salmoniformes; family Salmonidae; genus Oncorhynchus; species Oncorhynchus kisutch. The sequence goes on along the minus strand of NC_034175.2, from coordinate 28,785,349 downwards.
TGCTGTATACTGAGACAGTGAAGAGAGTAGAGGATGATTGATCAAGGGTGAGTACTAGGCCTAGGCCAATACAGAGTGATACAAATTTGTTCTTCAGTAAGGTTTGCTTCTTAGCGTTCATTCCCATGGTTATCAGCTGTACCACAGAAATGGAAGGGAAATCACAGAAAATAGATGTTATGGTGGCATCTGCAGAGAAGTACTTGGGTGTACAAGGTTTTACGAAGTGTGTTGAACAAAAGAGTCCCTTTCTCCCAGTCCATTGGCCTGGTGTAGGATCAGTTAGGGTCAAAGTAGTGGAATGGGGTGATGTAGATTTGTATTAAATAGTGGTATATACAGTACCAGTCAAAAGTTTGGACACACCTACTCATTCAAGGGTTTTTGTTTATTTGTACTATTTTCTACATTGTAGACATCAAAACAATGAAATTACACAAATTAAATAATGTGGTAACCAAAAAAGTGTTAAACAAATCAAAATGTATGTTATATTTTAGATTCTTCAACCCTTTGCCTTGATGACATCTTTGCACACGCTTGGCATTCTCAACCAGCTTCATGAGGTAGTCACCTGGATTGCTTTTCCAACAGTCTTGAAGGAGTTCCCACATATGCTTAGCACTTGTTTGGCTGCTTTTACTTCACTCTGCGGTCCAACTCATCCCAAACCATCTCAATTGCGTTGAGGTCGGGTCATTGTAGAGGCCAGGTCATCTGATGCAGTACTCCATCACTCTCCTTCTTGGTCAAATAGCCCTTTCGCAGCCTGGTGGTGTGGATGGCGTATCGCTGCAGAATGCTGTGGTAGCCATGCTGGTTAAGTGTGCTTTGAATTCTAAATAAATCAAAGCACCCCCACACCACCACACCTCCTCCTCCATGCTTCACGGTGGGAACCATACATGCAGAGATCATCCGTTCACCTACTCTGCCCTTCCTGCTTCCTGTGAAGCATTTTATTTGGGCTGCAATCCGAGGTGCAGTTAATTGCCGATTTCTGAGTCTGGTAACTCTAATGAACTTATCCTCTGCAGCAGACGTAACTCTGGATCTTCCTTTCCCGTGGCGGTCCTCATGAGAGCCTGTTTCATCATAGCGCTCGATGGTTTTTGCAACTGCACCTTTCCGGATTGACTGACCTTCATGTCTTAAAGTAATGATGGACTGTCGTTTCGCTGTCCTTATTTGAGCTATTCTTGCCATAATATGGACTAGGTCTTTTACTAAATAGGGCTATCTTCTGTGTACCAACCCTACCTTGTCACAATACAACTGATTGGCTCAAACACATACATTTACTTTTAACAAGGCACACCTGTTAATTGAAATTCCAGGTGACTACCTCATGAAGCTGGTTGACTGGTACTGTATGTGTAGGGTTAGTTGGTGGTGCAGTATTTTCCTTTTCCTTCCTTTTTTATTGTTTTATCACAAAATGTAAATTGATTGACCACACAGTAGGTGGCGGTATGCACAAACAAAATGGGCAAACGCCAAGATACCAAAGAAGAAGAAGTACACATAACGCTTTGCATTTAGTCCAAAAAGTGTATTACTTTGCTGTGTTTTTTTGCATATTACTTTAGTGCCTTGTTGCATACATATGCATATTTTTCTTTTCACTCTGTTAAATCAGTATTGTGGAGTCACTACAATGTTGATCCATCCTTAGTTTTCTCCAATCACAGCCATTGAAATCAACGTTACAATCACCAATGGTCTCATGGTGAAGCTGTTTCCTTCCTGTCCTGCAGCTCAGTTCAGAAGGACGACTGCATATTTGATGTGTCTGGCTGATTTAATACATCATCTACAGCATAATTATTAATTTGACCATGCAAAAAGATATATTCAATGTCTGATTTGTTATTGTTACCCATCTACCCTTCTTTATGAGGCTTTCGAAAGATCATTTTGTCTTTGTAGCTGAATCTGTGCTTGAAATTCAATACTTGACTGAGGGACCTTACAGGTGTTGTATGTTTGATGGACAGAGGAAGGGGTAGTCATCAAGAAATCATGTCAACCCCTATTATTTCACACAGAGTGAGTCTATATAACGTATGTGATTTGTTAAGCCAAGTGTTACTTCTGAAATAATTTAGGCTTGCCGAAACAAATGGGTTGAATACTTAGACAATGACTGATTTATTTAATTTGTAGAATTTTCTTTTCACTTTGACATTCTGCAGCATTTTCTGTAGATCAATGACAAAAACGATGCAATTCAATCTATTTCAATCCCACTTTGTAACTCACATTTATTTATTTTTAGTTCAATGGGGGTGTAGATTTTCTATAAGCACTGTATGTATATATATATATATATATATATGTCCCCTTTTCAGGGCCCTGTCTTTCAAAGATAATTTGTAAAAATCCAAATAACTTCACAGATCTTCATTGTAAAGGGTTTAAACACTGTTTCCCATGCTTGTTCAATGAACCATAAACAATTAATGAACATTCACCAGTGGAACGGTCATTAAGACACTAACAGCTTAGGCAATTAAGGTCACAGTTATGAAAACTTAGGACACTGAAGAGGCCTTTCTACTGACTCTGAAAAACACCAAAAGAAAGATGCCCAGGGTCCCTGCTCATCTGCGTGAACATGCCTTAGGCATGCTGCATGAGGACTGCAGATGTGGCCAAATAAATTGCAAATGTCCGTAAGACAGCGCTACAAGGAGACAGGACGGACAGCTGATTGTCCTCGCAGTGGCAGACCATGTGTAACAACACCTGCACAGGATCGGTACATCCAAACATCACACCTGCGGGACAGGTACAGGATGACAACAACAACTGCCCGAGTTACACTAGGAACACACAATCCCTCCATCAGTGCTCAGACTGAGAGAGGCTGGACTGAGGGCTTGTAGGCCTGTTGTAAGGCAGGTCCTCACCAGACATCACCGGCAACAACGTCGCCTATGGGGAAAAACCCACTGTCGCTGGACCAGACAGGACTGGCAAAAAGTGCTCTTCACTGACGAGTCGCGTTTTTGTTTTTGATGGTCGGATTCACTTTTATCGTCAAAGGAATGAGCGTTATACCGTGCATTACTCTGGAGCAGGATCGATCGGTAGAGGGTCCGTCATGGTTTGGGGCGGTGTGTCACAGCATCATCGGACTGAGCCTGTTGTCATTGCAGACAATCTCAATGCTGTGCGTTACAGGGAAGACATCTTCCTCCCTCATGTGGTACCCTTCCTGTAGGCTCATCATGACATGACCCTCCATCATGACAATTCCACCAGCCATACTGTTAATTCTGTGAGTGATTTCCTGCAAGACAGGAATGTCAGTGTTCTGCCATGGCCAGCGAAGAGCCCGGATCTCAATCCCATTGAGCATGTCTGGGACCTGTTGGATCAGAGGGTGAGGGCTACGGCCATTCCCCCTAGAAATGTCTGGGAACTTGCAGGTGCCTTGGTGGAAGAGTGGGGTAACATCTCACAGCAAGAACTGGCAAATCTGGTGCAGTCCATGAGGAGGAGATGCACTGCAGTACTTAATGCAGCTGGTGGCTTCACCAGATACTGACTGTTACTTTTGATTTTGACCCCCCCCCCCCCTTTGTTCAGGGACACATTATTTCATTTCTGTTAGTCACATGTCTATGTCTCAGTTGTTGAATCTTGTTATGTTCATACAAATATTTACACATGTTAAGTTTGCTGAAAATAAACGCAGTTGACAGTGAGAGGATGTTTATTTTTTTGCCGAGTTACACATATCCTAAATATATATCCTAAATATATATCCTAAATATAGTTTCAGCTTTATGAACAAGGAAATACAGAATTTTCTCTCTGAAAGGTTTCTTCAGTCGTTGCCCGTATATTGGTCTCAACACTGGCTGGCCACGCAATCTTTCTATTTCCCACACTCTATCTAGACAAGTCTCTCAGTCATATTGTTTGGCTACTTTTCACTCTCATATGCATCACAAATGCCATTGTAACATTTATATCAACCAATACCTGTCGCAGTAGTACAAATATTAGACCATGATTGCATTGTTTGATTCAAATGTTTTATTAAGGAAGTGAACGGTGAAACTTCCTGCCACCACACCCATTCTCCCTTACTCTTTAGTGTATTTCGGAGGTAAGAGATTCCATTGCAGAGTAGTATGCAGCCTTGCTTGAGTTACAAAGTAAAGGTGATTTGAGAATAGAAATGACACATGGCACGGCCAAAGTACCAGATATTGGTACTGCTTTGTTTAGTGTTGGCAACTATATGCGTACTGGGGTATAATGTCCAGCTAGAAGCCAGTGAAGCTATGGCCTTTTGTCTGGGCTCATTCAACCAAAAATCTAATGAGGAGTATCTCTACAAAGTTCTTAACTTCAAGTACAAACTGCTTCAGGTGAGCTCACCAGAGTTTCCCCTGAAATTGGGAGTGTATGCTGAGCACACACCTTTTGGTTATATTGTTATATAAATTCTCTAAGGTTCTGCGGTTTGTGTTTTCCATTGGTCATGTTGTAATGATAATGGTTGTCAGGGATCGCTGTAACCTACTGTATGTTGTTGTTAATTGTATGATTGTTAGTGAACCAGTGAACTTATTCTTGCCATTACAGATCATGATTGGAAAGGAATTCATCTTGAATGCACGGATCAGACTAACCAATTGCAAAAAGGGAGAGGTGCAGAAAGATAGTTCCTCTGTCTGGCACTGATAAAGCAATGGTGAAAATGAAGGTAGAGTGTTTATCACTGCAAAGATTACTCAATTATAATAGCACCAGACTAACACAGTAATAGCCTATAGGACAACATAAATAACAATAGGTAACACTTAACTTTGCACCCAGCATCATAACACGTTATGACACGGTCATAACAGCTGACATAACTTGTCCTAAACTGTCATAATATGGTCAAAACACTGTCAGGACACATATATTGAAATCTGTTGTGACATATATTGCGTTGTTTCATGACTGGTTATGACACTTCCTTAAGAGTGTTAAAACCCACAAAAGCTGCCACGGTAGTTATTTTATGGCTGCTTATGACACCTACATAAAGGTTTCAAAACTCACTAAACCTACCACACAAGACAAAACATTCCATTTACATTTGACATTTGAGTCATTTAGCAGACGCTCTGATTCAGAGCGACTTCCATTAAACCATAGCCTACTTTTCAATATTATGTTTATGTTATGTAACATTTACTGAAATTGACCATGTTCAATTATTTTTGTAATTGCGCACAAATTGATGTCAGACATGCACCTACCCCAATGCTCTGCTGCTGATGACTGGGATGAATGCAGGAGAAGATTTCAGAAGCAGGACAAGACCTCCTTTTTTTTGACTGATGACTGACATAACGGCATGTATGTGATAGGCCTATATGATTATGATGGTCATAATGCTTCATGACAGTATCATAAAGTGCATTTTCTTAGTCCAAGTAAAGTGGCACAGGATGGTCATAATGCTTCATGACAGTGTCATAAAGTGTATTTTCTACAAGTTATTTAAAATATGATGAGAAAAAAAAACATGACTTTAAAGAATTCATGACAACAACAACGGACATAAGAAACACATTTTCAAATGAAAGGAAACTTCTTGACGGGGAAAAAAGACATTTGATTAAATGTGGGTTTTCACACTCTTATGTAGGTGTCATCTCCTAACATAAAATAACGCAATATATGTCACAACAGGTGTAAATATATGGGTTATGACAGTGTTATGACCATAATATGACAGGTTATGACAAGTTATGTCAGCTGTTATGACATATTATGACAGGGTTATGACTGTCATAACGTGTTATGAAGCTGGGTGTCAAGGAAAGTGTTAGTGTGAAAGAATTATGTTTTGTGCAGTTGAACATTCTGTTATTCTTTCTAAGGAAACCTATTTATTCTGTTTCAAATGTTGGGGTGCCGCTTTGTAGTGTTGCTATACAAGAGCAAAATGGTGTTGACCCAGAATGTTTGCAAACCAATGTAAAATGAGTCCCTGAAGCATCAAAATGTCTAGTCATTCTCTGGTGACTGGTCTGAATTTGATTGTAGCCTAGCTAAACTACTAATATTGTGTAAATGTCATTAAATGCCATAGTTTGGGTCTTGGGACTACAAATGATTTAATGTTCTAGATTATTGAAAACAAATCTCTGTGAATACATTTGGTTACGCTTTTTTTGTGTCAAAGGGTCATTTTGTGAGAGGGGAGCCCAGGCCTGAAAGGAACCCCTGGCACCATTTTGCTTTGACCTTTAGTGTTCAGTGATTGCAGATCTGTAAAACCCAGAAAGGTGTAAGCAATAAGGCGTTGTCTCCCCGAATCTTGTTATATTACCATATTGCTTGCGCCTATCCCGTTTTAATAGATGTGCAAACGCCAAGAGGTTAGGACATTGGAGGTGGTGACAAAATAGTGTTCGGACCGGTCCAAAGAGACACAGCTCCCACCGGAGGATGCTGTGTCCTGACATTCCGTCGTCGCATACATCATTCATCAGAGGCACTTTGGGTGCAGCCATGGCGGCGCCCTTTGCACATTTCGATGACGAGTGGCACGATTTTAAGGAATTTGAGCCGGTCTCAGAGCAGGGGACTCGGATGGACCGAGTAAACTTGGTTGCCGAGCAGTTGACAGGCGTTCTGAGGGTCCTTCCAGAGCTCAACAATAGCTTTTCGGGCGAAATAGGCAGCTTCAAGTCCATGGAAGATCTGGTGACTGATTTCGACGAGAAATTGGCAGTGTGTTTCCGAAATGTCAACACCCAAACGGAGAACATTGCCCCTGTAAACATTATCGCCGAGGACACAACGTTGAGGAACGACGAGTGAGTATGCGAAGTGACTCCGGGCCAAAGTTAGTTTGTAACAACACCGTTCCTCCCTTGCAACACAGTATCAAATGTCAATGTCGCGCCCTGCATAACAAATAGCGTCCAACTCATAAATGCTGTCACGAGTATTGATGGGTGATGCAAGCTGCCGGCATTCAACATTGTATCAGATAAGCTTATATCATATTTACACCTATTCGAGAATATTTCTATAGGCTTACAGTTATGCTACGTTCACTTCACTAGAAGTTTACGTTTATAATGATGCTTTTCCCCCCATGCATTATTGTTGCTCTGCAAGTACTGTCACATAATCTCAGGTTGACATGTCAGTGCATGGTTTCCCAAATGTGCCTAAAAACGACATCCCATTAAACTCTAGATTAGAATGTTGACCCAAATACCCTTCCCTGGAGTTCAGAATAAATCGGACAATTCACATTTATCCCCTCCTAAAAGATGAAAGATTTGGCTCATGTCTTGGGTAGAGATAGTTGATCCTTCTAATCTGTTTGTGGTTAATAAATAGTTAGCCCAATACTATGCTGTTTATAAATGATAGATTAGTTATTAATGTCTCGCCCTTCCCCTTTTCACTATTCATAATACCGTTTTAAAGCGGTGCGGCTGTAGCATTATCAACAGCCCAAACATATCGCACAGCTGGCCGATTAGTTCTCGTTACATCTTACTGCTTCCAAGTGCAGTGTCAATATGGCAAATATAACCACTGTTGGCCATTATTAGAAGTTAGCTATCACTTATCTACATGAGCTTTTGGTCCTAGAGGTGGTTGTGTTCACTTTTATGTGTCTCTCATCTCATTTCCCCCACAGGATCTGGGATGCTCTCACAGATAATTATGGTAATGTCATGGCAGTGGATTGGAAACAGTCTCGAACGCGCTCCCTCCATCTCCCCAATCTAATCCTCAAAGACGAACCAGTGAGTCAAGTTCTTGCTTCATAGAGGGCTCTTTCTTTGCCCCTTTCCTTTCATCCCCAGTCTCTGTCTCTCTCTCTTTCTCCCTCTATCCCTATTCCCTACCACTCCCCCTCTTCCTGCCCCTACCATCCTGTCCAATCTGTTTATCGCTCCAATCTAAAATTCAGAATTCATTGTGCCAGGATTTAGTTTTTGATTAAATCCCCTCCCCCTGACCTGTCAGAGGGTGGATGATGTAACACTGGAGCTGTCCGACGATGAGCTGAGGGAACAGATGGACATGCACACCATCATCGTCTCCTGCCTCAATGACGAACCCCTCTTCACCGCAGAACAGGTAGGGCTACCCACCAATTTACCAACCTACCAACCCACAGCTCTGCCTGGAATAGCCCAAGACTGACCTGCACTTTATCAAAGATAGAATACAGTGTAGCAGAGCTGGGTATGGGGCTTGTGCTTGTTGCTTGAATGTGCTTCACATAGACAGATGACAGGTGAACTGAGCCGGTGTTTGTGTGTTAACCAGAGTTGGGGTCTATTCGATTGACATTTCCAGTCAATTCAGGAATACAATTTAATTCCAAGGATTGGAATTGCACTACATGTCCAATGCAACAGACAGGAATAGAAATGGAACTGATCCCAAATGTGTGGTGTTACCGTGTGTATTGTAGGTTATTGAGGAGATAGAGGAGATGATGCAGGACTCTCCTGACTTGGGGGCAGAGCAGAACCACCCCTCTCAGTCAGACCTCTCCATGCTCTCTCTGGACATCCAGCGCCCCAGAACAAACCACAGCTATGAAGAGCGTGAGTATATCTCTGTCAGTTAGGTGTGTGTGTGTGCATGTGTGTGTAAATGGTGTGAGGGAGGGGGAGGTTGAAAGTGTGTTTGCATTGTTATGCTACATTTCTGTGTGGTGTGTGTGTGTGTGTGTGTGTGTGTGTGCAGGAGAGATGACCCTGTGTGTAGCAGAACTGAATGAGCGGCTAGAGGAGGTGGAGATGGCCATCAGACATTACAGTGAGGAGCTGATTCAACACCTGGCCCTCAGGGACGAGCTGGACTTTGAAAAAGAGGTGAAGAACAGCTTCATCTCTATCCTGATAGATGTGCAGAACAGACAGAAGGAACACAGGGAACTACTGAAGAAAAATAAAAAACTCAAGAGTGGTGCCGGGGCCCCGCAGGGCCGACCAGAGAGAACACAAGCACTAGGATCAGTGAGTGACACCATCCATGCTGTGCGTGCACACGCACAAACACACACACACACACACACACACACAATTCCTGCGGATCCACTGTTTAATGGCATTGCTTAGTAACCTTTTAATGTATTCAAACCTTATACAACTTATTTCTTGCTTGTACAGATGTCCCCCTGTATTACTATCTTGATACCTTATTACTCCACTCTTTTTACAAACTAATTTACTGGTTTATTGTTTTGGGGATATTGACCTTTTAAACCTTGGACATGGTTCCTTCGATTTTCATCTGCTTGTTTCCTGTTTGTTTGCCTCTTACTTCCCATATCTCTACTTCACTTCCTTCCTCTCTAGCGCTTTAGCATGGTGGGGCTCTCCTCTGCCATTCAAAATGGCTTCCGGCAAACTTTTGGAAGTGGTGGGAGTGAAAGACAGGTGCCTATATTTCTCTCTTTCTCTCTGTCTGTTGCCCTCTTCATTGGTGCTGTGTGTGTGTTTTTGTTGGTCAACTAAATGGTAATTGTACATGAAGTACAATAGGTGGAATTAAAGTATTCGTGTGGTAGTGGTAGAAGTTTAAAACTTTTTACTTTACTATTTAAAGCAAAGCAGTTGCATATAGTCAAAGTTTATTGTAGTAAAATAATTATTTTTGATTAACTACTATATCAACCATATTCATTGGATTATGGGGCAGTTAGATCACAAAAATGTCTCAACTACAGTTGTTGCGTGTGAAAACTAAAAGAAGAAAGACAAAGAACAAAGCAATATTTTGTTAGAAGATGGGAATAAAAAGCAGGATCAAGTTGACAACACTCTTAGGAAAGCAAAGAAACACGGAATCAATCACGCTATGGGTTTCAGATAAATAGATTTGTAAAACGTTCAGTGTGAAGGAAGTTTGATTTTAGGTGAATGATGATGTAATGATTAGAAAGTTGTAAGCTATTATTTTTGGAGAGAAATATCTAGTGGTGACAACTCTTTAAAAGTATTTGTGTGGTAGTTGATGAACTACAGTGCCTTTAGAACGTATTCACACCCCTTGACTTTTTCCATATTTTTTTGTGTTACAGCCTGAATTTTACATGGATTAAATTTTGATTTTGTGTCACTGGTCTACACACAATAGTAGTTACTCCACAATACTAACCTTTATGACAGAGTGTAAAGAAGGTAGCCTGTACAGAATACAAATATTCCAAAACATGAATCCTGTTTGCAATAAGGCACTAAAGTAAAGCTGAAAATAATGTGGCAAATAAATTAACTTTATGTCCTCAATAAATACACATGTTATGGTTGGGGAAAATCCAACACAACACATAATTTTTAAGCATCAGGGTGGTGCATCATGTTATGGGTATGCTTGTCATCAGCAAGGACTAGGGAGTTTTTTAGGATAAAAAGAAACAGAACAGAGCTAAGCACAGGCAAAATCTTAGAGGAATACCTGGTTCAGTCTGCTTTCCTACAGACACTGGGAGACAAATTCACCTTTCAGCAGGACAAGGCCAAATCTACACTGGAGGTGCTTGCAAAGACGACATTGAATGTTCTAGAATTAAAGAATTAAAAAATAATTTTAAAAAAAATTATGTGCAACTATTGTACAGTCCAGGTGTGCAGAGCTCTTAGAGACTTACTTAGATAGACTTGCAGCTGTAATATCTGCCAAAGGGGATTCTAACATGTATTGACTCAGGGGTGTGAATACTTATTTATGTAAATGAGATATGTCTGTATTTCATTTTTTTTAAATTACTAACATTTCCAGAAACATGTTTTCACTTTTTTGCTATGGGGTATTGTGTGTAGAATTCAGAATCCATTTTGAATTCAGGCTGTAACACAACATAATGTGGACTAAGTCAAGGGGTATGAATAGCACTGTATTAGGGCTGACTCTAGTTAGTCGACTGGTTGATTGTTTGGTCGATAGGCTGTTGGTCGACCGAGATGTATTTAGTCGATCTGTGGCAAATATACACTACATGACCAAAAGTATGTGAATACCTGCTTGTTGAACATCTCTTTCAAAAATCATGGGTATTAATATGGAGTTGGTCCCCCCTTTGCTGCTATAACAACCTCTTACACTTCTGGGAAGGCTTAGGGCTGGGTGATATGGCCTAAAACTCATATCTCGAATTTTCTCAGCTTATGGGAGATTCACAATATATACAGTTGAAGTCGGAAGTTTACATACATCTTTGCCAAATACATTTAAACTCAGTCCTAGTAACAATTCCCTTTAAACTAATCCTAGTAACAATTCCCTGTCTTAGGTCAGTTAGGATCACCACTTTATTTTAAGAATGTGAAATGTCGGAATAATAGTAGAGAGAAGTATTTATTTCAGCTTTTAGTTCTTTCATCACATTCCCAGTGGGTTAGAAGTTTACATTCACTCAATTAGTATTTGGTAGCATTGTTTAACTTGGGTCAAACGTTTCGGGTAGACTTCCACAAGCTTCCCACAATAAGCCAACACCTCATTTGGCCGCCTTTCCTTCCAGTTCTCTGCTGCCTGTGACTGGAACAAATTGCAAACAGCGTTGACGTTGGAGACTTTTATCTCCCTCACCAACTTTAAACATCTGCTATCTGAGCAGCTAACTGATCGCTGCAGCTGTACATAGTCCATCGGTAAATAGCCCACCCAATTTACCTACCTCATCCCCATACTGTTTTTATTTATATACTTTTCTGCTCTTTTGCACACCAGTATAATGACCATCTGATCATTTATCACTCCAGTGTTAATCTGCTAAAATTGTAATTATTCGCCTACCTCCTCATGCCTTTTGCACACAATGTATATAGACTCCTTTTTTTTCTACTGTGTTATTGTCTTGTTAATTGTTTACTCCATGTGTAACTCTGTGCTGTCTGTTCACACTGCCATGCTTTAACTTGGCCAGGTCGCAGTTGTAAATGAGAACGTGTTCTCAACTAGCCTACCTGATTAAATAAAGGTGAAATTAAAAATTAAAACAATTAAAAAACAGGCAACTCAGTGTATGTTAACTTCTGACCCACTGGAATTGTGATATGGTGAATTATAAATTAAACAATCTGCCAACAAATGTTGGACAATTTACTTGTGTCATGCACAAAGTAGATGTCCTAACCTACTTGCCAAAACTATAGTTTGTTAACAAGAAATTTGTGGAGTGGTAGATAAACTAGTTTTAATCCAACCTAAGTGTATGTAAACTTCCGACTTCAACTGTATATATAGATTTTCTAAATGTGTTCTCTAAATAAGCTTTGTTGTACAATTTAAAGGTAAATTCCACTGCATTTAAAACAGTCAGCAATAATCTAATGAATTCAGAGCTTGTGAAATTATACCTAGGCTAAATATATGCCTTCAACAGCCATAAGACCAGACCCACTAATAATTTAATTATTTTATCAAAATACCTGTACCTGTTTTTTTTTTATAATCACTGATCTGGCTTTCAGGTTTGTCCATAAAAATGATATTTTTGTTACAAATTTACCAGAACCATGTATAATGCACATCAACTAATAATGTATCAGGCATAGAAAATGAACACCGGTCTCATAAACAATCTCTCAAGCACAAGCACACGTGCTAGTAAATAGCCAGCTAATGTTTATTTTTCAAGTTTAGCCAACTTGGATCTAGGTATAATTTCACAAGCTCTGAATTCAGCTAACAAAGCAAAACAGTTGCATTTTACCGAACACATTCTTCTGTCCATCTCCAACATCTTGAACAGATGTTGAAATAAAGTGGCCTACCTTATTTCTCAGAATGAGAACGAGTTGCCAATTCCTTATATAATTGTTTTATGCTTATTGCACATTTATAAAACACAGCCTAAACAGCTAGTATAACTATCTTTATTCAACAAAAATGCTGCCAACCATACATTGTACCTTAATGCGTGCACTACAAACTGATCATTCATTTTCCAGAATGAATGTTCATTGGGACATCCGTTTTAGTAGTGTCTGCTCTGCTTGAAATTTGAGGAGTTAAAACATAAACAGGGTATGGTTTGAAAGGTTAACTTCTCCTCTATTACAGTAAAAATAATGTCTCCATGTGTTTCGGTGTCCATATGATCAATTCTGTTGGACCAAACCTCAAATGCAAATAGAAAATTGAAACCGTTTGTCAGAGAGGAAGAACTGATCTCTCATCTTTTTTTTGTGAGTTGTAGGGGGAGGGTCTTGGGAGAAAGAGGCGAAGTGCGTTTCTATGTGCTTATTTTGAACCTAAGCTTGTTGCCTGCCTTCCCGCCTTTCGAACAACGACACCTGTTGTTATGGCGAAGACATGAGCATCTTGTCATTATATACAGATCTCTGGTGTAAATGGGAAGGTGCAGAGCACAGAAGGAGCGAACGAGACGAGACCAAAAAGACAACATGAGAACAAGCAGACATAAATGCGCATAAAAACAAAACAAAAATACAAAAACCTTGATTCTGCGATACAGGCATTTGGAATATTGTTCAAAAACATGAATTCAAATTAATTCTATGTATCGCCCAGCCCTACTTTCCACTAGATGTTGGAACATTGCTGCAGGGACTTGCTTCCATTCAGCCACAAGAGCATTAGTGAGGTCGGGCGCTGATTTTGGGCGGTTAGGCCTGGCTCGCAGTCTGCATTCCAATTCATCCCAAAGGTGTTTAATGGGCTTGAGGTCAGGGCTCTGTGCAGGCCAGTAAAGCTATTCCAAACCGTTCTTAACCGACCGTTTCTGTATGGACCTTGGTTTGTGTATAGGGCATTGTCATGCTGAAACAGGGAATTGCCATCCCCAAACTGTTGCCACAAAGTTGGAAGCACATAATCATCTTGAATGGTATTGTATGATGTAGCGTTAAGATTTCCCTTCACTGGAATTAAGGGGCCATTAAAAACAGCCCCAGACCATTATTCCTCCTCCACCGAACTTTACAGTTGGCACTATGCATTCGGGCAGGTAGCATTGTCCTGGCATCAGTCAAAACCAGATTCGTCTGTCGAACTGCCAGATGGTGAAGCATGATTCGTCACTCCAGAGGACGCAATTCCACTGCTCCAGAGTCCAATAGCAGCGAGCTTTACACTCCAGCCGATGCTTGGCATTGCGCATGGGGATCTTAAGCTTCTGTGCGGCTGCTCGGTCATGGAAACCCATTACATGAAGCTCCCGATGAACAGTTCTGGTGCTGATGTTGCTTCCAGAGGCAGTTTGGAACTCGGTAGTGAGTGTTGCAATCCAGAACAGAGGATTTTTACACGCTACGAACTTCAGCACTCGGCTGAGGCTTTGTTCACGGTTGTTCCTAGACGTTTCCACTTCACTTACAGTTGACCGGGGCAGCTCTAGCAGGGCAGAAATTTGACCAATTGACTTGTTGGAAAAGTGGCATGCTATAACGGTGCCACATTGAAAGTCACTGAGCTCTTCATTCTACTGTCAATGTTTATCTATGGAGATTGTATGGCTGTGTGCTCGATTTTATACACCTGTCAGCAACGGGTATGGCTGAAATAGCTGAATCCACTCATTTGAGGGGGTGTCCGTATACTATTGGCCATGTAGCGTGCATTAATAACTTATGTCACACAAGACACCTGTCTGATTCACGCTTGTCCCAGTGGACTAATCCATTGCGGAGGCCGCAGGGAAGGCACAGCAGTATCTCCAGTAGTACATTTAGTGTTTGTTTGTTTTACGGTAATTTCTGTTAATGCACTCAATATATTATTATTACAGTCTTACTGTTGTCACTGTAGGATCTGACACGTTTGCAGAGCACACAACCTAGGCTGTGAGAAAAAAAAGTTTTGGTTTATTTCATTCCATTTACAAGTTGTCAATTTATGAATTGTCTTTTGTTTGGAGCACTCCTGTCAATCTTGAGTAAAGGACACGCAACTGATTACGCATATAGAAGTAGGACTAGTCTACTTAGTCTGCGAGCAAATGTAGGCCTATAATTGTGCCCATTTGAGGATCTAATACTATTTATGATTGTCTTAATTTACTGTCACTGTGGAATTTCTGAAAGTTATTTTTTCTTCGCCTCAAGCAGCGAGTAGACAAAGTCTGTTTTTACATCCATTGAAAATGATAGTTGTTCCTCAACGGAGCCTATTTGAAAAATCTTTACAGCTCGCTCCCTTTTGATTAACGCTCAGCATGAAAGGGGGAAGGAATGTCATGCTCTGATCCGGTGGAAGCGTCATAAAATAGGTCTACCTGATTACGTCTTATCCCTTGCAAAATAGCTTGCAGCTGTGTCTGTCTGTCTGTCTAGAGCTCACTGGAGCTGAAAACTCTGAGGACCCAGAATATTTCATACAAATTTGCAAGTTAGCTAGCAGGAGCTTCAGGCCTGACCAAGTTAATACAATAGTTGACACAATGTTTCAAGTTCCTTGCAGACAGGTCATGCATAGACAATGTGATTTAGATTATATTTATTTTCTACCTGCAGGTTGCAATGTTCAAAATGTTTGGCTTTATGTATTTATGTAGAGACTATTTTTACATATTGGAAATGAAAATAAAAGTTACTTTTAGATTTGTATCATTTTCATTTACATATCATTTAGATTTACCACATAACATTGATTTTGAGATATGAAGGCTTTATTATAAATTAAATTAAACTGTTCCATGAAAATGTGCATATGAAAATCATAACTGACATGCAGATCCGTAGAAATGGTGTGATAACTTGGCACTCCAAATGGAAAAGGTTGCCATCCGCTGGTTTAGCCTATTACCTGCAAATTCAGGAGCTTAACAGCCGAGGCAAATCTGCGAAAGCCAGCAGCAGCGGGAGGAGGAAGGTCGGGAGCAGGTGTTTTTCTTCTGGTTAGGCTATATTGATCTCTGGCTCTCTCTTTAGTAATTTATGTGTCTTCATTTTTAATCGCAGTCCTTAAAGCATCAGACAAGCTCAGTAGCCTACATATAGGTAATTTTATTCAAACATAGGACGTGGAAAAATACAAGTACATTTTATTATACTAATCAGAAGACTCTTGGTCAACTAAGATTTGTTTTATTCGGAGACAGCCCTACACTGTATGTAGAATAGATTTGTTTGTAGACCTACTGATAGCTAGCTTTAAGTCTAGCTAATAAATGAACTCTTTATTGCTAAAAGTAAATTTCCTGAAATAAATGTGGTTTGTTTGCTAACTTGTTTTAAAGTATGTATGGTTTTGAAATATGTTATAGTAGTGGTAGTGCCTGCAGTATTAATGGTGGTGACTGGTTATAGTTGAAAAAGTAGGTAGTTGAAAAGCTAAGATAGTCTGAAAATATGAAAGTTGGTTTGGAGTATCTAGCTTGAACAGTTCAAGAGTTACAATTATTGTTGGTGGGTATTATATGCTAACTTATGCTCATTTAAGTTTTTCAAATTTATAGTGCAGACCAAAGCTTGTGCGAACCAGAGCACACCCAGGGCCAGAGCTGTACCAGAGCTAGTGCAGACAAGAGCAGTAGTTGTGGTCAGTAGTTGTGTGGTTGTGGTCAGTGTCTAAACTACAGTTGTTGCATGTGAAAACTGAAAGAAGTGCAATGAGAAGCAGGGTTGCCAGGCCTAGCTTAAATTTCTAGCCCAATGACCTCTCAAAACCCGCCCAAAAGGCCTGAAAACTAGCCATTTTTTTTTTTAATCAGGCAAGAGAGGAGTTGCCATACATAGACAAAAAAATGTCCATAACGTTATTGAGACAAGAAGGAATATCATACTTACTTGTAAAATCCAGGTTTCCTCAAAATAATAATTATTGCAAGCTATGTATGACATGACGTAATAAAGGAATAGGAATATGTGCCAAAAGAAAAGAAAAGTCCGTTAGCTGTGGTATAGTGGCCATATTGTCATTATAAACTGTTTACCAACGTAATTAGAACAGTACAAAGTAATGTTTTGTCATACCGTTGGTATATGGTCTGATATACCACGGCTTTCAGCCAATCAGCGTTCAGGACTCGAATCAGGTTTATAATTGTAAATAAATCCCCTTTGTGCATGTGCATAACAATAGATAAATCCTACAGGATAGTTTGAGTGATGAAAGTTGGACAGAGGATCTCGAAATCTCTGAGCAAGAAACACTTGGACAAACATGAAAAAACGAATGTTAGGCTCTTTTCTGGCAATTGGTCTGTTATTGTGTGACAGATGTTAAGACTACAATCTGTCATTGACTTGTCATTTCAATAGACATAGGCTTTAGACTAAAATCAGGGTTTTTGATTCTAATTCAATTTTACCATAGTTTGCTGAGATAAAGGCAGGTAGCTTATAGCCCCTGATAGGCCTACATCTCATTTCAGATAGTCTACAGTATCCTAGACAAGTCAATTATTTATTGATGTGCATCAGTTCTAATGTTTGGAAAAAGGTGTCTCCATAATGACAATCTAAATAGCCTACCTACAACTGGTGAAAAGTTGTCACAACGTACCCGTGTGCTGCTCTCGCTCCTCTCGCTCACCTGACGCAGCCAATAACTGTAGTGCTCTCTCAACACACACACATACATACACCCCTCTGGCTCTCCCCACTACTCAGTCACTCAGGACCAGCCTGTCTCACTGTCTGACATTCAGGAGCAGGTCACAGTGAAATACATTGCTCAAAAAAAGTTAGGTTAAATTAGATGATTTGTGTAAAAAGTTAATTTACAGTGAATGGAATGTTGGAATTGAAGATGTCACAATGGGGCCTTTAGAATGTTGAGAAAATTGCCATGAAAGTGGATGGAGGACAAAAGAAATGTAGAACTTAAAAAGTATAAAACATATTTAAAAAAGGTTGTCAACATGTTGTAATGTTTCCACGGCGTTTCTAGCTTGAACAGTGCTAAATAATAATAACAAAAAGTCTGAAGTAGGACAAAGATTTAAAGTCTGGACTTTTGCTTCGCAAATCCCACCTAAGAATGCTGATTCCCCCCCCCCCGCTGTAGTTACGAAGTAGTCTTAACAAACATCACTATGTTAATTTCCTGTCTACAATGGTTGCCCACTTCTACTCTCATGGAGCAGCAATTCAAAAATTGTATTTAGCATGTACAGTGCCCAGTGAAGGTTTTCACACCCCTTGCACAGTTTTCGAAATGTTCTGCCGTAAAATGAAATGTAAATGCAAATTACATTAGATTTTTTCCCCGTCCAGTCTACACAACCTGCTACACAATTTCAATGTAAAGGAAAATGATAGAACATGTTCTTAATTAATTAGATCACAAAACAAAGATGCCTTGATTGCATATGTCTTCACATTCAATCTCATTCAAAACGATTCACAGCTGTAATGGCTGCCAATGGTGGTTCCACCAAGTATTAACTCTGGGGTGTGAAGACATATGCAATCAAGACTGTTTTTTTTATTGGTATTCATTTGAAAAATGTTCTATAATTCTTCTTTCACTTTGAAAATGTGGGATAGGCTGTGTAGATCAGTAGGAAAACAATATAACGTGTAATTGAATTAAGGCAGACAAATGTGAAAAAGTGTACAAGGGGTGTTTACACTATCACTAGGCACTGTACTTATACTCTCTCTCTTTTTCTCTGTTGTTTCTACCCCATGGCCTCTCTTAGTATCTGACCACAGTCATTCCATATGAGAAGAAAGGAGGCCCTCCATCGGTGGAAGATCTTCAGATCCTTACCCAAAGTAAGTGGCACCTTAGAAAGTAGCACCTCTCAGGTGCAGAGCATTTATCCCCCGCCCATCAAATGAGTCTTGAATAAATAAAAACATTTGTGCTACTTGAAGTACAGGGTACAGTTGTTTATCTGGTGTTATAGATGGTTGACATACTGTGGTCAAATAAATTCCTGGAATAAATATATTTTTCTGATTGGTTTGTGTTGCAGTCCTGCAAGCTATGAGAGACGACAGTGACAAGGTGCCCAGGCTTCTGACAGACTACATTCTCAAAGGTGAATACACTCAGCCTCTCTCTATGTACATTGTAACATTAGTAGGCTATATTACAGGGAGGTATGTGTTATTGGCATACTGTTGTCTCTGCATTTTTGTAGAATTCAAGAGCACAACGGTTATTGATAACCGGCTATTTTAGTCTATTTTAAGCTAGGCTTTTCTACTGTTTAAGTTGTTGTGCCTTTTCTTTTGTGTGTATGGTACAGGGCAATTTACAGTTGAGTGATCTCCTTTTTAATTTCTTTAAAAACATGTCTCTCCATTCTTCATTTTCTGTTCAATGTCTCGCTGCATTGTACTTGCCAGCTCTGGTGTGAGAGCTGTGGACAGAGAGGTTTGTGGCACACATTCACAGACACTGTACTGTGTAGTGTAGTTCACTCATTGCGGGGAGAGCTTTAGTGTAATGTAACCGTACCCTGCCCTTGTGTCCTGTCACTGCCCCTCACCCCCCCACTGTCACACTGCTGCTGTTTAGGGTATGGTAGACCCCATTGCTGCTCCCGTTGGTGTCACAAAGTTATCCCTGACCCATGACCTTGCATTGCATATCCCTTCACATCCTCAAGTGATCCCAAATGGACCTGATGGGTTCCCCTGAAACGCTCCCTGGGAATCACTGCTCTTACAACCATTGGAACCTATTTCTCTTTCTGGGCTCACTGAATACTAAATGGCTGTATTGGCATATTGTGTATTTTTGCCGTTGCTGTTTCAAGTGTGTTTGGATTCCTTGAGACTGTTTTCCTGATCAAACCTAGATAGATACAGGTACTTGGTTATTTTATTTCTCCAGTTTTACTATTTCATTCCCTTTTCTCCACCCAAGCCTGTTCTATTTCTTACTTTGTATTTTCCCGTAGTTGCCTAACTGGCAACATATTAATGAGTATGGCTGAGACTGTGTTTTTTCCACAGTGCTTTGCCCAACATAGACTGGAAGGACGATAACGGACATTTTGGAAACGAGGTGAGGGATCTGGTTTCAATGTCAACAAGCAAAATGAAGAGGACTCACTCAGTGTATAAAAAATTAAAACATAAGCACACTGAATTGATTCTTTAGGATGCATGGTATTTTACCTCAAGTTGCTCCTTTTTGTGTAACACCCCATAGATGTTTTATACCTCATTCAGTTTTATTTTCTCTGTGTTGAGCATGGTGATTTCACAAACCTTGTGTATTTGACAACTTCAGGTATTGTTTTATTGTTTTTACTTTAAGTGCAGTGTAAAATACAGTACTCAAAATCATAAGAAAGATACTCATACATTCTAGCGTTGCATCTACTGTATGTGGCTGACTTCAACAGCCTTTTGGACGATAGGGGGCCTTACTTCTTTTGACCCTGAAGTAAGATCGAGCTACTCATATCCAAAGGGTTGTGTCTTAATTTGATGAACCTAATGTCTCAGAAACGACTGAGCATGTGTAATATCAGGGATATGAAACATTTTAGATTTGTTTAAAAGTGCTTAAATACATTTCATTCATAAAATAAACCTTGAACTAAATACTAACATTGTTCTACACAACTCAGTCCACTATTTGGCCTCCCTAAAAAGCACTGCACATATATGTTTTAGTCATAGCTAAATACTGTAGCAGTACCATTGTCATACTTAGAAGGAATTGCAAAGGTAATGTGAACAGAACTGTAATTAATTACAGAGCACTGATGTGACTACTAGCTATGCATTTGAGTAAACAATGACTCACTGAATCAGAGGCGCCATGCAGCCCAGACCTGGCCAGTCTATGAAGGCTGTGAACACAAGCTGGGCATTATTATATTTCTATACACAAGAAATGAAGATGCCTTTTTATTTGCAAAAAACATTTGTACATTTGTAAATGACTTTTTCTTTTTAACCAAATGTTATTATACTGAGCTACTTATCTGCTAAATGTATAAAGTCAATGGTAAACCCAATTTAATCTGTTTGTTTCATTACTGAGTCAACTCCCTTTTTTTCTCTCCTTGCTCACACAGCATACTCCAGCTATCCGTCAATGACAATGATATGGAACAACGACTTATTTAGTTATGCAAACTCAGCCCTGCATTTAACAGGCAGCCATGCTCTGTCAATGCCACTTTACTCTAATCCTCATTGGAACATGGGGAAATCATGAAGCTAGTGTTATATTGAACACAAAACATTGACAACTCATTTTTCCAACTCCAACTAGGAGAAAAACAGAGAGAGGAACAGCATATTATGGATTCAATGGTTTGTGAAAATGTGAGAGAGATGGCTCCTTCAGTACCAGTGTCCTTCACTTCACCAGTAGGCTTATACTTCACTTCTACAGTAGGCTTATAGATACTTGAAGATAAGAGTAACTCGCACGTTCACATAATACACGTGAAATACAAAAACAAACACTCCAAAACACACTGTTGTTTTATAATCAGCTGACCACGTGTCAGCCGAACCATATCCAGCTAGGTGAGAGGAACCAGATGAACTAAATGAAAGGGTATTTTGGCAGCTAGGCCAAGCCAGTAGGTAGCTACCAGTGGGAACATGATTGCATGATGAGTGAGATGAAAAATACCAAATCAGGCCATGAGACAACCAAACCAACACATGGCACCCCATGAAGAACTTAAAGATGCCACGAGAATATCACTCTTGTTTGGACTGAGAATGAAACACAAAGATCATGTCTAGAGATAATATCACTGCTTCATATTATATTCAAATGGAGTTACATTTCAAGATAGGAAACTGATATTGATATCTGAGATCAAATCAAATGTATTTATATAGCCCTTCGTACATCAGCTGATATCGCAAAGTGCTGTACAGAAACCCAGCCTAAAACCCCAAACAGCAAGCAATGCAGGTGTAGAAGCACAGTGGCTAGGAAAAACTCCCTAGATCAAATTCTCATCATGGACACACAACGTAAACTGAGATAAACTCATTCACCATTGCTAAATGGAGTATATAAATGGAGACATGTCAGGACAGAATATCTCAAAGCGGCCTCATCTGCAAAAAGCATATGAAGAGTTTCATACCAAGATTATATAGAGTTGAAGTCGGACGTTTACATATACATAGTTTGGAGTCATTAAAACTAGTTTTTCAACCACTCCACAAATTTCTTGTTAACAAACTATAGTTTTGGCATTTCGGTTAGGACATCTATTTTGTGCATGACACAAGTAATTTGTCCAACAATTGTTTACAGACAGATTATTTAATTTATAATTCACTGTAACACAATTCCAGTGGGTCAGAAGTGTACATACACTAAGTTGACTGTGTCTTTAAACAGCTTGGAAAACTCCAGAAAATGATGTCATGGCTTTAGAAGCTGCTGATAGGCTAATTGACATCTATCGTTGTCTCTGATTGAGAACCATACTTAGGTACCCTTTTCCCACACCTGTTTTGTGGAAAATTAACTTTGTAGTTGTTCAGGACACATAGCCCAAAGCCTCACGGTTTGGTTTTTGTTCTTTGTTTTGTCGGCGTCATTTTTAATTAAAGTTCAAATGTACGCTTACCATGCTGCATCTTGGTCCAGTCCTTCAGCCAGCCGTGACAGAAGGTTTTCACACACCTTGACTTTTTTCCACATTGTTGGTTTACAGCCTGAATTGACCTATACACAATACTTGTGTCAAAGCGGAAAGTGTCAAAGCGGAATAATGTTTTTATTCGATTTTTTACAAATCAATTCAAAATGAAAAGCTGAAATGTCTTCGAGTCAATAAATATTCAACCACTTTGTTATGGAAAGCCTAAATAAGTTCAGGAGTGAAAATGTACTTAAACAAGTCACATAAGTTGCATGGACTCACTCTGTGTGCAATAATAGAGTTTAACAATACTTTTGAATGACTTCCTCATTTCTGTTCCCCACACACACAATTATCTGTAAGGTCCCTCAGTTGAGCAGTGAATTTCAAACACAGATACAACCACAAACACCAAGGAGGTTTTCCAATGCCTCGCAAAGAAGGGCACCTATTGATAGATGGGTACAAAAAAATGACAAATATCCCTTTGAGCATGGTGAAGTTGTTAATTACACTTTGTATGGTGTATAAATACACCCAGTCACTGTGGCTGTGATAGGATCAAACTGAGGATGTACTGTATAAACAACATTGTATTTACTCCACAATACTAGCCTAAGTGACAGAGTAAAAAGAAGGAAGCTTCTACAGAATATAAATATTCCAAACATGCATCCTGTCTACAACAAGGCACTAATGTAATACTGCAAATAAATGCGGCAAAGCAATTCACTTTGTCCTGAGTACAAAGTATTATCTTTGGGGAAAATCCAATACAACACATTACTGAGTACCACTCTCCATATTTTCAAGCATAGTGGTGGCTGCATCATGTTATGGTTATGCTTGTAATCATTAACGACTAGGGAGTTTTTCAGGATAAAAAAAAAAACAGAATGGAGTTAAGCACAGGCAAAATCCTAGAAGAAAACCTGGTTCAGTCTGCTTTCCACCAGATACTGGCAGATTAATTCACCTTTCAGCAAGACAATAACCTAAAACACAAGGCCAAATCTACACTTGCTTACCAAGAAGACAGTGAATGTTCCTGAGCGGCCAAGTTACAGTTTTCTACTAAATCTACTTCAAAATCTATGGCAAGATCTGAAAATTGTTGTCTAGCAATGATCAACAACCAGCTTGAAGAATTTTGAAAATAATGGGCAAATGATGCACAATCCAGGTGGGTAAATCTTCGAGACTTACCCAGATAAAGTCACAGCTGTAATCGCTGCCAAAGGTGCTTCTACAAAGTCTTGACTCAGGGGTATGAATACTTATGACAATTTGAATATTTCTATATTACATTTTTAATAAATTTGCAAAAATGCATAAAAACATGTCATTTTGGGGTATTGTGTGTAGACAGGTGAGAAACAAAATATGTTAAACAAATGTTTTATTCAGGTTTTAACACAACACGTGGAACAAGTCAAGGGGTATGAATACTTTCTGAAGGCACTTCAACTACACCGATATGGCTGCATTCTCCCCTTAGTCAAACACGGTGGAACGTGGACAGGTTTTACACACAAACTCACCACCCTGAAATGGTTTTAATCGGGCATAATGCAACATGTACAAATAAGGTTCTATGTACAGGTTAATTTAGCGCTTTTACACATTACATGGTTTTACAGATGTTAGACAGGAGAGGAAGAAAAAAAACAGGGGCCACTAAATCTTTTGTAGAATCCAGTGAGAATATCCCATATGTCATACATGATTTATTACCTCTTCATTTGTGAGTTACTGACTACTATGGACATTAATAACTGAACAGAAAGGCAGTAATGGCAGACCTAAATGTATTGCTTGGACAAGACTAGTTATCATCAAATTACCATGCAACATAAAGTGAGCTGCTTCACTTGTACCGTCATAGAAAGACACTTTAAGGTTGTGCTCAAGTTGACAAAATTCTATAAGCATTGAGTTGTGTAAACATTTCAAGCAAATTGCATGTTACAACTCTATCGTGGTGCAATATTACATACAAAATTCCATATTAAAACTATACAACTACAATATCTCTCCTACCATTATCGACCAGTAAAGTGAATGAAATGCCTCAAAGGCTTGTCAAAGAGAGGCAGAGGAGACTTTTTTCAAATTATCAGACAAGAAGCCCTGCTGTTTCACCACATCTGCAATGGCTGCATTCTTTGGTAATAACTGCTGTGCCACTGGTAGTAACCTTCTGAATGGTGTTCTGTGTAGATGTCAGTGCTTTGGGGGAAATGCAGGAAACAACACCTCTCCTCAGTCTGTGAGTTAAACCTATAGTATATACTGCATGTCGTTTATAAAGGTAAAACAAATAGGATATACTATCATTCATACACTGTCAATAGAAAAAGTGTCAAACAATGTCCCAATCTAGTGTTCGTGAAATATGGATATGCATTTATATGCCATTATCCACCGCTCTCTCAGCTCATCTCTGTGCCGTGGTCCAGCTCCATGACTGGTCTTTTGTCAGGGCAGTAGTCTCTGGTCATCACGCTCCACATACCTCTGCAGGGTGCTGTAGTACTGCTCACTCTTGGAGAAGGTGTAGAGGCCTGAGATCTCCTCCCAGGCCTTGTGGTTGGGGAAAGGGAATATTTCCGGTTCACGGTTCTCAAAAAAGCTTTTCAGGTTCCTCTCGGCCAGCTTGGATGCGTACTCCATAGAGAATGTGTCGAACTGCTCCTTCTCCTTTTCTACGTAGTGCTTCCAGAAGGTGAGCTGCAGGTAGCTCACCTTCGAGCGGCAGTTGGTGTAGCAGGTCCCGAGGAGCCCTAGAACGGCTGAAATGATGATGATACACCAGCCCAGTATCTGCGGATGTACAACCAGGAACCAAAACTCACGCTCACATAAAATGAATAAAGAATGCCAACAGTTTTTAAAAATAATAATAATAATAATTGTTTATAATAAATTTCAATAGTGTTGCTTACAGTCAACTGAATTACAGATAGTAAAGTATATCAACGACTCGCACCAGCATTTGCAGCTGTACAATATGACATTGAAAAATATGACATTCCACCGTACAAAAGTCACAAACAGGGTCTGACTGCTGCTTGCACTCACCTGTGACTGAGCCCGGAACATAAGCAACAGTTCCATGTTCAAGTCACTGGGCAGCTTGGACTTGCTGCAGGGCACACGGGCCAGCTCCTCCCGGCAAATCAAAGTCCTGTTCTTACAGAACATATCCAGCACCAGGTTATTATCCAGCCCGCTGACGGCACACTCGTAGAAGGTCCCGTTCAACAGTGCCACACACAGCCACATGATAGGGGCCACACAGGCACCGAAGAAGATTTTGACAAACACCTTGAGGCAGGTGAAACAGTTGCCACCGGGGCAGAGCTTAACGGGGTTGAGGCAACAGCCAGTGTAGAGGCGCCACAGCCTGCTGCTGAAGAAAAGACCCAGCACCAGAAGCACCAGGCCTGGGCCCAACAGGAAGGTCAGGCCGTATGCAAAGTTCTGGTCGTGGTTGCAGGGGCACTGGAAGGAGACCATGGAGAAGATCCGCTCTCCCCCGATGGTCAGGAGGGCCATGAAGCTGTAGCCAATGGTGGCCTTCTGGTTCATGAAAAAGCGCAGGACGGTCTGGAAGTTATCCATGGTGTCGACAAGGAGTTTTCACGCACGCACGCTCAGCAAAAAACAAAATAACGCACAGAGAATGAAGATTTAGAAGAGGAAAAATAAGGCAGTGAAAGGGTTGCGTCTCCAACACGCACTCCACTTCCTGTGCTGTCTGAGCACAAACACACTGAAGCTCTTCGGAGCCTATTTCTGCCCCTCCCTTTCCCTCCCTCCTGTTCTTTCTCTTTCAATCTTCCTCTCTCACCAACTCCTCCCTCTTTTCCTCACTTTAACTCTTAATCCAATGAGATTGTATTCTCCAACTCTCAAACCCCACCTTGATTCTTCCTTCTAAATGTCCTTCTCTCCCACTCCCCCCTCCTTTCCTAGGCGTAGGTAATAAAACAAAAGTGACTAAACTGGCTGAGATCCTGCAGATCTGGTTTTTTACTTCAGGCCATGCAGCTGCCTTTGTCCTCTCAGAGTGATGTCATATGACAAGCAGCCACAGGGTCATGCAGTCTGTCAAAAAAACAAAAACGTAACTTTAACCAGATTCACTTGGATAGTTATTTGAGCAGTTCAGCACAGTGATTTCAGCACCATGATTTATTGTCTGTATTAAATGCACATACAGCTTGACCCAGATACAACATTATACAGTATATGAAATCACTCTTTGCTCTCTCTCGCCCTCTTTTTCCCTTTCATGCACAAAACACCACACAACGTGGTATTTCGGCACAAAAGCTGCAGTGCATTCATAAGCAGTTGCAAAAATGTTCATACTGAGCTATGCAAGCTCACGTAGATGCGTGTCGTGCAATACCCAAAAATATAACACGGAGCACGACAGTTTTATAGGCAATCATATAGCTAGCTAGACATTACATTAGACTTGCATAAGACCTACTAGTGTTTCAGAAAAAGGAGAAAAGGGCAGATCAAACATGTGTTCTGAGTTAGTGGTTGGTAAAGAGAAGGGTTTCCTCTCCCACTTCCTATAGAAGCCTGTGATGAGTTTCTGTGCTCTACAATTCACACAGGATGAAGCTATAGTCTCCTCACCCTAAACGGCCTCTGAGTGCTATAAGGGCACAAGGCGAAACCCAAATGCAGACACAGGAGGCAAACGGCAGCGCACCTCCAAATCGATCCCGCTCCAGAGTACAGGCCTCGGCGTAACCCTCATTCCTTCGACGATAAACTCTAATCCGACCATCACCCCTGGTGAGACAAAACCGCGACTCGTCAGTGAAGAGCACTTTTTGCCAGTCCTGTCTGGTCCAGTGACAGTGGGTTTGTGCCCATAGGTGATGTTGTTGCCGGTGATGTTTGGTGAGGACCTGCCTTACAACAGGCCTACAATCCCTCAGTCCTGCCTCTCTCAGCCCATTGCGGACAGTCTGAGCAACGACGGAGAGATTGTGCGTTCCTGGTGTAACTCGGCAGTCGTTGTTGCCATCCTGTACCTGTCCCGCAGGTGTGATGTTCGGATGTACCGATCCTGTGCAGGTATTGTTACACATGATCTGCCACTGCGAGGACGATCAACTGTCCGTCCTGTCTCTCTGTAGCGCTGTCTTAAGCGTCTCACAGTACGGACATTGTAATTTATTGCCCTGGCCACATCTGCAGTCCTCATGCCTCCTTGCAGCATGCCTAAGGCACGTTCACGCAGATGAGCAGGGACCCTGGGCATCTTTCTTCTGGTGTTTTTCAGAGTCAGTAGAAAGGCCTCTTTAGTGTCCTAAGTTTCATAACTGTGACCTTAATTGCATACTCTGTTAGTGTCTTAAAGGCCGTTCCACAGGTGCATGTTCATTAATTGTTTATGGGTCATTGAACAAGCATGGGAAACAGTGTTTAAACCCTTTACAATGAAGATCTGTGAAGTTATTTGGATTTTTCAGAATTATCTTTATAGTTTATGTTTGTCTTCGGGACTTTGTGGCCCCGTTACCTCAAATACTGTGAGCGTGACGTAATCAGATGTGCTGGAGGAGGTGAAAAGGTGTGTGAAAGAAAGTCGAGGCACAGGATCCACTACCTGAATGAGAGTGAGTGCAGTGACAGTGTGGCAATAACATAGTGTGTTTGTTCTCTTTCAAAGTCAAGTTTTACTATCCCCTTTTGGACCAAATTCACTGCATTATCCTCATACTTAAAGTGAATCCTTGTGCTTCAACTTTCTTTCAAGTTCTTCCACTCATCCAACAACAGCTCCCATGGTCTCACACCATAAGACTTCTGATACCAATGCAGCAAATTTGGGGTGATATTGGGCCACAAAACTGAACCGCTATACATTTTCTTGGGGGAAAAAAGTATTTTTATTATTTTGAAAATACAAAATACCATTCTCTGAAGTATCTTGTTACAAATAAAAATGTATATACAGTGGGGCAAAAAAGTATTTAGTCAGCCACCAATTGTGCAAGTTCTCCAACTTAAAAAGATGAGAGAGGCCTGTAATTTTGATCAAAGGTACACTTCAAGACAGACAAAATGAGAATTTTTTTCTCCAGAAAATCACATTGTAGGATTTTTTTATGAATTTATTTGCAAATTATGGAGGAAAATAAGTATTTTGTCACCTACAAACAAGCAAGATTTCTGGCTCTCACAGACCTGTAACTTCTTCTTTAAGAGGCTCCTCTGTCCTCCACTCGTTACCTGTATTAATGGCACCTGTTTGAACTTGTTATCAGTATAAAAGACACCTGTCCACAACCTCAAACAGTCACACTCCAAACTCCACTATGGCCAAGACCAAAGAGCTGTCAAAAGACACCAGAAACAAAATTATAGACCTGCACCAGGCTGGGAAGACTGAATCTGCAATAGGTAAGCAGCTTGGTTTGAAGAAATCAACTGTGGGAGCAATTATTAGGAAATGGAAGACATACAAGACCACTGATAATCTCCCTCGATCTGGGGCTCCACGCAAGATCTCACCCCATGGGGTCAAAATGATCACAAGAACGGTGAGCAAAAATCCCAGAAACACACGGGGGGAATCTAGTCAATGACCTGCAGAGTGCTGGGACCAAAGTAACAAAGCCTACCATCAGTAACACACTACGCCGCCAGGGACTCAAATCCTGCAGTGCCGGACTTTTACTCCCTACCTTTTCTAGTGGGGAAAGAAGGGTTGCAGTGTTGTTTCTATCTTAACCTATAGCCTCACCCTCCTCTCCGTGAGTTTGTCCAGGAGGTTGTATTTTGAGTTGGTTGTATCTAAATGACAATTTGATATATGCCTGTTGATATGGGGGATTTGGTTTATGGTTCTGAGGTTTGGGAAAGGAGACAAAGCTGAACGATTAATTATGTCTATGCTGTCTGACTATGTGTGTCTTTGCTATTAAAGGAACTCAGTTGCATTGTAAGGGGGCTCTCAGAGAATTCATTGGAGAGAAACTGAATTTATCTGAGAGTCACAGGATTGTGATAAGAGCTCATATAATTAAAGATGGACTTTTATAACTAACGCTGACGTGTGTGTGTGTGGTTTGCTCCCATGATTTGGTAAATAGAGGAAATTTCCACGACATTTGGCGACGAGGAGGGGATGTGAATCTTCACTCGGTGACCGTTCCTACGATCTAGGTAAATAAATCGTGCACGAGGGATCCCCTAAACTTGGGATCTCAGGGAGAACCACACTTCGGGAACGAAGCAGATGGACCAACCTTTGATCTAAGAGGAAGCGAGCCGAGTGGATTCCACATCTCGAACTGAGTTTTTTTTTAAAGAAAAAGGTGAGCGAACCACACACAGATTTGAAGTCGAGTTTTTTTAAATTATGCCTGTTACGTATACTCTGAGCGTGAATTCCTTTGTAAGGAAGGCACCTTGGCGGCGTAAGCAGGGCCGAGTCAGAGGAGAGTAATCTGGGGGTTTTAGTGGACTCAAAAGATACTCTGCGCTGTCCGGTTGCCAGTGACCAAGAGCCCTCCTGACACTGAATTGATCACAGTGGGGATTTGGTGAGGTCTGTCGGGGTGATGGGCCAGGGGGTCTGTGTGTTCTAGGTGAAACACGGCACTTGGTGAAGCCCTATTGGAAGAAGGACCTCATTCTGTGCGTCTGTGTGATTTGTCTAAGTGACCCTCAGATGTGGTGAATTCCAATTATTTTAAATGTGCTAGGATTACTCTGTGTGAGTATGTAATAGTTGTCGGACCGTTCTGTGTGAGCGGGATAGGACTACTCTGTGTGAGTAGCGGGATAGGGTTGACTCTGTGTGGGAAAACCTTTCGATGCCCTGTGTGGACGTCTGAAAAGTTCTATGTGAAAATCTGAACCTGAAAGTTCCGTGTGAGTACCTAAGATTTTTAAAGTTTTATATGGATTCTGTGAATGATTTGAAATGATGATAAATGGTATGTGTGTATAAAGTAATGCGGAGAATGATTAGATACAATTTAAACCACCCATTCGTAGACGTACGTAGGTTTTGAGTTGATATCTTAAATGGATAATTTGATAAAGATTACGTTTTTTAAGCACTATTAAAATAATCTACAACATCTGGGAAATTGAGCTCTAGAAACTGATTAGAGTGTGTCCACTTTTGGTTATCTTACCCTAACGATGTAACTATAGAACGCATATTGGATTATCTCCGTCTGGGTGAAACACGTTAAATTAAAGATGGACTTTTATAACTAACTCTGACGTGTGTGTGTGTGTGGTTTGCTCCCATGATTTGGTAAATAGAGGACATTTCCACGACAAAAGGAAAGAATAAATGGGGCCATGTATCGTGAGATTTTGAGTGAAAACCTCCTTCCATCAGCAAGGGCATTGAAGATGAAACGTGGCTGTCAGGACCCGGTTACGAACCTGGGTCTCCAGTGTGAGAAAGAGTCACTTAGCAAACTGAGCCACGAATAGTCGGCAGAACCCAGAAGATGAGGCAGACACAGCAGTACTTGATGGTGTTTTAATAAAGTAAAAGGAAAGTTCAGGCAACAATACAAATCCACAACGTCAAAAGTAATTCCAAGAGAACAAAGGTAATCCTCCAAGTCAAAAAGGTAAATCCACAAGGTGGTAGGTACAGCAGAAAAAAAGCCTCAAAAGCTAATCAAAAATAAATAACCAAAAACAGAGTACCACAAGAGCATCCAACTGGAGCAACAAACGTTCACAGCATCACTGGGGCTGGGTGCTAACATTCAAACACAGAGCAAAGAACTGAGGAAAACCAAGGGTTTAAATACAATCAAGGAACAAGGGGAA
This sequence comes from Oncorhynchus kisutch, assembly GCF_002021735.2. NCBI lineage: Eukaryota > Metazoa > Chordata > Actinopteri > Salmoniformes > Salmonidae > Oncorhynchus > Oncorhynchus kisutch. The sequence goes on along the minus strand of NC_034175.2, from coordinate 28,754,010 downwards.
AACAAAAGGGTCAAAAAGCACAATGGGGGCATCTAGTGACCAAAACCAGAACAACCCTGACCAACATCAGAAGCCTCCTCCCTAAGTTTGTCTTACTCACTGCTTTAGCACACTCTGCTAACCCTGATGTCCTTGCTGTGTCTGAATCCTGGCTCAGGAAGGCCACCAAAAATTCAGAGATTTCCATACCCAACTATAACATCTTCCGTCAAGATAGAACTGCCAAAGGGGGAGGAGTTGCAGTTTACTGCAGAGATAGCCTGCAAAGTAATGTCATACTTTCCAGGTCCATACCCAAACAGTTCGAACTACTAATTTTGAAAATTACTCTCTCCAGAAATAAGTCTCTCACGGTTGCCGCCTGCTACCGACCCCCCTCAGCTCCCAGCTGTGCCCTGGACACCATTTGTGAATTGATCGCCCCCCATCTAGCCTCAGAGTTTGTTCTGTTAGGTGACCTAAACTGGGATATGCTTAACACCCCACCAGTCCTACAATCTAAGCTAGATGCCCTCAATCTCACACAAATCATCAAGGAACCCACCAGGTACAACCCTAACTCTGTAAACAAGGGCACCCTCATAGACGTCATCCTGACCAACTGGCCCTCCAAATACACCTCCGCTGTCTTCAACCAGGATCTCAGCGATCACTGCCTCATTGCCTGTATCCGCTACGGAGCCGCATTCAAACGACCACCCCTCATCACTGTCAAACGCTCCCTAAAACACTTCTGTGAGCAGGCCTTTCTAATCGACCTGGCCCGGGTATCCTAGAAGGACATTGACCTCATCCCGTCAGTTGAGGATGCCTGGTCATTCTTTAAAAGTAACTTCCTCACCATTTTAGATAAGCATGCTCCGTTCAAAAAATGCAGAACTAAGAACAGATACAGCCCTTGGTTCACCCCAGACCTGACTGCCCTCGACCAGCACAAAAACATCCTGTGGCGGACTGCAATAGCATCGAATAGTCCCCGTGATATGCAACTGTTCAGGGAAGTCCGGAACCAATACACGCAGTCAGTCAGGAAAGCTAAGGCCAGCTTCTTCAGGCAGAAGTTTGCATCCTGTAGCTCCAACTCCAAAAAGTTCTGGGACACTGAAGTCCATGGAGAACAAGAGCACCTCCTCCCAGCTGCCCACTGCACTGAGGCTAGGTAACACGGTCACCACTGATAAATCCATGATTATCGAAAACTTCAATAAGCATTTCTCAACGGCTGGCCATGCCTTCCGCCTGGCTACTTCAACCTCGGCCAACAGCTCCGCCCCCCCCCGCAGCTCCTCGCCCAAGCCTCTTCAGGTTCTCCTTTACCCAAATCCAGATAGCAGATGTTCTGAAAGCGCTGCAAAACCTGGACCCGTACAAATCAGCTGGCCTTGACAATCTGGACCCTCTATTTCTGAAACTATCTGCCACCATTGTCGCAACCCCTATTACCAGCCTGTTCAACCTCTCTTTCATCTCGTCTGAGATCCCCAAGGATTGGAAAGCTTCCGCAGTCATCCCCCTCTTCAAAGGGGGAGACACCCTGGACGCAAACTGTTACAGACCTATATCCATCCTGCCCTGCCTATCTAAGGTCTTCGAAAGCCAAGTCAACAAACAGGTCACTGACCATCTCGAATCCCACCGTACCTTCTCCGCTGTGCAATCTGGTTTCCGAGCCGGTCATGGGTGCACCTCAGCCACACTCAAGGTACTAAACGATATCATAACCGCCATCGATAAAAGACAGTACTGTGCAGCCGTCTTCATCGACCTTGCCAAGGCTTTCGACTCTGTCAATCACCATATTCTTATCGGCAGACTCAGTAGCCTCGGTTTTTCGGATGACTGCCTTGCCTGGTTCACCAATTACTTTGCAGACAGAGTTCAGTGTGTCAAATCGGAGGGCATGCTGTCCGGTCCTCTGGCAGTCTCTATGGGGGTGCCACAGGGTTCAATTCTCGGGCCGACTCTTTTCTCTGTGTATATCAATGATGTTGCTCTTGCTGCGAGCGATTCCCTGATCCACCTCTACGCAGACGACACCATTCTATATACTTTCGGCCCGTCTCTGGACACTGTGCTATCTAACCTCCAAACAAGCTTCAATGCTATACAACACTCCTTCCGTGGCCTCCAACTGCTCTTAAACGCTAGTAAAACCAAATGCATGCTTTTCAACCGGTCGCTGCCTGCACCTGCATGCCCGACTAGCATCACCACCCTGGATGGTTCCGACCTAGAATATGTGGACGTCTATAAGTACCTAGGTGTCTGGCTAGACTGCAAACTCTCCTTCCAGACTCATATCAAACATCTCCAATCGAAAATCAAATCAAGAGTCGGCTTTCTATTCCGCAACAAAGCCTCCTTCACTCACGCCGCCAAGCTTACCCTAGTAAAACTGACTATCCTACCGATCCTCGACTTCGGCGATGTCATCTACAAAATGGCTTCCAACACTCTACTCAGCAAACTGGATGCAGTCTATCACAGTGCCATCCGTTTTGTCACTAAAGCACCTTATACCACCCACCACTGCGACTTGTATGCTCTAGTCGGCTGGCCCTCGCTACATATTCGTCGCCAGACCCACTGGCTCCAGGTCATCTACAAGTCTATGCTAGGTAAAGCTCCGCCTTATCTCAGCTCACTGGTCACGATGGCAACACCCATCCGTAGCACGCGCTCCAGCAGGTGTATCTCACTGATCATCCCTAAAGCCAACACCTCATTTGGCCGCCTTTCGTTCCAGTACTCTGCTGCCTGTGACTGGAACGAATTGCAAAAATCGCTGAAGTTGGAGACTTTTATCTCCCTCACCAACTTCAAACATCAGCTATCTGAGCAGCTAACCGATCGCTGCAGCTGTACATAGTCTATTGGTAAATAGCCCACCCTTTTCACCTACCTCATCCCCATACTGTTTTTATTTATTTACTTTTCTGCTCTTCTGCACACCAATATCTCTACCTGTACATCACTCCAGTGTTAATCTGCAAAATTGTAATTATTTGCCTACCTCCTCATGCCTTTTGCACACATTGTATATAGACCCCCCCTTTGTTTTCTACTGTGTTATTGACTTGTTAATTGTTTACTCCATGTGTAACTCTTTGTTGTATGCTCACACTGCTATGCTTTATCTTGGCCAGGTCGCAGTTGCAAAAAGAACTTGTTCTCAACTAGCCTACCTGGTTAAATAAAGGTGAAATAAAATTTAAAAAATCCTGAGAGTGGCTGGGTCTTTCAGCATGAAATGATCCCAAACACACTGGCCGGGCAACGAAGGAGTGGCTTCATAAGAAGCATTTCAAGGTCCTGGAGTGGCCTAGCCAGTCTCCTGATCTCAACCCCATAGAAAATCTTTGGAGGGAGTTGAAAGTCCGTGTTGGCCAGCAACAGCCCCAAAACATCACTGCTCTAGAGGAGATCTGCATGGAGGAATGGGCCAAAATACCAGCAACAGTGTTTGAAAACCTTGTGAAGACTTACAGAAAACGTTTGACCTCTGTCATTGCCAACAAAGGGTATATAACAAAGTATTGAGATAAACTTTTGTTATTGACCAAATACTTATTTTCCACCATAATTTGCAAATAAATTCATTAAAAAATCCTACAATGTGATTTTCGGGATTTTCTTTTTCTCCTTTTGTCTGTCATAGTTGAAGTGATGAATGTCGTCTATGATGAAAATTACAGGCCTCTCATCTTTTTAAGTGGGAGAACTTGCACAATTGGTGGCTGACTAAATACTTTTTTGCCCCACTGTAATACACAAATGTAATTGAAATATGTATGTCAAATACATGCAACAGAAATACTGCCTATCTCTCTGACTAGTACTACTTAAGCTTTACACAGAGATACGAATCTAACAATTACGCTAAGTTTGCATTCAATTCAGAGCTGATGTTCATCGCAGTTCACTTGTGGCAATGGTCGGTCTACAGTGCAATAATATAAAGAACAATAACGCATAAATACTTTGGAGACCGAGCTTGTAAGGTCAAACTGAATGTTATTGTGGGTTACCGTCATAAAGATGCTACATGTACACTGGTAACAGGCTTTTATTGAAAGTATTTTGCAGTGCACAAACTAGCTCCTTATTTAATAGAAACAAACCATGCGTTTCCTGTCTAATGCCACAGACCACCTGTATGTAGGCAAAGTCTGAGGAGCATAAAAATACTAAACAGAAAAGTGAAAGAAAGTACGATAAACTATTTTAAAAAATAATAAAAATCCCTCCAGAGCACAATATAAAATTGGGAAGCATTGTTATTGAAGCAAAGACCTGAGAGTGGTTAATCAGATGTGATTTGTCTTTCTACTGAAAAATCCCCTGACGCACAGCGATAGAGTATAATCATGACAACAATCCTCTATAATGAGTCATAACTTTGACGCTAAAAGTAATGAGGATGGTTACAGATAGGGTCATGATAGTGATGCTGTCACTGCTGTTCCTATGATCATATGCATGCCCATTCACAGCAACATTTTGCCCTCATCCACAAAGGTGAGCACAGACGGATTAGCAGTGTCTGGACCGTCTGACCTGACAGATGACATTCTGTGGTCCCTGGCCTCTGCAGGGTCCTGGCACTTCTCCACGTACTTGTGCAGGATGCTGTAGTAGTGGTCTCTGGTGCTGAACCTGTAGAGGGACGAGATCTTCTCCCAGGCCTGGTTAGGTGGGGTCGTGACAGGCTCTGGAGGCATCTGCTGGAAGAAGCTCTTCAGGTTCCTCTCTGCAAGCTTTTCGGCGTGATCTGCCGTGTAGCTTTCCAGCAGGTCGCTCTCCCGCTGGGCATAGACCCTCCAGAACTTCAGCTGCAGGTAGCTGACTGGGGAGTTACACCGGGCAACACAGGTCAGCAGGAGGTTGAAGACCATGATGGAGGCGATCAGTAGCCAACCCAGGACCTGAAATCAAAACCAAAACATTCCACACAATATTCAACTATTCTGCTTAACCCCTTACCTGGAATGCCTGAGTTAATGTCACAGTTATAATTGCCCACATACAGTATTCTGCTCAAACTCAAACCATATCTATAAATATAGCAGGAGAATGTATTTGGGAAGCATACTGGGGCAGCAGGGTAGCCTAGTGGTTAGAGCATTGGACTAGTAACCAGAAGGTTGCAAGTTCAAACCCCCAAGGTACAAATCTGTCATTCTGACCCTGAACAGGCAGTTAACCTGCTGTTCCTAGGCTGTCATTGAGAATAATAATTTGTTCTTAACTAGTAAAATAAAAAAATACTGTATAAGGAACAGTAGATTCATTTCAGAGGTGTGTGTTGGTCAGCAATTCATCCATCACCTCTTTACATAGGAAGCAGTGTTTCCCTTAGGATTTTTTTCAGCAGGGGCAAAGTTAGCATAGGGGAGAGGGCGTGATAGTTGGTGTGGCCAATGGTGAGATCTCCGACCATACATTTTAGAGGCCCTCCTCTTGGCCGCAGAGAAACAATTTTGCTGTTTTAAAGCTAATTTCGTGCAATTCTACACATTTTGTCATGGGGCTTGTGCCGTGTTCTTATGCTATCGGAGTGACTCAAACATTCTATCGAAATCAATGGGGGCTCCATTATCTTTTCAACATACTTTATATCTGATTTACGCCTTTTAAATTTACACTGAAAACATTTTACCATGCCTGCCACTGCTAAATTAATATAGGGGAAAAACTGGGAAGTTTTGTACATTAAGGAGAACAAGTCATACAGAAACTGAGTCAGACTGAAGAAGAACTGCTATTTTATAACAATGGAAGTAGCCTATGCTTTGGGGAACTTTTGCTTTGGGGAATTGTAATGTTGGAATTTCCAAATGAAATGTGATGCAACAAATGCCTTCAAAGCAAAAATGTGTACTTCATAATGTCAGAGGCTCAGTTTAAAAATATACAACTCCCTTAGCTGGCAGAACACATCCAGGGGTGTCAATTACTGTTAGCAGAAACCTGATACCTGTCAGTCTAATCACCTACACTCCAACAGGCCATCGACAAAAACAAAGATAGCCCATTAAAACATATTGAAGTGTGTAAAGTGGGGCAAAGAAGATATGATAAAAAATGATAAATCAAACCATAACTTGGCTCTATTAGAGTGAATATTATCTCACCTGCGACTCAGCGTGGAGGGTTGCCAGCACATCATTGCTGTCAGATTGTGGCACGTGGGTGGCTCTCCCACAGGGGAATTTATAAAGTTCATCCTGGCACTGCGGACTCTTCCCATCGCAAAGGTGGTTGGTGAAAACAGTTACATTGATACCAGTCACGGCGCATTCAAAGTAATTGCCATTGAGCAAAGCGACTGAAATCCAACTCACAGGTGCAACGACTGCTGTTGTGGTGATCTGAAAGAAGACCACCCCACAGGCGCAAAAATATTTAAAACGACACAATTTGGATTTGCGTAAACACAAACCTGTAAACAATTTCCATGTTTTATTGCTCATGACGTAACCTAACACCAACAGCGCCAGAGCAGGCACTAAGAGAAACACCATGCCGTAGGAAAAGTTCCAGCCACTGCAAGGACATTTGAACACCACTGACGAGAATATCTGTTCCCCGCCTGCAGTTAACAACGCAACTAAACCAAACCCGAGACTAGTCTGCTGTTTCTGAACAATTTTAAGAACAGTTTTGAACATATCCATCTTTCTAGACGCACAGGACTCACAGGCACTTCTGCTGATAGCAAGTCATGGGAACCATATAAATTGACGTGACAGCTATACTTTCAGTTCTCCTGTCCTCTCTGGCGCGCCTCCAACTCAGGGTGTGACTCGCTTCACTAGGCTACAGTTTATTGAAGGACAATACTGTTGCATCCTAAGATGCTGGGTTCTTTTACTGAAGACTCCGAAGCGTACTTATAATAAACGGAACAGATTTAATTATTTATTTCCTTAACACATTAGTCGACTACTCTCTACAGTGTCTTCAGCCCAACTCTCCAATACATCATTGAATTTTTACCGCCCTTTCATCTCCTAATCCAAACACTTCAATGCAAGACCAGAAACCCCATTATCATTTGTTCATTCAAATAACTCAACCCCTGCATGCAAATCCCATTGACTATTTGCAACCATTTTTACATATAAACTCATTAAGCTATCAAAATAAAGAAATTCGCACACTCCACTGTGTCATCTCCCAGTAATTTAATGGATATTTACCGAAACGGGCATCACTGTGACTTCCTCTAAACTCATTAACACATTTCTCAATACACCACACTTCTCCACAAATTCTCACTTCCTCTGAAAACATCCTTGATGAACATCATGGGTTTTCTAAAACAGTTTTTCACTTATCAACTCATATACAACCTGTTTACAGATCCAATTGGTCCGGAGGCCTTCTTACTCTTTTTGGCCTCTCGACGCTCTGGGCCCTCAGGCTCACGGCCTGGCACAATCAGTGTCTCTGTATGTGTGCCTGTCACAGTCGTAGTTCCCAAGTCCCAATCAGAAACGTTCCACTCTGACACATTCAGGTCTTCTCTTTCATTGTGTTGCATCATCATTTGACCCACATGCGTCTTACACAGTTTCCCCTCAGTCTGCACTAAGTAGGTTACAGGACCAAGTACCCTTTTCACAACCCCGGGTACCCATTTCTCTCTACTCCCAAGTAATATCGGACAAGCACTGTTTGTCCCAACGACTGCATGCCAGCTGAAAAACTGTGTTTAACCAGTGATAACCTTGTTCTAACCTGTCGTTTTAGGAACAACTCGGCTGGAATTTTTCCATTTGTGGCATGTGGCGTATTCCTGTAGGTAAACAGAAAGTTGTCCACACTATGCTGTACAGACCGTCCTGATGACTTGTCCTTCTCTAGAGCCTGTTTTAGATTCTGTACAAGTCGCACTGGGCGCCATCTGAAGCTGCATGATACAGAGACTACTGGATGTGTTTCACCCCATTCAACTGGAAGAATGTCTCCATCTCTTTTGAATCCAACTGTGGCCCATTGTTTGAAACACACTCCTCAACTAACCCGTAGGCTGAGAACATTCCCCGGAGTGTATCTGAAGTACCGTAATTTCTGGACTATTAAGTGCAGCCGCAGGTGCCTACCGGTACATCGAAACAAATTAACTTTACACAGCCTTTAAACGAAACACGGCTTGTTACAAAAATTAATAGGCCTTTTAACGAAATGCCGCTTGTAACAAAAATAAATAGGCTTTTAAACGAAACACGGCTTGTAACAAAAATAAATAGGCTTTAACGAAACACGGCTTGTAACAAAAATGGAAAAAAATAGCAGTAAACAGTAGCCTACCAAGAAAGTCATTGGTCACTATCTTCCTCCTCCTGTGCACTGAAACCACTGAAGTCATCTCCTTCTGTGTCGGAGTTGAATAGTCTCAGAATTGAAAATCCACCTCTAAAATCCTCAAACTTCATTGCGGTGGCGATTGTTTTGGCTTTCAGTCGGATCTGCACAGTTGAAACACCTCGGCCGTCTGCTCTCTGTGTGTTGACCCAGTCTTCAAGCTCATTTTCTAGTTCGGGTCATCTGTTTTTCTTCCCTCTGAAAGCTTTTGTTGTCTTTTTGCACTGAGTCAGTTCCTCACGCTGCTGTTTCCAACGTCTTTTCATCGACTCATTAAGGCCAAGCTCCCGGGCAGCAGCTCTATTTCCTTTTCCAACAGCCAGATCGATCTCCTTCAACTTGAAAGATGCATCATATGCATTTCTCAGTGTCTTTGCCATGATGAGGGTGACAAAATGACTACCGTAATCTGAATGATGGGAAGTTTGAGCGCGCTCGATTTACGTCACATTATGTGACGGTGCTCAGTTTTTTGGCGGCATGATTCTTGTGAAAGCGGGGAAAAATCCATAAATTAGTCGAGTCATTGTATAAGCCGCGAGGTTCAAAGCGTGGGAAAAAAGTAGCGGCTTATAGTCCGGAAATTACGGTACTACTCATATACTTTACTTCTGGCCAGCGTGAGCATGCATCCATAACTACTAAGAACAGGGTGCTTTCCCTTTTGAGAAGATATATATGGATGCGCTGCCAGGGCCCCGCTCAGGCCACTTCCAAGGATGCACTGGTGCAAGGTTCTGCATATGTCTATTAGACTGACACACCTGGCATCCCCTTACCATGTCTTCTATGTCTGAGTCTAACCTGGGCCACCAAAAGTGGCTCCTTGCAAGAGCTTTCATTTTGACCATTGGTTTTCATGTAGCTCCTTCAGTAGCTCCTTCAGTAGCCAGCACCATCGCTCTCTTACCCCATAACCCACAATCTCTTTCTACAGTGAGCTCATCCCTTCTCACCCAATAATGGTTAGGCCACTCTGTAAGTGCGAAGTGCTTCACTTTTGCCAAACCCTTGTCCTTGGTAGTTTCCCTGGCTATGTCCTTAGGTAAAATGGAAAGTACATCTAAAAATGACACTTGATAGTTTGGATTGGTCTTATGACCATATAGGTAGTCAGAGAACTTCATTACCCCAATATGATCCCTAAGGCCTTCTTCCCTATTTGGGCACACTTCAACTCTGTGTGTCGTGAACTTAGTGAGTGTCGTGTTCAACTTAGTGAGTGTCGTGAACATATGCAATAGGCCTCTCACTACCGTCAGGCATTGTGTGTGAGATGACAGCACCCACCCCATATGGTGAGGCATCACAAGCCAATATTACTGGCATGTGTGGGTCGGGGTGCACTAACACTGGGGAGGAAGACAGCCGTGTCTTTGTTCTTTCAAATGCCTGCTGACATTGTTCTGATCACACCCAAGGTCTCTCTTTCTGTAAGAACTCTGTCATAGGTTTGATGAGAGTAGAGAGATTCTCCATGAACTTTCCATAGTGGGTAAGTAAAGGCAGATATGCGCTGAGCTGTTGGCACTAGGGATGAAACAGTTACCGGTTTCTAGATAAACCAAAGAAAAATTCCCGACGATCAGTATTACCATTTCAAATTTTAATTATCATTAAAAGTCATGGTAAAAATACTGTCCAGCAGCAACCAAAGTTAGCAACAGTCTGACGCAGGCGCAGCATGCTACGTGTGTTTTGTTTTGTGTGAAAACATGGCAAAAGGCAGTGACAGCGCTCGGGAGATTTTTCAGCCTTCTGAGAGGATCAAATCTGAAATGTGGTCGTATTTTGGGTTTTACAAGAGTGCTGAGGGAAACTTAATCGAAGATGGTCACCCTGTCTGCAGAACATGCAAAAAATACAAAAATAATAACAAATAAATAAATCGCTGTGAAAGGGGGCAACAATTCAAATCTCTTGAGTCATCTTCGTGACCACCACCCACTACTTTATAGCGAATGCAAGGTAAGTGGCATGATGTGGGAACTTCGGAATGGGGGAAAACGTCATGGTTTGACTGTCTTACTTGCTAATAGCTTGTCAGTAATGGAAACTAAGGCTTTCAGTGTTACCTACTCTTGTAAAAACACCACACGTTGTTCTGATGCTGTACTGTATGTGTCGTGTGTCTGCAGACTCTATTCGCCCATTGCACACGTTATGTAGTTTAGTCACACTACCAACATATTTTGTGTGTGTGTGTGTGAGAGAAATAATTATAATTATAATTTAACATCACCAATAATAATAATAATAAATAATACATTTGCTATTCCTTTGTTTGTGTGCAGCAGGCAAACCCAGTGATGCTACTGGTCCCTCCTCATCTACAGTTGTGACACAGACACTCCAGCAAGCATTTAAAAAGGCAGGCTGCTTATGGACCCACATCACCACAAGCTGATGTAGGGGTGGACAACCCTACATCATCTTCACTATCCATTTCCTCACCCCAAACTGGCAACTGGAATCAAACTGCTTGGAAACACAGTTCTTCCCAGAAGATCAATCGGCTCACAACATCAGAGAGTTTTTTGAGAATATGCTGGAAGAGTGGGGGATCAACAAGAAAGACCTGGTCTGCATAACCACAGACAATGCAACAAACATGATCAAGGCTTTTGAAGAGTTCCCAGATCTGTGGCTTAGGTGCTTTGGCCATAATTTGATGATCGTACGCTATCCATTTATGTTTTTTGTATGCTATTTTAATATATGAGAATTAACCAATGATACAGGCCACACCCGGCCATGATTACAGATACCTGTGTGTCTTTTGACACTATATAAATGAGTCATCCCGCAGTGTTTGTCATTATACCCTGATGAAGACAGCTTGTCTGTCGAAACGTTGGACATAAATATTTTTGCATCTGAGCTCCTAGAGTGTGCGGCTCTCCTTTATTTTTTAAGTTGGCCATAATTTGAACCTGGCCATCTCAAAGGTTTTGAAAATTCAGAGAGTTGACACAGCTGTCAAGGTCTGCCGTCATCTGGTCCAAGGCATCTCACGGAGCTGGAAGAGAAGGAGAGAACTGAGAGAAAAGCAAGCTGCCCTCAACATACCACAGAAAGCTCTGATCCATGATGTGGTGACCCGATGGGGATCTACACACAAGATGCTTGAGCGTTTCCTCAGCCAACAGCAGCCAGTTTGTGCGACACTTGGTGGAAAAATAGGAACTTGATGCCCAAGGATGCCGACATAATTGTCATGGAGAAACTGTGCCAGCTCCTTGAACCTCTGAGCAAGTTTACAGATGCACTTGCCTCAGAGACATGAGTGACACTGTCAGCCATCAAGCCTGTCCTGGACCACATCACCCGTGATATTCTGGTGGAAAAGGATACGGAGCCATCCCTGACCAAGGAGATGAAAAGGGTAATGAGAGAAGACCTTAACAACAGATCCACAGAGAAGGCAAAGAGAGTCATGCACATGGCTTGTTTCATTGACCCCCACTTCAAAAGGAGCTTTTTAGATGAGCCTGAGGCTGCAAAAATTCAAATAAAATCAAATGTATTTATATAGCCCTTCTTACATCAGCTGATATCTCAAAGTGCTGTACAGAAACCCAGCCTAAAACCCCCAACAGCAAGCAATGCAGGTGTAGAAGCACGGTGGCTAGGAAAAACTCCATAGAAAGGCCAAAACCTAGGAAGAAACCTAGAGAGGAACCAGGCTATGAGGGGTGGCCAGTCCTCTTCTGGCTGTGCCGGGTGGAGATTATAACAGAACATGGCCAAGATGTTCAAAAGTTCATAAATGACCAGCATGGTCAAATAATAATAATCACAGTAGTTGTCGAGGGTGCAGCAAGTCAGCACCTCAGGAGTAAATGTCAGTTGGCTGATCATTAAGAGTATTTCTACCGCTCCTGCTGTCTCTAGAGAGTTGAAAACAGCAGGTCTGGGACAGGTAGCAGGATTCCATAGCCGCAGGCAGAACAGTTGAAACTGGAGCAGCAGCACGGCCAGGTGCTCTGGGGACAGCAAGGAGTCATCATGCCAGGTAGTCCTGAGACATGGTCCTAGGGCTCAGGTCCTCCGAGAGAGAGAAAGAAAGAGAGAAAGAGAGCATTAGAGAGAGCATACTTAAAATTCACACAGGACACCGGATAAGACAGGAGAAGTACTCCAGATATAACAAACTGACCCTAGCCGGCCGACACAAACTACTGCAGCATAAATACTGGAGGCTGAGACAGGAGGGGTCAGGAGACACTGTGGCCCCATCCGATGATAACCCCGAACAGGGCCAAACAGGAAGGATATAACCCCACCCACTTTGCCAAAGCACAGCCCCCACACCACTAGAGGGATATCTTCAACCACCAACTTACCATCCTGAGACAAGGCCGAGTATAGCCCACAAAGATCTCTGCCACGGCACAACCCAAGGGAGGGCGCCAACCCAGACAGGTCGATCGCGTCAGTGACTCAACTCACTCAAGTGATGCACCCCTCCCAGGGACGGCATGGAAGAGCACCAGTAAGACAGTGACTCAGCCCCTGTAATAGGGTTAGAGGTTAAAGGTTGAGACCGAGTCTGCGTCTCTCACATGGGTAGGCAGACTATTCCATAAAAATTTTGCTCTATAGGAGAAAGCCATGCCTCCAGCTGTTTGCTTAGAAATTCGAGGGACAATTAGGAGGCCTGCGTCTTGTGACCGTAGTGTACGCGTAGGTATGTACGGCAGGACCAAATCAGAAAGATTGGTAGGAGCAAGCCCATGTAATGCTTTGTAGGTTAGCAGTAAAACATTGAAATCAGCTCTTGCCTTAACAGGAAGCCAGTGTAGGGAGGCTAGCACTGGAGTAATATGATCAAATCTTTTGGTTCTAGTCAGGATTCTAGCAGCCGTATTTAGCTCTAACTGAAGTTTATTTAGTGTTTTATCTGGGTAGCTGGAAAGTAAAGCATTGCAGTAGTCTAACCTAGAAGTAACAAAAGCATGGATTAATTTTTCTGCATCATTTTTTGACAGAAAGTTTAATATTTTTGCAATGTTATGTAGATGGAAAAAGGCTGTCATTGAAACAGTCTTCATATGTTCGTCAATAGAGAGATTAGGGTCCAGAGTAACGACGAGGTCCTTCACAGTTTTATTTGAGACGACTGTACAACCATCAAGATTAATTGTAAGATTCAACAGAAGATCTCTTTGTTTCTTGGAACCTAAAACAAGCATCTCTGTTTTGTCCGAGTTTAAAAGTAGAAAGTTTGCAGCCATCCACTTCCTTATCTCTGAAACACAGGCTTCTAGCGAGGGAAATTTTGGGGCCTCACCATGTTTCATTGAAATGTACAGCTGTGTGTCATCCGCATAGCAGTGAAAGTTAATGTTATGTTTTCGAATGACATCCACAAGAGTTAAAATATATAGTGAAAACAATAGTGGTCCTAAAACAGAACCTTGAGGAACACCAAAATTTACAGTTGATTTGTCAGAGGACAAACCATTCACAGAGACAAACTGATATCTTTCAGACAGATGAGATCTAAACCAGGCCAGAACTTGTCCGTGTAGACCAATTTGAGTTTCCAATCTCTCCAAAAGAATGTGGTGATCGATGGTATCAAAAGCAGCATTAAGGTCTAGGAGCACGAGGACAGATGCAGAGCCTCTGTCTGACGCCATTAAAAAGGTAATTTACCACCTTCACAAGTGCAGTCTCAGTGCTATGATGGGGTCTAAAACCAGACGGAAGCATTTCGTATACATTGTTTGTCTTCAGGAAGGCAGTGAGTTGCTGCGCAACAGCTTTTTCAAAAACATTTGAAAGGAATGGAAGATTCGACATAAACTATCGGCCTTTTATATTTTCTAGGTCAAGGTTTGGCTTTTTCAAGAGAGGCTTTATTACTGCCACTTTTAGTGAGTTTGGTACACATCCGGTGGATAGAGAGACTTTTATTATGTTCAACATAGGAGGGCCAAGCACAGGGTATTGCGCAAGGTTAAATTGAGTTCCTCAGTTAGGTGGTTAACTGATTTTTGTCCTCTGACTTCCTTGGGTAGGCAGAGGGAGTCTGGAAGGGCATCAAGGAATCTTTGTGTTGCCTGAGAATTTATAGCACTTGGTTGGGGTCTGAGCAGATTATTTGTTGCGATTGAAATCGTAATAAAATGGTGGTCCGATAGTCCAGGATTATGAGGAAAAACTTTAAGATCCACAACATTCATTCCATGGGACAAAACTAGGTCCAGAGTATGACTGTGACAGTGAGTAGGTCCAGAGACATGTTGGACAAGACCCACTGAGTCGATAATGGTTCCAAAAGCCTTTTGGAGTGAGTCTGTGGACTTTTCCATGTGAATATAAAAAAAATCACCAAAAATTTGACTATTATCTGCTATGACTACAAGGTCCGATAGGATTTCATGCAACTCAGTGAGGAATGCTGTATATGGACCAGGAGGACTGTAAACAGTAGCTATAAAAAGTGATTGCGTAGGCTGCATAGATTTCATGACTAGAAGCTCAAAAGACGAAAACATATTTTTTTTGTAAATTGAAATCTGCTATCGTAAATGTTAGCAACACCTTCGCCTTTGCGGGATGCACGGGGGATATGGTCACTAGTGTAACCAGGAGGTGAGGCCTCATTTAACACAGTAAATTCATCAGGCTTAAGCCATGTTTCAGTCAGGCCAATCACATCAAGATTATGATCAGTGATTAGTTCATTGACTATAACTGCCTTTGAAGTGAGGGATCTAACATTAAGTAGCCCTATTTTGAGGTGTGAGGTATCACGATCTCTTTCAATAATGGCAGGAATGGAGGAGGTCTTTATCCTAGTGAGATTGCTAAGGCGAACACCGCCATGTTTAGTTTTGCTCAACCTAGGTAAAAAAAATATAATTAACTGACAGCTGTGTCCAGGAGGCCTTGAAGCTGGTAGCTGCACAAGTCAGGGAAGAACCACAAAGCACCAGCAGCACCTCCACCACCAACACCCCCACAGCGGCATCGGAAGGGAAAGGCCTGGCTGGGTTGTTGAGAAAGATGACCCCAACAAGGCAGCAGAGAGGTGAAGAGGGTCAGATTCCGACCACCCCAGAAGACAGAGTGAAAGAAGAGACAAGGTCTACCTGTCTCTGCCTCCCATTCCAGCAGAAGAGGATCCACTGGTGTGGTGGAGGGGCCATGTATCAGAGCTGCCTCACCTTGCCAGGGTTGCCAGGAAGCTTTTGTGCATCCCAGCGTGCCATCAGAGAGAGTGTTCAATGCCAGCAGGCACATTGTCTCGCCTCGCAGATCACTACTTGATGATGACATTTTTACATTTATATCTCAAGTGAACAAAGATGCATCCATACAGGATGTTAGGCCAGCAGCACCTTGTTTCTTTATGAAGGAGAGAACGGACATACAATCAGTGCTGTTCATTTGATTTGTTTATATATTTAGTGTTGTTACTTTAATGGCAACACCTGCACTTTGGATTTGTTTACATATGGTTGGATTTAATTTTAATTTTTAATTTAATTTTATTTCACCTTTATTTAACCAGGTAGGCTGGTTGAGAACAAGTTCTCATTTGCAACTGCGAACTGGCCAAGATAAAGCAAAGCAGTTTGACACACAACAACACAGAGTTACACATAAACAACAAACATACAGTCAATAACACAAAATAAAAAAATAGAAAAATCGATCTACAGTGTGTGCAAATGTATAAGAGCAGGGAGGTAGGCAATAAATAGGCCCTAGAGGCAAAATAATTACAATTTAGCATTAATACTGGAGTGATGTATGTGCAGATGATGTGCAAGTAGAGATACTGGGGTGCAAGAGGGTAAGTAATAATATGGGGATGAGGTAGTCGGTTGTGCTATTTACAGATAAGCTGTGTACAGGTACAGTGATCGGTAAGCTGCTCAGACAGCTAATGCTTAAAATTAGAGGGGGAGATATAAGACTCCAGCTTCAGAGATTTTTGCAATTCGTTCCAGTCATTGGCAGCAGAGAACTGGAAGGAAAGGAGGCCAAAGGAAGCGTTGGCTTTGGGGATGACCAGTGCATTATACCTTTTGGAGTGAGTGCTACGGGTGGGTGTTGCTATGGTGACCAGTGAGCTGAGATAAGGCGGGGCTTTACCTAGCAAAGACATAGATGACCTGGAGCCAGTGGGTTTGGTGACGGACATGTAGTGAGGGCCAGCCAACGAGAGCATACAGGTCGCAGTGGTGGGTAATATATGGGGCTTTGGTGATAAAACAGATGGCACTGTGATAGACTACTTCCAGTTTGCTGAGTAGAGTGTTGGGGGCTATATTGTAAATGACATTGCCGAAGTCAAGGATAGGTAGGATAGTCAGTTTTACGAGGGTATGTTTGGCAGCATGAGTGAAGGAGACTTTGTTGCAAAATAGGAAACCGATTCTAGATTTAACTTTGGATTGGAGATGCTTAATGTGAGTCTGGAAGGAGAGTTAACAGTCTAACCAGACACCTAGGTATTTGTAGCTGTCCACATATTCTAGGTCAGAACAGTCCAGAGTAGTGATGCTAGTCGGGCGGGAGGGTGTGGGCAGCAATCGGTTGAAGAGCATGCACTTAGTTTTAGCATTTAAAAGCAGTTGGAGGCCACGGAAGGAGTGTTGTATGGTGTTGAAGCTCATTTGGAGGTTTGTTAACACAGTGTCCAAAGAAGGGCCAGATGTATACAGAATGGTGTCGTCTGCATAGAGGTGGATCAGAGAATCACCAGCAGCAAGAGCAACATCATATTTATATACAAAGAAAAGAGTCGGCCCGAGAATTGAACCCTGTGGCACCCCCATAGAGACTGCTAGAGGTCCGGGCAACAGGCTTCCGATTTGACACACTGAACTCTATCTGAGAAGTGGTTGGTGAACCAGGTGAGGCAGTCATTTGAGAAGCCAAGGCTGTTGAGTCTGCCGATAAGAATGCGGTGATTGACAGAGTCGAAAGCTTTGGCTAGGTCGATGAAGACAACAGCACAGTGCTGTCTTTTATCGATGGTGGTTATGATATTGTTTAGGACTTTGAGCGTGGCTGAGGTGCACCCATGACCAGCTTGGAAACCAGATTGCATAGTGGAGAAGGTATGGTGGGATTCGAAATGGTCGGTGATCTGTTTATTAACTTGGGTTTAGAAGATTTTAGAAAGGCAGAGCAGGATGGATATAGGTCTACAACAGTTTGGGTCTAGAGTGTCTCCCCCTTCGAAGAGGCAGATGACCGCGGCAGACTCCAATCTTTGGGCATCTCAGACGATATGAGAGGTTGAATAGGCTAGTATTAGGGTTGCAACAATTTTGGCAGATAATTTCAGAAAGAGACAGTCCAGGGGGGGGGGGGTGATGAGATGTTGGCCAGGGTAGCCAGGTGGAAAGCATGGCCGGCCGTGGAAAAATGCTTATTGAAATGATCAATTATCATAGATTTATCGGTGGTGACAGTGTTTCCTATCCTCAGTGCAGTGGGCAGCTGGGCGGAGGTGCTCTTATTCTCCATGGACTTTACAGTGCCCCAAAACCTTTTGGAATTAGTGCTACAGGAAGCAAATTTCTGTTTGAAAAAGCTAGCCTTTGCTTTCCCAACTGACTGAGTATATTGGTTCCTGACTTCCCTGAAAAGTTGCATATCGCGGGGGCTATTCAATGCTAATGCAGAATGCCACAGGATGTTTTTGTGCTGGTCAAGGGCAGTCAAGTCTGGGGTGAACCAAGGGCTATATCTTTTTCCTAGTTCTAAATTTTTTTTACGGGGCATGCTTATTTGGGAACCTATCTGAGTTAGCGAAAGCCAACTTCATAAAATTGCTAGGTGGCTAGTAGTATTACAGAGAAACAAAACAATATATACAGTGTCTTTCGGAAAGTATTCAGACCCCTTGAATTTTTCCACATTTTGTGGGAAAAAAATTGACAATTCCTTCGACCTCTTTGTTTGGGTTTTGCTCTGACATGCACTGTCAACTGAGTGACCTTATATAGACAGGTGTGTGCCATTCAAATCATGTGGATTCATGGACTCATCAGACCAAAGGACAGATTTTTCCCCTGTTTAATGTCCATTCTTTGTGTTTCGTTGCCCAAGCAAGTCTCTTCTTATTATTGGTGTCCTTTAGTAGTTACTTCTTTGCAGCAATTCGCCCATGAAGGACTGATTCCCCCTGTCTCCTCCGAACAGTTGATGTTGAGATGTGTCTGTTACTTGAACTCCGTGAAGCATTTATTTGGGCTGTAATTTCTGAGGCTGGTAACTCTAACGGACTTATCCTCTGCACCAGAGGTAACTCGGGGTCT
Source organism: Oncorhynchus kisutch (assembly GCF_002021735.2). NCBI lineage: Eukaryota > Metazoa > Chordata > Actinopteri > Salmoniformes > Salmonidae > Oncorhynchus > Oncorhynchus kisutch. The sequence continues at coordinate 28,735,351 of NC_034175.2, read as the reverse complement.
TCCTTTTCCTGTGGTCATCCTCACAAGACGATGCGACTGAACTTGAAGAAACTTTCAAGTTCTTGAAATCTTCCGGATTGACTGACTTTCATGTCTTAAAGTAATGATGGGCTGTCGTTTCAATTTGCTTATTTGAGCTGTTCTTGCCATAATATGGACTTGGTCTTTTACCAAATAGGGATATCTTCTGTATACCACCCCTACCTTCTCGCAACACAAGTCAAACGCATTAAGAAGGAAAGAAATTCCACAAATGAACCTTTAACACGGTACACCTGTTAATTCAAATAACATTTTATTTGTCACATGCAAATAGTTAGCAGATGCTATTGTGAGTGGAGTGAAATGCTTATGCTTCAAGATCTGACAGTGCAGCAGTATCTAACAGGTAAGATCCTTATTATTCTCTGTTTGGTTAGATCAGGGTGTGACTCGGGTGGGAAAGTCTATGTGTTCTATTTCTTTGTTTTTGGCCGATTATGGTTCCCAATCAGAGGCAGCTGCCTATCGTTGTCTCTGATTGGAGATCATATATATAAGTTGTTATTTTCCTTTTGGGTTTTGTGGGATCTTGTTTTCTGTTTAGTGTTTTTCACCTGACAGAACTGTGCGCTTTCATTTTCACTTTTGTTATTTTGTTTGAGTGTTTTTGGATATTAAAATCATGAACACTTTCCACGCTGCCCCTTGGTATACTCATTCTACCACCAACGAGAGCCGTTACAGAAGATCCCACCAAAAACGGACCAAGCAGCGTGGCCAGGAGGAGTGCCAGCTCCCCGCTGTTGCCGTGCTAGAGTGGGCATTCAGCCAGGACGGATTGTGCCGGCTCAGCGCTCCTGGTCTCCGATGTGTCTCTTCAGCCCAGGATATCCTGCACCAACTCTATGCACGGTATCCCCAGTTCGCCAGCACAACCCAGTGCGGCCTGTGCCAGCTCCCCGCACTTGCCGTGCTACAGGGGGTATTCAGCCAGGACGGGTTGTGCCAGCTCTATGCTCCAGACCTCCAGTGCACCTCCACGGCCCAGTATATCCTGCGCCGGCTCTAAGCACTATGCCTCCAGTGCGCCTTCATAGCCCAGTGCGTCCTTTGACAGCTCTCCACACTCACCGAGCTAAAGTGAATATCCAGCCAGGATGCGTTGTGGCAGCTCCACGTACCAGGCTTCCAGTACGTCTTCTCAGTCCGGTGAGACTTGTTCCGGCTCCACGTACGAAGCCTCCAGTGATGATCCATGGCACGAAGCCTCCAGTGATGATCCATGGCACAAAGCCTCCAGTGATGATCCATGGCACAAAGCCTCCAGTGATGATCCATGGCCCGGAGCCTGCAGTGATGATCCATGGCACGGAGCCTGCAGTGATGATCCATGGCACGGAGCCTGCAGTGATGAGCCAGGGAAAGAAGCCGCCAGCGACGGTCCCCAGTCCGGAGCCTGCAGCGATGGTCCCCAGTCTGGAGCCCCCAGCGACGGTCCCCAGTCCGGAGCTTCCAGCGACGGTCCCCAGTCAAGAGCCTCCAGCGACGGAGTCCGGAGACGATCACTGCACCAGAACGGGGTCTGGGATGAGAATACATATTGTATAAAATATATGGATGCGCAGTGATAGAGCGGCTAAGATGCAATAGATAGTGAAGGATACAGTATATGCATATGAGATGAGTAATGTGAGATATGTAAATGTTCTTTAAAGTAGCATTATTAAAGTGACTAGTGGTCCATTTATTAAAATGGCCAATGATCTTGTCATATCTGGGATGTGAAGACTGTATATTATCAAATCAATAATCAATGTGTATTTTAATTACGCCATTAAACTAAACATGTAACTTTTATTAACTAGGAAGTCGGGGCACATAATTGTCACATATAGTGACAATTTCCCAAAATATAACTCTTCAGATGTTCTTATCTTATCAAAACAGTTGCTTATTAATGAATTGTATTACCTCATCAGTGTCATTACTGAACGTCGCAAACCCTTGGATATCTGCACGAACCCTAGCATAAAATCATGAACCAGCAAAAAACAAATTGGCCTCATTTATTTATTTTCTAACTAACTTAATCAATCACGGAATTACTTAAAACACACACAATTAGTTCATACATGGTTAACTTAACATGACGCAAAGAAAAAGTCCCGTAGCGGACAAAACTGATATGACTGATATGACTGATATGAAGACAAAGGAAAGGGGGTGTGGACCACTCAAGAGCGGGAAACTCATAGCCGATACAGTTGAAGTCGGAAGTTTACATACAGTTAGATTGTAGTCATTAAAACTCGTTTTTTAAACACTCCACAAATTTCTTGTTAACAAACTATAATTTTGGCAGGTCGGTTAGTAATTATTTGAACAATTGTTTACAGACAGATTATTTCACTTACAATTCACTGTATCACAATTCCAGTGGGTCAGAAGTTTACATACACTAAGTTGATTGTACCTTTAAACATCTTGGAAAATTCCAGAAAATTATGTCATGGCTTTATGAGCTTCTGATAGGCTAACTGACATAATTTGAGTCAATTGGAGGTGTACCTGTGGATGTAGTTCAAGGCCTACCTTCAAACTCAGTGCCTCTTTGCTTGACATCATGGGAAAATCAAAATAAATCAGCCAAGACCTCAGACAAAAAATTGTAGACCTCCACAAGTCTGGTTCATCCTTGGGAGCAATTTCCAAATGCCTGAAGGTACCACGTTCATCTGTACAAACAATAGTACGCAAGTATAAACACTATGGGACGACGCAGCCATCATAACGCTCAGGAAGGAGATGTGTTCTGTCTCCTAGAGATGAATGTACTTTGGTGCGAAAAGTGCAAATCAATCCCAGAACAACAGCAAAGGACCTTGTGAAGGTGCTGGAGGAAACACCTGACAGCTGGGAAATGTACACATTAAGAGATATAGTTATGTGTGTTTCCTGTCCTTCATGAGATCACCAAATGAAACTCACTCGACATGACTGTCCCTTAAGTGTCTACAGACCGTTCCCACATTCTCAAAAATAGAAATATTGTTTAATTCTCCCATTTTTGGAGATTAGGAGACTCTCTCCCTCAATACTAAGACGAGACCCGTAATCATCTGCGCAATACACTTGGCACGAAAGCCAAAACAACACAGCACCGGTACTCACACAACCAACGGGCATTGGAACAATAATCGATAACCCAATGGTGAAACAAAGGGCACATTTATGCAAATACATTCAGTGGGAATGGGGACCAGGTGTGCGTAATGACACAGTTCCGGAGGGATCCGTGATAGACATTTCTAAGTGACCCTAAACTTTTGAATGGTAGTGTATGTAAAGATGTGTAGTAAGCAAGGCTAGTATTACTAAAGCATCGTTTTAGGTGAACAAAAAAAACTCCATACCAGCAGTGTCCAACCTTGCTCTACTGATGCCTGATCTACTGGGTGAGCAATCAATCAATCAGTCAAATGTATTTATAAAGCCATTTTTTAAATATATTTTTTAATTTAACCTTTAATTAACTAGGCAAGTCAGTTAAGAACAAATTCTTGTTCACATCAGTAGATGTCACAAAGTGCTTTACAGAATCCCAGCCTAAAACCCAAACAGAAAGCAATGCAGATGTAGAAACACGGTGGCTAGAAAAAACTCCCTAGAAAGACAGGAACCTAGGAAGAAGCCTAGAGAGGAACCAGGCTCTGAGGGGTGGCCAGTCCTCTTCTGGCTGTGCCGGGTAGAGATTTAAAAGAGTACATAGCCATTAATTCCAGATTATTCTTCAATATGTTCAGAAGGTTAATAGATGACCAGCAGGGTCAATTAATAATCACAGTAGTTGTAGAGGATGCAACAGGTCAGTACCTTAGTTGGCTTTTCATAGCCGAGCATTAAAGATGGTCGAGACAGCAGGTACGGTAGAGAGAGAGAGAGAGAGCGAGTCGAAAACAGCAGGTCAGGGACAAGGTAGCACGTCTGGTGAACAGGTCAGGGTTCCATAGCCGCAGGCAGACAATTGAAACTGGAGCAGCAGCACAAACGGGTGGACTGGTGACAGCCAGGAGTCATCAGGCCAGGTATTCACGAGGCATGGTCCTAGGTCTCAGGACCTCCGGGAGTGGAGGGAGAGAGGGAGAGAGGGAGAGAGGAGAGAGAGAGAATTCAAGGGAGCATACTTAAATTTACACAGGACACCAGATAAGATAGGAGAATTACACCAGAAATAACAGACTGACTCTAGCCCCCCGGCACATAAACTATTGCAGCATAGATACTGGTGGCTGAGACGGTGTCTGAGACGGGGGGAGGGGGACACTGTGGCGCTATCCCGACGATACCCCCGGAAAGGGCCAACCAGGCATGATATAACCCCACCCACTTTGCCAAAGCACAGCCCCCATACCACTAGAGTGATATCAACAGACTACTACCTGAGACGAGGCTGAGAATAGCCCACAAAGATCTCCACCGCACGAGCCCGATGGGTCGCAATACCAGACAGGAAGATCACATCAGTGACTCAACCCACTGAAGTGACGCACCCCTCCTAGGGACGGCATGGAAGAGCACTAGTAAGCCAGTGACTATGCCCTGTAATGGGGTCAGAGGCAGAGAATCCCAGTGGAGAGAGGGGCGCCAGCCAGCCAGAGACAGCAAGGGTGGTTTGTCACTCCAGTGCCTTGCCTTTCACCTTTGCACCCTAACAGGACAACGAGTCTCTCACATTGATAGGCAGACCATTCCATAAAAATGTAGCTCTATAGGAGAAAGCTCTGCCTCCAACTGTTTGCTTAGAAATTCTAGGGACAATAAGGAGCAGACTTATGTTCCACCCCAGCAATAGCACACTTGATTATAAAACTCTTTAGGTTTGATGAATTGAATCAGGTGTTTTATTGCTGGTCTAAAACAGAACCCTGCACACCCAGCAGATCTCAAGCAGGGTTGGCCTGCTACAACTGTAATAGGTTTATACATTGTGTGATGTTTAACTGTATTTTTGTATACAACATGTGCTAACATGAAAGACTCAATCATGGACACTCTTACTGACAGTTGTGGCTGCTTCGCATGATCTATTGTTGTCTCTACCTTCTTGCCCTTGGTGCTGTTGTCTGTGCTCAATAATGTTTGTACCATGTTTTGTGCTGCTACCATGTTGCAAAAGTATCTATATCCACAGTAAAATGAGTCCTATATCGACATAACCTGAACGGCTGCTCAGCAAGGAAGAAGCCACTGCTCCAAAACCACCATAAAAAAGCCAGACTACGGTTTGCAATTGCCACATGGGGACAAAGATCGTACTTTTTTGAGAAATGTCCTCTGTTCTGACGAAACAAAAATAGAACTGTTTTGCCATAATGACCATGGTTATGTTTGGAGGAAAAAGGGGGAGGCTTGCAAGCTGAAGAACACCATCCCAACCATGAAGCACAGGGGTGGCAGCATCATGTTGTGGGGGTGCTTTGCTGCAGGAGGGACTGGTGCACTTCACAAAATAGATGGCATCATGAGGAATTGAAAAATTATGCAACATCTCAAGACGTCAGTCAGGAAGTTAAAGCTTGGTCGCAAATGGGTCTTCCAAATGGACAATGACCCCAAGCATACTTCCAAAGTTGTGGCAAAATGGCTTAAGGACAACAAAGTCAAGGTATTGGAGTGGCCATCACAAAGCGCTTACCTCAAAACCTATAGAAAATTTGTGGGCAGAACTGAAAAAGCGTGTGCGAGCAAGGAGGCTTACAAACCTGACTCAGTTACACCAGCTCTGTCAGGAGGAATGGGCCAGAATTCACCCAACTTATTGTAGGAAGCTTAAGGAAGGCTACCTGAAATGTTTGACCCAAGTTAAACTATTTAAAGGCAATGCTACCAACTACTAATTGAGTGTATGTAAACTTCTTACCCACTGGGAATGTGATGAAATAAATAAAAGCTGAAGTAAATCCTTCTCTCTACTATTATTCTGACATTTCACATTCTTAAAATAAAGTGGTGATCCTAACTGACCTAAGACAGGGAATTTTTACCAGGATTAAATGTCAGGAATTGTGAAAAACTGAGTTTAAATGTATTTGGCTTAGGTGTATGTAAACTTCCGACTTCAACTGTATGTACAAGAAATGTAATTAAATGCATTTCAAATGCAATGGAAAGTGGCAGGTTATGTTAATTAGGTTAGGGTTAGGGTAAAGCTACAATGCACACCGACCAAATCAGGTAGCCTAACCTAATCAGGTCGTGACAAATAATCATGAACATCAAATTGATACTTACAATGCAGATTCCTTAACTTCCTGTGTCCAGACTCACAAATTGACAGTTACCCTGTGGATAATGCAGAGACAGAGTCAGTAAAACAATTCCACACCAGATGAAGAATAAGGTGTTAATGTTCAGGAACTAGCTAGCTAAATTATTTGAAAGACTAACTTACATTAGCTGGGGTCTGTCCATAGGGAGTTCATATTTTCCCTGCTGTGGATCCTTATTATTTTTAGCTATAAATAATCTAGCTAGCCTAGCTACAGTGCATTCTAAAAGTATTCAGACCACTTGACTCTTTCCATATTTTGTTAAGTTACAGCCTTATTTTAAAACGGATTAAATTGTTTTTCCCTCATCAATCTACACACAACACCCCATAACGACAAAGCAAAAACAGTGTTTTAGACATTTTTGCAAATGTATTAAAATAAAAAAAAACTGATATCAATTTACTTTGTTGAAGCACCTTTGGCAGGGATTACAGCCTTGAGTCTTCTTCGGTATGACTCTTCAAGCTTGGCACACCTGTATTTGGGGAGATTCTCCCATTCTTCTCTGCAGATCCTCTCAAGCTCTGTCAGGTTTAATGGGGAGCGTCACTGCACAGCTATTTTCAGGTCTCTCCAGAGATGTCCAATCGGGTTCAAGTCCAGGCTCTGGCTGGGCCACTCAAGGACATTCAGAGACTTGTCCCAAAGCCAAAGCCAATCCTGCATTGTCTTGGTTTTGTGCTTAGGGTCGTTGTCCTGTCCTATCCTGTCCCCCCCCCCCCCTCCCCCCCCTTGAGCGCTCTGGAAAGGTTTTAATCAATGATCTCTCTGTACTTTGCTCTGTTCATCTTTCCCTCGATCCTGACTAGTCTCCCTGCTGCCACCACCGTGCTTCACCGTAGGAATGGTATTGGCCAGGTGATGAGCAGTGCCTGGTTTTCTCTTGGACGTGACGCTTGGCATTCAGGCCAAAGAGTTCAATGTTGGTTTCATCAGACCAGGGAATCTTGTTTCTCATAGTCTGAGAGTCCAATAGGTGCCTTTTGGCAAACTCCAAGCAGGCTTTCATGTGCCTTTTACTGAGGGTGGCTTCTGTCTGGCCACTCTACCATAAAGGCCTGGTTGGTGGAGTGCTGCAGAGATGGTTGTCCTTCTGGAAGGTTCTTCCAACTCCACAGAGGAGCTTCGGAACTCTGTCAGAGTGACCATCAGGTTCTTGGTTACCTCCCTGACCAAGGCCCTTCTCCCCCGATTTCTCAGTTTGGCCAGGAGGCCAGTTCCAGGTTGGGCTGTCAGCTCATTCTCCAAACACAGAGTTCTAGGCTAAATAAGTAAATGGGTTGACATTATTTTGGATACTAAATAAACTGGTAATTAGCATAGGCCTTACTATTCAAACACACTGCAGTGAATGTTGTATTGGACATAAAGACTTACCAATTTCGATAGGCCCCATTTCTTAGCCTGGTTTCCAGTCTGTTTCTGCTCTCTTGCCAACTCTTTATGTAATGTTTAGCTTCACAATGACAACAGAGTAGGCTGGAGGACCACAATGGAAACAACTCGACTAACCTGTTCCCCGCACATTGACTCGGTACCTGTACCCCCTGTACATGGCCTCCTTACTGTTATGTCATTTTCTTATTTTTTTTGTTTATTTAGTAAATATTTTCTTGACTCTATTTCTTGAACTGCATTGTTGGTTAAGGGCTTGTAATGGGCATTCCACGGTAAGGTCTACTACACCTGTTGTATTCGGCACATTTGACAAATACAATTTGATTTGAAGTATTTACTTTTTTGTGTGTATATATCACCACTGTGGGTATATGTAAATGCCTGGTTTAACATTTTCATTTATTTTAAATGGTAAAATCAAAGTAAAAAATCGATTCAAATCAAGAGCACAAACTGGGACCATTTCTCGATTGGGCCATAGTCTATCACTAGCCTATAAAATATAACGGCTAAGCCCCATAACCTACTAGACGTACTCATACAGCAATTCAACCACTTGATGGCGCTGTATACCACATGACCGAATGCATGTGACCACATCAAGAGGAGGGGTTTGAATGTGACAATTTAGCTAATACAATGTAACCATCTCAAGTGTCCAAGACAACTGACTGTAAAACCGCAGACCAACTTGTTTACCAGCACTCGTTTCAACTGCTCACCACAAATGCAACACGAAGGGATATCAAATGGGAGAAAACAGATTGTCAACAAAACGGAACCGCTGAGGGGACAGGGCCAGAGAACAGTCGTATGAGGTGCGTAAGCTCGTTGGGTGTGCATCATCAGGAGAATCTTACTGCATACGTGGTTTGGGTGGTTATTAAATGCGAGAAGTGCATAATTATACCGGGAAATATGTTTTGGGTTCAATTCGGAGACTAGGTTTATGCGGTCAGGACACTTTGGTGAGACCGGGGTTTATCCCAAATACCCCGTGTTTTTTTCTTCTCTCTCGGCCGAACGATCCGCTGCCTTGTTGCTAGGAAACGTTTGACAGCTCTGATATTTAAGAGGGGATGACCAAGGCCTGCGGACTCCTCGGCTGAAACGGGCTCAAGCGGCACTGATTAAATACTCAACACCGCCGGCCTGCTTCTATTTAATCTACCAGCGCGTACTTTTCATGCGATGTCAATTGTAGGCTACGTTATCCATGTATAAACATGGACATATCGTGTTAACCATCAAACATCGTTCAATTCGCGAGTCATGTATGGACATTATGTTTGGCAATAAAATATGGTACAGCAAAGTAGGTTAGCATATATCCAGCCTAGGCTACGTGTCCAAAGCTTGAAAAACTAGAAGTGGCATTTTCACTGGAGCAGCATAAAAGGCAGATATTGGACAGGACAGATGTGTAATGTGGTATCCCGTCACTCTCTCTCGTTCTCTTGATTCCTATGGTCATGCATCTGAAGGTCACTCCGTGAACCAGTGGTGTAGACAGAAATCTATTGGTGGCTGGGCCAGCAAAAAAATTTAGGTGGGCCAAAATTGAGGCACTCAGATAATCATTAAATTATCACAAATGCATAGCGTATCCTACCTTAATGTAATCGATCGCACACAACAAACCATCTGACGTGATTTCACATTACAGGCCAAATAGTTTTGTAGGCCTTTGTAAATCCATGACTCTTGCATTTTAACATGATTTATCAATGATTTGATGGCAATGAAAGGACATGTACCTCCTGCAATGCAGCATGTGGCAGCCAAAATTACTATGTCCACCCTGTTGCCACATGGAGATGTGCCCTTCCACATTATTCAGAGCAACAAAGCTGAGCTCTCTTGGACAATGTTTCCCTAAAGAACAATCCCTTTGATGTTCACCCCCAGCTGATGTACGACCTAGTACACTTGAAAAAAACAGGTGTCAACGTCTTTGCTAGGAAACTGAAAGAAACTGCTCTGGGACAAAGCAAAAATAAGAGGAACTCTGCCATACATGCTCCAAGATCATGACCATCAGCCACCCAGAGAGACCAGCACCACTCCACCCTACACAATCGGGCCCCATCCAGAGAGGCCAACACCAGCCCGCACCATTGGGCCCCTTCCAGAGTGGACAGCATCCCTTACCTCACAACCCACCCATGCTAACAGGAAAACACCCTCGTCAGAAGAGACCAACAGTCCAGCAAGACATCTATGCAGAAGTGTCACCCTGCTGCGGCTGAACTCAAGCAGATAAGGCATCTGCTGAACATTATCTGCAATAAAATCAGAAATAGAATTAGTTATTGTGAGAAATACAATGATTAGAAATACAGCGTATTATAATGATTTCAGTTTTATATAAGCTACCCAGGAAAGTTTTATTTATTTATATATATATATATATATATATATATTACTACACAAACAACAATATATATATAATATATATATATTACTACACAAACAACATAAGAGGATAAAACTGAATAATAAAAAAGTACCCTAAGTAAAAAGCAAAGCTAATAAGGTGTCTCTTTTAAATGTGTCCACAGTTTCAGCCCCCCATCAGATTCTCTGGCAGGCTATTCCAGAGGCTGGGGGCATAGTAACTAAGGGCTACCTTTCCATGCCTCTTGGTCCTAGGCTTTGGGATAGCTAAAATGCCAGTGCCAGAGGACCTGAGCTACCTACTGGGTACATAACTCAAAAGCATGACTGATATGTACAGTGCCTTGCGAAAGTATTCGGCCCCCTTGAACTTTGCGACCTTTTGCCACATTTAAGGCTTCAAACATAAAGATATAAAACTGTATTTTTTTGTGAAGAATCAACAACAAGTGGGACACAATCATGAAGTGGAACGACATTTATTGGATATTTCAAACTTTTTTAACAATTCAAAAACTGAAAAATTGGGCGTGCTAAATTATTCAGCCCCTTTACTTTCAGTGCAGCAAACTCTCTCCAGAAGTTCAGTGAGGATCTCTGAATGATCCAATGTTGACCTAAATGACTAATGATGATAAATACAATCCACCTGTGTGTAATCAAGTCTCTGTATAAATGCACCTGCACTGTGATAGTCTCAGAGGTCCGTTAAAAGCGCAGAGAGCATCATGAAGAACAAGGAACACACCAGGCAGGTCCGAGATACTGTTGTGAAGAAGTTTAAAGCCGGGTTTGGATACAAAAAGATTTCCCAAGCTTTAAACATCCCAAGGAGCACTGTGCAAGCGATAATATTGAAATGGAAGGAGTATCAGACCACTGCAAATCTACCAAGACCTGGCCGTCCCTCTAAACTTTCAGCTCATACAAGGAGAAGACTGATCAGAGATGCAGCCAAGAGGCCCATGATCACTCTGGATGAACTGCAGAGATCTACAGCTGAGGTGGGAGACTCTGTCCATAGGACAACAATCAGTCGTATATTGCACAAATCTGGCCTTTATGGAAGAGTGGCAAGAAGAAAGCCATTTCTTAAAGATATCCATAAAAAGTGTTGTTTAAAGTTTGCCACAAGCCACCTGGGAGACACACCAAACATGTGGAAGAAGGTGCTCTGGTCAGATGAAACCAAAATTGAACTTTTTGGCAACAATGCAAAACGTTATGTTTGGCGTAAAAGCAACACAGCTCATCACCCTGAACCCACATCCCCACTGTCAAACATGGTGGTGGCAGCATCATGGTTTGGGCCTGCTTTTCTTCAGCAGGGACAGGGAAGATGGTTAAAATTGATGGGAAGATGGATGGAGCCAAATACAGGACCATTCTGGAAGAAAACCTGATGGAGTCTGCAAAAGACCTGAGACTGGGACGGAGATTTGTCTTCCAACAAGACAATGATCCAAAACATAAAGCAAAATCTACAATGGAATGGTTCAAAAATAAGTCAAAGTCCAGACCTGAATCCAAACGAGAATCTGTGGAAAGAACTGAAAACTGCTGTTCACAAATGCTCTCCATCCAACCTCACTGAGCTCGAGCTGTTTTGCAAGGAGGAATGGGAAAAAATGTCAGTCTCTCGATGTGCAAAACTGATAGAGACATACCCCAAGCGACTTACAGCTGTAATCGCAGCAAAAGGTGGCGCTACAAAGTATTAACTTAAGGGGGCTGAATAATTTTGCACGCCCAATTTTTCAGTTTTTGATTTGTTAAAAAAGTTTGAAATATCCAATAAATGTCGTTCCACTTCATGATTGTGTCCCACTTGTTGTTGATTCTTCACAAAAAAATACAGTTTTATATCTTTATGTTTGAAGCCTGAAATGTGGCAAAAGGTCGCAAAGTTCAAGGGGGCCGAATACTTTCGCACGGCACTGTATTGGGGTGCACAATTGTGGGATGATTTAAAAACCAATAGAATAATCTTAAAATGTATTCTAAAATGCACAGGCAGCCAGTGCAGAGACTTTGAAACCAGTGTAATGTGTGTAGCATTCTGTATGTTTTGCAGTTAACCAATGGCTTTCTTGGTTAGACCAGACAGGAAAGCATTAACGTAGTCAAGCCTGCTTGTAATAAAATCATGGATGGGTCAGAAATGGCTCTGGTGATACAGAAATGTAAAGCTGTGTATCGTCTAGGTAGCAGTGAAAATCAATGCCATGCTTTCTGATAACGCTGCCAATGGGTAACATACAGTTGAAGTCAGAAGTTTACATACAGCTTAGCCAAATACATTTAAACTCAGTTTTTCACAATTCCTGACATTTAATCCTAGTAAAAATTCCCTGTCTTAGGTCAGTTAGGATCACCACTTTGTTTTAAGAAAGTGAAATGTCAGAATAATAGCAGATTGAATTATTTATTTCAGCTTTTATTTCTTTCATCACATTCCCAGTGGGTCAGAAGTTTACTTACACTCAATTAATATTTGGCAGAATTGCCTTTAAATAGTTTGACTCAAACGTTTCGTGTAGCCTTCCACAAGCTTCCCACAATAAGTTGGGTGAATTTTGGCCCATTCCTCCTGACAGAGCTGGTGTAACTGAGTCACGTTTGTAGGCCTCCTTGCTCGCACACACTTTCTCAGTTCTGCCCACATCTTTTCTATAGGATTGAGGTCAGGGCTTTGTGATGGCCACTCCAATAACTTGACTTTGTTGTCCTTAAGCCATTTTGCCACAACTTTGGATGTATGCTTGGGGTTATTGTCCATTTGGAAGACCCATTTGCAACCAAGCTTTAACTTCCTGACTGATGTATTAAGATGTTGCTTCAATATATCCGCATAATTTTCCTTCTCATGATGCCATTTATTTTGTGAAGTGCACCAAACCCTCCTGCAGCAAAGCACCCCCACAACATGATGCTGCCAACCCCGTGCTTCACGGTTAGGATGGTGTTATTCGGCTTGCAAGCCTCCTCCTTTTTCCTCAGAACATAACGATGGTCATTATGGCCAAACAGTTCTATTTTTGTTTCGTCAGACCAGAGGACATTTCTCCAAAAAGTACGATCTTTGTCCCCATGTGCAGTTGCAAACCGTAGCCTGGCTTTTTTATGGCGGTTTTGGAGCAGTGGCTTCTTCCTTGCTGAGCGGCCTTTCAGGTTATGTCGATATAGGACTTGATTTACTGTGGATATAGATACTTTTGTATCTGTTTCCTTCAGCATCTTCACATGGTCCTTTGCTGTTGTTCTGGGATTGATTTGCTCTTTTCGCACCAAAGTACGTTCATCTCTAGAAGACAGAACCCGTCTCCTTCCTGAGTGGTATAACGGCTGCGTGGTCCCATGGTGTTTATACTTGCGTACTATTGTTTGTACAGATGAACGTGGTACCTTCAGGCATTTGGAAATTGCTCCCAAGGATGAACCAGACTCGTGGAGGCCTACAATTATTTTTCTGAGGTCTTGGCTGATTTCTTCTGATTTTTCTCATGATGTCAAGCAAAGAGGCACTGAGTTTGAAGGTGGGCCTTGAAATACATCAAAAGGTACACCTCCAATTGACTCAAATAATGTCAAGTAGCCTATCAGAAGCTTGTAAAGCCATGACATCATTTTCTGGAATTTTCCATGCTGTTTAATGGCACAGTCAACTTTAGTGTATGTGAATGTCTGACCCACTGGAATTGTGATACAGTGAATTTAAAAAGAATCTGTAGCAACTTCAGAGGTAAGATAGCATTTCTTAATAATGCGTACATTATTACCCTGTGCTATGGGCAACAAGGTAGTGAAAAATCCACTGTGGTGATCAGATAAAGCAACATCAACAATAGAGGATATGTCAATAGAAAACCCCTTTGGTAATAACCAGGTCCAGAGTATGGCCACGGTTATGGGTGGGCCAGGTCACTTGTTGGATAAAGTCCACAGAGCTCAAAAGATTTATAAATCAGTGGCCTTGAGGTCAGTCTCTTTGTCAACATGAATATTGAAATCACCCAACACAATGATTTTATCATAGTTCTCAAGGACAGTAGTTCAGAGAAATCAGTAAAGAAATTGGGGCAGTACTTTGGTGGCCTATACATGGTTATAGCCAGCACTGGTGGCTGACATTTAAACAGTATAGCATGATGCTCCAAAGCCAAATGAAATGTCTTTGCAGCTGAGAGCATTAGTAAAAATAGAGGCTGTCCCCCGACCCTTTTCCCTTTTCTGATAGTGGTCTGGGTGGGAGGCTTCAATAAGAGTGGCACTACAGTCTGAAGACATCCGTGTTTTTGTGAGGAACATGCAATCAACTTTGGCGCTCAGTAATGAGGTAATTCACGAGAAAGGTTTTACTAGTGATTTCTCTAACATTTTAAAAGCTCCATATTCAATGAGTGGTAGGATGTGACAATTTGTATAAACTCACTAGAAGGCAGCGTTAGAGGAACATTAAATTAGGTTACTCACAATAACCATAGTGCCATTTCTACAGGAGTTGTAATGCTTTCTAAGTCTTCTGTTGTTTATTCTGACAGGGAGGACTGCAGCACTACCAGACCTTGTCAGTCGGTCTCTAAAACAGTTTGTGATGTCACTGGAAATAATCCTGGAACCCCTGCGGTTAGGATGAGTCCCGTCTCTTTTTTAAAAACTTTTAAAAGTTTCTTCAGGTACTCGTTTAGAGCAAGGAGTCGGCTGAAATGTTCCCGAACCCTTCCGATAGCACGGGAGGGGGAAGGAGATAATTATTCTCTTCCCTGTGCTAGCGAGAAGATCGTAATCACGAAATTCTGATGGCGTCGGAAACACCAGGAAGGTTGAAGATGGCCCAAGACCCTTCTGTCTTGAGTCAGCAACCTCCTGAACTGTGGTGGTCATGGGAGAAGGGTGCCACTAAGCGGCCACCGGCTGGTGGTATACTCCCAGGATCCGTGCTGATTCCCGGGGCTGGTAGGTCCGTCACAAGTAGGCCAAAACTTTGATAGCTGGATTAGATCTTCTCGGATAGATGAAGGGTGGCCAGACTGCCTTACCTATCTCCTATGCCTTGCGAGTGTCCAGTCTCACATGAGCTGCAGAGTTGAGCTTAACATCTGTCTGTTGGATTGGGGCAGATCAACTCCACCCGACTCAACAGCTTTGCTATAGGAGGCATTTATAACTGAGATTCGGTTTGCTTGGGCTACAGCAAGGTTGTGTACTTAGAAAGCAGGTTATCCTTTTCTCGCAGCCCAGCGAGCAGTCGGAGGATCTCTTGGGGGAGTGCTCGTCCTCTTTTTCTGCTTGATGGTGGTGCATATACCATCACCATCATTAAGTTTGCTGATGACACAACAGTGGTAGGCCTGATCACCGACAACGATGAGACGGCCTATAGGGAGGAAGTCAGAGAACTGGCAGTGCGGTGCCAGGACAACAACATCTCCCTCAACGTGATCAAGACAAAGGAGATGATGGTGGACTACAGAAAAAGAGGACCGAGCTCTCCCCCATTCTCATCGACAAGGCTGCAGTGGAGCAGGTTGAGAGCTTCAAGTTCCTTGGTGTCCACATTAACCAACAAACTAACGTGGTCCAAGCACACCAAGACAGTAGTGAAGAGGGCATGACAAAACCTATTCCCCCTCAGGAGACTGAAAAGATTTGGCATAGGTCCTCAGATCCTCAAAAGGTTCTACAGCTGCACCATCGAGAGCATCCTGACTTGTTGCATCACTGCCTGGTATGGCAACTGCTCGGCCTCCGACTGCAAAGCACTACAGAGGGTAATGTGTATGGCCCAGTACATAACTGGGGCCAAGCTTCCTGTCATCCAGGACCTCTATACCAGGCGGTGTCAGAGAAAGGCCCAAAAAATTGTCAGTCTCGAGCCACCCTAGTTATAGACTGTTCTCTCTGCTACCACACGGCAAGATGTATCGTAGTACCAAGTCTAGGTCCAAGAAGCTTCTAAACAGCTTCTACCCGCAAGCCATACGATTCCTGAACAGCTAATCAAATGGCTATTATTTGCATTGCCCCCCCCCCTTCTACGCTGGTGCTACTCTCTGTTATTATCTATGCATAGTCACTTTAATAACTCTACCTACATGTACATATTACCTCAATTACATTGACTTTGTACCGGTACCCCCTGTATATAGCCCCGCTATTGTTATTTACTGCTGCTCTTTAATTATTTGTTATTCTTATCTCTTACTTTTTTTTGTGTTGGTATTTTCTTAAAACTGCATTGTTGGTTAAGGGCTTGTAAGTAAGCATTTCACTGTTCACTGTTGTATTCAGCGCATGTGACAAATACAATTTGATTTGATTTAGCGCTGACAAATCCCTGTCCAGTTTTCAGTTACACCTCATCTCCATCTTGTGATTGTGTGGAAATCATCTCACACTAAAGCATTTGTGCCCAGCCGTGGATGAAAACACCAGTGGGCTAGCACTGCTAGCGTTAGCCTGCTTCGTTTTCATGACGGCTAGCAACCACCTGCTACTTAACAGGAATCCGGAACACAAACATGCAGTCCCAGCCTTAAAGGCTAACTGCGTCTCAGAATCCATAGCAATAAATTTAGCTATGATTTAAAAGATAACTATTTCATAAAAACAACAAACCGAGTGTAGACAGTACACTGTTCTGTTGAGTGCACTGATTATGTATGTAGCCTCAAACAAAGTTCATGAAATTAGTCATTTGCTAATCTTAGATAATATCAATATTTAGTATGAGACATTTCCGAGACTCACTTTTACAGCACCTTCGATGATACAGCAGTAGGAATACAAAGATATAACATCTATAAAATGTCTACGGGGGAGGTGTTGCTGTATATATTCCGAGCCATATTCCTGTAAAGCTCAGCGAGGATCTCATGACAAAATTGAAGTAGAAGTGCTGTGGTTGCAGGTTCACCTGCCTCATCTGAAGCCTCTTCTTTCAGGGTGCTGCTATGGGCCACCAAGTGCACCAAGCGCTCAAGAGGAACTGTGACTAATTACCTGTAACATGACCCAGGTTAATCACTCAACCAACTAGAGTCTATTCTAATAGTGTTGGATCTGTGATATGATCAAGCGGATATCTTCACTAATGCTACAGAGCTTTGCTCCAAAGTGGGTGATAGTGCACAAGTTCAAACACCACAGGGAACTGTTTCTGAGGAACAGGGGCATTCAGTGGCTCCAGGAGAGGGTGATGGACTCTCTTTCAAACACCCAACCCACTCCTGTGCCCTCAGAGCCAGCTCCACTGGGACACTCCTCACCTGTGTCTCGTGGGACACCAGGAGTACGGCGCAGATCACAGCGTAGTCACACGGCTCCTGACAGACCGACGCTGTAGTTGAGACTCGGCGACTCATGGTGTTTTTGAAAAGCAGACATAGTTGAAAGAAAAATGTCTTGTCTTTATTTGTTTACAGTTGCAGTCACACTAGCACAAGTTCTTAAGTATTGTGAGGAAAAGAAAAGGAAACACTGTTGTTGTTGATTTGTATGCTTAATTTCAATCCCCCTGCGAAGTAAAAATACATTAAGGGGAGAGTAGTGTTATGGTGTGGACACTATATAAATAATTCCTACTGAATATATATTTATATATATATTTATATTTATATATATTTTTATATTTCTTTATATATATATATATATATATAGTGCCTTGCGAAAGTATTCGGCCCCCTTGAACTTTGCGACCTTTGCCACATTTCAGGCTTCAAACATAAAGATATAAAACTGTATTTTTTTGTGAAGAATCAACAACAAGTGGGACACAATCATGAAGTGGAACGACATTTTATTGGATATTTCAAACTTTTTTAACAAATCAAAAACTGAAAAATTGGGCGTGCAAAAGGTCGCAAAGTTCAAGGGGGCCGAATAAGGCACTATATATATATATATATATAAGAGACAGGTGGACTCCAAGTTACATACCCTACATTATTCATCTCATATGTATACGTATATACTGTACTCTATATCATCTACTGCATCCTTATGTAATACATGTATCACTAGCCACTTTAACTATGCCACTTTGTTTACATACTCATCTCATATGTATATACTGCACTCAATACCATCTACTGTATCTTGCCTATGCTGCTCTGTACCATCACTCATTCATATATCTTTATGTACATATTCTTTATCCCCTTACACTTGTGTCTATAAGGTAGTAGTTTTGGAATTGTTAGCTAGATTACTTGTTGGTTATTACTGCATTGTCAGAACTAGAAGCACAAGCATTTCGCTACACTCGCATTAACATCTGCTAACCATGTGAATGTGACAAATAAAATTTGATTTGATTTAAAAACATCGTTTTATTATTATTTTTAAATCTAAAATAGCCCCGCCAGGCCCTGCAGTGGCTTTATTGGGACAGTAAAGCATTTTTAAAAATCTTTTGGCTCTATACTTGAAATCAAACAATGACTAAGTTAAAGTGCAGACTGTCAACTTTTATTTGAGGGTATTTTCATCCATTTCGTGTAAACTGTCTAGAAATTATAGTCCCCCCATTTTTAGGGGACCAAAAGTATTGGGACAAATTCACTTGTGTATTAAAGTAGTAAAAAGTGAAGTATTTGGTCCCATATTCTTAGCACGCATTGACTACATCAAGCTTGTGACTACACATGTTTGATGCATTTTCTGTTTGTTTTGGTTGTGTTTCAGATCATTTTGTACCCAATGGAAATTATGGTAAATTATATATTGGGTGATTTTTTTGAAGTCACTTTTATTGTAAATAAGAATAGAATATGTTTGTAAACCCTTCTACATGAATGTGGACGCTACCATTATTACAGGTAATGCTGAATTAATTGAATTGAAGTGAATAATGAGAAAGTTGGACACACAAATATTATACTGGCACACAGCTCGGACACCCATGCATACCCCACAAGACATGCCACAAGAGGTCTCTTCACAGTCCCCAAGTCCAGGACAGACTATGGGAGTCACGCAGTACTACATGGAACTCTATTCCATATCAAGTAACTGATGCAAGCAGTAAAATTGAGTAAAAAACTGATTTAAAAAACTCCTTGTTTCACAGTCCCCACTGTTCCATAACACAAATATTGGCACAGACACACACACACACACACACACGATAACATACGCACTATACATACACATGGATTTAGTACTGTAGATATGTGGTAGTGGATGGAGTAGGGGCCTGAGGGCACACAGTGTGTTGTGAAATCTGTGAATGTATTGTAATGTTTTAAAATGGTATAAACTGCCTTAATTTTGCTGGACCCCAGGAAGAGTAGCTGGGGATCCATAATAAATACAAATACAAAAATTATCCAATGGAACTCTAACCTCTCACCATTTGATATTTGTGCGTCTAACTTTCTCACTCATCCTTATTTACGATTCATTCAGGACTATCCGTAATCGTGGTAGCATCCACATTAACGTAGAGGTGTTTAGAAACATATTCTATTCTTAGCCACATAGGGTCAGTTCGAAGCCCAGGTTGTGGTCTTTCTTGGCCGATGGCTAATTCACGAAGTGTCTTCGTCATTCTATTCATTAAGCTGAAGTGCCTCTCAGTTTCAGGTGGACTTTCAGTCTGCTTTGTATTAGGGGTTAGCAGTTAGTTGATTGAAATGTGCCTTCTCTGTTTCTCTTTCCAGGCTAATGCAGGAAGTAACTGAAGCCCTCAGGAATCACAGAATACTGTTCCACCTCTTCTCTCCTTCTTCGGGAGCATGCCATCTGAACCTTGTGTCAGGTAAATCTGTAAACTGGTGAATCTGTACACGCACATGACCACAAGTGAAACACACACACACACACACACACACACACACACACACACACACACACAGCTCTACAACTGTTTCCAGCATTTTGTAATCTCGGGTGTGAGACTCATTTTGCCCTTCGAGAGTTTGCAATGCCATCTGCAGTGTTAGCTCACCCCATATACTACAGTTAACTAATCACTGACCAACCTTAGTTTGGCATGGCTGGTCTAAGCTTCAGTGGGGCAGCATGTTGGCAGGTGTGGTAAGAGCAGTCAACCCCCCCCCCCCCCCCCCAGAATCGTGACTCTGCCTCTACCTGTTCCTCATTCCTGGGCTATTACTCTGTCAGGCCACACACACTGTAGGTAGAAGGGCAGGCTGTCCCTCAAGGCCTTGTCCAGCCTGGACAGAGAGTTAGGGAGGAGCAGCCCGTTGACAATCTTGAACTACAGCTGCTGGGCCTTAGAGGTGGCCAGCAGGGGGCTCCGGTGCTTCACCACGAACCCTGATAACACACACACACACACACCAGACTTGTGTTCGCATACCTTCAGCAGTATTTAGTTATTTGTAGTGACAGACCAAACTGCAGACAGGCAGAAAAAAGGACTGACAGCTAGTTGACTAATAGACAGACATATGAAATGGACAGCTAGGAGAACAAGAGACACAAACAAGGAGATGCGGCAGGTAGCCTAGCGATTAAGAGTGTTGGGCCAGTAACGAAAGGTCGCTGGTTTGAATCCCTCACTTGTATAGGTGAAAAATATGTCCATGTTCCCTTGAGCAAGGCACTTAACCCTAATTGCTCCTGTAAGTCGCTCTGGATAAGAGCATCTGCTAAATGACTGAGATGAGCAGAGAGACGAGAGACAGAGATATTCCCACAGCCTTGACTGATATCTCCCCCTTTCCCTCACTCTCTCTCCTGCTCCTTTCTTCCCTCTGTCCCTCCCTCCCAGTGGGCAGGAGCTGGTAACAGACCAGAGGCTATGCCAGTCCAAGTCTCACCAGGACTCTGTCCTCTCCGCCCTCAACCAGCAGAGGAAGGATGGCCTACTCTGTGATGTCACCCTGGTCGCCGGCGACCAGAAGTTCCACGCCCATAAAGCAGTGCTGGCGGCGTGCAGCGATTACTTCCGGGTGAGTTTGGGCCTGGGGAGGACACTACACTCTTAGAAAAAATTGTTATTTGTCTGACCCCATAGGGGAACTCTTTGAAGAACTCTTTAGCTTCTAGGTAGAACCTTTCCACAGAGGGTTCTGTGGAATAAAAGGGTCAATGCAGAAAGTCCGTGTATCCATTTTGTTAGCTATTTAGCAGTCTTATGGCTTGGAGATAGAAGCTGGTCAGGAGCCTGTTGAGGTCAGACTTGTTGCACCGGTACCGATTGCCGTGCTGAAGCAGAGTGAACAGTCTATGGCTTGGGTATCTGGAGTCTCTATCAGTTTTCCGGGCCTCCCTTTCACACACCGCCTGATATAGAGGTCCTGAATCTCAGGGAGCTCGGCCCCTGAGTGATGTACTGGGTGTTCTGCACCACCCTATATAGCACCATAACGATCGAGGGTGGTGCGGTTGCCATAACAAGCAGTGATGCAGCCAGTCAAGATGCTCTCAGTTTGGCAGCTGTATAACTCTTTAAGGATTTCAGGGCCCACGCCAAACCTTTTCAACCTCCTGAGGGGGAGGTGGCACAGTCGTTCCATCTTCTTGACTGTGTGCGTGGACCATTTTAAGTCCTTTTGGACACAGAGGAACTTGAAGCTCTTGACCTGCTCCACTAGTGCCCTGTTGATGTGGATAGGAGCGTACTCGCCCCCTGTTTTCTGTAGTCCACGATCAACTCCTTGGTCTTACTGTCATTGACGGAGAGGTTGTTCTGGCACCACACTGCCAACTCACTGACCTCCTCCCTGTTGGCCTTCCCATTTTCGCCGGTGATCAGGCCTAACCCCGTCATGTCGTCAACCAACTTGATGATGGTGTTGGAGTTGTGCATGACCATGCAGTTGTGGGTGAACATGGCGTACAGGAGGGGAGTAAGCACACACCCACTCCTCTACTCCGTGTTCACCCACAACTGTTGTGGGTCAGCGTGGCGGAGGTGATGTTGCCTACCCTCACCACCTGGGGTCGTCCCGTCAGAAAGTCCAGGTTCCAGTTGCAGAGGGAGGTGTTCAGTCCTAGGGTCCCATGCTTGGTGATGAGCTTGAAGTGGACTATGGTGTTGAACGCTGTAGTCAATGAACAGCATTCTCACGTATTCCTCTTATCTATGTGGGTGAGGGAAGTGTGGAATGCAGTTGAGATTGCATCTTTGGATCTGTTGGGGCGGTATGCAAATTGGAGTGGGTCAGGGGTGTCTGGGATGATGGAGTTGATGCGTGCCATAACCAGCCTTTCAAAGTACTTAAATCAAATTGTATTGGTCACATACAAGTCTAGCAGATGTTATTGCAGGTGGTGATTGTGATACAGGGTGGTCGTCTTTGTGGCAGGTAGCCTTAGAGTTCTTAAGAACAGGAATATTGGCGGTCAGCTTGAGATGTGGGGGTTACAGACTGGGACAAGGAGAGGTTGAACATGACCGTAAATATGCCTGCTAGCTGTTCTGTGCATGCTCTGAGAACACGTCCGGCAATACTGTCCGGCCTGCGATCTCGGTGATCGAGATCACCTAGTCCTCTGGGACTATACATCGAAGTATGTATAAAATGCATTGTGTTCGTCTGGTAAAGAGGCATCGTTGGGCAGATCACTGCTGGTTCTTCCTTTGTAATCCATAATGGACTGTACAGTCGTGGCCAAAAGTTTTGAGAATTACACAAATATTAATTTTCACAAAGTCTGCTGCCTCAGTTTGGATGAAGGCAATTTGCATATAATCCAGAATGTTATGAAGAGTGATCAGATGAATTGCAATTAATTGCAAAGTCCCTCTATGCCATGCAAATGAACTGTATCCCAAAAAACATTTCCACTGCATTTCAACCCTGCCACAAAAGGACCAGCTGACATCATGTCAGTAATTCTCTCGTTAACACAGGTGTGAGTGTTGACGAGGGCAAAGCTGGAGATCACCCTGTCATGCTGTTTGAGTTCAAATAACAGACTGAAAGCTTCAAAAGGAGGGTGGTGCTCGGAATCATTGTTCTTCCTCTGTCAAACATGGTTACCTGCAAGGAAACATGTGCCGTCATCATTGCTTTGCACAAAAAGGGCTTCACAGGCAAGGATATTGCTGCCAGTGAGATTGCACCTAAATCAACCATTTATCGGATCATCAAGAACTTCAAGGAGAGCGGTTCAATTGTTGTGAAGAAGGCTTCAGGGCGCCCAAGAAAGTCCACTAAGCGCCAGAACCGTCTCCTAAAGTTGATTCAGCTGCAGGATCGGGGCACCACCAGTACAGAGCTTGCTCAGGAATGGCAGCAGGCAGGTGTGAGTGCATCTGCACGCACAGTGAGGCAAAGACTTTTGGAGGATGACCTGGTGTCAAGAAGGGCAGCAAAGAAGCCACTTCTCTCTAGGAAAAACATCAGGGATAGACTGATATTCTGTAAAAGGTACAGGGATTGGACTGCTGAGGACTGGGGTAAATTTTCATTTTCTCTGATGAATCCCCTTTCCGATTGTTTGGGGCATCCGGAAAAAAGCTTGTCCGGAGAAGACATGGTGAGCGCTACCATCAGTCCTGTGTCATGCCAACAATAAAGCATCCTGAGACCATTCATGTGTGGGGTTGCTTCTCAGACAAGGGAGTGGGCTCACTCACAATTTTGCCTAAGAACACAGCCATGAATACAGAATGGTACCAACACATCCTCCGAGAGCAACTTCTCCCAGCCATCCAGGAACAGTTTGGTGACAAACAATGCCTTTTCCAGCATGATGGAGCACCTTTCCATAAGGCAAAAGCGATAACTAAGTGGCTCGGGGAACAAAACATCGATATTATGGGTCCATGGCCAGGAAACTCTCCAGACCTTAAGAACTTGTGATCAAGAGGCGGTGGACAAACAAAAACCCACTCATTCTGACCAACTCCAAGCATTGATTATGCAAGAATGGGCTGCCAGAAGTTAATTGACAGCATGCCAGGGCGGATTGCAGAGGTCTTGAAAAAGAAGGGTCAACACTGCAAATATTGACTCTTTGCATCAACTTCATGTAATTGTCAATGAAAGCCTTTGACACTTATAAAATGCTTGTTACTATGGAATACTGAAGTATAATTACATCTGACAAAAATATCTAAAGACACTTGAAGCCTCAAACTTTGTGGAAATTAATATTTGTGTCATTCTCAAAACTTTTGGCCACGACTGGACACATGCGGTGGGTGTTGGAACCTGTCTAATAGGATTCCACCTTGTTTTTATTTTGTCCTGTTGCTTGTTTGATGGTTCTGCGGAGGTCGTAGCAGGATTTCTTGTCCTCAGCCATAGTCTCTGGGTTGGCTGCAACCTTGGTGTTAATCTAGGGCTTTTGCTTGGGGATCTAGGGCTTTTGATTGGGGAAGCAGCGAACCTTCACTGCGGGGACAACATTTCCTAATGAAGCCGGTGGCGGAGGTGGTTAGTTGTCGACGCTATCTGCAGAGTCCGGGTACAGTCAGCGCTAGCAAAGCAGTCCTGTAGCATAGCCTCTGATTCAGAGGACCATTTATCTACAGAGTACGTCACGGGTACTTCCTGTTTGAGTTTCTGCTTGTAGGCTGGAGTATAGTCATGATCTGATTGCCGAACGGGGGATGAGGGAGGGCCTTGCTTGTGAGTAGAGTAACTGTGGTCTAGGACTTTATCAGCCCGAGTGGCAAAGGAGACGTGTTGATGTAAGTTGGGTATTTATTACCTGTCTTAATGACGCAGAATTAAAATCACCGGCAACCAAAAAAGCAGCTTCCAGGTTCATGGTTTTCTGCTTGTTTATAGTCTTGTCCAGTTTACGTGGCAGCTTGTTGTTTTTCTTTTCCTGAGGTGGAATATATGCAGCAGTCATGATAACAGCTGACAACTCTCTCAGGTGATAGAATACCTGATTGTTAAAAGTCTTCTAACACGGGTGAACAACGCATCAAAGGCTTCCACTGGGCTAGAGTCAGCACACCATTTGCTGTTGATGAAGAGTCATACCCTCCCCCTCTAAGGATTTCCCTATATTCAATGTCCTGTCCGCTCGGTGAATGGAGAATCCATTGAGTTGGATAGCCATGGGGGGTATCTTTTCCGAAAGCCATGTTTCAGAAAAGCAGAAAATATTGCAGTTCGAGAGTCCTGTTGATATCAAATTCACGATTTGAGGTCATCCATCTTATTATCAAGTGTGTGGTGTTTCGTCTTGGGTAGCCCGAAAATTGTGTCGGAATTACACTAACAGCCCAGGGCAGATGAGTTGAAGTTGAAGCTGGAATTGAGGTTAGTAAATGCCGATCTGATGTTCAAAAGTTCTTGTCGATCATAAGAACTGATAGCGGATACATTTCATCCAAAAAAGTAAAGATAAACCCCAAAAGAAGCAAAGTTGGGGCAGAACTCAAAAGACTTACAGTATGACGCCATCTTCTGTGCCCGTATGTAATGTCAGTGTAATGTGCACATCTGGCTTCGGAGGACATGGAACATATACAGTACAGTCCGCATGCACATTATATCTACACAGGATATCTACACATACACTATATATACAAAAGTATGTGGACAGTATTTCAGCCACAACCATTGCTGACAGGCCTATAAAATCGAGCACACAGCCATGCAATCACCATAGACAGACATTGGCAGTAGAATAGCTTTACTGAAGAGCTCAGTGACTTTCAACGTGGCACCGTCATAGGATGCCACCTTTCCAACAAGTCAGTTAGTCAAATGTCTACCCTGCTTGAGCTGACCCGGTCAACTGTAAGTGCTGTTATTGTGAAGTGGAAAAACGTCTAGGCGCAACAGCGGCTCAGCCACGAAGTGGTGGGCCACACAAGCTCACAGAACGGGACAGCCGAGTGCTGACCGCCAACTTTTGGTCATGTAGTGTATATTAGTCAATCAAGCAAACCAGCTTCATGAGATAGTAACCTGGAATGCATTTCAATTAAAAGGTGTGCCTTGTTAAAAAAAAAATGTTGTGGAATTTCTTTCCTTCTTAATGCATTTGAGACAATCAGTTGTGTTGTAGATAGCCCTAAATGGTAAAAGAATAGCTCAAATAAGCAAAGAGAAATGACCGTCCATCATTACTTTAAGACATCAAGGTCAGTCAAATCTGGAAAATTCCAAAAACTATTAACGTTTCTTCAAGTGCAGTTGCAAAAACCATGAAGCGCTATGGTGAAACAGTCTCTCATGAGGTCCGCCACAGGAAAGGAAGACCCAGAGTTACCTCTGCTGCAGAGGATAAATTAATTAGAGTTACCTGCACCTCAGATTGCAGCCCAAATAAATTATTCACTGAGTTCATGTAACAGACACGTCTCAACATCAACTGTTCAGAGGAGACTGCGTGAATCAGGCCTTAATAGTCAAAATGCTGCAAAGAAACCATTACTAAAGGGCACCAATAAGAAGAATAGACCTGCTTGGGCCAAGAAACACGTGCAATGGACATTAGACCAGTGGCTTTTTTGAAGAATATAAAATATATTTTGATTTGTTTTAACACTTTTTTGGTTACTACATGATTCCATACATGTTATTTCATAGTTTTGATGTCTTCACTATTGTTCTACAATGTAAAAGTTCAAACTTTTTGACTGGTACTGTATATTTTTAAAATGATCTGAGAAGAACAACAATGCATTGGCAGGGCAATTCAGGCAAAGCCAATATGCAGTGATAAGCTTTTGGGCCTATGCCTACTGCGAGAACCTCGTTACGAGGGAACTGTGTTGAATAGATTCATGTTGAAAATCACATTTGCCGTTTCACATGTAAAAAAATAAAATTAAAAAGAGTAATCCCCATGTGAAAATCGTAGGGCTGGCCCCATTTAGTTGTTTGGTCGATAGGCTGTTTGGTCGACCGAGATTTCTTTAGTCAAGACATCTGTCTGATTCGCGCATGTCTCAGTGGACTACTCCATTGCGGAGGCCACCGGGAAGGCACAGTCCATCACTTCTTAAACGTGTATGGTTATATTATAAATAATGGTATAACACTAATAAACCGAATAATATTATTTTTTATAACATGAGCTTTCTGCCGCGGTGGATATGGTCGTTGTCCGTGGTTATGAAACAGTCTTCAGTGCGCCGTAGAATTGGTGCCGATCCCTATGTGCATAATAGCAAATTGAACCAGCATATTTGGATTGAGGACAATGGCAGAGGCATCAACGTCAGAGACGAGGAAACAGCCCTTGCCTTAAACCCTATTCATATGGGATTATTTTTACTGGGGGTGGTCGGGTAATGTAATTATGTATACAAGCACAAAACACCACATCTGTTATTTTCTTTGGTCTACAATAACTGATTTGATCAATTGAACAAAGTTGCTCTGCATAGCCTATATATGAAGGGCCCACATGTATCAACTTTCTCAGTGAATGCTTTTGTTAATATATTTTTTGTGCGTATGAATTGAATAATGCATCAATAAAAAATATATAGCGCCTGTAGCGCCTATTTAATATCCTAATGATTTATGCTGTTAATAGATCGCAAATCAGCATACAACTGACTTAAACATTTGGAAATGATGAAAGTTCACTTTCGCATCCATAGCCTTAAAACTCATCTCAAGTGCAAGTGCACTGTTTAGCTCACATCTGAAGGCTGGGGGCATTTAGGACGTCTACTGGGGATCGCTAAAATATTCGAATGATTATCACATTTCCTCAATTCAAATATTTAGGCGACACTATACCGAAGATGGTTTGGTATGGTTTAGAAACTTGGGAACCAAGCTCGAGTTATCACTGTAGCTCTGTTATCGCCTGGACTTGTTGAAATATCTTAGCCTAGAAAAAAACCCTCCAGGGTATAATAATATGTAATGTCATTATCAATAGTAGGCTTTGTATAGTAGCCTTGTATAACCACCATTGAGCTGTAGGCCTAAGAGCACGTCCTGTTTAGACGAAATACCGTAACTTACTTATTACTCTTATATTTCAATATATAGGCTACTGTATTAATCAATCAGTCATTCGTTCATGGCATCACACAGCATAGGAGACATTCATGCTTTGAAATGCAATCCATCATTTTAGTTTTCAAATGAATAACAAAGGGAGCTTTGGATAATTAGCCTAGACAATGAATACTTTGCAATTCACGAATGCATGCAACTGTTTTTAGTCTACTGTAATAAAGCCGCACATATGCCCAGGCCTTGAGCAGAGCAACAGGCCCAACCCCCACTAATACACCCGCCCAAGCCCCATCCTGCGACCTAAGAGATATATATCAGATGCTCAACATGCTCTGCTCACACCTACTGTAATGGTCCGAGCCTAAACCACACGAAAACAACACTAGACACTGTGCAACACAAAGCTTTTACTATCTCATCCTGGAATATACAAGGTCTGAGGTCATCTGATTTTGGCCTAAAGAGCAGGAACCCAGACTTCATCAAAGAAAATGGAAATACAGACATTGTCATCCTACAAGAAACATGGTATTTTACATCTGGCTAGAAATGAATAAGGAAATTATCTCAACAGAGAAAAATCTCCTTGTGTGCTACCTATATCCCCCCAATAGAATCCCCATACTTGAACAAAAACAGCTTCTCCATTGAAGAAGGGGGAGATAAACCATTTGCAGGCCCAGGTACTAGTCTGTGGCGACCTAAATACCAGAACTGGACAAGAGCCTGACACCCTCAACACACGGGGACAAACACCTCCCTCACATGCCCCCCTAAACACAACGACAACAACAAAAACGTGTCACAACTCCTGCAGCTCTGTCAGACTCTGGGTATGTACATAGTCAAAGGTAGGCTTCGAAGGGACTCCTATGGTAGGTACACATATAGCTCATCTCTTGGCAGTAGTACTGTAGACTACTTTATCACTGACCTCAGCCCAGAGTCTCTGACTGAACGCTCTCAGGTCAGAGCAAAATCATACTCTACTTGAACAGAGCTTTGCTCAATCATGAGGCATCAAAGCCAAAGGAACTGAATAATATTAAGAAATGCTATAGATGGAAGGAAAGTTAGGCAACAACAAATTCAATCCCTTCTAGACAATTTCCTGGACAAAAGTTTCACTGTAATAGTGAAGGTGTAGACTTGGCAGTAGAAAATCTAAACAGTATGTTTGACCTCTCAGCTTCCCTATCAAATCTAAAAATGTCAAGCAGACATCCTAAGAAAATTAACAACAATGACAAATGGTTTGATGAAGAATGCAAAATCCTAAGAAAGAAATTTAGAAACCTATCCAACCAAAAACAGAGACCCAGAAAAACTGAGCCTAGGCCTTCACTATGGTGAATCACTAAAACAATACAGAAATATACTACGGAAAAAGAAGGAACAGCACGTCAGAAATCAGCTCAATGTAATTGAAGAATCCATATAATCTAACCACCTCTGGGGAAAACTCTAAACAAAGAGTTATCTGTCTAAAACGGAGATGTATGGATAAACCACTTCTCCAATCTTTTTGGCTCTATAACAAAGAGCAAACATCAAAGACATATACATGAACAAATACAAATCTTAGAATCAACTATTAAAGACTACCAGAACCAACTGGATTCTCCAATTACATGTTATGAACTACAGGACAAAATACCCTCCAACCCAAAAAGGCCTGTGGGGTGGATGGTATCCTGAATGAAATGATAAAACATAGAGACCACAAATTCCAATTGGCTATACTTAAACTCTCTAACATCAGCCTCAGCTCTGGCATATTTTGGAACCAAAGACTAATCATATCGAGGCTATATACAGGGGTCACCAGTACAGAGTCAGTGTTTGCGGGTACAGGTTAGTTGAGGTAATTTGTACATGTAGATGGGGGTGAAGTGACTATGCATAGATAGCAGTGTACAAAATTAATTGTTCAGCAGTCTTACGGCTTGGGGGTAGAAGCTGTTGAGGAGACTTTTGGGCCTAGACTTGGCACTCCGGTACCGCTTGCCATGCGGTAGCAGAGAAAACAGTCTATATACTGAAGTCTCTGACAATTTTATGGGCTTTCATCTGACACCGCCTATTATATAGGTCCTGGATGTGAGGAAGCTTGGCCCCAGTGATGTACTGGGCCATTCACACCACTCTCTGTAGCGCCTTAGTCAGATGCCGAGCAGTTGCCATACCAGGCGGTGATGCAAACGGTCAGGATGCTCTCGATGGTGCAGCTGTAGAAACTTTTGAGGATCTGGAAACCCATGCCAAGTCTTTTCTGTCCCCCGAGGGGGAAAAGGTTTTGTCGTGCCCTCTTCACGACCGTCTTGCTATGTTTGGACCATGACAGTTTGTTGGTGATGGACACCAAGGAACTTGAAACTCTCGACCCTCTCCACTACAGCCCCGTCGATGTTATTGGGGGCCTGTTCGGCCCACCCTTTCCTGTAGTACACGATCAGCTCCTTTCTTTTGCTCACATTGAGGGAGAGGTTGTTGTCTTGGCACCACACTGCCAGTTCTCTGACCTCCTCCCTATAGGCCGTCTCATCGTTGTCGGTTATCAGCAAACTTAATGATGGTGTTGGAGTCGTGTTTGCCACTCAGTCGTGGGTGAACAGGGAATACAGGAGGGTCTACTGAGGGGCCCCAGTGTTAAGGATCAGCTTGGCAGATGTGTTGTTGCCTACTCTTACCACCTGGCGGCAGCCCGTCAGGAAGTCCAGGATCCAGTTTGAGGGAGGTGTTTAGTCCCAGAGTCCTTAGCCTAGTGATGAGCTTCGTGGGCACTATGGTGTTGAACGCTGAGCTGTAGTCAATGAACAGCATT
Organism: Oncorhynchus kisutch; assembly: GCF_002021735.2. NCBI lineage: Eukaryota > Metazoa > Chordata > Actinopteri > Salmoniformes > Salmonidae > Oncorhynchus > Oncorhynchus kisutch. The sequence goes on along the minus strand of NC_034175.2, from coordinate 28,704,551 downwards.
CTCACATAGGTGTTTCTTTTGTCCAGGTTAGAAAGGGCAGTGTAGAGTGCGATTGAGATTGCTTCATCTGTTGGGGCGGTATGCGAATTGGAGTGGGCCTAGGGTGTCCAGGAGGATGCTGTTGATGTGAGCCATGACCAGCCTTTCAAGCACTTCATAGCTACCGACGTGAGTGCCACGGGGCGGTAATCATTTAGGCAGGTTACCTTCGCTTCCTTGGGCACAGGGACTATGGTGGTCTGCTTGAAACATGTAGATATTACAGACTCGGTCAGAGAGAGGTTGAAAATGTCAGTGAAGACACTTGACAGTTGTTACACATCCTGGTAATCCGTCTGGCCCAGCGGCTTTTGTACATGACAAGTGGTTGTCCCAATCCCCTAGAGAGTAGAGACTGTGTTAGCTATGGAAACACAATTTACCTAGAACAACACTAGTGCTTACACCCCAAAAATACCAGTCCTAATCAAAAAAAAGGGGCAGGAGTATCCTCTGCTCTGAGGTTGTAGTGGTGTGACTGTAGCCTGTTCCCATCATGTCAAAGGTGTGGCATGAAGGCGCAAACAAATTGGTACCCAGGCTAGTGTGATTTAGGAGTCCTTGATTATTTTAGTTGTGAATTAAAGACATGACTAATCCATCACCCTGCCGCTTCCCCTGTTCCTCCATCCCTGATCAATGGCTCTGCCAACATCTCATACTGTGACACCAATCAATTGCTTTGATTGGGGAGCACCCGGCATCAGGCACAGCACAGCAGGCTCAGGGCCAGGCGACTGCTCTCTCTGGGGCTTCGATTTCACTTTGTCTTTGTTTGTGTGTGTGTGTGTGTGGGTGTTCATGCAGTGTTTCCCAGAAAAAGATCAGGACCAGGAAGTAACCAGTCTGTGTGTCGGATAGTGATAAATATAGCTTGTAAAATGGGTGTCAAAGAAACACATGATCTCTACGTAATCTCTATGTCCAATGAACTCTATGGATAGGCCAAGAGTGAGCTTTCAACTGGAGGGCAGTTGCTGTGTGAAATCACATGCTAGTTCTTGTGCTTTCAACCCCTTGGGGGGGGTTGTCTCCTGTCTGTGTAACGGATGTGAAACGGCTAGCTTAGTTAGCGGTGGTGCGTGCTAAATAGCGTTTCAATCGGTGACGCAACTTGCCACTTGCTTTTTTGCGGAACAGATGGGGGTGGTTCAGCACCCCTACTTCCCGCATCTATGAGGCTGTTTTTGTAATTCAGTTGTGCTGTAGCCTATTCATAGCTCAGGTTTGCTGTGCCTATGTCTCAGAGGTGTGTGTGTGTGTGTGTGTGTGTGTGTGTGTGTGTGTGTGTGTGTGTCTCTGTCTGTCTGTCTGTCTGTCTGTCTCTGTCTGTCTGTGTGTGTTCTCAGGCCATGTTCAGTCTGTGCATGGTGGAGAGTGAGGCAGATGAGGTGACTCTTCAGGGAGTGACCAGTGTGGGACTGAAACATGCACTAGACTTTGCCTACACAGGACAGGTGAGTCTACAGTAGCACTTTCATCTACAGCTAGCCACCCCACACGTGTCCTCAAGTCACACACAGGCACTGAACTGTACACACAAACATATCTCACAACTATCCAGGCTTACACTAACTAAGAGTGACAGTTTCCAGCTTTTCGTTAGCTGATTAAAGCTATAGCCCAGCCATACTGGCGGATCGCGGTCCTGATAATTGACCCCTAGGGTGCCCCCATTTGATTTTGTTGAGTCACTTCGGTATCATATGAACGCACATAAAACATGACAAAATGTATAGAATTGCAGGAAATTTGCTTTAAAATGCTGAAATTTTCTCTCCGCCAAGGAAAGGGATGTGAACAGTTTGAGCATTTTGGGGTCATGTGAGTCGCGATGTGGGGGTTTGTTACTATTGCGATAAATGACAATATCCTCCCGGACCGTTGCCATCTAGTACATTTGTGTGACTGGACCTTATAGTGGTTGAGTCCACCTGCTATAGCCTATACATGGATGTGATATCTAACCTAGCCTGATCCTACAGTATGCCAGTGACCCCCCCCCACTCTTTCTCCTTCCTCCCTCTCTCTCTTGCCTTTCTCTCCCTCTCCCTCTCTCTGCGGTGAGGAGTCAGGAGATCTATGCCCTGTGGCCCAGCAGTGAAAGGCTGGCTAGCTCATAATTATTTCTAATTGCATTTCCACAGTGGAAATGAGCAGGGGGGAGTTGTGTTGATGTAGGTCAGCAGCCGGCTGCCGGTCCGTTTCCGTCTGCTGAGATGATGAGACGTGAGCAATATGCTTATTTCAGTAAACAACCACAGAGCTAGTTGCTGAAATCCACGGGCCACATGTCAGGGACCATGGGGTTAGCAGACATGCTGTTGCTATATAGTCTACACTGAGAGAACGCATGCACGCATATTATAAATATTAGTCTTACTTTTTATTTGATGTTGCTAAAATCATGTATTTTGCATGGCAATTACATGGAAACGTGGTATGTATCACAACTGTAAGAAGAATAACTGTGTGTGTGTGAATAACAATGCATAATACCACTCTAACTGCAATGTAATGACCCTTTTTAAATTCATGTTTTATAGACATGGAATATAAAGTGGGACACACACATGTAGTCTATTGAAGAGCACACAGCGCAAAGAATGCCTCTCAAATGCTTTCAGTAGCACATGAGTGAAATCACAGTAGTGTGAAATGCTATTGCACACAAAAAAAAACACGCCTGGCCCGAGACCACAGTCACACACCCACACACATGAATCAGCAGCATTATATAAAGTGACCATTGGTCCCTGAGGGCTTCTGTCATTGGGTTGCGTCCCAAATGGCACCCTATTCCATACATAGTGCACTACTTTTGACCAGAACCATATGGGCACTATACAGGGAATATGGTGTCATTTGGGATGGAACCTGTCTGTCTGGGGAGGTGAGCAGTGTGTGAGGTGGACAGGACGTGGTCTCACTCAGGTCCTCTCCTCAGATAATGCTGGAGCCAGGGGTGATTCAGGATGTTCTGTCGGCAGGAAGTCACCTTCAGCTGCTGGAGCTGCTCAGTCTTTGCTCACACTACCTCGTCCAGGTGAGGAGTCAAGACAGACATGGACACACACACACTCACATATATTACATACTCGCACATAGTCATATACAGTAGTACAGTCAAATAAGCACATACGAATCACACACCCACACCTACACTGGAATTTCTTGTGTATATGGAGGGTCTACTCTCCACATGTCCAAGGTACTTCCTAACAACACAAGACCACACATTAAAACCCCCCCTGTCACTACCAGTAAGATACATTAGCATGGCAGTGGGCAAACCGTTACATCACCTTATGGTCAACAGTGCTCTCATACACCGTCTGCTGGTAGAGAGAGAAATGGACACTGTGTTGCACACCATTGATTTCACTGCACTGTCCCTATAGACAATACTCCCTGCTCACTGTAAACACTGTATTATACAATTAGATAGCAGCTGAAGATGCAGAGAAAAGACCCAGGTTAACATAAAATATAGATTCACTAGCTTTCTATATGTATTTTGTCTGTATGAAATTGGGTATTGAACAGGTAATTTTTTTGTGTGCGAGTGTTTGTTTGAGGCGATTACTCAGAGCCATGCAGTATATTGCACGTGGTCCTGCTTACTGCCAGCAGATGGCAGTCTTATTCCACTCTCGATCTCCATGTTCTGTTCTCTTGCCTCCTCTCCTGTTCTCTCTCTGTTCTCTCTCTTGTTCTGCTTGAATAACAATGTGGTCTCATCTCCAATAGATACAGTGGTATATAAACTGCAGTTCAAAAACACCCCAAGGAAAGTGTGTGACCCAGAGTGTGTGTGTGTGTGTGTGCGTGTGAGGGATACTCAACTGTATGTCTGTGTGTATTACTGTATGTATTAACTTAACCCCCCCCCCCCCAAAAAAAAACGTATAAATAAATGAACAAAAAACCTGTACTTGTCTTTTCATGATACTTTATTGTGGGAAGATCACGGTCCCACGGCTGTGATATGTTGTCGTCTCACCTAGCTAACCTTGCAAAATTGTAAGTCGCTCTGGATAAGAGTCTGCTAAATGACTAGCTGGGTTTCTCAACTCCACGACATGGAGATCTCGGAGTTGGGCTGCGACGACTGTCAGTTGATACGAGGAAACAGTCGGTGGTTGTATTTGAAAAAATGTTTTATTGAGAAGTATGGATTTCAGCGAAGAAAGGCCCGCTTTTACACAGGACAAACATATGTTTAAGAAAAGTGTCGACTGACAGTGACTCGATGTAGTCGGAGGTTCAGTCCACCCGCAGTCGTCGCTGCTCAACTCCACTGAGGTGGTATATATCTTGGCGTTTTAGAAACTCTGCTACGAAATGACTCAAATGTAAATGTATTTACCTTGTGAGTCTGTGCCTGCCGATGTGTCCACAACAGGAGCTGAACAGTGTTAACTACCTGGACCTGTACCGTGTGGCCGATCTGTTCCACCTCCCTGCTCTGGAGGAGGCTGTGGTCAGCTTCCTGGTAGAACACCTGTGTGAACTGCAGCAGAGCCGCCAGGAAGAGGTGCTGCTGCTCCCCTACCGCCTCCTCAGGGAGGTGCTGAAGAGCGACCGCCTCACCTCCCTCAACGAGGAGGAGATCTGGCAGGTACACTGCACTGGCTCCTCACAGTCACACAGGCGCGCACACAATGGAAGGAACACACATGTTCGCAAATGCATGCACATATACAGACACATGCACGCACACACACACACACACACACACACACACACACACACACACACACACACTATATATGCACACCATAAACCCACGCAGACTTTGATATACTACATCACACAGTGTGTCATAAAACGTCAACTGGGCAACATTCATTGCCTTCACCAAAATACACTCTTTATATTTATGTATAGGAGTGAATAGGAAAGGAAGGCGTGTGTGTGTATATATGGAGTGGGGGGGGGGGGGCTATGCGTTTCGACTGTTCATTTGCACCAATCAGGCCCCCCTCTCCACCTCTTCTCTCTCTCCCCCCTCTCTGATTAGGCCCACCGCGGCTTCATCAGCGCCCCAATCACCCAGCTGTCACTCCGGCCGCCCGTCTGATTGAAAACAATCAGGCCTCTGATGGCACAATTACCCTGACCCTTTAGCCGGGCGATGCTGCCATAATCAGACCCCGATTAGGCTGCTTTGGGCCTCCTTCACTCTGCCGAGGAAGGTTAATTTGGGCATCCGCCCGAAAAAACGCGAGGGCGCCAATACACAGCCGATATAGTTTGCCCGTCAATCATCGTCACACCGACTTTTCTGAGTCTCACGCTCTGGAAATCACATTTTCTTGGGTCTTTGTTTCTCCCCCTTCTTTGCGCGTTTGTCTTTTCTCTGGTTGCTCTCTCCCTCTCTCTCTCTCTCTCTCTGTCTCCCTCTTTGGGGAAGAGGGGAGGGAGGGGAAGTTGATTTATTCTCTGCCCCGAGGAAGTTCTCTGATCCAGCGTGACCTTCACAGTCAGCCTACCGGAGCGCACACACACACCCCTCTGCCACTTCAGAGGTGGGAGGAGGAGGAGGGAGAGAGCGGGAAAGAGAGAGAAAGGAGCAGAGGGGTGTAGATAGCAAGACCGAGAATAGGACAAAGCAGAGAGTGGAAAGGTGGGGGGGGTGTAAATACTGTTGTGTTAATACTGTTGTGTTGGCATAATTTTAGGATGTATTTAAGAAGGAAGAGAAAAGGGAGTGGCATTGACAGTAGTAGGACAATATATACAGTGCATGTGGGAATATGTCTGCGTCTATGTAAATGGTGTTCTGGTGTGCTGTTTGTACAGAATATGGTTTGAACGCATCTACGAGCCAGTGTAATGTTTGAATAGGATTTCAGTGTGTATCCAGTGTGCCTGCGAGTCAGGAGGAGGTGCTGACAGTGAACCGCTCCAGCTCAGTAATCTTGCTGTGCTGTAATAAGTTCCCTGTCTCTGTACTGATTGTGTTGAAAGCCACTTTGTTTCCCTGATAATGGTATCAGTGATCTTCAGCCATCTCGCCCACATTCACACGCCACCGCCGCAGCTAAACAGCCTCCGATTGCTCTCAAGTTCAATTAAATCCCCCCTCTGCTTCTCTCCTCTCCCGGTCCTCAACAAAGGAATGTACCGGTGGATATTCATGATGTGTGTGCGTTTGTATAAGTGTGTTTGTGTACGCGCGTTTTGTATAGGTATGTGTGTATGCGTTTTGTATAAGTGTGTTTGTGTATACAGTAACACACTCGTCTTGAACTTGCAACACTGCTCTGTAGGCATTTAGAATACTAATAAGTATGAATCGCTTCCCTCTGTCTTCCTCTTCCCCCTCTCCTCTTTAGCTGGTGGTGTGCTGGTTAGAGCATGACTGTCGGTACCAGTACACCGAGGACCTGATACAGCACGTTCGTTACGGCCTTATGGATGTGGCCGCCCTGCACCACGTGGCACAGTGCCACCCGCTGGTCCAGTCCAGTGCCACCGCCGCCGCCCTAGTGGACGAGGCTCTAGAGTACCACCGTGCCACCTATGCCCAACCCCTCCGCCAGACCGCCCACACCAAGCCCCGCTTCCAGTCTCTCACCCTCTACATCGCCGGCGGGCGCAAGCGCGAGGTGAGCCGCGTACGGGAGCTGCGCTACTTCAACCCGGCCGCCCAGGAGACCGTGCGCGTGGCCGGGTGCTCCAACTGGAGCGAGCTGGCGCCCATGCCAGCCGGGCGCAGCCACCACTGCGTGGCCGTCATGGGTCACTTCCTGTTTGTGGCAGGCGGCGAGGTGGAGCATTCCACTGGGAGAACGTGTGCGGTGAGGACCGCTTGTCGGTACGACCCCCGGGGGAACCGCTGGACGGAGATAGCCTCCATGAAGGCGTGCAGGGAACACTTTGTCCTGGGGGCTCTGGGCCAGTACCTGTACGCGGTGGGGGGGAGGAACGAGCTGAGACAGGTGCTGCCCACCGTGGAACGCTACTGTCCGAAGAGGAACAAGTGGACCTTCGTCCAGTCCTTTGACCGCTCGCTGTCCTGCCACGCCGGCTGTGTGGCTGACGACCTGCTCTGGGTCTCAGGTACACACACACCCAGATGGAGAATAGAGCATAACAGATTGAACACACACACACGCCCGCCCGCCACCTGTGTGTAATACTCTTCTCTGTTACAGGTGGAGTCACAAACACAGCTCAGTACCAGAATAGACTGATGGTGTACGACCCAGACCAGGTAACTGAAGAACAGATAGTACAGAGAAATAAGCCAAAAGCGAGACAAATGCCATCAAAACATTTAAAATCGAGGTTTCAGAACAGTTTCTGTTTGTGTGATAGCTGAGTAATACGCTTGTTTACGGCAACTTTGAGAATGTGTGTTTGCGTGCACGTGAGACAGGGGGCCCGCACGCAAGGGGGAGAGAAGGAGAGCAAGAGGGAGAGAAGGAGAGAAATAGCGAGGAAGGAAGGAAGGAAGGAAGGAAGGAAGGAAGGAAGGAAGGAAGGAAGGAAGGAAGGAAGGAAGGAAGGAAGGAAGGAAGGAAGGAAGGAAGGAAGGAAGGAAGGAAGGAAGGGAGAGCAAGAGAGAGCAAGCAGGAGCCCAAGAAAGTCTCATTTGTATTCACCGTGGAGCTACATTCACCTGCCAGGAACACCAACCCCCCCCCCACCCTCAACAGATGGCCACCCGTCAGCTCCTACCAGACATACGCAATCGCACACACACACACAATCGCTCACATACACACACAAACATGGTCACGTATGCTCACCCACCCCCCTCCCCCACACACACACACATACATACATACATACATACATACATACATACAAAACAACCAGACACACTTAGTCAAATGTGCACAGTCGGATACATCCGTGTAAAATAGAGAGGGTGAAGTATATTATTAGGAAGGGGGGCGAAATCATGAGGAGAAATCATAGCCCTGGTGTCACATTATTTATCCAGCACTGAACATACATCAATTACCCAAGCAGGGATACGCTAAAATATTAATCCATCTATTCAACATCTTCCCACCGTCCTTTTCCCTCCCCACCTTCTCTTTCTCTCACTCTCTGCCCCCCCCCCCCCCCCCCTCTCTCTGACAGAACCAGTGGCTGGCCCGCAGTCCCATGCTACAGAGGCGAGTGTACCATGTCATGGCCGTGGCGAGAAGGCAGCTGTATGTGCTGGGAGGAAATGACCTGGACTACAACAACGACCGCATTCTGGTCCGCCACATCGACTCCTACGACATAGACATGGACCAATGGACCCGCTGCACCTTCAGCCTACTCACGGGTGGGTGGGCGGGCTGCGCATACACATGCACACGCAGGCAGGCAGACACACACACACGTACTAGATAAGATCACTGTCCTCCTTTTTTTCCCTTGTGACTCTCCACCCCTCCCGACTTGATTCCCCGTGAAGTTGTCAAATAAGTTCAAGGTGAAGTCGGAAGTTATTTTTTGAACTTTCCCAACGCACACTGTGTCTCAGATGACATCGAGTCATCTGGCCTCTCTTTGGTACAGTGAATCATTGTTTTCGCTCTCTCCTCTCTATCCTCTGCAGGTCAGAATGAATCTGGAGTGGCAGTCCATGATGACCGGATCTATGTTGTCGGTGGATATTCTATCTGGACCAATGAGCCCCTAGCGTGTATTCAGGTGAGTGACCTTGACAGATTTAAGTAACCTGAAAAAATTGTCTTGTTAAACTATGTTGTACATAAATCATTTGCATTGTTTTTTAAAGGTATTTTGAATGCTCTTATAATCCATGATGAGGAAAGAGGGTATTCATAGCAAATGTTATCTTACTAAAATCTCTTATTATTTCATGTATTTGACTTTTTATTTTATTTCACTTCCTGTTGTCCAGGTGTTGGATGTGAGCACGGAGGGGAAGGAGGAAGTGTTCTATGGACCAACTCTACCGTTCGCCTCCAATGGAATAGCAACGTGTTTCCTCCCTGCCCCATACTTCACCTGCCCCAACCTCCAGACTCTACAAGTGCCCCATCACAGGATAGGGCCTGTCTAACACACTAATATAGACTAGAGTAAATGTCTACATAGATATATCATGCAGCTCTTATGGACATAGAACTATGTAACACAACACCCCCCCCCCCCCTCCCCCTCTAAATGCATTCACACACTATTGCCACCCAGATAAGATTACCCACGTCTTCCCCAGTTTCAGGATCCCAACCTAACCACTCCCAAGTGCAGGTGTCACTGCCCATCCTTGACATTACCCATAAACTGAACAAAAACGTGGCCCTGTATGAAAGGAGGATCCTCGAGGACATTGAGGTGGTTCCCTATTCAGCTACCCTGTAATGATGGACTGATCTTCCATCAGCTGCAGTGTTTGGGTCAATTCCATTTCAATTCAGTCAATTCAGGAAGTAAAACAGAAATTCTGATGACAATTTTGCTCATTGAAAAGCATTGAGAATAATATATCCCGAACTGCCATAGAATTGACCCCAAACCCTGCTCAGATGACTGGTTGAAATAAAGGGGCTGCACTTGTCAATGGTGCAGAACAGGAGATCGCAATGCTGGAGCACTCAAGGGGAGCAGAGCTCTCTACGGAGTGAAATGACTCCCTCTTTTACTAATGCACTCTAGGGCTATTGGCACTCTAACTAGCTGTACTTACTTACTACTTACCATAACCCATCTACTCCATACAAAGCCAATGGACCCATCCAAGGTCATTTCAACTGAAACCGGTTATGTGTGAACTGTGGACCCAATCTTACTCTTTCTTGAGCGTGTGTTTTCTATTCAAGCTCAGGATTTAAGACTGTTTAACAGTTCAATGAATGTCTGACCACTGTTATCATACAGTGCATATACTCAACATACTGTGTGTAGGAGAACCTAAGCTATGTGTTGCCACTGTCTTATGCCATTTTCAAAACGTCTTGTTTTACTTTGAGCAAAAAAATAAGACAAGTAATTCTGTAACTCCACCAGCCTCCAGCAGTGAGAGGAAGTGTGAGAAAAAAAAACATGTCTTGTTTTCAGAATAAAGAGGTACAGTACTGTATCAATAAAGCCCATAAATTGAATCGAGCAAGTTAATCCGCTGTATTTTCTTAGTATGAAATAGGGGAGTGTTGTCTAAAAAACATGTTTTGCTTTTGGGAGGGTTGTTTTTCTTTCTATTGGGCACAGGGGAGTGTAGTGTGCTTTTCCCCTGGTTTACATTCTCCCCTTTGCAGGATTTACTATATCATTTATTCTATCCTTAGGAAATTGTCTCATCTGCTTGCATGCACATCCCCTATTTCGAGGTGTTTTGGTACTTCCCTTATGCAGTACGCTTTTCCACACACTAACTATTATTATAAACTGGGTGGTTCGAGCCCTGAATTCTGTTTGACTGATAGCCATGGTATATCAGACCCTATACCACGAGTATGACAAAACATGTATTTGTATTGCTCTAATTACTTGTAAAGCGGTGTATAATAGCAGTACGGCATTTCGGGGTTTGTGGTATATGGCAAATATATCACGGCTAAGGGCTGTATCCAGGCACTCTGCGTTGTCGTGCGTAAGAACAGCCCTTAGCCGTGGTATATTTGCCATTTACCACACCCCTTATTGCTTAACTATACCACAGGTATACAAAACACGAAGGATACCTGCTCTTTCCATGACAGACTGACCATGTGAATCCAGGTGAAAGCTAGGATCCCTTATTGATGTCACTTGTTAAATCCACTTCAATCAGTGTAGATGAAGGGGAAGAGACAGGTTAAATAAGGATGTTTAAGCCTTGAGACATGGATTGTGTGTGCGATTCAGATGGTGAATGGGCAAGACAAAAGATTTAAGTGCCTGTGAACGGGTTAGGTGCCAGGCGCAGCGGTTTGTGTCAAGAACTGTGATGCTGCTGGGTATGAACAATGGTCCCTTACCCAACTTGACAACTGTGAGAAGCACATAATACCCATAAAAATGGAAACGTTTATTCCGCCATTTATTTGTCATATCGTGAAGTTAACAATTAAATGCAATTAATTGTGAGGTTTTGAGAGCCGTATAATTCTCGGACAGGGAGAGATTTATCAATATATTCGCCTCAATCTAATTATTGATTAACGTGACCTCGGTCCGAGATTTGCGCGGTTATCAAAACGCCAACGCCACGTAAGCCTACACGAAACAAAGACCTTATATGAAGTAGTTCTAAAATCCCAGTTGGAAAAAGGGATGGTGAAAAAAACGATTGGAACCATTTCCTGGGATTTATGACTCATACTGTGGTACACAATAGGCTAACTAGTCATCATGGCACACATATAATCATTCAAAGCTGAACCAATATCCAATATAAATCCACATGAAGAGAAAGAGCTGATAGGCCAGGTGCATCAATAAGCATGAAAGACGACACACGCAGCTCAAAAAGCACCCCTATTGATCTTGTTAAGGGACAATACAATTAGCCCACAACACCACAATGCAATGAATATTTGTTTTCAGGTAGGTACAAAATTCTACCCTAGGCTGCGGTGAAAATGTCATTTGAATAATGGCGCAAAAGCCCTGTGATTTGAATGTTTCATTCCATTTGGATAAGTTGTGAGTCTACTCTCGACAGTTTATAAGGTCGAAAGAGACTGACCTGCTACTGTAAGTCTGTATTTCTACTTCTGATACTGAGATGCGCTGTCTTGTTGGGGATCATCGTTCTCGCATATCGTCCTATAATAATGGGACTCTCAGCAGGCCCAGTTATTCAGGAAGGCTCAACACATGCTCTGCCTCCTCTCTGATCTGAGCAGCTATTCTAGGCTCGTCTAGAATCTTAACGCTTCAGTATAGCCTAAATGTTTGTCATTTTACTTTTAAAATGTATTAAATTACCTTTTATATGTGGCATGAACACACAACCAATGACAATGTTTCAATCTGATTACTTCAACGTGTTGCATTGGCACAGAAACCTGTTGGTGGATCATTCGTTGCATATATTTAAAAGAATAATAGCATCACAATTTTTAATTTTTTTTAATCAGATTTCCAGGCCTCTCGAATGGCGCAGCGGTCTAAGGCACTGCGAAGCTTGAGGTGTCACTTCAGACCCGGGTTTGATCACAGGATGTGTCACAGCCGAGCGTGACCGGGACACTCAAGGAGGCAACGCACAATTGGCCCAGCGTCGGAATTTCCTTCTCCCATCGCGCTCTAGCGACTCCTCTGTTGGCGGACCGGGCGCCAGCTTGACAGTGTACAACAGACAGGGAGAATGAGTGGTCGGCGAACCCTCAACCTTCTGTAGCCCTGCGTGGCATCAACTGTGCCACAACAGCATGCTGAAATGGAAATAGTCAATATGCACATCTATAAACACATGGTTGCTATAGTTATTTTTTTTGTTGGTTTCTAAACATTATTTTGAGTTAATTCTATGAGGGGGGAGGGTATCCAAACAAGTAACCTACAGTACAAGGGGAGGGTCATGTGAAACTATGTTGGGGGAGTGCATTATTTTATGACAAGATCGACCAGGCAGTGAAATTCTGACTGACAAAATGAAGCCTGATTGCATGAAGATTGCAAAGGAAAAAGGGAATGGAAAGAGCAGAAGTAATCTTTCGGACTCTGGCTGTATCTTGATGAGGGATACAGTGTCAGGAAAGGAGGCAGGTTTCTGCCTGTAAAGAAAAAAAAAAAAAAAAGAGTGCATGAGCATAAAGAGATCCTATTTGTCTACTATCGGTAGTTACTATCACAACATAGAAGAACAAAATATTATACATTTATCTATATGCATCACAGAAATACAACACTAGCACTTCCACATTATCTTATTTCATCACATTTACTTTATTTCGTAACACCTTTTTTGAAAAATATTTCAATATGAAGACGGAAAGTTGACCATAAATTATGATCTATATCACCAACAGGACAATTTCTATACATTATGTATATCTATACATGAAGCCCATTGGTGTTGAGGTCAACAGCATGGTGACCTGGTCCTGGGGGTCAAGGGTCAGTCCTCCTCCAGGCTGATGATCTCCGCCTGACCACCGTCCCCCAGCAGAGTCAGCAAATTCCTGTATGCATTCCTGTCACACATGCAGAGACATTGAGTGAGTGATGTCACAGCACAAGATCTAGTATATTTCATACAGAGTTGACTGTGTCACTGAACACTGTATAAATACAGTGCATTCAGAAAGTATTCAGACCCCTTGACTTCTCCCCCCCAAAAATTACATTACAGCCTTATTCTAAAATTGATTAAATAATTTTTTTTCTCTCATCAATGTACACACAATTCCCCATAATGACTAAACAAAAACAGGTTTAGACATTTTTGTAGATAAAAAAAGAAAAATATGAGTACTTTGTTGACACACCTGAGTGGGAGGCCCCGTGCACAATTGAGCAAGAGGACAAGTACAGTAGAGTGTCTAGTTTGAGGAAACAGACGCCTCAAGTCCTCACAAGTGGCTTTTTCTTTGCAACTCTGCCTAGAAGGCCAGCATCCCGGAGTCGCCTCTTCACAGGTGACAAAACACAGACTGGTGTTTTGCTAGTACTATTTAATGAAGCTGCCAGTTGAGGACTTGTGAGGTGTCTTTCTCAAACTAGACTTTCTAATGTACTTGTCTTCTTGCTCAGTTGTGCACCGGGGCCTCCCACTCATCTTTCTATTCTGGTTAGGGACAATTTGTGCTGTTCTGTGAAGGGAGAAGTACACAGCGTTGTACGAGATCTTCAGTTTCTTTGGCAATTTCTCACATGGAATAGCCTTCATTTCTCAGAACAAGAACAGAAGAAACCCACAAATGCTGATGCTCCAGATACTCAACTAGTCTAACGAAGGACAGTTTTATTGCTTCTTTAATCAGACAACAATTGCAAAAGGGTTTTCTAATGATCAATTAGCCTTTTAAAATGATAAAATTGGATTAGCTAACACAATGTGCCATTGGAACACAGGAGTGATGGTTGCTGATAATGGGCCTATGACATTTACAACATTAACACTATTTCTGATCAATTTGATGTTATTATAAAAATGGACAAAAAAAAAGTTTCTTTCAAAAACAAGGACATTTCTAAGTGACCCCAAACTTTTCAACGGTACACACACACACAGCATTCAGAAAGTATCCAGACCCTTTCCCTTTTTCGACATTGTTACGTTACAGCCTTACTCTAAAATTGACAAAATTATTTTTGTGTTGGGGGGGGGGGGGGGGGGTTTATTAGTGATGTGGTTTGATATCTGGCATGTCACACACTGGCTTCATGGTTTTATGACTACTGTAAAGCATTTCAATAGAATCAACATTTGGACGAAAGTCCCATTCCCTATACTTCAAATGTTTTCAACACGTATAGGCCAACACGCAATTTATACCGTGCGATAAAGATTCCTCGTGGTGTGTGTAGACGTAGCGTTATATCAGGTCGGGTGACAAGATTCTCTGAGAGGAAACAGTACTTAGTTGTTCCGCATCTCTCCAAATATAAATTAACCTTAACAAATAGGATTATGTCTAGGTTAGGTTAGACTAGAGACTGGGATACGGTCAGGTTTAAAACTCTACCTCAGTGTGGTGTTCTTGCCCAGTCCTCTCTTGTGTTCTGTGTTCCTCAGACTCAGCGACAGAACAGGGATCAGGACCTGGACCACATGACTGTCCAGAACAGCTATCGTCTCCAGAACACTGTACACCTGTCTGTCATACAACCCCTCGTTCTCCTCCACAAAGGACCTGAACACACAGAACACAGTAAGACAGAGATACTGTAACACCAATGTACATGCTTTATACACACAAAGCGTCGCAGGATATGTACAATTCTAACCGTGACGGTTAAAAAAAAGCATGGCTGCCCTAGAACAGCGTCGCGTTCAGCCGACACGAAGCGGAAGGAAATGTTCTGAACAGAGTGAAACAGGGAAGCATTCCACGAACTTGTCCGACGTCTGAAAAACATTTTTGCTACGGTGTACATTAATAGACACCACCCCAAGCGCTGAATGCAGAGAGAAGGAAGAGTAAAGGCCACGGCAGTTGCTGTCGCTCACCGTAGGACAGTGACGGTCTGGTCACATGGTGCACCCCCTGCGGCGGCTGAACATCTCTCCACCACCAGCTGCAGGGCCTCTGTACTGGTCCTCCTCACTGTGAACGCACAGCTGCTTTTAGACTAGGTTACCACACGCACATTGCACACACGAAAAACCTAGAAGAACCCCCCCCCCCCAATAGCAGCAAGCTCGTTCGGCACATTGTTCACAAATAGGATTACTGCGCGTACGCGTCTTTCTGTGTGTGGACTCTCACCGTGAGGCTCGTTGACCAGCTTCAGGCAGCGGAGCAGAGAGGGGAGGGGCATGGTGAGCAGGGCGGGGTCACTGTCATTGTTCCGTCTCAGCAGCTCCAATAGGAAGGCCAGGACCGTGACCAGGCGGGGAGGAGGGGCGTTGCCTTTGAAATGCAAGAAGTTCTCACTATGGAGACAGAGACAGACGAAGGTATGACAGAGAGCCATGTCATGCCTGGCCATTTGGTAGATGTTCTTAGGAGGCTGTCAAGGTGGATTAGGATGAAGTTGTCCTGAGACACTGCTCCAAGGTGAGTTTGGCTTCGCATTCCCTTACCTAATTATATGGGCAGGGTTAACTCCTCCTGGATCTGTGCCTAAGATCAATCTCTACCCAGAGCGTCAGAACCCTACCTGATCACCTGCAGGATGCTCCTTCTCAGTGCCACCCCACGCGGGGTGGGCGTGGCCTCGCAGGCCGCCAGCAGCACCGGGTGATTGGCTATGGCTCCAACCGATGGCGTGGCAGGCAGGAAATGGTCGAGGTACTTGGAGATGACATCCCGGAGCTGCTTCTTCAGGTAGGCACCCTGAGACTGAGACATACTGGTTGCTATAGACAGACCCTGGAGGGGAGGAAAGGAGAGACGGAGAGAGAGGTCGTATACTTTTCTTTCCCCCCCTCCAACCCTGCTAGTACGTTCAGAAGTATCAAAACGATTATTTTTGTCAGAAGTATCAAAAGTGGGAGTGTCTGTGCATGCGGCCCACCTGCAGGTAGAGGGGCAGGCTGTCCCTCAAGGCCTTGTCCAGCCCGGACAGAGAGTTAGGGAGGAGCAGCCCGTTGACAATGTTGAAGAGCAGATGCTGGGCCTTGGAGGTGGCCAGCAGGGGACTCCAGTGCTTCACAACGTACCCTGAGAACACACACACGTTTGAGGCGATAGGCTCGAAGCAAGTCGCTGGGCAGAATTGCTAACCCTGATCATATCCTGATCCTCGTAAGCGCGCCGATTCCTTCTCACCCAATACCAAATTGACCTCTAGCAAATATATATTATATGCACTTGTAGAGATCTGAAATGATTGCATAGGTATAAGCAATATGGCCATAGCTCCACCTTACACCTATCCAGTCCTTAGAGATTCACACAACAGCCTAAGGGGATAGGGGCAGACCTCAGTGATGCAAACACCCACCCACAGCCCAGTAGGCCAGCAGCAGCCCCTCCTGAGGACTCTTATTGACCAGGTAGTGTTTGATATACTTCATGATGTCCCCTGTGTAGTCCAGAGCACGGGTGACCATGGCAGAACGCTCAGACAACACCTGCAGCCCACTGTACACACGCCCCACAGCCTGAGAGAGGAAAATACAAAACGACAACGTATTTAAGCTGTATTTGTATGGAAATGTGGACTTGCCTTTCAGCGTGTGCTGTTGATATACATGTTAATGCCAAAATAAAGGAAACACCAACATAAAGTGTCTTAATAGGGCATTGGGCCACCACAAGCCAAAACAGCTTCAATACTTCTTGGCATAGATTCTACAAGTGTCTGGAATTCTATTGCAAGGATGCGACATCATTCTTCCATGAGGAATTCCATTTTGGAAACCGCTGTATTTTTACAAAAAATTCATTAAAAATCCTACACTTTGATTTTCTGGATTTTTTTCTCATTTTGCCTGTCATAGTTGAGGTGTACCTATGATAAATTACAGGCCTCTCATCTTTTTAAGTGGGAGAACCTGCACAATTGGTGGCGGACTAAATACTTTTTTGCCCCACTGTACTTTGTATCCCTCATTTACTAAAGTGTTTCCTTTATTTTGGCAGTTACCTGTATGTATCGTGCATGTTGCAAATATCTTTGTGCACATGCGTGTGTGAGATGACAAGCTACCCTGTGTGTGTGACGAGGTGTGTGTAGTACCTTGATGAACATCTCCAGAGCAGACCTGGGCACTAGCTTGCTCCCGGCTCCAGGCTGCAGCCCGGCCTTCTGCAGTAGGGAGTCCACCTCAGGGAGCCTTAATACGAGCCTAGTGAGCTCCGACAACTGCTCCTCCAGAGCCCTGCCTGGAAAAAGTCAGTAACGCATCATAAATAATCACACATGCCACTTAGCAGACGTGTAAATGCAGTCTTTGGATAAACATGTTTCCCAATTCTGATTCTTTGCCCGATTTATTGGCAAAATATCTGATCTGATTGGGCAAAATATCAAAATTGGGCTGCCTATGTAAATGCTGGCCATTTTTAGAATGTGTATTAGTTCCTTATGGGAACTGAACCCATGACCTTAAGTGTTTCTAGCGCCACTCTTTCTAACTGAGCCACACATATACACACTTACATCTCCATAACAAAACACTGAAATAAACCTACAGAAATACACATACTTAAAAAGGGGAAACTAATGGGAAATTATCATAATATGGTAATAGACAAGAAGTGTAAGTGTAGTGTTTTAATGTGGCCTAACGTACTGAGGATGTCTTCCCATTGCTGACTGATGAACGGAAACCAGTGAGGCCTGGCCAGTGTGTGCACGCATGACTACGTATCTTCGGATAAGAGCGTTTGATAAATGGTCGGATGTCCAGGGTTCTAGGTTGAGGTTCTGTACCTGCTCTGCTGTCCGTGCCATCTGGGTTCTTGTGGATGTGCTGCTGCAGAACACAGCGGAACCAGGCTCTCACAGACAGGGTCTGGGCTGAGCCCGACACGGAACCTCCACAGCCGGAGCTCACTGAATACACCAGCTCACTGTGGAAGAGAGGTCAGCTTGACATAGAACAAACAACAAATATGTTTAAGGGAATCACAAGTTAGAGAAAGGTGAGGCACAGAATTTATAATCTTAATCGAATAATTAGTTATTGTTTGGGATGCGAGGTGATTTGAGGATCAGTGATTCTGTGCTGTCTGACCGCAATGTAGTGGATCTCAATCTCTACAGTCGTGGCCAAAAGTTGAGAATTACACAAATATAAATTTTCAAAGTCTGCTGCCTCAATTTGTATGATGGCAATTTGCATATACTCCAGAATGTTATGAAGAGTGATCAGATGAACTGCAATGCAATTAATTGCAAAGTCGCTCTTTGCCATGCAAATGAACTGAATCCCCCAAAAACATTTCCATTGCATTTCAGCCCTGCCACAAAAGGACCAGCTGACATCATGTCAGTGATTATCTCGTTAACACAGGTGTAAGTGTTGATGAGGACAAGGCTGGAGATCATTCGGTCATGCTGATTTGAGTTCGAATAACAGACTGGAAGCTTCAAAAGGAGGGTGGTGCTTGGAATCCTTGTTCTTCCTCTGTCAAACATGGTTACCTGCAAGGAAACACGTGCCGTCATCATTGCTTTGCACAAAAAGGGCTTCACAGGCAAGGATATTGCTGCCAGTGAGATTGCACCTAAATCAACCATTTATCGGATCATCAAGAACTTCAAGGAGAGCGGTTCAATTGTTATGAAGGCGGCTTCAGGGCGCCCAAGAAAGTCCAGCAAGCGCCAGGACCGTCTCCTAAAGTTGATTCAGCTGCGGGATCGGGGCACCACCAGTACAGAGCTTGCTCAGGAATGGCTGCAGGCAGGTGTGCGTTCATCTGCACGCACAGTGAGGCGAAGACTTTTGGAGGATGGCCGGGTGTCAAGAAGGGCAGCAGAGAAGCCACTTCTCTCTAGGAAAAACATCAGGGACAGACTGATATTCTGCAAAAGGTACAGGGATTGGACTGCTGAGGACTGGGGTAAAGTCATTTTCTCTGGTGAATCCCCTTTCCGAATGTTTGGGGCATCCGGAAAAAAGCTTGTCTGGAGAAGATAAGGTGAGCGCTAGCCTCAGTCCTGTGTCATGCCAACAGTAAAGCATCCTGAGACCATTCATGTGTGGGGTTGCTTCTCAGCAAAGGGAGTGGGCTCACTCACTATTTTGCCTAAGAACACAGCCATGAATAAAGAATGGTATCAACACATCCTCCGAGAGCAACTTCTCCCAACCTCCCAGGAACAGTTTGGTGACAAACAATGCATTTTCCAGCATGATGGAGCACCTTGCCATAAGGCAAAAGTGATAACTAAGTGGCTCGGGAAACAAAACATCAATATTTTGGGTCCATGGCCAGGAAACTCCCCAGACCTTAATACCATTGAGAATTTGTGATCAACCCTCAAGGAGGCGGGTGGACAAACAAAAACCCACAAATTCTGACAAACTCCAAGCATTGATTATGCAGAATGGGCTGCCATCAGTGGCCCAGAAGTTAATTGACAGCATGCCAGGGCGGATTGCAGAGGTCTTGAAAAAGAAGGGTCAACACTGCAAATATTGACTCCTTCCATCAACTTCATGTATTGCCAATAAAAGCCTTTGACACTTACGAAATGCTTGTAATTATACTTCACTATTCCATAGTAACATCTGACAAAAATATCTAAAGACACCGAAGCAGCAAACTTTGTGAAAATGTATATTTGTGTCATTCTCAAAACTTTTGGCCACGACTGCATGTTCCACCGGAGCAAGGCTCTGCACAGATGTGCTAATCTGTATAAAGGGAGGCTCACATGATGGATAGTAGCTTGGAATGCAAAGGTGATTTGTAGATCAATGATTTTGTGCAGCACCTTGCTCAGAATGATCCTTTCGGATGTGTGCCACCACACATGGTTCATATTCATTAGTGCACTCCGTAGCAAAGTGTTTTGCAACAGAAAATAAAAACAAGCATTCCTATTGGACAAGTTCAGACCCTGCTTACTAGGGTAATGTACTGGAGTAATGTTACCTGTTCTGGAGCAGGTGGGGTAGGTAGCGAGTCACTAGCAGGGGGTGAAGCATGTCGTCCCAGCTGAAGCACTGCATGATGGACTGGATGGGGTTGGGCTGGAGGTCTTGGGGGGCAGAGCTAGGAAGGTCAAAGGCCAGCAGTGTAAATCCTGGAAAAGAGAGTCAACATTCATGTTACGGTAACTACCATGGAAAATACGTTTGAGAGAGTCATACTATAATGGAAAGATTTTTCACTGCATGGTCAAGACAAAGCAAAGATGCAAGATGTTGAGAGTAAAAGAGCTGACAAGAGAGCGCGAGAGAGAGAAACAGTGAGACAAAGGCAGACAGCGTATATTATCTTATGAGAAAGACAACTGTTCGTGTGTGCAACCCACAGTGTGAAATTGTTGTACACAGTGAACATTTATCCTCCTCCCTCCCACTCTCTCCCTCTCTCAGTGTGAGCCTCTGACCTGCGGCAGCATCAGCCAGTTGGGCAGGAGGGGTGTTGGAAAGGCGCAGGCTGCGGAGGAAGGGGAAAAAGTGGGCCCAGAGAGCTGCTGCAACCGCTAGGTGGCGGTCTTTACCCACGCTGGCACTGGGAGGAGGCAGCCAGGCACCGGGGGGACATGCCGAGTGGCCAGGCTGGACATTGCGCTGATGGACCCTCCTGTAGGACACACATAAACCAATAACATTATTCAACAGAACCACAGAATCTCCCTCTCTTTCACACCACCTCCATCCCTATCTATACTCCACTTCCTTCCTCTTTCACATTCTCTCCTCCCTCTTCTTCGTTCTCTCACTCTTCCCATCTCTGGGGGGATTAGGTCATGCGGTGCAGTGCCGGGTAGAGAGGAGCAGGGCAGGGCAGATCCCCTGTACACAGTCTGGGCTCTGGCTGCTGTGTCTGCCTGGCCCCACGGCGGCTGGCATTAGCCCAGATAAGCAGCTGAAGGAGCTGTAATCTCATTTAGACTGAAGATGATCCTCCTGTCCCCTCGTTCGCCCGGATGGAGCGAGGGAGAGAGGGATGGAGGGGAGGGAGGCAGGGGTGAGTACTGGCACTCCTTCAGCTCCCCACTCGTCTCTCTCACACACACAGACACACACCTCTGCCCGCGCCTTCCAGCAAGGTTGCATCTAATCCAGAGAGAGCCGAGACAATCGATTAGAGTCTGAATTCATTAGCCTCGTTACTACGGCGGAATGGGCCTTTCACACCCATCAAGGCTCATTGTACAAGACATAGTCAGAGACCCCACTTAATCCTCCCCACTGCCGCTTCTTATAGCTGTACACACACACCATTAGAGACCCCACTTAACCCCTCTCCCAAATGCAGCCACTATCACACATACACAGACTGACTTGCCACTCGGACAGCTGATGAAACTGTGGGTTCGCACAACCGATGAATGTCTGCACAAACTCTCAGAAACCGTCTCAGGGAAGCCCATCTGCATGCTTGTCGTCCTCACCAGGGTCTTGACCCGACTACAGTTCGGAGTCGTAACCGACTTCAGTGGGCAAATGCTCACCTTCGATGGCCACTGGCACGCTGGAGTGTTCTTCACGGATTAATCCCGGTTTCAACTGTACCGGGCAGATGGCAAACAGCGTGTATGGCGTCGTGCTGGCGAGTGGTTTGCTGATGTCAATGTTGTAAACAGATTGCCACATGGTGGCGGTGGGGTTATGGTATGGGGTTATGGCAATTTGAATGCACAGAGATACCGTGTCGGGATCCTGAGGCTCGTAGTTGTGCTATTAATTCATATTTCAGCATGATAAAGCACGCCCCTATGTCGCAAGGATCTGTACACAATTCCTGGAAACGGAAAATGTCCCAGTTCTTCCATGGCCTGCATACTCAGACATTGAGCATGTTTGGGATGCTCTGGATCACAGCGTATTCCAGTTCCCGGCAACAACCTCTGGCAGTCTATGGGGGTGCCACAGGTTCAATTCTCGTGACGACTTTTCTCTGTATATATATCAATGATGTCACTCTTGCTGCGGGTGATTCTTTGATTAACCTCTACGCAGACGACACCATTCTGTATACATCTGGCCCTTCTTTGGACACTGTGTTAACAAACCTCCAAACGAGCTTCAACGCCATACAACTCTCCTTCCGTGGCCTCCAACTGCTCTTAAATGCTAGTGGAACGAAATGCATTGCTCTTCAACCAATCACTGCCCGCACAACATCACTACTCTGGAAGGTTCCGACTTAGAATATGCGGACAACTATAAATACCTAGGTGTCTGGCTAGACTGTAAATTCTCCTTCCAGACTCACATTAAGCATCTCCAATCCAAAGTTAAATCTAGAATTGGCTTCCTATTTCGCAACAAAGTCTTCTTCACTCATGCTGCCAAACATACCCTCACTGACTATCCTACCGATCCTTGACTTCAGCAATGTCATTTACAAAATAGCCTCCAACACTCTACTCAGCAAATTGGATGCAGTCTAACACAGTGCCATCCGTTGTCTCCAAAGCCCCATCTACTACCCAACACTGCGACCTGTATGCTCTCATTGGTTGGTCCTCGCTACATATTCGTCGCCAAACCCACTGGCTCCAGGTCATGTTTAAGTCTTTGCAAGGTAAAGCTCCGCCTTATCTCAGCTCACTGGTCACAATAGCAACACCCACCCGTAGCACACGCTCCAGCAGGTATATTTCACTGGTCATCCCCAAAGCCGCCTTTCCTTCCAAGTCTCTGCTACCAATGCTGAATCACTGAAGTTGGAGACTTATATCTCCCTCACTAACTTTAAGAGTCAGCTGTCAGAGCAGCTTACCGATCGCTGCAGCTGTACACAGGCCATCTGTAAATAGCCCATGCAACCAACCACCTACCTACCTCATCCCCATATTTGTTTTTCTGCACACCAGTATTTCTACTTGCACATCCTCATCTGCACATATACAGTTGAAGTCAGAACTTTACATACACCTTAGCCAAATACATTTAAACTCAGTTTATCACAATTCCTGACATTTAATCCTAGTAATAATTGCCTGTCTTAGGTCAGTTAGGATCACCACTTTATTTTAAGAATATAAAATGTCAGAATAATAGTAGAGAGAATGACTTATTTCAGCATTAATTTCTTTCATCACATTCCCAGTGGGTCAGAAGTTTACATACACTCAATTAGTATTTGGTAGCATTGCCTTTAATTTGTTTAACTTGGGTCAAATGTTTCAGGTAGCCTTCCACAAGCTTCCCACAATAAGTTGGGTGAATTTTGGCCCATTCCTCCTGACAGAGCTGGTGTAACTGAGTCAGGTTTGTAGGCCTCCTTGCTCACACATGCTTTTTCAGTTCTGCCCACAAATGTTCTGTAGGATTGAGGTCAGGGCTTTGTGATGGCCACTCCAATACCTTGGCTTTGTTGTCCTTAAGCCATTTTGCCACAACTTTGGAAATATGCTTCAGGTCATTGTCCATTTAGAAGACCCATTTGCAACCAATCTTTAACTTCCTGACTGATGTCTTGAGATGTTGCTTCAATATCTCCACATAATTTTCCTTTCATCTCTAGGAGACAGAACGTGTCTCCTTACTGAGCTGTATGAGATCAGGTCTTGGCTGATTTCTCTTGATTTTCCCATGATGTCAAGCAAAAAGGCGCTGAGTTTGAAGGTAGGCCTTGAAATACATCCACAGGTACATCTCCAATTGACTCAAATGATGTCAATTAGCCTATCAGAAGCTTCTAAAGCCATGACATCCTTTTCTGGAATTTTCCAAGCTGTTTAAAGGCCCACTCAACTTAGTGTATGTAAGTGAAATAATCTGTATGCAAACAATTGTTGGAAAAATGACTTGTGTCATGCACAAAGTAGATGTCCTTACAGACTTGCCAAAACTATAGTTTGTTAACAAGACATTTGTGGAGTGGTTGAAAAACGAGTTTTAATGACTAAAACCTAAGTGTATGTAAACTTCCGACTTCAACTGTATCTCTCCAGTTCAAGCCAGTTCCCTAGCTTTTTCTCCCCAATTTCGTGGTATCCAAGTGGTAGTTATAGTCTTGTCCCATCGCTGCAACTCTCGTACGGACTCGGGAGAGGCGAAGGTCGAGAGCCGCGCATCCTCCGATAACCAACCCAGCCAAGCCACACTGCTTCTTGACACAATTCCCGCTTAACGCGGAAGCCAGTCGCACCAATGTGTCAGAGGGTACACCTGACGACCGTGTCAGTGTGCATCGCGCCCAGCCGGCCAGAAGAGTCGCTAGTGCTCGATGGGACAAGAACATCCCTGCCAGCCAAACCCTCCTCTAACCCGGACGACGCTGGGCCAATTGTACGCCGCCCCATGGGTCTCCCGGTCGCGGCCGGCAGCGACAGACTCAAACCAGGATCTCTAGTGGCACCACTGCACCACTCGGGAGGCCCAGTTACCAAGTTTTTAAAACATTTTTAGATATTTTAAATACTATTTGGATATCTGAAAACATTTCATATTATTGTAATAGTGAAAATATTTCAAATACCCATCCATAAAAATAAACAAAAATTGCTTCTCAGCAAAGAGCTATTTCTCAAGCAACAATTTTGCAAGGACTGTCAGTGAGTGAAGCAGGGAAAAACTGAAAACTAGCAGTTATTGCCTGAGAGGTTTGGAACTCTCTTTCTTATTGGTCTATTAACTAAATGTAATTAGGCAGGCCAAAACGGGCTGAAATTTCAGGTGGTATCTTCAGACAGCTCTTACACTAAACGGGTATTTTCATTCTTTTCACAATTGCACAGTATTTTCAAACCTCGGTGTGGAAATACATATAAAACCCAGGAAAATGATGTTTTGATTGGACTGGGCCTTAAATAATGACAAGGGGAAAACAACTATTGCCTCCCACCACCTCCATAATGCCCATCCACTGCTCCTTAAGAGAGCAACTCAAGGTCCAATGGAGGGCCAAGATGTAGGGGCGTAGGGTCTAGATACGGAGGAGAGCACTTCATTAAGATCTCAGATAATTGTCCACCACCTGCCTCCCAATATAATACTGAATGTGTACCACTGAGACCTCACACACCCCCTCTGGCGACACAGGGGTCTCAAGCTCCCACGCGCAGGATCATGGGAAGCAATGAAATGTGAGGAATTAGCCTCCTGATTGGCCGTTGGGCGGGCGGCTGGCCTTGGCGACGGCCATCCGAGTCAGTGGTTGTCACACACACCTCTCTCGGTCGCAGCCACTGGCAGGATAATTCTCTTAATGTGTGCAGATTCCGCTCTGCTCTTAATAAACATAATGACGGCGAGGCACAATTTGCCGGACTACATAATTACCTGTTAATTGTGTCACTGAAAACGCATTAAATCACAGAGATACCAAGTACTGCCAGGAAGGAGAATTAAGCTTCATTTGGCAGGACGAATTCGAGAAAGCGCTTTTTTATTTAGTTAAATGGGTCAGCATGATCTCAGCCATAACACTGTCCCCTTTGGGAGTTTGTGCAAATGAGTGCCCTCCAACCCCGAGATATGAGATGGGGAAGTTTTTTGAATTAGTGAAGCTAACGAGATATGCCGCGTTACGGGAGCCTGGACTGAAATAAGAGAAGAGCACACTTTAGTGATGGTGGAATAATCTACAGTTACATATCAGGATTTTTAAAAACAATATATATCGCATCGACAATATCGCAATATTACTTATACAACGTATATGCACTTAATTATCGTGAAACCGTATCGTGAGGCCCCTGGCAATTCCCAGCACTAGTGCACTTAGTGTTTATGGGAATGTGTGCATGCATACACAGGAGAGTCAAAGCAAGCACACACTCATATAAGTGAGGATTGTTGCAGGC
The DNA here is from genome assembly GCF_002021735.2 of Oncorhynchus kisutch. NCBI lineage: Eukaryota > Metazoa > Chordata > Actinopteri > Salmoniformes > Salmonidae > Oncorhynchus > Oncorhynchus kisutch. The sequence goes on along the minus strand of NC_034175.2, from coordinate 28,678,553 downwards.
TGGCAGCTTACTGCTACATTAGCGCTGACTCAGGGTAATCCAAACTGAACAATAACACAACACTGTAGTGGTCCGGTCCATTCAGACAGCACCAGACACCCTCTCCCTCCTGACGCCACTGTCCTACCCTTTCACTTCTTCTCTCACCAGACAGACACCTGTTACACCTGTGCCTTTCTCTCTAAACCTTTGACCTCTGATCGGGTTGTCCGTGTAACACACACCCGTGTCCCGCTGATGAACTCACCCAGACTCGTCTCCACTCTCCTCCACTCCACAAACTCACGACCTGCCGCTATACCCATGGTGACCGCACTGGGGCCCCTAGAGGCCGTAACTATACTCAAGCCTCTGCCAACACCTGCTGAAGGTGACCTGGGGGCCACAGGGTCCCAAGAGACAGAGAGGGGCCTCCATACACAATGGATGGGCTGGGTTTACCATAGGGATGGAGGGGGGACAGAGGACGGCACAATCCTGCCTTTGTAGGTGTCAGTACAGGGGCCTGACTGGCCCGTTTACTGCTTCTAGATCTCAGCATTGATAGGTAGGGCCAGGAGTTTTTTCACGTGATCATGCCAGCAAAAACTCCAGGCTCTAGTTGTAGGGTCTAAGGCCAATGCCTGAAAACATGTCAGTCTGTCCGTCACCCCGTCTGTCTGCTCGTCAATGTGTAGAGTGTGTGTGGGCATTTGTGTTAAGGGTGTCTCAGTGAGTTGCTGAGTGTTTGTCCCCCCTCCCTCACCGTAACTCCCTCAGCACGATCTGCAGAAAGCCCAGGGTAGAGCTCAGCTCCGACTGGCGGCAGGCAGGCAGCAGCAGACCGAACCCCTCGTTGAGTAGCTTCTCCTCCGACAGACCGAGACTTGCGCTCGTCTCAAACACCTCGGCCACGCCCTCTAGGTAGGACCCCAGGGGGCCCCAGAGGGCCAGGCGGCGAGACGGTTCTGTGGTCTTCAGGTAGAACTCCCTGGCTGTCTGAGAGAAGGAGGCGGCCAGCCAGCTAGCTTGGGCCCCCACGTCAAGGCCCCTCTCCTGGAAGAGCAGTAAGAGAGCCAGCTGGCCCTTCCACACCAGGCTCCGCTGGGCAGGGGGGGAGTCCGGAGGGAGCAGGCCCAGCAACTCACAGGCCCGGCCGGCCACGTCCTCCAGCTCGGCCTGCCGGGCCACCACTACGAACAGCAGCAGGAAGTTCATCAGCCCAGCCTCGGATAGTTCCTGCATCCGCCGCTGGTGGAACTTGGAGTACACCCTGGAGAGGCACGAGAGAGAGAGAGATGGATGAGAAATAAGGGACATGAGTTCCCATTGGTCATAGTAAGATGAAGAGATAGTAGTGTCACAGTTCAAATTGAATGTGTGACATATTATTCATCTTTCACTGAGACTTTGCATTGCTCTAGACAAGATCAGACTGCACCGCCCAAACCAAAATTCAAGTCTTCAAATGTTTATTGGTAGATCTCCCCACCAGCACCTTCCTCCATCACTCCTTCTCTGGTGCTGATGAGAGGCATGCCAGGTGTGTGTGTGTATGAGAAAAACACCCAGCGCATCGTTGTTAGATCCTACGGGCACCGTGAACAAATGCCTTTAGAGATCATGTTAAATGTCAGACACTCAGCAGTAGGCACGCAGTCACCCACTCTGCAGTCAAACCAATCTACTGCAACACCAGTTAGAGATCAATAACTATCACACACACACCACCCGGGGCTGTGGCGGTCATGAAATTTTGGCAGCCGGTGGTTGTCAAGCAAATAACTGCCGGGCTCACGGTAATTGACCGTTAATTTAAATAAACACATTTAGCATCTCCTGGCGTTCATGCATAGCCTACAAGCCACTGATGCAGACCTTTGGAAAATCTACAGTACCAGTCAAAAGTGTGGACACACCTACTCTTTCATTTCTACATTGTAGAATAATAGTGAAGACATCAAAACTATGAAATAACACATTTGGAATCATGTAGTAACCAAAAAAAGTGTTATAGCAAAATCAAAATGTATTTTATATTTGAGATTCATCAAAGTAGCCACCCTTTGCCTTGATGACAGCTCTGCAAACTCTTGGCATTCTCTCAACCAGCTTTTAATTTTTTTTTTATTGTACCTTTATTTAACTAGGCAAGTCAATTACAACCTGTTTGGGATAGGGGGCAGTATTTTCATGTTCGGATGAAAAGCGTACCCAGAGTAAACTGCCTGCTACTCAGGCCCAGAAGCTAATATATGCATATTATTAGTAGATTTGGATAGAAAACACTGAAGTTTCTAAAACTGTTTGAATGTCTGAGTATAACAGAACTCATATGGCAGGTGAAAACCTGAGAAAAATCCAACCAGGAAGTGGGAAATCTGAGGTTTGTAGTTTTTCCAAGTCATTGCCTTTCGAATATACAGTGTAAATTGGGTCATATTGCATTTCCTAAGGCTTCCACTAGATGTCAACAGTCTTTGGAACCTTGTTTCAGGCTTCTACTATGAAGGGGGAGCAAAAAAGAGCTGTTTGACAAGGGGTCTGGCAGAATGCCTTGAGCTAATTCACGCTCGCAGCCATGAGCGCGAGCTGCGTTCCTTTTCATTTCTAAAGACAAAGGAATTGTCCGGTTGAAACATGATTGAAGATTTATGATAAAAAGATCCTAAAGATAGAAACATGTCAAACGATGTATAGAATCAATCTACGAACTGTAATAGAATTTTTTAAACTTTTAATCTGGACTTGCCCGCGCCTTGTGAATTTCGATTGGTGAACTAAACGCGCTAACAAAAAGGAGGTATTTGGACTTAAAGATTAACTTTATCGAACAAAACAAACATTTATTGTGGAACTGGGATACCTGGGAGTGCATTCTGATGAAGATCATCAAAGGGAAGTGAATATTTATAACGCTATTTCTGACTTTTACTGACTCCATAACATGGTGGGTATCTGTATGGCTTGTTTTTGTGGCTTAGCGCTGTACTCAGATTATTGCATGGTGTGCCTTTTCCGTAAAGCTTTTTTGAAATCTGACACAGCGGTTGCATTAAGGAGAAGTATATCTTTAATTCTATGCATAACACTTGTATCTTTTATCAAAGTTTATGATGATTATTTCTGTAAATTGATGTGGCTTTATGCAAATTCTCCAGATGTTTTCGAGGCACAACATTACTGAACATAACGTGCCAATGTAAACAGATTTTTTGATATAAATATGAACTTTAGCGAACATTTATCGATGCATTTCAATTAACAGGTGTGCCTTGTTATAAGTTCATTTGTGGAATTTCTTTCTTAAACCTCTTCATCCTACCCCCTCCTTTTTCGAACATTCTGTTAAAAATCGCGCAGCATTTCAGCGCCCTGCTACTCATACCAGGAATATAGTATATGCATATGATTAGCATGTGTGTATAGAAAACACTCTGACATTTCTAAAACTGGTTAAATCACCGCTGTGACTTGAACAGAGCGTGTGTTTCAGTGAAAAGCGCAAGAAAATCTGGTCACTGAAAACTGAAAAAAGTATCAATCCGCCAGTTCCATTGTTTGTTAAATGGAAACCATATTACTTATGGCCTAGGTTGCAATCCCTACAGCTTCCACACGATGTCGCCAGTCTCGTCATTTTCGGGCTGTTTATTTCTTGGGCAAACCAACCTGGGAGATCACTTTCCATCCGGTCTCCGACTGGAAGGTTTGGAAGAGAGATTTTTGGAAGATGATTTGAAATCGTGGAGCTATTGAATACACATCGCCCGTGATCATTTTGATAGATTATTAACGTTTACTGATACCTAAAGTTGGATTACAAAAGTATTTCGAAGTGTTTTGTGAAAGTTTATCGTCGACTTTTTTAATTTAAAAAAATGACGTAGCGTTTTCAAACAGTGTTTTTTTCTGAATCACACAGTTTCCATAGATGGCTATTTTAGGTATATATGGACCGATTTAATCGGAAAAAAAGACCCAATAGTGATGTTTATGGGGCATATAGGAGTGCCAACAAAGAAGATCTTCAAAGGTAATGAAAGTTTTATATTTTATTTATGCTATTTGGGTAGCGCCGGCTACGCGAAATCTTTTGTTTACGTAGCATTCAGGTATTTCGTGGTGTTGCATGCTCTCTTATAATAGCTTCTCATGCTTTCGCCGAAAAGCATTTTAATAATCTGACTTGTTGGCTAGATTCACAACGAGTGTAGCTTTAATTCAATACCCTGCATGTGTATTTTAATGAACATTTGAGTTTTAACGAGTGCTATTAGCATGTAGCGTAGCGCATTTGCATTTCCAGATGTCTAGTTGGGACGCAAATGTCTCAAGTAGGAGCAAGAGGTTAATGTGTTTGAGACAATCATTTGTGTTGTGACTAGGTAGGGGTGGTATACAGAAGATAGCCCTATTTGGTAAAAGATCAAATTCATATTATGGCAAGAACTGCTCAAATAAGCAAAGAGAAACGACTGTCCATCATTACTTTAAAACCTTTTATGGCTAGGGGTTCCGCTAGAGGAACGTTTCGACAACATCCTGTGAAATTGCAGGGCGCAAAATTCAAAAGAAATTATTAGAAATATTTAACTTTCATAGAATCACAAGTGCAATACACCAAAATACAGCTTAATTTCTTGTTAATCTAGCCACCGTGTCAGATTTCAAAAAGGCTTTACGGCAAAAGCAAACCATGCTATTATCTGAGGACAGCACCCCATCAAACAAACAATTGACAATCACATTTCAACCCGCCAGGCGCGACACAAAACTCAGAAATAACTATATAATTCATGCCTTATGTTAGAGCCGATTTGGACATATTTGTATAAAAGACTAAACATACGGAGCTCCATGTATATTTGTGTAAATATATTAAATATGAATGTATATGATGAAATATTAGGTACGTACCTTTATGATTTATATTTACCTGATTGGGATATATTCATTTGTTGTTAGTGTAACTCCGTTTTTGGCCCCCCCTCTTGCCTTCAGGAGAGGGAGTCCTTGCTAGATGCGGGAGCGGTATAGTTTGACTATATGTAATAATATGTATTTTCCATATCAAGTATTCTATGCTTTAAGTTGATTGGATAATCATTTATTTGTTAGATATTAGAAGAATAAACATTTTTGTTGCACCATATCCCTGGATGTCATTGAATGTTTGGCCGTTTGGAAACCTTGAGTGTGGACTGTATGCGTACCAAACAACCCCGCTTCAGGCTTGGGCAGTGGCTATGGTAAAGACGAAAGGAAGCCACTACATTCAAGTCAAAAAAACTCTGAATGATTACTATCGGAAGGAAATCTCCGGTTCGGACACATCGTAAGGACAGCTCGCTTGGAAGGATTTGAACTCCGACAATTCGCCAGCCGTGAGTAACCACTAAGAATGAATGAGCTGCCCTGTTCAATGCGATCGTTTGATCATGCATATTATGGAAGCGCAAATGTGCTTTTAATTGGAATGTTTGATAAACTTGGGAATGGAATTCAAAACACAGTGTTGTGAAAACAATTAAGAAGTTTAAGTTTGGGAAACACAGATCCTACGCACAATGTAGCCTAATCTTATGTCTAATATTTGGCCTAACGTGGAAATGCAATGCATCAATGCAACGAATGCAATCTAAGGATCTAAAGATACTACGTGTTTAAACTTCATTAAAGGGACAACTTATAATGGGATGAAATGTTTAAAACGCATCTGAAATGCCGAACTTGCACATGTGCAATTCAAAATGGGTCAATATGCTGAAATGGAGGACTGTGTTTTAAAGCATTAAAGGAGGTCTAAATGGGCATTACGTTTAACAATCAAAAACCAACAACTGTATCATTGTAAATTGAGTGAACTAAAAGTGAATGATGGAGGATGAGATCCCAAATAAGACTCCACTGGAGAGGGCAGAGGAGCATCTAAATTCACTCTATGCAGCCCGGAGAGGCAAACTTGGAGTGTGTACACACAAAATGAATGAAATAAAAGCCCTTCTTGTTGATGGAGGAAACATTGAAACTGTGGATGAGAGTCTTGAAGCATTTCATGCTGTTCTCAATGACTTTAAGAATGCTCATGATTCTGTGCTAGAGCTGGTCACAGAGGAGGAACACAAACAGGAGAGCATTAACTATTATCAACCAAGAATGAGAACTTATGAACATTTCCTGAAAGAGGTGGAAATATGGAAAAAAGCTGAAATCGAGCCACTTTGAAGATCTTCTGTCTCGTGCAACATGACTACAAAATATCTAATAAATGACCTGTAATCTTGGTCCAAACATTTCAAACAACTTTCCAAATACAACTTTAGGTATTTTTAAACGTAAATAATAAATCAAATTTAAGACAGGATACACTGTGTTCAATAGTGGATAAAAATGAAAGTGGAGCGAGCTCTCAGGTCACGCGCCCCAACCACAACAGTACACTTGGCTGTACACCCAGATAGGAAATGGCTACTTCTTCATTTCTCAAAGGAAAAACATCAACCAATTTCTAAAGACTGTTGATATCCAGTGGAAGCCATAGGAACTGCAAGTAAGTGCCTTAGAAATCTAAATCCACATAGAAAACACATTGAAGACACTGTCACTTCAAAAAAAAATCCTGGATGGTTTGTCCTCGGGGTTTCACCTGCCAAATAAGTTTGTTATACTTACAGACACCATTTTAACAGTTTTAGAAAATGTAGAGTGTTTTCTATCCAAATATACCACTTATATGCATATCCTAGCTTCTGGGCCTGAGTAGCAGGCAGTTTACTTTACTGTGAAGAACGGTAGGAACTGGTGACACTTGTGATTTATTTAGAATTCTAGGCACACTTCACCAGCATGGCTACCACAGCCTTCTGCAGCAATACGCCATCCCATCTGGTTTGCGCTTAGTGGGACTATCATTTGTTTTCAACACACCTCCAGGCTGTGTTAGGGCTATTTGACCAAGAAGGAGAGTGATAGAGTGCTGCATCAGATGACCTGACCTCCACAGTCACCTGACCTCAACCCAATTGAGATGGTTTGGGATGAGTTGGACTGCAGAGTGAAGGAAATCTTGTTTCTCATGGTCTGAGAGTCCTTTAAGTGCCTTTTGGCAAACTCCAAGCAGGCTGTCATGTGCCTTTTACTGAGGAGTGGCTTCCATCTGGCCAAACTACCATAAAATGACTGATTGGTGGAGTGCTGCAGAGATGGTTGTTCTTCTGGAAGGTTCTCCCATCTCCACAGAGGAACTCTGGAGCTCTGTAAGAGTGACCATCAGGGTTCTTGGTCACCTCCCTGACCAAGGCCCTTCTCCCACGATTGTTCAGTTTGGCTGGGCGGCCAGCTCTAGGAAGAGTCTTGGTGGTTCCAAACTTCTTGCATTTAAGAATGATGGAGTCCAGTGTTCCTGGGGACCTTCAATGCTACAGAAATGTTTTATGGAGAACTCCTTCGACCTCATGGCTTTGTTTTTGTTCTGACATGACTTGCTTGGGCCAAGAAACGCGAGCAATGGACATTAGACCAGTGGAAATCTGTCCTTTGGTCTCATGAGTCCAAATTTGAGATTTTTGGTTCCAACAACTGTCTTTGTAAGACGCAGAGTAGGTGAACGGATGATCTCCGCATGTGTGGTTCCCACCGTGAAGCATGGAGGTGGTGTGATGGTGCTTTGCTGGTTACACTGTTGTGATTCATTTAGAATTTAAGGCACACTTAACCAGCATGGCTACCACAGCATTCTGCAGTGATACACCATCCCATCTGGTTAGTGGGACTATCATTTGTTTTTCAACAGGAAAATGACACAACTCCAGGCTGTGTAAGGGCTATTTGACCAAGAAAGAGAGTGGGGATGGAGTGCTGCATCAGATGACCTGGTCTCCACAATCACCCGACCTCAACCCAATTGAGATGGTTTGGGATGAGTTGGACCGCAGAGTGAAGGAAAAGCAGCCAACAAGTGCTCAGCATATGTGGGAACTCCTTCAAGACTGTTGGAAAAGCATTCCTCATGAAGCTGGTTGAGAGAATGCCAAGAGTGTGCAAAGCTGTCAAGGCAAAGGGTGACTATGTTGAAGGAGACTGGTACTGTATATGTTTGATTTGTTTAACACTTTTTTGGTTACTACATGATTCCATGTGTGTTATTTCATAGTTTTGATGTCTTCAATATAATTCTACAGTGTAGAAAATAGTAAGAATAAAGAAAATCCTTGAATGAGTAGGTGTGTCCACTTTTGACTGGTACTGTACTTTCATGTGTGTTTGACTGGTACTGTATGTGTGAAATTAGTTTTGATTTAGAATGGACTATTATCACGCACCGTGATAAATAGCGAATGGAGGACGCTTTTTTTTCCCGTGGTTCATTTTCATGCCCGCAAGGTCGGCTATATTCCTGTTGTAAAGTGAAGCGATGTGCTAAATATTAGGATAAGTTGAGAAATAAATAGAGGCCTAGCCTATAGAAAGCTGATGAGATCCTCTTTTTAAGAGGCCATCAAAACGATGTCCTCACGCAATTGCATAGCCTATTTTGAGCAACATGAGCTCTCATTAAGTGTTTGATTTGATTTTCAATCACTTTTGCATTGATGTCAGAGTGAATCGAGGTACAATAGAGTGCTGACGACCGGGCAGTTAGTAGCCTACCAAACTTGCTAATGACCATCAGAGCTTGGAGAAGCTTAGTTACCGTGACCGGAATTTGACTGCGGTCATGACTCGTGACGGTAATATAGTCACCGTAACAGCCCTAACCATGACTGGTTCTAAAGTTCTGCTACATGTTACACGGAGAGAGAGACTGAGTGAGAGGAGAAGGAAAAAGGTGAGGAAGAGAGGTATATGGATGGTATACATGTGGCAAAAACCTAAGGCAGGAAGAGAGAGTGAGAAGAAGGGAAAGATGAGAAAGAGACAGAAGGTACATTTCTAATTTTTTATTTAACTAGGCAAGTCAGTTAAGAACAAATTCCTATTTATAACGATGACCTAGGAACAGTGGGTTAACTGCCTTGTTCAGGAGCAGCACGACAGATTTTTACCTTGTCAGCTCGGGGATTCGATCTAGCAACCTTTTGGTTTACTGGCCCAACGCTCTAACCACTAGGCTACCTGCCTAGTGGTTAGAGAAAAGAAAAACAGCAGTGGGAAATGGATTTATAGTTTGTAACAGGTTGGGAGGCTTTTTCCTGTGTTTTCTGTCTGTCAGACAAACAGTCCGTCTGTGTGTTTGTTTATCCTGGACAGCTTTTTCCGGAGGCGAGCAGATGCTCAAGACTCCCGGCATAAGAGATCAGCGCTCTCCCAGTCGATCCCATTAATGCAGCCACCACAGGCCTCCCACGGAGCCAGCGGGAACGCTGCCGGAACGCCGTAAGCACGCCCGGCTCTTCTCGAGGGAACTGGAGCAGAGAGAGAGGGAGAGGGGGTGTTCTAATCTGGACCAGGCCCAGCCCAGTCCGGTCCCTGCCAGCAACCTTCCTGCCGCTGCCCACCCCCATCCGTGTTGGAAACCAACACGGCTTCGTTAAGGGGAATTAACCGCCATGCTCGTTAGCTAATTAGCCTTCATGTCTGCGGAGCGGCTGAGCACGTTCCAGACAGAGTGAAGTCATTAGGCGGACTTATCCTCCTCGCTAGCGCCCAGCCGGGCTCGTCCCAGGCCACGTTCTGATGTTGGGATCCATGGGCTTATTGTATTTGGTCTCCCCCAGAAAGAGGAGCCATAACTGGGGGAGTTTGGGAAACAGCTGTGGGTTTTATGTGGGGCTCAGTGGGACTAGGCTGGTCTCCACTGGGAGGAGAGGAGAGGCAGGTGGAGGTTCCTCCTGAGACACCTGCTCTCCCTGGGAGTCTGAGCAAATAGCAAAGCCTCAGAGAGGGGCTGTGCCACACCTGGCAGGCACACACACATGCACAGGCACGTCAAGATCAAGGCACAGAGAGTCGTGTCTGTGAATGTGGACTCACCTGTATTTTGTATCAACATAATATTGAAGTAAACTAATTTAGCTCCATTTAAAGAGTACCGTAGGGGTTTAACTGGCCTCCTTTTCTGTACCCCATCCCTACACACACACGCGCGCCTCACCTGCCCTTGATCTGCCTCCAAGGGGCGCCGCCTGCGTTCTCCTGGGCCAGGTAGAGAGCCAGCACTCTGAGGAAGATCTGAAAGGAGTTGGCTGAGCGGTACAGCTGGGTGTGGCCGGAGGAACGAAGGGGGGAGGGGGAGCAGCAGCTTCGGGCCTGGTCCAACAGGGCCAGGGGGGTTCTGCTCACGCTGCCGAGCCCCGACACCCCTAACCAGGGCACTGTGAACAAACCGCTCTGAAGGGAAGGGGAGACGGAGGGGAGAATGTAATTGGGATATTTGGGGGGGATTAATGGGCACATAACTCTGCTGTATATAATAGACATAACATCTCATACACATCAAACATACTGTACATGACATATAGTCCATGTTTAAGAGTGGTGTGTTAGAGGTATTCTTTACCAGGTTTTTGCTGTAGTACTCCCAGAGTGTGGCGACAGTGCCATTGTTAGGTTTCCATAGCAGAGACAGACTCAGGCAGCAGTGGACGTGCATTCTGATCTGGTCCTCCTGTAGCGCTCTCTGCAACACACACAGATCAATCAACAAAACAAATGATAACTGTACACAGAAACCATGCACCCGTCCATAACCCATATCCCCTTTGTGCGAGAGCCTACCTTGGGGTTACAGGTGGACTTGAGCAGCTCACACACAAAACTCCAGTTATCCTCCAGCTGTTTCTGTGAGACCAGAGCATTATATTACCAACAAAAACACAGTCTAATACGCTTGAGCAAGAAGTCAAAACTGCAGGGGATGCGATCGGGACAAATCAGGATTTTGACCGTTTCAACTATAAATGGAAGACACATTTCAGAAGTTCAGCCATATCTGATTAATCAGGGGGGGGGGGGGGAATCACACCCCTTTACAGTTTAGGACATCCCTCCTTATAGCCCCATAATCTCAGGTAGATTACCCCGTTTTGGAAGGCCCCGTTGCGGCTGTATTGTCCCAGCTCAGCCAAGTGAGTGACAAGCCACCAGGTGAAGCCCAGAGGGTCTTTACAGTGTGTAGGGAGCACACCGTACTGCTCTGCTACAGGCTGGCCACTGATCAGAGACTGCAGCAGTGTGTTCATGTAGTTCCAGAAAGACTGGGGGAAACACACACGTGCACACACACACACACACAGTTGTAAATACAAACACTATGTCAAATTTGATTAATTGCAGATAAAATCCAAATGGTCACCGAATCATAGAGTTACACACGTTCACACTTGGTGTATGTTCACCTGTGTGTGTAACACTTTGCTCCTGTGTTCCAGTAAGTGTATAAGTAGTATCCACAGCTCTTTAGTGCAGGTGCAGTAGTAGTGATGGCTGGTCAGGGCCTCAGTAGGCCTTACCTAGAACAGAGGAAAGAGTTAGGAATACCCTCGGAAGAGGCTACCAACTCTTACGGAGATGTAAATGTTGCCTGTAGGTTTTAAATTACCTATCGATTTCACCCTTTCCAGGCAGTATTATAACCATATGAAAAGTTGTTAGGAATTTTCTTTTTTTCTTTTTCTTCACACCCAACTCTTAGACACAACCACATTGCTTACATCCGCCATGACAGGCTCATTGTCCACCCTTCCTCACAGAAGCCTGGAAGGGATGAGAGGGCCAAGCCTATGGGTTCGTAGCTTCAACCCCGCAGCACCCACACCAATTGATTAATGGACTGCTGAATGTATTTTTATTTTTTTGTAACTTGCTTTGTTTGCTCTTTTCACTATTATGTCCATCTCTGATAAGCTACCAAGGAAAGGGCTGAAAATAGCCTATTATTATATGTAGCCTTAGGAATAAGGTTCAAGAAATCAATAACTTGCTAACATCAGATAACATTCATATACTAGCTATTTCTGAGAGTCACTTGGATAATTCATTTGATGATACAGCAGTAGCAATACAGGATATAACATCTATAGAAGAGGCAGAAATGCTTATGGGGGAGGTGTTGCTGTATATTCAGAGCCATATCCCTGTAATGCTTACAGATCTCATGTCAAGTGTTATTGAAGTGTTGTGGTTGCAGGTTCACTTGGCACATCTAAAGCCTTTTCTTTTGGGGTGTTGGTATAGGCCACCAAGTGTGAACAGTCAGTATCTAAATAATATATGTGTGGAATGCTTGATCGTGTATGTCAAATCAAATCAAAATTTTATTTGTCACATACACATGGTTAGCAGATGTTAATGCGAGTGTAGCGAAATGCTTGTGCTTCTAGTTCCGATAATGCAGTAATAACCAACAAGTAATCTAACTAACAATTCCAAAACTACTGTCTTATACACAGTGTAAGGGGATAAAGAATATGTACATAAGGATATATGAATGAGTGATGGTACAGAGCAGCATAGGCAAGATACAGTAGATGGTATCGAGTACAGTATATACATATGAGATGAGTATGTAAACAAAGTGGCATAGTTAAAGTGGCTAGTGATACATGTATTACATAAGGATGCAGTCGATGATATAGAGTACAGTATATACGTATGCATATGAGATGAATAATGTAGGGTAAGTAACATTATATAAGGTAGCATTGTTTAAAGTGGCTAGTGATATATTTACATCATTTCCCATCAATTCCCATTATTAAAGTGGCTGGAGTTGAGTCAGTGTCAGTGTCAGTGTGTTGGCAGCAGCCACTCAATGTTAGTGGTGGCTGTTTAACAGTCTGATGGCCTTGAGATAGAAGCTGTTTTTCAGTCTCTCGGTCCCAGCTTTGATGCACCTGTACTGACCTCGCCTTCTGGATGATAGCGGGGTGAACAGGCAGTGGCTCGGGTGGTTGATGTCCTTGATGATCTTTATGGCCTTCCTGTAACATCGGGTGGTGTAGGTGTCCTGGAGGGCAGGTAGTTTGCCCCCGGTGATGCATTGTGCAGACCTCACTACCCTCTGGAGAGCCTTACGGTTGAGGGCGGAGCAGTTGCCGTACCAGGCGGTGATACAGCCCGCCAGGATGCTCTCGATTGTGCATCTGTAGAAGTTTGTGAGTGCTTTTGGTGACAAGCCGAATTTCTTCAGCCTCCTGAGGTTGAAAAGACGCTGCTGCGCCTTCTTCACGATGCTGTCTGTGTGAGTGGACCAATTCAGTTTGTCTGTGATGTGTATGGCGAGGAACATAAAACTTGCTACCCTCTCCACTACTGTTCCATCGATGTGGATAGGGGGGTGTTCCCTCTGCTGTTTCCTGAAGTCCACAATCATCTCCTTAGTTTTGTTGACGTTGAGTGTGAGGTTATTTTCCTGTCCTTGACTAGTCTCTCAAAGCACTTCATGATGACGGAAGTGAGTGCTACGGGGCGGTAGTCGTTTAGCTCAGTTACCTTAGCTTTCTTGGGAACAGGAACAATGGTGGCCCTCTTGAAGCATGTGGGAACAGCAGACTGGTATGGGGATTGATTGAATATGTCCGTAAACACACCGGCCAGCTGGTCTGCGCATGCTCTGAGGGCGCGGCTGGGGATGCCGTCTGGGCCTGCAGCCTTGCGAGGGTTAACACGTTTCAATGTCTTACTCACCTCGGCTGCAGTGAAGGAGAGACCGCATGTTTTCGTTGCAGGCCGTGTCAGTGGCACTGTATTGTCCTCAAAGCGGGCAAAAAAGTTATTTAGTCTGCCTGGGAGTAAGACATCCTGGTCCGTGACTGGGCTGAATTTCTTCCTGTAGTCCGTGATTGACTGTAGACCCTGCCACATGCCTCGTGTCTGAGCCGTTGAATTGAGATTCTACTTTGTCTCTGTACTGACGCTTAGCTTGTTTGATAGCCTTGCGGAGGGAATAGCTGCACTGTTTGTATTCGGTCATGTTACCAGACACCTTGCCCTGATTAAAAGCAGTGGTTCGCACTTTCAGTTTCACGCGAATGCTGCCATCAATCCACGGTTTCTGGTTAGGGAATGTTTTAATCGTTGCTATGGGAACGACATCTTCAACGCACGTTCTAATGAACTCGCACACCGAATCAGCGTATTTGCCAATATTGTTATCTGACGCAATACGAAACATATCCCAGTCCACGTGATGGAAGCAGTCTTGGAGTGTGGAGTCAGCATGGTCGGACCAGCGTTGGACAGACCTCAGCGTGGGAGCCTCTTGTTTTAGTTTCTGTCTGTAGGCAGGGATCAACAAAATGGAGTCGTGGTCAGCTTTTCCGAAAAGGGGGCGGGGCAGAGTAACAATGATCCAAGGTCTTTCCACCCCTGGTTGCGCAATCGATATGCTGATAAAATTTAGGGAGTCTTGTTTTCAGATTAGCCTTGTTAAAATATCCAGCTACAGTGAATGCAGCCTCCGGATAAATGGTTTCCAGTTTGCAGAGAGTTAAATCAAGTTCATTCAGAGCCATCGATGTGTCTGCTTGGGGGGGGATATATACGTCTGTGATTATAATCGAAGAGAATTCTCTTGGTAGATAATGCGGTCTACATTTGATTGTGAGGAATTGTAAGGTGAACAGAAGGATTTGAGTTCCTGTATGTTTCTTTCATCACACCATGTCACGTTCGCCATAAGGCATACGCCCCCGCCCCTCTTCTTACCAGAAAGATGTTTGTTTCTGTTGGCGCGATGCGTGGAGAAACCCGTTGGCTGCACCGCCTCGGATAGCGTCTCTCCAGTGAGCCATGTTTCCGTGAAGCAAAGAACGTTACAGTCTCTGATGTCCCTCTGGAATGCTACCCTTGCTCGGATTTCATCAACCTTGTTGTCAAGAGACTGGACATTGGCAAGAAGAATGCTAGGGAGTGGTGCACGGTGTGCCCGTCTCCGGAGTCTGACCAGAAGACCGCCTCGTTTCCCTCTTTTTCTGAGTCGTTTTTTTGGGTCGCTGCATGGAATCCACTCCGTTGTCCTGTTTGTAAGGCAGAACACAGGATCCGCATCGCGAAAAACATATTCTTGGTCGTACTGATGGTGAGTTGACGCTGATCTTATATTCAGTAGTTCTTCTCGACTGTATGTAATGAAACCTAAGATGACCTGGGGTACTAATGTAAGAAATAACACGTGATGTACACAGAGAGGTCTACCATCTTGGGGACTTGAGTAGACTGGTTTTCATCAAGCTGTCCGCTCAAGAGGAAGCTTCTTACTGTAACCAGTGCCTGTAATCTGGTTCAGGTTGTTAATCAACCTACCAGGGTGTTTACAAACACTACAGGAACAAGATCATCCACATGTATCGATCACATTTTTACTAATACCGTAGAACTTTGTTCTAAAGCTGTATCCGTACCCATTGGATGCAGTGATCACAGTATAGTAGCTATATTCAGGAAAGCCAAAGTTCCAACAGCTGGGCCTAAAATAGTGTATAAGAGATCATACAAAAGATTTTGCTGTGACTCTTATGTGGATGATGTTAAAAAATAGTTGTTGGTCTGATGTGATTAATAAGGAGCATTCAGACCCTGCACTTGATGAATTTATTATTATTATTATTGATAAACATGCACATGTTAAAAAACTGACTGTTAGAACTGTTAAGGCTCCATAGATTGATGAGGAATTGGTTCAAAGAGATGGGGCAAAAGGAGTGGCTAATAAGTCTGGATGTACATCCGACTGGCAGACTTACTGCATATTGATTACTTAATTGGCAAAGTGGCCAACAACGAACTGTGAACCAAGAAAACAATTCATGAAAGAAAATAATTGCATATTTTAATTTTGTAAAGTTGGTGTGGGAAAAGTGGACAAATTATTGTTATCGATCAATAATGACAAAACCTGGCATTGACAACTTAGATGGAAAGCTCCTGATGATGGTAGCTGACTCTATGGACACTCCTATCTGTCATGTCTTTAATCTGAGCCTAGAGGAAAGTCTGTCCTCAGGCCTGGAGGGAAGCCAAAGTAATTCAACTACCCAAGAGTGGTAAAAGCAGCCTTTACTGGTTCTAACAGCAGACCTATAAACTTTCTGCCAGCTTTTAGCAAACTGTTGGAAAAAATTGTGTTTGACCAAATACAGTGCTATTTCTCTGTAAACAAATTAACAACAGACTTTGAGAATGCTTATAGAGAAGGGCACTCAACCTGTACTGCACTGACACAAATGACGATTGAAAGAAATTGATAATAAGAAGATTATGGGAGCTGCACTGTTAGATTTCAAGCAGCCTTTGATATTATTGACCATAACCTGTTGTTGAAAAAAAAGAAGAAAAAGTTATGGCTTTTCAACCTGTCATATCATGGATTCAGAGCCATCTATCTAACAGAACTCAAATGGAAGCTTATCTAATGTCAAACATGTAACGTGAGGTGTACTGCAAGGCAGCTCTCTAAGCCCTATACTCTTTTCTATTTCTACAAATGACCTGCCACTAAACAAAGCATGCATGTCCATGTATGCTGATGATTCAACCATATAAGCATCAGCAACCCCAGCTAATAAAGTCACTGAAACCCTTAAAGAGTTGCAGTCTGTTTTAGAATGGGTGGCCAGTAATGAACTGGTCCTGAACATTTCTAAAACTAAGAGTATTGTATTTGGTAAAAAAATAAATTCTCTACGTTCTATAGACCTCAGCTGAATCTGGTAATGAATGACGTGACTGTTGAACAAGTTAAGGAAACTAAATTACTTGGCATTAACTGTCATGGTCAAAACATATAGATGCAATGGTTATAAAGATTGGGTGAGGTCTGTCCGAAATAAAGAGATGCTCTGCTTTTTTGACACCACACAGAAAAAAGCAAGTTTTGCAGGCTCTAGTTTTGTCTAATCTTGATTATTGTCCAGTCGTGTGGTCCAGTGCTGCACGGAAAGACCTAGTTAAGCTGCAGCAGGCCCAGAACAGAGCGGTACGTCTTGCTCGTAATCATTGTAATCAGAGGGCACAGTCCCCAAATCCAGAACAAATTCAAGAAAGCATACAGTATTATAGAGAGCCATTATTGCATGGAACTCCGTTCAATCTCATATTGCTCAAATAAACAGCAAACCTGGTTTCAAGCAACACTTCATGGCACAAACGCTTCTCCCTTACTTGACCTAGATAGCTTGCGTGTATGCATTGATATGTAGGCTACGTGTGCCCTAAACATTTGATTTTTTTACGTAGTTTTGTCCTTGAGCTGCTCTTGTCTATTAATGTTCTGTATTATGTCATGTTTCATGTGTACCCCAGGAAGAGTAGCTGCTGCTTTTGCAACAGCTAATGGGGATCCTAATAAAATACAACAATACACCACCCACCCACAGAGAGATGGGAGCACAGCGTCAGCCATAGTGTGGTGCCCCTGGAACATTCTTAAGGGGTTTGCCTCAAGGCTTACTCAATGGTTAGTGTTGTTAAGGAACACAACACACACGTATAACCCCATGCACAGTACCTTGCTGTATTTTCCCATGGCCATGCCCGTGAGGTCAGAGAGCAGGTTGCAGAGATGCTCCTCAAACAGGCTGTTGTTGGTCAGATTCTCCCCTGTCAGGTTCACAAACTGGTGGGCGTACACCACCTGACCTGCAAAGGTCAAACAGACAAATAAGAATGCAGTAGACCTACAATACACTGACAATACCAGCCTCAACTTAATTTATTTTTCTCTCTTCATATTGTGTATTCAGATCCGTTTTCGATTTTTACAGTACTGCATATGCAATTTGTTTTGCCTTGGAAGATTACCCTACGATAGGTTAGACGAGATCCTAAATAACAACAAGAAAATCAACACATACCTTGCATCCTCTGCCCCAGCAGGTGGAGAATCTCCAATACTGACCAGTGGATGTCCAGGTGGAGGTGTAACAAATGCCAGGAGGGAGGAAACAGCTGAGGGGAGATATACAGTAAAAGCATACCAGGGTGTATTCACCAGACCTGGGTTCAAATACTTTCAAATATCTAAATTACTTTCACATATTTACAAAATGTAAAGGAACATTTTATGTATGTGCTCTTCTAATAATGTAACTAATTGAACGAATCCTCACTATCTGCAAGTTGGCAGTACGCCCAGGCCCTTGATTTGAGAACAAAAGATATCTCAGTTTCAAGGTTTCCGCTTAGACAAGAACCCTCCTGGGGTGTTGGGTGTTGCCTCGTAGGGTCTGCCACATGCATGACCCAGTATTGGTCAGTCACATGAATGAAGCAAATGTTAATGATTAATTAATTATGAATGATGAATAAGCTAAATCATGCAAATATAACTTGTCTGCAGTATATTAGAGAACTAACGGGACTTCCCCAGGTAGAGCTCCTGATCGACATGTATACTTGGTGAATTGAGTTGGTTGGAACCTCTCCAGGGCGCTGATGATAAAAAATGATTAATTTAAGATTGACTTTGAGTGTCCCTGTGTAGAATTTCCACAACAGAAGTAAGTATTGAGATATATTTTCTTTGACAAGACAAGTAGTTGAATATTTTCATGTATTTGGAAAAAAACTTAAATCCACTGACTCAAATACACTCTCATGCATTTAACCCAGGTATTTGAAAATAGCCTTTGAAATAAGTATTTGAACATACTGTCAAATTGAAATAAGTATTTGAACATACTGTCAAATACAATTTGGCAGACTATTTGTTTTTTACCTTCAAATACTCAAATAAAAATAATTGGATTTTTGGCTGTGTATTTGAATATTCTGTGTATTTGAATATTGAAATACACAGAAAAAGTATATTAAATACCAGATACTCAAATACACATATTTGAAACCAGGTCTGGTATTCACTCACAATATTCATGCTTTTTGTGTGTGTGTGTGTGGGGGGGCTACCTTGCCCTGGTGCTGTATGGTGAGGGCACTCTGGATGTTGGCTGGCAGGTCTTTGAGGCGCCCTATGAGGAGGGTGACCCCAAAGAGCTCCTCCAGCAGAGCAGAGGGTAGCTGAGCCTCCAGCTCCACATAGGGGTGACAGGGGCCCTCCTCCAGGGAACAGGTGGGCTCCAGGTACCTGCAGGGTGCAGAGGTCACATAGGGAATCACAGAAAAGTCAGGTGTTCAGACCTGAATGCTGATCCTTTGACCTTTTAAAACAAAAAACAAATCCTTACACTGTTTTACTGGAACTAGATATGTATATGTATATGCCTAGTAAATATAGCCTATGCCCTAGGCCAGGAACAGTCAGTGAGAATCAGTAATAACTGACCAGCAGCATTACCTGTATAGGAAGACTTTGACATATTGGAGAAACAGCACACATTGTTGCCTAAGGTCTTCTGCCTCATAATGGAGGCTGCTGGCTTGGCCTGAAACATAGCATTGTCAAGTACATACAGTACAACGAAAACAGTACAAGATTTCCCCATTACAACAACCCAGAAGAAAAAAAATCCAACCACCACCAAACCAAATCTAATCACTTCACACTTGGTTATTACCACAAAGCTTTATCAAATGTCAACTTATGAACTCCTCACAAAACCATGAGCAGCAAGGTACACATTAAGTTAGCTTACCAAAGTCATGAGAGCTGGACTGCACCAGGGTCTCTAATTTAAGAAGCTTTTGCCTGAAAGGTGACAACAAATTGTGACATACTGACCTCAAAACCCTGAGAATGAGAGACAGTGAGGCAGTTCTACATAGTCTGAAATAAATTAATGACACTCCACATGATCTGGCTGTATTCCCACCTGAACAGGCCAAACAAAAGCTTGGTCGATTCCACCAGAGCGGTCTCTGTCACCCATGGGAAACCAAAGATATCCACTGTGTCATCTTCGTAGTCTGCAGGGGCTGGGGCCAGACGTAACAGCAGCCTATGGAAGACAATAGTAACTTAGATCTGCTGCAGCCTAAAAGACACTGAAGACAGGGAGTTTTCCCTCAAACAATATTGTCGGTAATGATTCTGTTGTATTATAACAAGGTTAACATATTATTATTTCTGTCCACTCTTGTCAGCTGTCCAATCTGACGATCGTTTGAGTTACTGAGTTACTTTGACTTGCATACATTCGGTATGCAAGTCCCACTATTTCCTGGATCATGTCCTGTTATTGAATGGCCTTCAAGAATATATTGTCAAATTCATGAAAACACAGTAATTTAAGATATATATTATATTTGTATTCTTGGAATAATTTACTCAATCAATCACAAATCTTCATGAAAGGCATCAGGTAGAAGTAAATTAATCCACAAATACTAATATAATTTTACATATGTTAAATTACTGCGTTTTCATGAATTTGACAATATAATCTTGACAATATAAATGCAACATGCACCAATTTCAAATATTTTAGTGGGTACCAGTTCATAGAAGGAAATCAGTTAATTTAAATACATTATTACAGACAGAAATACTCCTCAGTACTTGTTTTAATTCAGTGTATAATCTACTCTACTGTATAAGAGTAGAGACATTACATTAGGCACTTGCCACATGACACATGACAAAACACCGATCGCCATGGTAAATACAGTATGAAAGTCCCGCCTAATTCATGTATCATGTCCCAGTGTTTTTGAATGGCCTTCAAGAACACATAATCCAATTAATACAAAAGTAGTCCTTTAAGATATGTAAAAAATTATATTTGTATTAGTGGATTAATTTACTCAATCAAACAGAAATCTTCATGAAAGGCATCAGGTAGAAGTCAATTAATCCACAAATACTAATATAATTTTACATACATCTTAAACAACCACTTTTTTATTAATTCGATTTTATATTCTTGAAGTCCATTCAAAAACACTGTGGGACACGATCCATGAAGTAGGCGGGACTTTCCTTCTGTATTTACCATGACAAGTACCTAATGTAATGTCTCTGTACTCTTATACAGTAGATTATACACTGAATAAAGGAGTACTGAGGAGTATTTCTGATCGTAATAATTCATTTAAATTGACTGATTTCCTTATATGAACTGGTACTCTGTAAAATCTTTTAAATTGTTGCATGTTGCATTTATATTTTTGTTCAGTATGATATTAGCCTGTCAAGATATGCCTTAGCAGTGTGCTCATAGAGACGTTACCGTTTCAGGGAGCCCCTGCCAATATAACCCTCAGATGACAGTGGCCGGGTGTCATCCCGACCCGGGTCAGATGCACAGGAGAAACAGGGTGGCAGGGCTGGGGTCAGCTCACACTGGCTTTCCCCTGCGAAAGGTGACACCGGCGGGGTCAGCGACTGGCTGATGTCCTCTTCCATTGTCTTCACTTTAGAGAAGCGACATTAAAGACACAGTCTGTCATTTCAACAGTCTGGCCATGGCACTTTGGTTGGGAAGATGATAAATAGGGCTGGGGAAGTGTACAATTCATAGTTAGAGCTTACTGTTAGTAAGTTACGTGCAGGGAATGACAATCAATGTTGTATCAATATAATCGTTTTTGAAACGATACAAATGACAACATAAACAATTAAACAACACATCTATAAAAACGTACACGTATTTAGCCAAGTTAACCTTGTAATCTTACAGGGCTAATGTTGGCCAACCTCTAACGTTACTTAGCTAGCTAGCTAACGTTACAGTTCCCTGAAATACTAACGTTTGATTTGTATAACTAACTCCTTGTTCTATCTGCGCCGTGGTTCACTACCAGTAGCAGTTACTCTGAGTCTTGACTTTATGCCCTGCCGAGAATAACATCGTCAAAAACACCTACATTAGCAGCACTGTTGAATAAACTGCAGTTACACCATTAAATGAAACGCCAAGTCAAAAAAAAAAACAGCTTGGTGTGGTTAACGAGCTAGCTTAAATCCAGATGAAATCTTGGAATCCTCTCTGAACGCTGTCTGGTGTTTTCACTTCCGCCTGTCTCTCCCGCGCAAAAGGAGCACACGAGCTACGCATGCGCAAAGTCGGCACTGCGACCGATATCTCCGGAATAATTGGTCCGAAGTTCTGTCGAGAGGAGTGACGTAGCTGTTAAATTGTAGCAAATACTTTACAGTTATCATTCGATTGATTTAAAAAAACAAGATTACAAAATAATGATACGCCTTTATTTTTTTAACATTTTATTTCACCTTTATTTAACCAGGTAGGCAAGTTGAGGACAAGTTCTCGTTTACAATTGCGACCTGGCCAAGATAAAGCAAAGCAGTTCGACACATACAACGACACAGTTACACATGGAGTAAAACAAACATGCAGTAGAAAACTAAGTCTATATACAATGTGAGCAAATAAGGTGAGATAAGGGAGGTAAAGGCAAAAAAGGCCATGGTGGCGAAGTAAATACAATATAGCAAGTAAAACAATGGTAGATTAGCAGTGGAAGAATGTGCAAGGTAGAGATAGAAATAATGGGGTGCAAAAGAGCAAGATAAATAAATACATTATGGGGGAGGTAGTTGTTTGGGCTAAATTATAGATGGGCTATGTACAGGTGCAGTAATCTGTGAGCTGCTCTGACAGCTCTGACAGCTGGTGCTTAAAGCTAGTGAGGGAGACGAGTATGAAGCGAGGGTCAGCCAACGAGAGCGTACAGGTTGTAGTGGTGGGTAGTATATGGGGCTCCGGTGACAAAATGGATGGCACTGTGATAGACTGCATCCAATTTATTGAGTAGGGTATTTGAGGCTATTTTGTAAATTACATTGCTGAAGTTGAGGATTGGTAGGATGGTCAGTTTTACAAGGGTATGTTTGGCAGCATGCGTGAAGGATGCTTTGTTGCGAGATAGGAAGCTAATTCTAGATTTAACTTTGGATTGGAGATGTTTGAAATGAGTCTGTGTAACAGTATAACTTTAAACCGTCAGGGCCCTTGCAGAGCAAGGGGAACCACTACTTAAAGGTCTCAGAGCAAGTGACGTCACCAATTGAAACGCTATTTAGCGCGCACCACCACTAACTAGCTAGCCGTTTCACATCCGTTACACTCACCACCCTTTTGACCTCCTCCTTTTCCGCAGCAACCAGTGATCCAGGTCACGGCACCAATGTAACAGTATAAGTTTAAACCGTCCCCTCGCCAGGCGCGAACCAGAGACCCTCTGCACACATCAACAACAGTCACCCACGAAGCATCGTTACCCATCACTCCACAAAAGCCACAGTCCTTACAGAGCAAGGGGAACCACTACTTCAAGGTCTCAGAGCAAGTGACGTCACCAATTGAAACGCTATTTAGCGCGCACCACCGCTAACTAGCTAGCCGAGAGTTTACAGTCTGTCAGCTCAGATTTGAACTTGCAACCTTTCAGTTACTAGTCTAATGCTCTAACCACTAGGCTGCCCTGCTGCCCCAGCACTGAATTAGCCCATGTCATCTAACATTTTTATATTGGTAAATTAGTCTAGTGGCCAGCTATCTAAATGTAGTAATCATGGTCGAATTACCATCCGAGGGCCCCCATTGATTTTGTTAGTCAAACTCTCTCAGATATCATATTAAAAACAACAAATATTTCTCTCCACCCTATGACAAAATGTGTAGAATTGCAGAGAAATTGCAAAAACATATCTGTCCCATGGCAAAATGTGTAGAATTGCACAAAATTAACTAAAACTTAAAAAACAACTACAGGGGGATGGTAATTGTTTTCTCGCAACGTGGTTTGGTGTGGTGGGGTCGGGGGTTATGCAGATGTGGATACACACATCCTCGAGCAACTGCAGCCCCTCATGATGAGTTCACGTTTTTCTGGCCCCCACCTCCATCAAAGTTGACAATATCCCTGGTATAGTTGATGTAATGCATTATATTTGTATGTCATTTGTAGCCTTGTATGAAAGTCACGTCCTATGCCATTCCTTCCCCGACAGTCCGTCTCTTGGTGTCCCCGTCTCATTAAAAACAGTACAACAGTGAAATAAAACTGGACCCAGGCTAACCCTAATTTCCATATGCAGATCTGCCTATGCGAAATGGTGTCTCGCCATCTCACCACGCTTGCATTCAAATGCATATTCACATATTTTCAAAAATAATTTTAGACAGAAGCAGAATGTTGTTGTTTGCTGGAGTAGTTTGTGACGGGATTTAATTCGCTTTCGTTTGGATACATGCTCGAGAACTAGGGAATCTATAGGCTAGATAAGTCTACATACAACCGTGTGTTTATACCACTGGGCAAATTTTTATGAATATCCCCCTATACACCACAGGTAGAGACAATAAAGAAGACCGAGAGACATTGAATTGGATTTGTTTGCTTTGTGAGGCAACGAATATGTTTTACATAACATCAAGAGATCCAGACCCAAAAGCAAGCACACAGAGTTGTCTTGGATGTGAAGGTAGGTTCCATCATTTCTGCTAACCTTTCTTTGGAGAGAGGGGAGGGCAATTTCAACGTGTGTATATTAATAAATCCCCTTCCTACAAGGAAGTGGGTAACTTAACTCTTTCCAAATGGTCCATTATGTTGTGAGATGATCAGTTGTGAGATGAATTCTGTAGTTTTATTGTGAGATCAATTATGTCATTTTATTCAGGGACATTTCTGGCAATTTTTTGGTGTACCTAAGCGAAATTTGTTAAGGGGGGCCCACTTTCTGGGAAAAACATTTGGCAGCAAAAGGAACATTTTACAGTTTCATTAAAGAAAATGTATGCAATTCCACACCTTTTTCCATGGGACAGAGAGAAAACGTTACAGTTTTAATACTAATTTCCTGCAATTCTACACATTTTTTCTATGGGGTAGAGATAATTCTTTTCAGTTTTTCATCAAATGTCTTGCAGTTCTATACGTTTTGCCATTGGATGGAGAAACATGTTGCCATTTTAAAGCTCATTTCCTGCAGTTCTACACATTTTGCCATGACTTATGCCATGTTCATATGATGTCTGAGTGAGAATGACTAACACAACCAATGGGGGCCTCCTTGAGGTCAGGGCTCCTGGGCACATGCGTGCCTTGCGTGCCCAGACAGTAATTTGGCCATGATTACTACAAGGTTTTCATAGTTGGCTAGACTAACTTACCTAGCAATCTATCAAATGTTAGCTGACATGGACTAATTGAGTGACAGTGACTGACATAACTGCCCCCTAGCTGCCTCTTATTAACTCACCATAATATTGGCCTGGAAACGGCATTGATTTGATTATTATTAGTTATTATTATTGCAATATTTAGTGCAATTTATTATATAGGGCTACTGTATTGCCCCCTTGGTGCAGGTCAGGGGAAGCTGGGTGGGTTGCTGGAGGCCTGGTGATGAGGCTGAGGCTGGAGCGAAAGGGGTTGAGACACGGTAAGCAGGTCCAGGGGGAATCCAAGGGATTAGTAGAGTGGGGAATCCAGGACAGAGTAGCAGGATGACGAGACATGGGACAGGAGACAGGGACCAGAGTCAGATCGGGCAGAACTGTAGCGGAGAAGATATCAGCGTCAGGCAGGGAAACAGGATCTGAAAAGTAACAAATAGCTAGAAGCGTAGACTGACTGAGCAGAGATTATGATCTGGCAGCGTGGAAATGGCAGGGCTGAGTATTTGTAGAGGTCTTGATTATGGAACAGGTTGCAGCTGGTGGGTGTCTGCTCTGACTCCAGCACACCTGTCTCTGCCCACACAATCACACACACACACACAGAGAGGGAGAGGGAGAGAGTACTGGGGGATGCATAGAGAAAATGCGTATTGATGTGGAAATTAGTTGAGGCAACTGATAAGAGTGTCTCCTGAGTAGAGGAAGCTAAACTGTTATCAGCACGCTGACCCCCATTACGGCGCTGCTAACAGCTTAGCTTCCTCCACTGTTTAACTACCCTATGCTGGACTCGAACCAAGTATCCTCTGTTTTACAACACAGGTAACCGTCCTTCTTGACACTGTGCAAACCAATTGAGCCATACAAAAGGGACCCCTTGGATGGCTCCATCGACGACATTTCAAGACAGGTGTGGAGGGAGCTTACGGTACATTCTTAACTCCGTTACATTCACCCCTTCTAAACTCGCTAGACAGCGAGCAACCCCGACCATTGAGAGAAGGCCAACTGTCGATCCGGGTCACGTCACCACCGTAACGGGGCTCAGCGTGCTGCTAAAAGCATAGCTGCCGCCACTGTCTGACTGCCCCATACTGGGCTCTGTATCAGGTTTAAAGGTAAGACCCAGATGCAGACTGTGTCAGAGTAACAATGTTTATTACAGCAACAGGGCAGGCAAACAACTGGTCAAGGCAGGCAGGGGTCAGTAACCAGAGTAATGGGGGAAAGGTACTGGATGTGATGAGGCCTGGGTACAGGATGTCCCTGGCGGGGACCCAGCACCTCTCCTCCGGGCCATAACCCTCCCAGTCAACCAGGTACTGGAACCCCCTGCCCCGAGGTCGAACCTTCAAGGGATGCCTCACCGTGTAAGCCGGTTGGCCCTCGATGAGATGAAAGAGAGGGGTGGACCTGGAAACAGGAGACAAAGGGCTGTGAGACATGGGTTTAACTCTGGACACATGAAAGGTGGGATGTATACAAAGGGTATGGGGAAATAGAAGATGAACAGCGGAGGGGCTAATCATTTTGGCAATGGGCCAGAGGGGCAGATCCTGGGTGGATAGCCATACCATCTGCCCTTGTCGTCGATACCAGGAGGTGGTCTTGAGGAGGGCCGACCAGGCTCCTGAGCAAAAGGAACATCTGGGCAGAAGTAATGCCAACCTCTTCCTCCTGCTCGGGGAAGAGCAGGGGCTGGTACCCCAGGGAACACTCAAAAGGAGACAGGCCCATGGCAGATCAGGGAAGGGTGTTGCGGGAGTATTCCGACCCACACCAGCGTTCCATAGATCCAGCTTGGAAAACACAGTGGCCCTCTGGAGCAGCTCGGAGGCCGAGGAGATAGGTGAGAACGGGTAGCGGTTCTTCACCGTAATGTCATTGAGTCCCTGGTAGTCGATGCACGGGCTGAGGGTCTTGTCCTTCTTCTCCACAAAGATGAACCCTGCGCCGGAGGGAGAGGACAAAGGGCGTATAAATCCTGCAGCTAAGGAGTCCACAATGTAGGTGTCCATGGCCTTGGTCTCCGGTCCTGACAGCAAGTAAAGTCGTCCCCGGTTGGAGTGTTGAACACCTACTGAAGGTCCTGGTACTCCGCGGGAATGGCGGAGAGGTCCGGGGCACCTTCCGAGCCCCCAGGAAGACGCCCCAGGGCAGGTTGAGCTGACTTCAGACACTGGGCGTGGCAGAACGGCCTCCAGCCACTGATGGCACCAGTAGACCAGTTGATGAGGGGACTTGATGAGCAGGAATTGAATAGTCTCACTGTGATTCCCTGACATCGTAGTTTGATGGGAGTGGTAATATGAGTGACCAGGCATATTGAGCGCCTGTCCAGTGCTCTAACATCCATGGGAGTGGAGAGGGACCAAGTGGGGATGTTCAGCTCGGAAGCCAGGATAGTATCCAAAAAACTCTCATCGGCCCCAGAGTCAATGAGAACCCAGACAGATTTAGACTGGCTTCCCCACAGCAGAATGGCATGAACAGGGGTGTGAGCAAGGGAAGCATATGGCCCACCAGAGTACTCGCTCCTACCAGTGAGCCTGATCTCTTTAAAGGACACACAAAATGACCAAGAATCCCGCAATACAGACAACTCTTTGTGTTGATCCTGTATTGCCATTCCCCTGGCGATAGCACAGCTCTACCTAGTTGCATAGGCTCGGGAAGCGGTGACTCAGCCGTCTTCGGCGACTCTCAGGGAAGGTCGGGAAGCCTCTGGTTCTCTCGGCAACTGGGACTTCCCGGGATGACTCCTTGGGAGGAGATAGCGTCGCGTATCTGGCCCGGGTCTGCTGGGTCAGGCATGGCTCATACTATCAGGTTTGAAGGTAAGACCTAGATGCAGACTGTGTCGGAGTAACAATGTTTATTACGGCAAAAGGGCAGGCAAATAACAGGTCAAGGCAGGCAGGGGTCAATAACCAGAGTAGTCGGGAAAAAGAGAGACTGGGGAGAAACATGAGCTGAGACGAAAACCGCTGGTTGACTTGACAAACAAGATGAACTGGCAACAGACAACAGAGAAGACAGGTATAAATACACAGGGGATAATGGGGAAGATCTGGGGTGACACCTGGAGGGCGGTGGAGACAATCACAAAGACAGGTGAAACATATCAGGGTGTGACACTCGGGGGATCTACAGATACTGTTTGTCATGCTCAAGAGCAGC
Organism: Oncorhynchus kisutch; assembly: GCF_002021735.2. Classification (NCBI taxonomy): domain Eukaryota; kingdom Metazoa; phylum Chordata; class Actinopteri; order Salmoniformes; family Salmonidae; genus Oncorhynchus; species Oncorhynchus kisutch. The sequence continues at coordinate 28,650,408 of NC_034175.2, read as the reverse complement.
ATTGTTTTTTAAAATGTTTACAGCAACAAGTCTGATGTCTACAGTAACAAGTCTGGTCTACAAGTTAACACCCTGGCAGTGCTGTGTGACCTATAGCCTGTCCTGTGAAAATCATGTCCAATTCTACCATGAACTCTCTTTAAAAAAATGCTTTTAAAAAAAAGAGTCCCGTGTAGTTCGTACCTTATAATGACTTAGCATAATGAGCTATATTTTCCTTCATTTGGTCTCCTCCAAATAATATCTCCTCATTGTGTTGAGCATAGAGGTAGTCACTTACTGTTATCTCTGCTTGATCAATTAACCTGGAATTTTATGGAACTCTGCTTGATCAATTAACCTGGAATTTTATGGAACTCTGCTTGATCAACTAACCTGGAATTGTGTCATGTTAAAGGGAAACAGTAACTGTTTCTTGGAAATAAAGTACTTTTTCACTTGTTAGTGAACTGACGTCCTCCTGCAACCAACATGGGAGACATGTGGATGAAAATGCATGTTGACGGAGAAATTAGTTGGGGCAACTGATGAGTGCGTTCTATTATAACCCTGTTTGTCTGCGTGACACATCTTACACAGGCTATGGAAACAACCTCATGCTATAGCTATAACTGTGTGGGTGTGAGTGTGAATCCCAATATCCACAGTCATTTAAGTGATCAGCATAAGCATAAAAGAGAAAATTAATCCACCATCATTTTGGATTACTCCTCACCTTACCAAACAGTTATGTCAAACTGATGTGTAACAACACAACACCCCTGCCAAATACTCTCTCTTCTACTTTCAACAGAGAAGGAAGTGTTTGCAATGGAAGTCTGATTTAAATATCATGCCCAAATCATCTCAAAAATATTTTGGGGCATGAAAGCAATATCAATGAATCAGTCAAGCCTATTTATAAAGCTCTTTTTACATCAGCCCGATGTCACAAAGTGCTATACAGAAACCCAGCCTAAAACCTCAAACAGCAAGCAATGCAGATGTAGAAACATGGTGGCTAGGAAAAACTCCCTAGAAAGGTAGGAACCTAGGAAGAAACCTAGAGAGGAACCAGGCTCTGAGAGGTGGCCAGTCCTCTTCTGGCTGTGCCGGGTGGAGATTATAACAGTACATGGCCAAGATATTGAAACGTTCATAGATGACCTGCAGGGTCAAATAATAATAATCACAGTGGTTGTAGAGGGTGCAACAGGTCAGCACTTCAGGAGTAAATGTCAGTTGGTTTTTCACAGCCGATCATTCAGAGTTAGAGACAGCAGGTGCGGTAGAGAGAGAGAGTCGAAACAGCAGGTCTGGGACAAGGTAGCACGTCCGGTGAACAGGTCAGGGTTCCATAGCCGCAGGCAGAACAGTTGAAACTGGAGCAGCAGCACGACCAGGTGGACTGGGGACAGCAAGGAGTCATCAGGCCAGGTAGTCCTGAGGCATGGTCCTAGGGCTCAGGTACTCTGAGAGAAGAGAAAGAGAAAGAGAATGAGAGAGATAATTAGGAGCCTACTTAAATTCACACAGGACACCGGATAAGACAGGAGAAATACTCCAGATATAACAGACTGACACTAGCCCCCTGACACATAAACTATTGCAGCATAATTACTGGAGGCTGAGACAGGATGGGTTGGGAGACACTGTGGCCCCATCTGACTATACCTACTTTGCCAAAGCACAGCCCCCACACCACTAGAGAGATATCTTCAACCACCAACTTATTACCCTGAGACAAGGCCGAGTATAGCCCACGAAGATCTTCCCCACGGCACAAACCAGAGGGGGGCGCCAACCCGGACAGGAAGATCACGTCAGAGACTCAAGTGACGCATCCCTCCTAGGGATGCAATGGAAGAGCACCAGTCAGCCAGAATCCCAGTGGAAAGAGGGGAACAGGCCAGGCAGAGACAGCAAGGGTGATTCGTTGCTCCAGTGCCTTTCCGTTCACCTTCACACCCCTGGGCCAGACGACACTCAATCATAGGACCTACTGAAGAGATGAGTCTTCAATAAAGACTTAAAGGTCGAGTCCGAGTCTGCTTCTCTGACATAGATAGGCAGACCATTCCATAAAAATGTAGCTCTATAGGAGAAAGCCCTGCCTCCAGCTGTTTGCGTAGGAGGCCTGCGTCTTGTGACCGTAGCGTACGTGTACTGTAGGTACGTACGACAGGACCAAATATTAATATATTTAAACATGATTTTAAGCTTTACAAAAACATAAACAATGCTTACATGTCCTTTGTTTTCTGGGGTGGTTATTGTAATTTAGTACTGTTGTGCAAATCTCAATAAGGTATTTTATATGTCATATTTGCCTGTATCAAGGGGAATATTTCAATAGTTGAAATTACTAATGAGTGACCTGAAATCTTACAGATTATGACTACTCTTGGTCACTACCTGACTGTCACTTCTCTGTGCTCTCTGGGTGTTTCTTGGGGCAAAGGCATAGAGGAATGGATCCAAGCAGCTGTTGATGAAAACCAGAGAGCCATCAATCCTACAATTGTCCTCCCAGAACACTCTCAGAGCCTTATTCTTTGCCAAGATGGCCGTCACTCCCAGCACATTCATGACACGGTGAGGAGTCCATAGAATGATGAAGGACCCAGCGATGAGGCTCACTAATCGGGTCGTCCTGGGGCTTCTGAAGAAAGCAGTTTGGTTCACCCTTTGCCGGAGGTGGATATAGGCTGTGGCCATGATGAAGAAAGGAACTACAAACGGCAGGAGAGTCTGCAGGAGCAACACAGCCACCAGCTCAGCGTCTGATGCAAAATCATACTGGCACCGGACCCATCCATTTATCACCCTCCTTCTCATCCCGCACCATTACCCCATCAGGGATGGACCCCAGCTGCCCCAACACAGTACAACCAGTAGCCCCCTCTCCTTTGCCACTCCCAGTCTGGCCCAGCTGTAGAAATGCACTACCTGGAGGTAGCGCTGGATGCTCAGAAGTGTGACAGTCAGCAGACCGGTACAGATACTGCAGTAGAAAAAGTACATGTTGAGCTGACAGAGCACTAGACCCAGGCTCCAGGTGAAGACTAGGTTGTAGATTCGCAAAGGTAGGGTAAAGATGCAGCCGAGTTCAACATCAGTTTCCGGCTCAAACTGGATAGATCTTGGTCCGACGGAGGACGACTATAACTGCAATGTTTCTGGGAATACCGAGCAGGCAGTACAAAGACAAGGCCACGCCAGGAGGCAAACCCCAGAAGGAGGCCTTAGAGGTGGAGTTAAAGGTGGAAGAGTTAACTTGTTCCATTTCTTCCAGTAGGGCAAACTGACCGGTCAACTGGCTCTCAGCAAAGTAAAACCCAGATATGTCACATGGGGTAAAAACCTAGCAATATTTTCTGAAAGTTTGCTAATTGTAATTGCAGAACCTCGCTCGTCATGTTACAAGGAAAATAAGGAAGGAGGTCCTTAGAGGTTTACGGAACTCAACATTTTACTATGAGATACAGAATTATTTTAAGGATGGAAGAACTGAATGTGGCACATTCAGAATGGATCAAACCGCAGTTCCATGGGTTAAGGTTCTCAACCCTATTTTCCAGGAAGTACGTAGGATTCCGTGTTTTTAAATCTACCCACTGGTTCTGAAATGGTACAAAAATGCAAATGCTTTGCTAATGCATCGGTCACATGCCAGTATTTTCAGAGCAATAAACAATGTAAGAATTCCCCCCCTGTTTACTTGTTTTAAATGTCATGCCCTATCATCTCAAAATGATTGTATACTAAGTCACTGAGCAACACAATCCATTTAAGAGATGATTTCGGAAAGGAAGCATGCTTAACAGGGGAGCTACAGATATGTTGTGCTCAAGGAATGAGCAGCATTGTTTTTTAAAGTCTTTTAATTGTACTGAGTACAGTAACAAGTCTACAACACTGGCAGTGTTGCGTGACCTATAGCCTGACCTCTGGGAATCATGTTCAATTCTACCACAAACTCCCTTTAAAAACGCTCTTTAAAAAAATGAGTCCCATATAGTTAGTGCCTCATAATGACTTTGCATAATGAGCTATATTCTCCTTCTTCATTGGGTCTCCTCCAAAATAGATCTCCTCATTGTGCTGAGCATAGTGGTAGTCACTTTTATCTCTGGTAAAGCCCTGTGGCCTCTGCTTGATCAATTAAACGCCTGAAAGGCCTTTCTCCCTGGGCCCTTTCATCCTTCCGCCTGGGAGGGATAGAAAGTTATCAGTCTTTCCAAGCCGATATGCAGGACGTAAATAAGTAGTTTGTCTCTAAAAATGTACAGGTGCTTTATCAGCGTCGCAGTAGGCCCCCAGGCCGCATCTGCATTCGGTTTGCTGCTGCCGGTACGCCATTTGCTCCACAACCTATCTGGCCTCTTGTTCAGCCTGCCTGTGCCTGGGGCCTGCTGACATAGGGGGCGTACTGTACGGCTCGGCTCCTCCAGCTCCACACAGGGATTGACTAGGGCTAAGTCCCCTGGCGATGTTATTGATTTCAGCTAGGGTATTCTTATTGTAGATTGGGCCTGAGTGATGGTGTAGATTTGAACCACGATGGTCCTATCGCTGGGGTAGTTTGGGGAGCAGTGTGGGTAGCCGTTTTCATATGGCTGACTGTTGAGTGTTTTGAAGGGAGCTGATGTGAAAGAGGATGTGAAGGAGGAAGAGCATAACCCGAGCGATGTGTTCATCATTGCTCAGTGAATATAGAGGGATACATCGAAATGGCAGCGATAAAGAACGAATTTAAAAAAAAAATGTAATAGTCTAAGTAAGCTACTCTTTTAGGAAATGTAAAGCAAAATTATTCATTTAGGTAACCATTTCTTTCTAAGATTTTTTGTTTGTTAACGTGAGCCAGCAACAGTTCAG